>NC_138067.1:38475893-39075893 GCF_964194185.1 Rhinolophus hipposideros
TGTCCTGGTACTGGATGTAGAAGTCCGTGGTCCTGACACCAGGCGAAGTGGAGGAAACTCTATCTTGGAACCAAAGCCACCAGAACAGGATATAGCATCTCACAGTGACATTCTTGCTCTGTCACCATCTGATTTTGAGAATTCAAGGTACAATATAGTTCTTGTATGTGAAGCTCTGTGACATGTCTATTCAGAGGTCCCAGGTTGCTCTATGGGATGTTAGTTTCACCAGAGAGAATATTGAACAAAGAATATTGAGCAAAGGGAGGGACGTGGAGTGATCTTATCCTTCCTTGGAGGGAACTTGGGTGCCATATAAGGCCCACAGTGGGGGTTGTCATCATTTTGATATAGAAAGCTGTTAGGAGCCTTGCTGAGGGCAACTTCCTACTCTCCCGGTATCCCAAGGCCTCAGGCAATAAGGGTAATTTATGGTTTAGTAATTGGGGTCTCTGTCACCATTTTGATATGGCACAGTTTGGGGGTATTATGACCTCACTTCAAAAGACCTGTTACTGCCCCTTGGCCATATCGAGATATCAAAAGTCACAGGGTGTTTGAGGTTTCATCACTACTCTAATATGCAAAGATTCTGGGGCCAAAGATTGGGGTAGTTTGGCTTTTATGGGAGAACTGTGATCATCGTAATGGTCGTTGGGTACTAGATGGGATCATGACATCAAAAGTCCCAGGGAGCATTAGGGGAGCTTAGAGCCTTGCTAAGGGGTAACTGCCATTCTCAGGGCTCGAAAAGAGGTATCTTGGGTTCGCTAAGTGGGGCAGGGGAAGTGCAAGTCTGCGCGCTCCTCCTCTGTCGCTAGACTGAGTGGGGCCACGGTCAGCTCCGTTCCCTTCTCCCTGCAGGGCCCGCCTGGAGCTTGCTGGCGCGTGTGGCCGGCCGGCGCCGCCTGCCGGCGGGGGGCCAGTGGGCCCGGGACTTGCAGCGCGCAGGCGCCTGGGAGTTGCGCTTCTCCTACCGCGCGCGCTGCGAGCCGCCCGCCGTCGGGGCCGCGTGCGCACGCCTCTGCCGCTCGCGCAGCGCCCCCTCGCGGTGCGGCCCCGGACTGCGCCCCTGCACCCCGGTGGAAGAGGAGTGCCAGGCGCCGCGTGAGTCCTGCATTCAGCACTACCCATCTCCCACCCTTCTTTAGCTCCCCTCATGGTCCCCGGGCCCCTTTCTTGCAACCCGGTTACCCTCTTCAGGGACCTGGGGACCCCAGATCCCTCCCCAGGTTCCCCAGACACCCCCCTCTAGGAAACTTGGAAATGATGCCGACTTCTGCCCCTGTACCCCACGCCATGCTCCAACTCCATTCACAGGTCTCAACTCCCTCCCACGATCCAGCTACCCCTTCAGGGAAACTGAGGACCTTAAACTTCTCTCCAGCCCTGCCTGTGCACTCCAGCCCCCTTCACTCTTCCCAGCACTCTTGTCACCCCAAATAGAAACCCCACACCCGTTTCTCATGCTGGCGGTACCCTCCCACCTCCTCCCCTAACCCATACCCCTCTCGAGATGCTATGACCCCCAAGCTACTCTAATTCTGGGGCCCTCCCTACCCCATCCAGGATCTTTGGAAACTCCTCCTAGGCCCTCTTACCCCCCCTTCCCTCACCAAGGAATTCTTTATCCTCCCTCCCTGCAAATGCAAGCCAGACCCTATTACTTTCTAAACCTTGGAATCCATCCTCTATCCTGGGTACTCTCAGACTCTTCCCCAAATTTCTGAGCCTTTCCCAAGTTCCTAGGATTCTCAGGCTTATCCAAATCCTCCCAGACCGGCCCTAATCCAAGGCCCTCCTGTCTCCCCTGAAAGACCAGGGGTCCCTGCCTAATCCCCAATGCTCTAGCTTCATTCTCCACTCTCCAAGTTCAGACCTGCGAGCCCCTATTCCATTCTCTTTCCAGGAGCACAGACTCTGGAGTCCAGTGGCTTGGGTTCAAATCCTCATTCCTCCTCTTCCTAGTTGGGCGAGTCACCCCTGCTCTCTGGGCCTCAGTTTCCCTGTCTATAAACTGGGGGTCACAATACCATCTAGCCCAGAAGATTGTCTGTCGCAAGGACAAAACCAGGTGGTGCACAGAAAACTCTCAGAAACTTCTCTGATTCCTACCCTACTGACTCTGCCCTCATTAGTATTCCCTGTCCCTCTGCTTCTCTGTCCTGCACAGCGGCATGTCGAGCTGGCTGCAGCCCAGAGCACGGCTTCTGTGAGCAGCCTGACGAATGTCGATGCCTGGAGGGCTGGACTGGGTCCCTCTGCACGGTCCCTGTCTCCACCAGCAGCTGTCTCAGCTCCAGGGGCCCATCCTCTGCCGCCACTGGATGCCTCATACCGGGTCCTGGGCCCTGTGATGGGAATCCCTGTGCCAATGGGGGCAGCTGTAGTGTTAGTACCACCCCTCCCACCTCATCCTCATCAGTACTTTGCCTTGGGAGCTCTTACCACCCCCTGATAGGGGTTCCATGAGAACAGCCTCTGGAGGGCCTGGGGTAGCTGTCAGGGAGGGCTTCCTGGAGGTGTCCAGCCTGCATCTGGGGCCTTGAAGTAGGATTAGGTGATGGAGATGGGATTTGGGAGAGCAGATCTAGTGTGTGGCACATAAAGATGTGGTGTGGGAATGATGAGGAGTCCTGTGGGGCCACAAACTGCCCCTCCTCTGGAATAGAGAACAACTCCGAGCTCAAGGTAGGGGGTGGTGGGGCCAGGTGGATTGGGGATTAGGGATGGGGTTCATCAGAGAGGGCTTCCTGCAGATGGGCCCAGGGCTGGGGCTTCTGAAGTCTGATTTGGCTGAAGGGAGGTGACTGGAGACGGTAGACCAGGTGAGTGGCTTGGGTAAGCAAAGGAGGGGCTGTAGGAATGAGCCGGGTGTGCACTGGGATAATGTAGAGCCCAGAGTGGGACATCTGGACATTACCAGCATGGGACAGGGAGACACACTCAGGGTTCAAATTAGGGGGAGGGCCTGAGAAGTCTCCATGGAGGAGAGGGGCTCGGAGCTAGGAGTTCAAAGTAGGATTTGGCTATGTGGACAGAATCAGGGAGGGCAGACCAGGAAGGCAGCGTTTGGTAGACAAAGCAATGGAGGGCGGAATGGGCTGTCTCTGGGTTTCCAGACCCTCCTCCCTGTGGGTCGGATGGGCCGACCCAGAAACATGGAGCAAATGAAGGGTTGTTTGGGGAGGACTTCCCAGGTGAGGTTCCTGCATGCTGGGGGGTGGGACCTGACAAGGAGCAGCACCCCCCATGGTCAAGACTGAGGAGGGAGATGGGGTTTGCTACAAGGAGACCCCAATCTGAAGTCCTCTTGCCCCTGCTCAGGAGACACTGGGTTCCTTCGAATGTACCTGTCCCCGTGGGTTCTACGGGTTGCGATGTGAGGTGAGCGGGGTGACATGTGCGGATGGACCTTGCTTCAATGGTGGCTTGTGTGTGGGAGGTGCAGACCCTGACTCTGCCTACATCTGCCACTGCCCGCCCGGTTTCCAAGGCTCCAATTGTGAGAAGAGGCTGGACCGGTGCAGCCTGCAGCCATGCCGGAATGGTGACGTGGGGAGGCCAGAACGGTCAGGGATGGGGGTGGGGGTGGGGTCCCTGCATGGTCAGTAGGCAAGAGGAGGGCTTGGCTCAGACAGTCCTGGATGGGAATCCCAGCTTTGCCTCCTTTAGGCCTGAGACCTGGGGAAGTGAACCACCCTTTCTGCCCAGCCTCAGTTTGTTCTTCCGTAAAATGGGTGAGGTGATATTCCTGTCTCGTAAATGTTAATTGAACATCTACTGTGTGCCAGACTTTGTTCTAGGCACTGCAGATACAGCAGGGAATGAAATACCAAAACCCCTACCCTCAGAGCTGATGGGGCAGGTAGACAATAAATAAGATAAAGTAAATTATGTGGGAGGTTAGGTAGTGATAAAAGCTAAGAAGAAAACTAAAGCCAGAAAGGGGATGTGGAGTATGGGGGGGGTGGGTAGGTTGACATTTTAGCTGGAGTGGTTAGGTGAAGTTAGTGAGGAGGGACCAATGTGAGCACCTGGGGGAAAAGTTTGTTCCAGGTAGAGGGAACAGCAAGTGCAAAGACTCTGAGGTAGGAATGTGCCTGGTGTGTTGAGGATCACAGGAAAGCCAGTGCGGTTGGAGCAGTGAGTGAGGGGAAAGTGGTGAGAAATGAGGTCAGGGAGGTGACCAGGACATAATGGGCCTTAATGGGCCATGGGGAGGATTTTGGTTTTACCCTGAGGAAGACAAAGCAACAGTAAAGTTCTGAGCAGTGGAGAGACCTGATCTATGCGTTAATAGATTAAATATGAATGTAAAGGGCTCAGTGCAGTAGTATAATAATACTAATTCTCATCAAAACATTCACTGAGTGTTTACTCTGGGCTGAGTGATACTAGGGACACAGCAATGACCAGGCCAGCTCTAGGTTCTGCCCTCATAGTGGTACCAGCCCAGAGAGGAACACAGAGTCGTCCTTAGACAGAGCCCAGAGTGGTCAGGGTTGTGATTGGGAAAGTGCAGAGCTGGTATGGAGGAAGAGTCCGGGAGGGCTTCTTGGAGGAGGGAACATCTAAGCAGAGACCTGAAGGTTAAGCTCAGGAAGAGAAAAGGTAAAAAGAACGGAAGAAACGGAAGAAGTAAAAAGGGAGAAGGCTTTGGCAAAGGCCAAGTGGTCCAAACCCATCCTTCTGGAACCGTTAGCTATTTAAGTACAGTTGAAGCTGAGAGAAAAAGAGAGACACTGAGAGAAAAAGAGAGGCACCTGCCTGCTGGTGAAGACTGGGTTAATCACGACTTTACCAGCAGGGAGGGGCTCCAGGCACAGTCCCAGAGGTTGGCCGTGGAGTTGGAGACCGGGGAACCCAGAGACAAGATGAGGCGGGGCTTACAGAAAGAGAAAAGAGAAAGGCGGCCGAGGGGAACCCTCCCCCAGGCCGCACCCCTGACGCCCCTCCCCCCACAGGCGGGCTCTGCCTGGACCTGGGCCACGCGTTGCGCTGCCGCTGCCGCGCAGGCTTCGCGGGGCCGCGCTGCGAGCACGACTTGGACGACTGCGCCGGCCGCGCCTGCGCCAACGGCGGCACGTGCCTGGAGGGTGGCGGCGCGCGGCGCTGTTCCTGTGCGCTGGGCTTCGCGGGTCGTGACTGCCGCGAGCGCGCCGACCCGTGCGCCGCGCGGCCCTGCGCCCACGGCGGCCGCTGCTACGCCCACTTCTCCGGCCTCGTCTGCGCCTGCGCACCCGGCTACATGGGCACGCGTTGCGAGTTCCGGGTCCATCCCGACGGCGCCGACGACGGTGCAGGCGAAGTGCCCGCGGCCCTGCCCGGCCTGAGGCAGGGCGACCCACAGCGCTTTCTTTTGCCACCGGCTTTGGGACTGCTGGTGGCCGCGGGCTTGGCTGGCGCTGCGCTCTTGCTGGTCCACGTGCGACGCCGTGGGCCTGGCCGGGATATTGGGTCTCGCTTGCTGGCTGGGACCCCGGAGCCATCTGTCCACGCGCTCCCTGATGCACTCAACAACATGAGGACGCCGGACAGTTCCGGCGATGTCCCAAGGTGAGGGACTGGGCTGCAGACCTGTGCCTTAGCCCTCTTGGCTGCTTGCTTCTATCTCTTCAATGCAATTCGCCTGATTCCTGCACGGGCGTTCCTGATCGTCCCTTTTATCCCTGCTCCAGCCCTCTCCCGATTGGGTCGCTCCACAGTTCCCCCAGTTGGCTTTGGGTTCCCCTCAACGGTGGGTGGGGAACATAAGATCTGAGAATGTAAAGAGCCTCGGTCTTTTTCTTCCGCAGCTCAGCCGCAGATTGGAGTCGTCCTGAAGATGGAGACGCTCGCGAGATTTACGTCATATCTGCTCCTTCGGTCTATGTACGGGAGGTAGCTATTCCCCTCTACCTCCTCTGCACACATTGCACACACTGGGCAGCCCCTGTATTGCCTGTGGCCCTACTTTGTCATATCTGTAAAATGAGGAGGGTAGAGTCTTTGGAAGGTCCATAATCTATTTTTCTGTTCTGACTCAATTTAATTATATCTGTAATTCCTCTTGCTGTCGTTTTGAGCTACTTGCTACCTTCTCAAGACCGCGGGCCTGAAGAGGTCAGAGTGTGGAGCCTCAGCCAGACCTTCTCTACTGATTTCCCCTCCCTGGGGGGAGGGGGAGGAGGCAGAGGGGCAGCCCTTTCTAATGCCTCCTACTCACTTTGTTTCTAGGCCTGACCTGCCCCATCTTCATCGGCGCCTGGAGACAGAGCCTGGATACTTTTATATTTACCTGGTGGTGCCAATCTCTGCTTCAGACTTTGGAGTTCAAGCTGGAAGGGGTGGCTGGGAGAGTTTTACCACTGGAAGTTGTACATAATGGTTATTTATATCCTATATTTTTTTCTCTCCCCATCTCTCCAGAGACCTCTATAAAGGCCCTTATTTTGGTCAGCTTTGACTGATCAGGCGGTGTGATTTGTATTTGTTGTTGGGGCTCCTCCACATTGTTTTCGCTCCCAGGCTGAGGCTAACAGAGCAGCCTCTGTCTGGTACATTGCCAGGCTCTGTGGGAGAGGAAGAAGTAGTGAACCATGTCTGAGGCTCTTAACACTGCTGCTCACATTTCTTTTGCTAAAGCAAGTCACCTGGCTAAGCCTGGTATCTGTAGAGCAGTAAGTCAATCCTCTGTGAGGAAGGGGCAGTGAACATTTTGAGTAGACTAGAGTCTGTCACAGATATATATACCCAGGAGAGAGATTGCCTGGTTATGGGGCATAGCTATCAATTTCACCAAGAATCAACAGATGGCTTCCTCAGCCCACACTCCCACCATGGTGTATAAGAATTCCTGGGGAGACTGCCTTTTCTCAGTGTACACCTTTGTTCTATTTTAAAAGTTTTCCCATGTATACATATTGTTTTGGAGAACCTCACAAACGTCCCATGTGACATCACTAGGTAACAACTTTTTCTTTCTCACTGGTAGCACAGAGAGTAGCAGACTGATTCCTTCTGTTATTCCTAAGAGAGGTGCACTGATATCTGTTCAGATTTAAAATTTTGGATATTGGCAATTTGATGTAGCTCAACTGGATACCTATTTACAAGACATTCAGGGGACACAAGGACATGTTATGTAACACCATGGGCATGAGCAAAATCCAGACTGAGGATTCCATAATTGGTTTCTTGAAGAAGGAGCCTTCCACTTCCTACCCACTAGAATGACTAATCACAATGACAGACAAGTGTTGGCAAGGATATAGAAAAATGGGGACCATCATACTCTGCTGGTGGAATGTAAAATGATGAAGCCCTTTTGGAAAACATTTTGGCAGTTTCTTTAAAAATTAAGCAGAATTACCATATAACCCAGCATCTCTACTTCCAGGTATCTACCCAAGAGAAAAAAATATGTACATATAAAAACTTGCATGCAAATGTTCACAGCAGCATTATTCAGAATAGCCAAAATGTGGAAACAACCTGTGTCCGTCAACTGGTGAGTGGATAAATAGAATATGGTCTCACCCCACAGTGGAATATTATTCAGCCATAAAAAAGAATGAAGTACTGTACATACTACCACTTGGATGTATCATGAAAACATGCTGAATGAAATGTGCCATTTATGTCGTATGATTCCATTTATATAAAATGTCCAGAAGAGGCATGTCTGTAGAGACAGTAGATGAGGGGCCTGGGGAAGGGAATGGAAATGAACTAAATAGGCAGGAGGGATCTTGCTGGAGTGGTGGAAATATTCCAAAATGGTTGTGGTGATGGTACCCAGCTTGGTCAGTTTACTAAATGGCTTGGAGATATACACTTAAAACAGGTGAATTTTGTGGTCTTTAAATGATTTCTCAGTAAAGTTGTTTTAGAAAAAAGCAAATAATTATCAAGGGAGGAAAAAGAATGAAGGGAAACCTATAAATGAAGAGAGACTTAAAAGATAAACAAAAACCTAAACTGGAATGTCAGAAAGGCACATTTGGGTGGTAAAACTATAAAAGTAGTTACCGTAGAAGTCAGCATAATGGGTGATATTTGTGGTAGGGGGTGCACAGAGGGATTATGGGAACCTGTCTTCTGATATCGGTGGTGATAAGGATACTCGCCTTATATCACCTTATGTTGTTAAGTAAGTCGTTCTATGCAGGGTATTTTTTTTTTGCATGCTATGTTTAACAGCAAAATGTTTAAAACAAAATTGTGGCTAGTTGTGTCAGTTATCTGTTACCACAATAATGCTGCGTAAACTCAATGGCATAAAATACAAAACATATTTTTGCTGCCAAGTGTACAGGTTGGCTGGAGTTCTGTTGCTTGGGCTGGACTGGGCTGGCCTGATCCGGGAGGGGCTCATGAATGTGTGTAGTAAGCTCAGGGGTCTGCTGGAGGCTGGCTGCTCTGCTCCGCTCCCCCAGGCCCTCCTGGCTTAGTCTCAAGGCTAAGGAAGGGCCCCAAGAGAGAGTGGACCTTGCTGAACGTCATCACTTGCCCAAATGCTACTGGCCAGAGCAAGTCACAAGGCCAGCCCAGATTTGAGGAGTAGGGAAACAGACTCCACCTCTTGATGGGAGAAGGTACAGTCACATTCCACCAGCATGTTGCTTTCGCCCTGTGGAAAGAAAACCATCCAGGTTGTGGGACACAGATACTCCCTTCTCATGCCATCAAATTACTGGAAAACAGAAATAAGACATGGGTCATGGATGTCGTTCAGACAGTTGAAGAATCCAGTCTTTGGCAAGTGGTAGGAAGCAGAGCTGGCAGTGATCGAATGTTGCTGGCACTATTTTGGATGTAGAATAAAGGGAAAGTGCAAATACTTTGACTTGTCTCTGCCTCTCTGGGTCCTGAACTTTCCTTCCAAACGAGATGGAACAAATATAAGATCTAGCGGGGGTGGGGGTGGGGCGGGCGATCTCCCTTAATATTGGGAATATCCCAAGACAGTTACACATTTAATGCTACTTTTGCCACAAAAAAAATAAATAAAAGCCTACATCAGCCAATTCCTGCCAGTCCTCCTTCTCCATATTTTCTAGCGGGTTGTAGGCTGGGATTGTGTCCAAAGACTTTTGGAAATGAGCAAAATCATGGGAACTGAAGAAGAAAAAACAGAGAAAAATAACAAATGGAATATAGCAACACATGAACAAATGAAGGAATCCTTTTATTAGACTGTCAGCCACGAGATCTGTATATTTCTTTAATTCAGTCAACAGGGCCTGTATAGTGAATAAATACCTATAAATTCTTTCAGGTTTCACTATATTGAATGTGTCGTGAGGAATGACTTTACCATTAAAGAATAAGTGGACATTGAAACGAAAGCCTATTCTAAAATAATATTAAATTGAGATTAAATACAGACATTGACACCAGCCCATGAATCCTCCTAAGATAACTCGAAGTTGAGGCAGAGTCTGTTGCCTTGAATAAATGATGCAGCCTGAGAGAGCAGAACTCAGTTTAAAAGCCAAGCTGGCAAGATGTGCTTTCCCATCTTGGATGGGAAGAACTCATGATATTACTTTAATCAGTGGCTGTATAAACACAAGGCAGGCAGTTGAGCCCCATGGATTCCCCCTTTGATGTACTTCCGGGCCTAAAGAATGCCTTATCTATGGCAGAGCTTGGCACTATTGCCGTACACATTCAGTAGTCATTACAGGAACAGAGCTGGCTGGATTATCAAATAGGGGTGACCGAAGTTCTCTGATTGACCATCATAAGGGAAGAGTTCCCTATCCAAATCAGCAGGCCCTGCTCCATGGCTTTGCCTCATACGTAGGCTGCTGCAGGCTTAGCCTAAGGTAGCAGCTTCCGGGATAAGGAAGACCATCTCAGATTATCAGAGCTCTCAGGGAAGGGAAAGTTACTCTGATCCAAATCCCTCACTTTACAGGTGAAAGGAAGCAGAGTCCCAAAGGACTAAGGTAGAAGGCATTCCACACCAAGGGGCAACTTGTAATTTTTTTTTCTTTTGGCCAAGCTTTAAATCTTTCAGGCCCAAACTTACTGCATTTAGCACAATGGTAATAGTACGTACATAAAGTAACCCAAATGATCACTGAAAATATAAAGTCTATTTATTTTTGCACAGAAATGAGATTGCCTAGGTCCAGATCTTGTTTCTGCCTCTTATACAGACAAGTCATTTCACTTCTCTGTGCCTCAATGTCCTTACCGGTAAAATGAGAATGCTTATAGAATCTGCTTCAGAAAGTTGTATTAAATAATAAGTGCAAAGCATTTTATAACAGGCTGGTACACAATAGGTGCTCAGTAAATGTTAGTTTTCAATATTATCTAGAAGCAGGAAGCCCATTTCACAGAGGGGAAAATCGAAGCCCAGAGAGGGGTAGAGACTTGCTTAGCATCACACAGAAAATTGGATGTGTTGCCTGATCTTCCTGGCTTTTGAGACTCAGGCCCGAGGTTTAACAGAGGAAGGGCTCCGGGAAACAGAGAGAGGGGTCAGGACTCTCCTCTATTGGAAACCCATTCGTGAATGTGAACAAGGTCTGTACTTGATCTAATAGTATGGGACCAATGTCAACA
The DNA here is from genome assembly GCF_964194185.1 of Rhinolophus hipposideros. Lineage (NCBI taxonomy): Eukaryota > Metazoa > Chordata > Mammalia > Chiroptera > Rhinolophidae > Rhinolophus > Rhinolophus hipposideros. The sequence goes on from NC_138067.1 coordinate 38,486,457, forward strand.
TTCTGGTTTCACATAAGGTTTTACATTCCGTGGTTACATAAGGTGTTGTTACTTATGTATCGTGAAAGTTACACAGGGATTCTTTGTACGATTTTTCCTACTTCTTGTGTTAAACTATTTCAAAATAAAAAGACATATTTATTGGGTGCCAACACTTGTGCTAGGAGCTGGGGATATCCCACCCTGGAGGAGCTTATCCTGTGATAGAGTTCTGTGTGATGGAGTTCTTGGCAGAGTGGTTCTGCACCAGAACTCTGGAGTCTGACAGCTTGTTTGAATCCTGGCTCTGCCACTTACTAGCTGTGGGCATGTGTGTAACACTTAGCTCTATATAAATGTAAAATCTGTTATTATTTTTCTCCAAGTCTTTCAGTTGTCATCCCTCTTCTAGGGAGCCCTTTCTGCCCCAGACTGGTTCTAGCACCTCTTCTGGGATCCCACAGGTCCCTGCGATGCCCGCACCCTGTCTCTGACTCCTCTGTCTGGGCGTCCCCCACCCCAGTCCTGACCACACTAGTCGGTCTACGTTTAGTGATAGGTATGTTCCCCCTACTGGACAGGAGCCTGATCCCTGGACCAGGGCTTTTCCAGATCGCTGCTCTGTCCCCAGACTCACCCAGTACTGCACCGTGCACAGGATAAACATATAAACCATCGGCTTACAGATCTGCTTACAGATGACCGGGACACGTATACTGAACACGTGAATGTTAACGACAGTGAGGGGAACGCTGGGGCTGCCTGCGTGTTCCTTACCCCGGGGGTGGGGGCTAAAGGAGTAGAAATTACTCGGCGAGGCCCAGCCGCCCCATCCCTGGCCCCGAGCACTAGAACCTGCGCAGCGAGTGGAACACCGTGTAACAGTCCCCCTTGTGGTCGCGCCCCATTTTAGAACCCTGGTGTGTGCAAGGCTCTCCCCCGCCCGAGGAAGGCGGGCGGGCGGGCGGGATCCCAACCCGGGTTTCCCCGGGACCCCATGGCCCCCATGAACCACCAGGCGCGGGCCCCAGCCCCCTCCCCGGCCCGGACCTCGGCCTTGCTCCGGGCTTCGACCCGGGTGAGGCCCTCGATCCCCGGCCGGTCCCCGATTCTGATTCCTGCCTCGACCCCGGTCGGGACCCCGACACCGGTTCCGGCCTCAGCCTCGGTCCAGACCCCGACCCTGGTCCCCTCCGCCCTGGTCCGGACGCCGACTCCGGTCCGGACGCTGACTCCCGTCCGGACCCAGATTCCGGTCCCGACCTCGATCCAGGTCCGGACCCCGACTCCTATTGGGACCCCGATCCCGCTCCGGACCCTGACCCCGATCAGGACCCAAACCCCAACCCCACGCCCAGGCCGGGTCCCGGTCGCGGCCGCTGTCCCCGCCTCGGAGTCCTTCCCGAGCTCGGCCCTGCCTTTGGATCCGCCCCCAGAATCTGCTCCGGAGCCCACTTTGTCGCCTGATAAGGATTCTGCGCCGACGCCTAGTGTGAAGCGCGTCCTATCAGTCGCCAAAGAATCCGGGCCCATTCCAGAGCCAGATTCTGCGCTCACTCGGTCGGCCGTTGATTTACTCGGGCCCATTGTCGGGTCCACCCGGAGGGCAGATCCAGCGGCCACCAAGTTCACAGAGATCACTGCGGGACCTATTCCCACGCCCATCCCCCCCGCCACCTCCTTACCTATTGCTGCCAACACATTGGCCTCCACTAGCGTGTACTTCCAAGTGGAAAACAAGATCGTGATTCGCGTGATCTACTGGTGAGGGGCTGCTCCCACCCACGCCTGCTTTCCTCCCCATGGGGAAAGGGCAGGTGCTGGGACTTGGAGGATTTGCAGGTAGGGCGAGGAGAGCGAGTCCCACTGTCCGGACGGGAAACTTGGCTCCACCTAGCATTCTTATTCTCTTCGGGGCTAGAGAGCTCTGGGTTCAAATCCTGGCTCTGCCCCGCCCTCTCCATTCTTGGTTCTGAGCTTCATTCATTGATTCATTTCGGAGTAGCCTGCGCACCGTTGGCCAGGCCTGTGCTGGGGATGCAGTGCTAAGCAGAGCCACCTGCTTTTGTCCCCAGGCAAGGCTGGGCAACGGACCCAAAGACAGAGTGCCAGGAGGAAGGCCCAGTGGTGGGGAACTTCAGAGTGTGTGGTCAGGGAGGGCCTTTCTCAGAAGGTGCCACTTCAGCTGCCACTTCTCAGTGGTGAGAAGGACGCTGCTAAGAGCTGGGGGATGGGGCGGGGGGTGGGGGAGGGGAGGAGATCAACCTAGTAAGGGGGAGGGGAAACAACAAGTGCAAAGCCAAAGGAGGCTGGCCCTAGTCTCTGCGTCAACGACAACATCAGCAATGACCTTCCTTGACCTTCCTGAGACCCAGGGCCCAATGCCACAGGGGGAGGGGCTTTGTCTTGCCTCCAATGTCCATGCCTCTCTTCTGCTCTAGAAGGTTCTCTCCCTCTTATTGCTCCCTGTCTCACTTTTTCTGTCTTCTATCTCTGCCCAGGGCGGTCTCTGCCACTCTGTCTCTCTCCTCCACTCACTGTCTCTTCTCTGACTCCATGTATTTATTATTTTTTCCACTCAACAACTGTTCAACCACCTCCCATATGCCAGGCCCTGTTCTCGGCATCCGGGACACACCAGTGTCAGAGATCCTGTCCTTGTGGCACTGGCATTTTGGTGTGGGATAAGTATGACACACAGTAAATTATCTGGTATTCTAGAAGGTGATCAGTGCTATGGACAAAAGGCATCTTGGGGTGTCACAGCTTTAGCTAGGGTGGTCATCAGGAAAGCCTCACTGAGAAGGTGGCAGTTGAACAAAGACCTGAAGGAGGGGGGAGAAGGATGGTGCCCATGTGGACACCAGGGAAAGAGCATTCAGCGGAGGGACAGCCAGTGCGGAGGCTCTGAGAAAGGCATGCCAGGATGCTGGGAGGAGAGCGAAGAGGACCCTGTGGCTGGAGCAGAGTGGCCAGGGGAGAATGGGAGGAGATGGGGCAGGTCACGTGGGGGCTTGTGGACCACGGGGAGGACAGTGGTTTTCTGCCCTGAGTGAGACGGTGCTATGAGAGGGTTCTGAGCAGGTGAAGGATGTGACCTGACTCAGCGGTTCACAGGGTCCCTGTGGACTTGGGGAGATACTGACATGGTGTCTTTCTTCTGTTTCTCTCTGCCTCCCTCCTCTTGCCCTTGGCCTCCAGTGGCCTCTGAAGCTATAGCCTACGGGTGAGTGTTTTTGGCTTTGGAGGTGGAGGGAATGTGGGACATGAAATCTGCAAGGAATTCCTGTTTCTCCTCCCCACAAAACCCCTGATCCCATGATCCCGTGACCCCATGATCTTGTGATCCTGTGACCCAATGATCCCATCTCCTCCCCACAGTACATTCTACTGAAAAAGAGTCTGGAGCAGCAATTTCCCAATTGTCTACTCTTTGTGAGTGTGCTGGTGATCTGGGGGAGTGGTGGGTAGTCAGGGCTCCACAACCCCTGAGGGGCTTGGAGTGGAGTTCTTAGCCTCCCCCCACCCCCAACATTCCCTCCCCAGGAGGAGGAAATATCTACCCTGTCCGCTGGGGAGTTTGAAGTGTTTGTGGATGGGAAACTGGTTCATTCCAAGAAGGTGAGCAAGGGTCCTGAACAGGGAAGGAGGGTGGTGCTGGGGTCCTGGGAAGGTGGGAAACACATGTCTGTGCACTTTCCCCTCTGTGCCCAGAGAGGTGATGGCTTTGTGGATGAGGCCAGGCTAGAGAAAATTGTGAACATTATCAATGAGGAGATCAGGAAAAGGCAGCAGGCAACTGGTGAACTGGAGGTGAGGTGAGGGAGGTGAAGGAGGTGAGGTGGGAGGGGTGGAGGCTGGACTGTGGGTGTGTGGGTGGGCGGGACGAAGAGACCCCAGCCCCAATCATAGCTCAATCAGTCCTCACTGTTAGAATCAGGAGAAGTCATCGGCACCCTTTCTGAGCTTCAATGTTTTCATCTGTAAAATGGGGCTGTTGAGATGATTCTGTGAGTGGTCTCATATAAGATGCTAAATCGTGCACAGCTTGATTTAGGGCTCCGTGTATGCCAGCTATAAAGTTTTTTTCAAAAGAACTTTAGACTTATTTATTTTTCTTTCTTCTTCTTTTTAGCTTTTAGTTGTAAAGCTATGCTATCCAATAACAGCATTTGGTTTTTCCATTTAAAATTAAGTTAATTAAAATCAAATACATTAAGAATTCGGTTATGAGTCACACCAGCCATGTTTCCAGTTCTCTGTAGCCACACGTGGCTACTGAATTGGACAGCACAGATACACAACACAAATACAGCACTGCAGAAAATTCTATTGCTGACATTGTTTTAAGGTATTGACGTGTCTACAAAGTAAGTTATTTGCCGCCAATACTGGAGTTTTGAAACCACTTAGTATATAAACATTTGCAAGCTACTGATTTTTAAAATTTAGTTTTTAAGGCTGCCACTGATTTAATGCTTCAGGTGTTGGATATCTATTTTTTACATTTATTTTCAACTTTACTGAGGTGTAAGCGATATATAAGGAACAGTACATGTTCGAGGCATACAAGTCAGTGAGTTTTGACATGTGAACACATCTGTGTAACCATCACTAACGCGAAGATAAGGAACACCATATCCATCACCACCTCCCAGAGTTTCTCCCAGCCTCTACCCCACCCTAGGACACTGCCCATCTGCATTCTGTCACCGAAGATTAGTTTGCATTTTCTAGAATTTTGTATAAATGAAGGCTATAATTTTTAAAAACGTTTTTTGTGGAAATTTTTAGATATACTAGTTGAGAGACTAGTATAATGAACTCCATGTTCCCATTGCCCACGTCAAGTATTACCAACTTTCTCTTCTTTCATTGCATGTTTTCCTCCTCACCTTTTTTTTTCACTGTAGTATTTGAAAGTCTGTTCTAGACCTCATGTTATTTCACCTGTAAATAGTTCAGTATGCATCTCTAACAAGTTTTTAAAACAGAACTACAAGGCCATTATCACACCCAACAAAAATTTTAAAATGTCTTAATACCATTCAATACCCACCCAAGTGTCTCAAAAATATCTTTTTATAGGTGATTTGTGGAATCAAGATCTAGACAATGTCCATATGTTTTTATATAATTATAAACAGGATTCTTGGAATCCCTACTATGTGCCAGGCTCTTAGTAGGTCTATTTTTTAGCAAACACACTGGAGGTGGAGAGCAGGGGAGGCAGAACAGAGATTTGTTTCTCACACCCACCAATATGCAGAATACAATAGCGGCTATACATGCAGCTTCCGGGGTCACACAGACTTAGGTTCAAATCCTGGACCCACCATCCACACAAGGCTGAAGTGGGGTGCAGTTCGTTGTTGTAGGTAAGGGCCTGCAAAATGCTTCTTCAGCAAGTAAAGCTGTTGTTGCTACTGAAATCAGGACTGTTCTGACTGCAGCTGAAAACCCAGTTCAAATTGGCTTACGGAAAAATATTAGCTCACGGGAATAAAAGTCTAGGGGTTAATTAGCTTCAGGCATGGCTGCATCCAGGCACCAGGAGGTTGCCATTGGGAATCTGACTCTCTCTTGCTCTGGGTTCTGCTTTTTTCCTGGGCTGACTTTATTCTCAGGAAACTTCCCCCTCCTGGTGGCGTAAATCTGCAGAAGATTCCCATTGGGCTGGATTAGGTCATATGTCCATCCTTGAACCAATCACTGAGGCTCAAGGGAATGTAATGTTCTCATTGGCCAGTCTTGAGTCATGTGCCCATTCCGGGAGCTGGGGGTGGAGTTGATTCCCCTGAACCCCATGGGGAAGGGTAATGGGGGCAGAGTTTTGGGTGGACAAGAGCCACAGTCCTCTACATTACAGATCTAGAGGGTGGGTAATGGTTAAGTCAGTGCTGCTTGGCTTTGAATCCCAGCTCTGTCATTTACTGGCTGTGTGACCTGGGGAAAATACCTTCACCTCTCTGTGCTCCAGTTTCCTCCACTGTAAAGCAGAAACTCTGTGATTTCTTTTACCTCATTGGATTTCATTGTATTTAACTAATATTTGCTGAGTACCTATAACGTCTGGATACTGTTCTAGGCCTTGGGGGTGGTACAGCAGTGAACAAAACAGATAGAAACCCCTGCCCGACTGGAGCTGACATTCTAGAGGGGAGACAGACAATGAACAAGACACATAGGCAAATGAAGGCAATTTTAGAAGGAGATAAGTTGTGAGAAGAAAAGTGAAACAGGGACGGGCATGGGGAGTGCTGGGAAGTTTTTCAATGTTAAATTGAGTGGTCAAGGAAGACTTCATTGGGAAGGTGATATTTAAACACTTGAAAGAAGGAATTGAACCACGTGGATGTCTGGGGGAAAATATTCCAGATAGAGGGAGTAGCTGTGCAAAGGCCTCCTGGTAGGAATCTGTCTGGTGTGTCTGAAAAATGGCAAGGAGATGTGAGTAGGCATTGTAATCCATGGAAAGCTTTAGAATGGTGCCTGACACATAGTAAGCCTGGTATAAGTGCTACTATTGTTATGTAGCTTTTGTTGTCATTATTGTTACTAATTTTCTCTCTCTCTCTCTTCTCTCCTTATCTCAGGAGCTTCAGCAAGATGATGAGAAGGGCTGAAATGTTGCCGTCAGGGTCAGGTCCTTTTCTGAAGGTGGCTGAAGCTGGGATGGGGCCCCATGGGATGAAGAGGGAAATACATACAGAGTCTGGCTCCCTGTGTTCTGGTCTGACTGTGTCTACCGTTACCACACTCAGTTCTGAGGTCTGTGGCCGTCTCCTGCTTCAGTGCTCCCAGTATCTTCAGCGGTCTCCCTGGGTGGGGGAGGGAGGTCGGTGTGAACATAAGGTGGTCTTGTTGCTCCCCAGGTTTGCTCCAGAAACGCAGGACACCAGGAACCCCTCTTCCTCGCTGTTGTTTCAGACACTCCTGCCCATTGTGGGTTTACGAACTCCTACCCACACTTCACAGCCCAGCCTTCTTTCCTAGGAAGCTTCCTAACCTCCCCAATTAGTGACCCTTCCCTTCCCAGACATCTTATGAACTTGGACCCCATTCTCTCATCCTGTGACAGGCCAGTTCTGCCTCTGAGGGAACCACTTACCCTCAGTCCTGTATTCCAGTCCTCTGGAAATCCAGAGAAATCTGCTGTATGCAGAGAGCTCTCTGGGCAAGGGTCTGGTGTCAGGAAACTGTGTGTGGTGGGTGGGGACAGGACGCTCCGAAGGGCCAGGCGTGCCTGTGGCACCTAGCTGGCAGCTTCCCCTGTCTGGGCAAATCTGCGTCCCCACACTGGCCACACTCCTGAGTGGGCGGCCATGGGGAGCCCTCCAGGAGCAGGAGTGGAATCTTACCAGGGAACTCCAGCAGCCCAGAGCGTGGGGTGAAACCCTCTCCTGAAACCACACACCCAGTGGAATCCTCATTGGTCCCCTTGAGGACTGCCTTCTGCAGATGGGCTGATCAGTTGATTTCTTTTTAATTACATTATCCCATCTGTCATTTTTGTTCTGTGGGTCCTTGCCAAATGTGTTTCGTTGTTTTGTGGGTTTGTATTTTGAGTTTGTACAAAGGACATTATACCACAATTTTTATTTCATTTACTTTACTTTTCAAAATTTTCTTGGAATTCATTTACTTTTTCACTAAGCGCTGTCACTAAGCGCTGTTTTAAAACTTTAAACATAATGAATAAATTGTGAATAAACATAGTGAATAATTTCAAACTAACAAAAATAATGCAAGAATAAAAACAGTACAAAGAACACCCCTATACTTTAACATTTTACCTCATATTCTCTCTCTCTCTCTCTCTCTCTCTCTCTCTCTCTCTCTCTCACACACACACACACACACACACACACACACACACACAGAGTTTTTTTCCCTGAACCAATTGAGAGTAAGGTACATACATCCTGGTTCTTCACCCCTAAATACTTTTGGGGTGTAAGAATAGGAACTTTCTCTTACGTAACCACAGCAAAGTTATCACCTGACCATTTCAACATTGATACCACACTTTCGTCTCATATTCTGTCCATATTCCAATTTTGTCAAGTGACACAATAATGTCCTTTGTAGCATCTCCCGTCTCCATTACAGAAGCCAGTCTAGGATCAGGTATTGCCTTTCATTGTCATGTGTCTTTAGCCTCTTTGAATCTGGAACATTTCCACAGCCTGCCTTTGCTTTTTATGACATTGTGATTTATGACAATTGTGAACAACACAGCCCCTGCCCCCTTAACAGCACATTCTGATTTGGGGCTTGTCTGATGTTTTCTCACGACCAGGTTGAAATTCTTCATTCTCAGTTGGAATACTGCAGAAGTGACACGTGTTCTTCTCAGGGATACCTGGAGGTGACAGTATCCATTTGCCCCTCACTTTGCTCACTTAGTTACAGTATTGTCCATTTCCCCTCTGTGTAGTTACCATTTCCCCCATTTTTTGCAGCCAACAAGCAATCTGTGGGGGAGATGTGTCAAAAACTTTGCAAATATTCTGTTCCTCATGAAAGATTTTCCCTAGATTTAGCACCCATTGATGACTCTTGCCTTTATCATGATGTTTACAACCTGATTTTCCAGCGTCTGAGCTGCTGCCACATCTACTAGGCAGCACTCGGCATCCAAGGTTAAGCAAGAGAATCTGCCTCTCTCTATTTATGCCTCTGTGTGTTCCTCTATTTATTATCAGTATGGATTCATGAATTCCTATTTTTTCACCCAATGGCTTATAATTCATAACTGATAATTCATTACGGTAAGCACTATGTTTAAACATCCCCGTGTTTCTCTGTGCAGGTGTAGGCCACTACTCCTGAGAGCTGGACGGGACTCCCTGGTGTGTGTCCCCCTCAGATTACCTGGATTACTCCGATTACTCTCCACAGGGGGTGGAGACCCCTGGCTGTCCCCAGCTTCAGCCACCACTGTAAATATCATGCACCTTCCTCATGGGCCTGTGTGAGAAAATTTTTTGTAAATTGGGGAATATTAGGGAACAGTGTGTTTCTCCAGGACCCATCAGCTCCAAGTCGTCCTTCAATCTCATTGTGGAGGGCGCAGCGCAGCTCCAAGTCCAGTCACCGTTTTCAATGTTAGTTGCAGGGGGCGCAGCCCACCATCCCATGTGGGAATTGAACCGGTAACCTTGTTCAGAGCACGCGCTCTAACCAGCTGAGCCAGCCAGCTGCCCCTCCAGACTCAGCGGCACAGCTCGTTCGTTCGTTGTCTTCAATCTAGTTGTGAAGGGCACAGCTCACTGGCCCATATGGGAATCGAACTGGCAACCCTGTTGTTCAGAGCTCCTGCTCTAATCAGCTGAGTCATCCTGCTGCCCCAGAACTTCTTTAGGATGACACCCAGGAGCAGAATTGCTGGGTCACAGGCTACTTTGACTTGAGGGGGAACATACTGTCCTCCAGAATGGCTGTCCCAGGCTACATTCCACCCACAATGTATGAGGGTTCCCGGGTCCCCACATCCCCATCACCATTTGCATTATCCAGCTTTCTGTTTTCTACCAGTCTACTAGGTGTAAATGACATCTCCTTGTTTTAATTTGCATTTCTTTGATTATTCATCATCTATTTGATGGCCTCGTGGATATCTTTTGCAAATTCCTTGTTGATGTCTTGTGCTCTTTTCTCTACAGCGATTTCTGTCTTATTCTTATTGACTGGCATGAGTTCCTTGTATAGTCTAGATATTAATCTTTCTTGGTTTTAGATGTTGAAAATAATTTTTCCTGTCTGTTGTCTATTAACTTTGTCCTGTTACCACAGGACACCTTTGGTGAAGAGAAATCCTTAGTTCTGCTGTGATGAAATTAATCAGTTTTGGTCTCATGGCTTTTGTTCTCGAGGCTGTATTTAAGATGGCCGTTGGTGTCCCTTAATAATTAACATATTGTCCTCCATTAACTGCTGGGGAATCCTGCAAAGGCCCAAAATATGCAGACATTTTTCTTCCTGTCAAGTCCTCCTCTGCTAACTTGTGAAACCCTAACTTCCGTAAACCTACACAACCCCTTTCTTACCTCACAGTCATAGGGTGGGGAAGACCTGCCTGAAGTCTAACTTCAGTCCTTCTTTCCATCTCCTCAGCTCATTCAGGCTGGAGAAGTGGGACCTGACATGACTTCTCTGGAGTCCCCCTAGCTTGGCTATCACCCCCCTATGGTTTGCCCTTCACCACCCATTGGTTGGGGACTCTACAAAAAGGGGGTCGTGAACTTCCCCTGAAGGTCACTGTGTGACCCACAGTTGGGTTGATCTGCCATCTGTTGGGAACAGGCTGGGAGGTGGAAGGTGGGAGGGGGCTCAGAAAGGCCAGGCCTTCTTGCTCCTCATTCAGATGCTAGGATAGACGGTAGGATGGAGAATACAGCTCAAAGCCCCTCACCCCGGCCAGATCAGGAGCTCAGACACATAGAGACACAAACAGATGTGCCCACGGAGACACAAGTCCTCACTCCAGGCCCTATTAACCAAAGGTGCACACAGACAAAAGCAGATGTAGACATTGAAATACACCCACAGATGCACACCTCCACACACTCGTACACGCTCAGACACAGACGTGTGTTGCACAGATAGTGTGACATCCGTAAATACACTCACTCAGACAGAAGGCCACTCATTCATTCATTCATTCATTCATTCATTCATTCCCTAAATGGGTACTGAGCACCCCCTGTGAGCCATGCACAGTCTTAATCGTTGAGGACACAACAGTGAAAAAAATGGACAAAAACTCCCACCATCGTGGAGCGCACATCTTATGGTAGAATCGATTAACAACATAAATAAGGAACAGAAGTAGAATATAGAAAGTGGTAAGTTCTATGGGGTAAATGAGGGAGGGATAAGAGAGGGTTCCACAGCGTTTGTGTGTGAGCAGTTGTATGTGGTGAACAGAGCATGATTCGAGCCAAAGACTTGAAGGAGGTGAGGGAATGAGTCAAGTGCCTTTACAGCTTTGTGAAAATAAGAAATCTGGCAGACCCATGGGTTTGTATATTTTCCTGACATGCTTGTGGCAGAGGAGAAAGAAAAGTTCTGAGCATTTATGCTGCCTGGGAGCACAGAGATGTCAACACCACCATCATCACCAGGGCAACCAAATCTCAAGTCTGGCAACTGAGCAGGACCACACGTTCCTTCTGAAGGGCGTTTTCCCAGAACCTGGCACCAGTGTCTGAGGCTGTAGGAATCTGAAGAGAGCCCTTTGTCAAATAACACTTGCCTGGATAGATTTGACCTTCACAGGGAACACGGCCTGCTGAAATAGTTATGAATATTTACACGAATCTTGTTTTACTAAGAGAGCTTCTCAGTTGAACTGAGACCTCATCAGAGCAGGTTCTCTGAAATGGCTTAATGACCAGACCCACACCTCCCAGAGCGTCTGCAGGACCTCAGGGCGGCCCTTAGCCTCACTTGTCCCTTTGGCCAGGTTAAAGACTTCCATTATTGAAACTGTACAGGGTTTGGATACTTTTTTTTATAAGGTACCTTTATGAGGTAGATATTGTTAACATTGCCCCCATTTTACAGATGGACGACTAGGCCAGATGAGGTAAGTAACTCACCTCAGATCTCACTGCTGATAAGAAGCAAAGTAGGGAGTCCAACCTTGATGTTCCAGCTCCAATACGAACTGAGCAAATTTCACTGGCCCAGCCTAGTCCAAGTGCCACCTTTGATAAAATCAACTATAATTGTGGGGGCTGAATGGAGTCACTAAGATCAAATATTGACAGGGTGGGCAAGATTCTTGGAGAAAGGACAGATTGCGTAGCTATGCCAAGAAGTGTCTTCTAGAGTTGGAGTCAAGTCTTGGGAAAAAAAATTTTCTTGCCAGTACTCCAATTCATTCCTAAAGTTGGTCCATTTTGGCAATCACTGATGAACTGGTTATTAGTATGAGATTTGGAGTAAAAAAAGCAGACCTTGAGCCTCAACTCTACTACGTCTTAGATGGGTGTACTTGAGCTAGATTATGGTGACCAATTGTTTGGTCAAACGCTACTATAGATGTTTGCTGTAAAGAATATTTTTTAAACATGTGATTAACATTTACAAACAGTTGGCTTTCAGTAAAGCAGATTGGCTTCCAGATTGTGGGGGGACTTATTCAATCAGTTGAAGGCCTTAAGATTTCTTGAAGAAGAAGGAATTCTCTAAATCGCAATAGAGATATTCTGCCAGTGTTCAGCTTTCAGACACAACATTGCAACATCAACTTTACCTGAACCTACACCTGCTGGTTTGTTCTATTGATTTTGGACTTGCTAGCCTCCACAGTTGACTGAGCCAGTTCCTTAAAAAATCTCTCTCTCTGTCTATACAGTATGGATATATACATACACAGTATACACACAGTATATATATATATACATATATATATATGTATATATATATATGTGTATATATATATATATATATATATATACAGAGAAAGAGAAGTCTTATTAGTTCTGTTTTTTTGGTGAACCCTAATACGGCAAGTAAGCCTCAGTTTTTCTCATCGTGAAATGGATATACTAATACTCTTTACCTCACACCATTGAGAATCCATTGAGATACCATATATAAAGCACCAAGATCGGCGCCTGGCTCACAGTAAGCTCTCCATAGATGGCAATAGTGGTTAAGTCTTCTGTGGTGGCCGGTTCCCAAAGATGGCTCCCAGTGAATCACTCTCCGGACTCACTTCCGTGGATTATGCCCTCCCCTTGAAATGGGCTTGGTCTATTGAACTAACAGAATGAGGCAGAAGTGTGCTACTTCTAGGCCTGAGTCTTAAAAAGAGCTGGAAGCTTCCATCTCTGCACTTTTTGGGAGCCTGAGGCCGCCATATAAGAAATCTGGCTACACTGTTGTGGAGAGACCATGTGGAGAGGCAGAAGCCTTGGAACCACACAGAGAGAGAGGCTCAGCCTTCCAGCCTTTCCCCACCAAGGTGACAGACACATGAGTGACCCATCCCGATGTTCCGCCCAGTTGAGCTTCCAGACGATATGGTGTGAAGAACTGGTCAGCTGAGCCCCGTCAACCTACAGAGTAGTGAGCGATAATAGAAATGGTGGTTGTTTAAAGCCAGTCAAGTTTGGGGTGGTTTGTTATATAACAGTAAATAACTGAAGCATTAATATTAGTGGGTGAAGACTCATTTTTATCAGAATTCTTAAGGGCCAGTATTCATTTGGAAGCCAGCATGTTGTGTAATAACTAATTTTGCCAATCTTTGAGCCACTAGTATCAATCTGACTTCAGGGCTCATTTCCCTGGTTGACAACACCGCATATTTTTACACATCCATGTACTATGTGTCAGGAGTGTGGTATGTCCCCTAGGATGACAGACACATCATGTTTGGGACTCTCCCAGAGTCATGCATCTTTCCATTAAGCTGCTTATGACTTGTATCCTTTGCTATAATAAAACTGTATTCATAACCATAGTGTTTTCCTGAGTTCTGTGAGTCATTTTAGAGCATTACTGAACCTGAGGGGTCAGTGGGAATCCTTGAACTTGTAACCAGCTAGTCACAAGTGAGTGGCCTGGGCACCTCGAACTTACAGCTCATGTCTGGAGTGAGGGCAGTCTTGTGGAGGACTCGGTCCCTAACCTGTGAAGTTTGGCTGACTCTGGGGAATTGGTGTCAGAATTCATTGTTCACACTGTCATGCAGCTTAAATTGTTCAAGCAAGAGAAAATACTCCTTAAAGTGCTTTGAGAGATAAGAAGAGGACTTGATTTTGCTACTGAGAAGGGGAAGAGTAGAGGGGGAGAACGGGTTGAAGTACAGAGGTGAGAGCAGCCGGCCAGGTGGGAAGGCTGTGTGCTCACCATGGGGTGACCCCAGCCCTGTGACCCCCTCAGATCTTCACTCAAGTCTACCAAAGTGAAGGGATTTGTAGTGTGAGTGGATTTTATTGGAAAAGTATCAAGGAACCTTTGTTAAGCCCTGGATGCTGGTTGTTATTACTCTCCAATGCACCTTTTCAACCTTTACAAAGTAACAACAAGAAACACAACCTCGCCTCACTGCAGTCACTTTGTCACACCCACTCTGACAAAGAGCCCATATGGTCACTCAAATGCAAGAGACTTACCTAGTCACACTCACTCAAGCCAGTCGCTCACACCATCACATACAACTAACTGTTGGTTTTTTCCCTTGGTCCTTTTGTTTTTGGGCACTAGGAAAGGGGAGACTCCAGACCAGAACTTGTTCGGATGAGCCCGGGTCTTTTCCTGAGGCTCCCTGCCTTGGCAGCTTGGTGACTGTGTCTGCCTTGCGAGGGACTCCCAGGAGATATCGCCTCAAAACAGGTTTTGGGGGAGTCCCTCCGACTTCCTTTCTCCATTTGGTCTTAGTCCTGCCCTAAGGTCCCTCCTAAATCAAGGGTCTCTGCAAGGTTTGGAGGAGAGGCTCTATCCAGTGAGTTGTATTAACAAATATAAAATTAAATAAGAAAATAACAAAGCAATATTTACAATTGCAAAACAAATGAAAACCAATAAAGCTAACTGTATTCCAAGTTGATGGCATGACCACACAGAAAATGTGACTTTAAAATTCAGTATTTTTAGCTGTACATTGTAGCAAAATGGAACTAAGCCATTTTATTCATGTAAACACAGGACACTAACTTAGTTTCTTGAAATGAATGGCACAAAAAAGGATGGAAAGGGGAACTGTTAGAGATTAAAAGCGGTTTAAGAGACGTGTCAATCAAATGCCACGTGTGGATCTTGTTGGAATCTTGATGAAAAAAATCAACTGTTAAAAGCCATTTTAAAGACAACTGGAGACATCTGAACACTGCCTGGGTATAACATGATAAAGAATTTCTGTTAATTTGGTTAGCTATGATAAAGATAATGTTAATAAAAAAAAAGTCCTTATCTATAGAAGTATTTATAAGGAAAAGGATAGTCAAGGCTAGAGTAAGCTCTAGAGAAGACTTTAGGATAGTTGGGTGAGGACATCTTTAAACAAACAAAATTAGTGGGGAAAAGATGGACTAGTTAGTAACTGGTGTGTGGGCAATCAGGTAGCCACCTAAAACAGAAATTTTGGATCCTTACCTCATACTGTACATCAGGATAAATTCCAAATGGTTCAAAGATTCAAATATGAACAATAAAAGCACACACATAGACCAAGAAAAACTTGAGCTTCAAAATCTTGCAGGTTTAAAAGAAAACAGGAAACAAAAACAAATGTAAAAATCTCCATGCCAAAAGGCTTTCAGGAAAACCAAAGACAAATGACAAACTGGGAAAAAATGTTCATAACTCACATCATAAGTTATTATCATATCTCATGTGACTATTATCTAAATATCTACTAGAGTCAATAAAGGACAAAATTATGCAGGAGAAATGGATACAATATATAAGCAGATAGTTCATGGAAATGGGTATATGACTTTTAAATGAAAAGGTATTTAACTTCATTTATAAGAGAAAAGCAAATTAAAACTGATCTACATATTTCAACTACTATTTAGATTGGCAGAATCCAGACATTTCATGGCTGTTGTGTGGGCTAGGCTGTGAGAAAATGTCCATGTTCTTCAGTTGGTGGGAGTGCAAAACTGTATATGTAGGGGTGACAATTTAGCAATAGCTACAAAATTTCAAATGAGTAGCTTTGGCACAGAATTCTTGCTTCTGGAAGTTCATCGTACAAGTATTCTGTATAACAAAGAATCTAAGAAGCTGCCGATTATATGATGCACCATTATTTTTATGAAAATCCTGTATTACACCGTCAACTGTAAGATATACCCCAATTTCAGAGATGTCAACATAGGAAAAGTGCCTTTAGAATTGAAGTAATACTGTATCTGTGTACATGCCGTGTGATACGCGTACAAGATTATAGAGGTAGACGAGCAAAAACCAAAATGCCCATCATTGTGTTCTTGGTTAAATTACAACATAATCACAGAATGGAATAAAATGCAGCTCTAAAAAAGAATGAGGAAATTTAGTGGTTTGGAAGGATCTCCAACATACGTTTTTACGAAAAAGCAACGCATAAATCAGTAAATATAATATGCCAACTTTTGTGAAGAAACAAAAAACCACCACCAGATTTGTATTTGCTTGTGTGTACATAAGGAAACTGAAAGGGCAGAAGGAACTGTGGTTACAAACGGGGGTAATGATGGCAGTTACTGGGTGGAGGGGTGCAGGGATGGAAAACTTTTCACTGTATATTTTATATTTTGGAGGGCTTGTGAATAGATTTACCAAAAATTTACATAAAAATTAAAAATTAAATGAAAGAAAAAATCCAGAAATTTCAAATATTCTTGAGTATGTAATTTATCATGCAACATATACAATATTCACCTTGCTTGCCATTTGAAATGCCCCAGAAAACACAAAAATCAATCTTACACTAAAAACTGTTGAACCTGACAAGAAGACAGTACATATTCTGATACTTTCAAGTTCTCTCCCTAGTCCTAATAATTCGGCTGTAATTCCTTTATTCCTATCATCGCTATTTGATGATTCCTTTCATCATCATGGGCTTTATTATTGGCAATTTTTCTTCATCAAGTCTTAATTCTATAAAACCACACTCTTCACTTTTTAAGGTAAGCAATTTTGCAAAAACGTTTACCAAACGCAGGGAAAAAGTCGGGATCAATTACAAACTCAACCTAAGGGGAGTCATAGTGCTTTTGACATTTTTTTCTATTTCTTTTCTGAATCTTTTTCATAAGCTTCCCTTTTTTTTCCAAACTGTGCATTGCTTTGTTCTCATATACTGTGACTTTTTTTTAAAAAATCAAGTTACAGGATTAGTGGAAGACTTTTGAATGCAGAGGTTCTTCTGGAAGTAGTTTCATCACTCAACTATTCTCTGTTGATAAACTTATCACAGCCAAGTTCTTCTATCAGAGGATTGATAACTTCAGAGGCACTCAGAGATACAGTAACTGCTAACGTATCAAAATCCATCCTTGGAGGATTCCGCCGACATGCGGCGTCGGACGCAGCTTCCCGGGCTCTGCAGGCGTCCACAACCCGCCGGCGGCGTTCTCCAAGCTCCCGTACTCTGCCCAGAGCGATCGGGTAGTTTTCCACGTAGCGGCGGAGGAACTGCTGGTAACTGATCCCTAAAACGCTCAGCGGGTGACGGAGGCGGAGATATGGCGACGCTGCCAGGCCTGGGCCGTTCCCGGGCCTGCCCTCAGGACCCTCTTCCTCCGCGGGCTCCGCCAACCATCGGGCGACCGCTGCCATCCGGGCTTCCCTGGGCGCCGCCATCGGACCTTCCCGGGCCGCCGTAATCAGCCCTTCCCTGGCTTCCCCAGAACTCGTCCGGGCCGGGTCCCACCTCGGGTCGCCTACCTCCGCCTGCGGGGCTTCGCGGCTGCCGTGCGCCGCGCCCATCTGCCGGACACTGCTGTCTGCGGGTCGCTCGGACATCCCAGATCCCGCGCTCAGCTGGGCCGCTTCCAGGAAAACGGAATAACCGCAAAGCGCGATTACGAGTGTGCTCTTAAGTGCGCGTGCACGAGCGCTATCCGCACGGGTAAACGCTGTGTACAACTTCGTGTGCGCGAGCGTCGTTTTTCACGGTTGAACCCAAGAGCATTGCGCATGCGTCATCCTCAAGGGCCTGGGATCCTCCATGTGCCACCTAGCGGCTGGAAGCGCCAACACACTTGAAATCGTCCCCATCCCATCGCACTGAACATTCCAGTGCCCAGCTACATTTTACTTTTCCACCAGCTTAATGTTTATAAGAAAGTCTTACAAGATCGCTTCTTGTTGGCTTTCCTAAGAGTCCATCCTCGGATACTTCTCTCTAAGATTCTTCTCTAGTGATTATAATGCCACCTCCATTATATACCAAGATATTCTAGATTCGTGGTTTTTTTTGGGTGGGGTGGGGTTTTTCTTTCACATTTATTCATTTGCCTATCTTCACATACCAGTCCTGTTGGCTTTTTAAAAAAAATTCCCCTTCACCTTTTCTCCCCTTTAAAAAATTTACAATTATAGTTGACATTCTATATTATTTAATATTAATTTCAAATGTACAGCATAGTGGTTAGACATTTATATGATTTAATAAATGATTGCCCTGACTAGTTTAGTACTCACCTGGCACTATACATAATTATTACCATATTATTGACTATATTCCCCCATATGGGGATGCTTTACATCCCCATAACTATTTTGTAACTACCAGTTTGTAGTTAATCCCTTCATATTTTCACCTTGTCCCCCCAACACCCTCCCATCTATCACCCCAACAAATCTGGTACCCATCTGACACCATAAATAGTTATTATTAGGTTGGTGCAAAAGTAATTGTGGTTTAAAAGGTTAAAAATAATTGCAAAAACCGCAATTACTTTTGCACCAACCTAATACAATATTGTTAACGATATTCCTTACGCTATACCCTACATCCCCATGATTACTGTGTAACAACCAATTTGTACTTCTTAATCCTTTCCCCTTTTTCACTCACCCCCAAACCCCCTCCAATCTGGCAGCCATCAATATGATCTCTGTATCTATGAGTTTGTTTCTGTTTTGTTTTGTTTATTTTATTCTTTAGATTGCACATACAAGTGAAATCACATTTCATCTGTCTTTCTCTGTCCTACACTTCACTCAACATAGTACCTTCCAGGTCCATCCATGGCACCACAGATGGCAAGAACACATTCCCTTCCATGGCTGAGCAATATTCCACTGTATATATGTACCACCTCCTCTTTATCCACTCTTCCATTGACGGACACCCAGGCTCCACATCTTGGCCATTGTAAATAATGTGGCAATGAACATATGGGTGCACATGACCCCTCAAAGTAGTGTTTCAAGCTTCTTCAGATAAATACCCTGAAGTGGAATTACTGGGTCCTTCTTTGTCTCTTGTTATAGCCTTTGTTTTAAAGTTTATTTTGTCTGGTGTAAGTATTGCTACTTTTTGTTTGTTTGTTTCCATTTTCATGAAACATTTTTTTCCATCCCTTTACTTTCCATCTGTGTGTGTGTCTTTCAATCTAAAGTGACTGTAGGCAGCATATGTAAAAGTTTTGTTTTCTTATCTGTTCAGCCCTCCTATGTCTTTTGGTGGAGAATTTAATCCATTTACATTGAAAGTAATTGTTGATAGACATGTAGCTATTGCCATATTATTGTTCATACTTTTGATCTTTATTTTTTTTCCATCTTAAAGAAGTCCCTCTAAGATTCCTTATTATACTGGTTTGGTAGTCATGAACTCCTTTAGATTTTTCTTGTCTGGGAAACTCTTTATCTGTCCTTCAATTTTAAATGATAGCTTTGCTGGGTAGAGTAACCTTGTTTACAGGTCCTTGCTTTCCATCACATTGAATATTTTGTGCCAATCTGTTCTGGCCTGCAAAGTTTTTGTTGTGAAATCAGCTGACAATCTTATGGTATCTCCCTTATAAGTTACTAGTTGCCTTTCTCTTGTCACTTTTAGGATTCTCTGTTTTTAACCTTTGCCATTCTAATTATGTGTCTTCGTGTGGGCCTGTTTGGGTTCATCTTGTTTGGGACTCTGCACTTCCTGGACTTGTATGTCTATTTCCTTCGCCAGGTTGGGAACATTTTCAGTAATTATTTCTTCAAATAGGTTCTCGATCCCTTGCTTTCTCTCCTCTCCTTCTGGTATCCTTATGATGTGAATGTGGTTACTCTTGATGTTATCCCAGAAGTCTCTTAAACTATCCTCATGTTTTTGGGTTGTTTTTTCTTTTTGCTGTGCTGATTGGGTGTTTTCTGCTGCCTTGTCTTCCAAATCACTGATTCGATTTTCTGCTTCATTTAGTCTGCTGGTGATTCCTTCTAGTGCATTCTTCATTTCGGTTATTGTATTCTTCACTATGGACTGGTTCTTTTTTTTTTATGGTTTCTATGTCCTTTTTTTATGCTTGCAATCTTTTTGTTGACGTTCTCTCTAAGTTCCTTGAGCATCCTTATAACCATTGTTTTGAACACTTTATCTGGTCGGTTGCTTGCCTCCATTTCCTTTAGTTCTTTTTTTGGAGTTTTCTGCTCTTCTTTCATTTGGGACACATTTCTTTGTTTCCTCATTTTGGCTGCCTCTATGTTTGTTTCTATGCATTAGGTAGATCTTCTATGTCTCCCAACCTGGCCTTATGTAGTAGGGGACTTGTGCAGGTTCTGGCATAGTCTCCCTAGTCACCTGCTCCAGGTGCTCCAGGAATGTCCCTTGTGTGGGTTATGTGTGCCCTCCTGTTATAGTTGAGTCTTGGTTGCTATTGGCACATCAGTGGGTGGGATTGACCCTCAGGCTGATTGGCTTGGGGTTTGGACATGTCCACAGCTTACAGGCTGCTATGTGTGGGGCTTACCCCACTGAGTGGGATTCACTCCAGAGGGCTCTGGTACCTGTTGAGACTTCCCTTTGGCAATGCCTCTTATGGGGCTAATTGGGTGGTGCTCTGTTGTGGTTTTACACCAACCTCCAAGTATGTTGGTTCTGTGGTCTTTTGGGAGGGGCTCTGGTGCAGGCCCAGGTCACCCACTGCCTGTCATTGGCCAAGGAATATGTGGTAGGAGCTAAAAAACAATCCATTGTTGTTTGCTGCCTGTGCTAAACCTGGACGCATGTGTGAGAGGCCACACTGTAAAGTGAGGATGTCTGCCACCAGTACTGGGCCTGGGGTAACTATACAAAAAGCCAGGACACCCAGAGGCCTGCTGCCACCTGCCAGCTCCCTTAAGCCATTGATAAAGTCTTGTGCCAGTACATGAGTTGTGTGAGGCAGGATCTCAGGGAGTCACTAGAGGGAAGAATTGTGGTCAACAGGTTAATGTAGACTCTGGTTTGGTGCCAGTCCTGAGCCTGGAGCTACTTAGCAAAAGTCTCAGAGCACACTGAGACCAGCTGCTGACTGCCGGGACCTGTGGACTTTGATAGTTTTCCAAGAAAGAGTGAAATGTGGGTGGGGCTGGCTGCTTATGGAGAAAGTGCCTCCTGCATTTGGGGAGTTCAGTGGGGTGAAATCCCAGTGAGTCAGCAGGGTGGAACACGGAGATCAACAGACCAATCAGATTCAAGTTTGGCCGTAAGCATAGGGGGAGGGATCACCACATTAAAGATGGCGGCTGCCTGCTGCCTGCATGGGAGAAGGCCCCCTCCCAGGAAAAATGGTGACTGTCCTCCAACCTTTGCTCTGAAGCTACACACATCATTCTGTCCCCCGTATGCCTCTGATGCCCACAAGTTACTATCCCTCCGCTGAAGCCCAAGGTGAGTGCCTGAGAGTGAGAGAGTCTGTGCTGGGGCTGTTTAAGAGGACATCTGGGTTTTCTAAAGCCTTCCATCACCGTTGGTCAGAATCCCCACTGTTTTTCACAGCCACATATTATGGGGACTACTCTCCCCAGTACCAGCACTCTTGGCTGGGGAGGCTGGTGTGGGGTTGGGGTGCCTTGTTCTTCCTGGGGGAACCTCTGTGGCGAGATATCCCTCCTGGTTCTCAACCACCACACAGGAATTTGGGGCCAGCCAGTTTTGCGTCTCTGCCCTTCCTACCAGTCTTGGCATGGCTTCTTCTTAAATCTGTAGTTATACAAATTCTGTTCAGCCAGACTTCAGATGGTTGTCTAGGTTGATTGTTCTATAATTTAGTTGTAATTTTAATGTGTTCATGGAAGAAAGCAGGCACCGTGTTTATCTACTCTGCCGTCACCATACCAATCCTCTTAACTGCTAATACTTTATAATACTATTCCCTTCTTGTTATCTTTAAAATTGATTTGCTAGTCTTGGACATTTATTTTTTTCTAAATCTTATCTGTGCAATATAACATGCACAAAAGTACATAAATTATAACTATAGAGTAGAATGATTGATCACAAAGTGAACATCCATGTAACCACCACTCATGTCAAGAAATTGAGTACTTCTAGTATCCCAGAACCCTTCCCACCTTCTTATCACTATCTTCCCCTTTCTACCCAGAGGTAACTACTATCCTGATGTTAATGGTAATCATTTCCTTGCTTTCTTTTACTACCTAGGGGTGCCTTACTAATACTGTACTTTAGTTTGGGTTATTTTTTGAACTTTATGTACTTTCATGTCTGGTTTCTTTTGCACATTATTTTTTTTTTAAATTAAATTTATTGGGGTGACAATTGTTAGTAAATTTACATAGATTTCAGGTGTACAATTCTGTATTACATCGTCTATAAATCCCATTGTGTGTTCACCACCCAGAGTCAGTTCTCCTTCCATCACCACATATTTGATCCCCTTTACCCTCATCACCCACCCCCCACCCCCTTACCCTCTGGTAACCACTAAATTATTGTCTGTGTCTATGAGTTTTTCTTTCTCATTTGTTTGTCTTGTTCTTTTTGGTTTATATACCACATATCAGTGAAATCATAGGGTTCTCTGCTTTATCTGTCTGACTTATTTCACTTAGCATTATACTCTCAAGATCCATCCATGTTGTCACAAATGCTCCTATATCATCTTTCCTTAACGCGGAATAGTATTCCATTGTGTATATATCCCACAACTTCTTTATCCATTCATTTATTGAAGGACATTTTGGTTGTTTCCATGTCTTGGCCACCGTAAACAAAGCTGCAATGAACATTGGAGTACACGTGTCTCTATAGAGAAATGCTTTCACATTTTTTGGGTAGATACCCAGGAGAGCGATTGCTGGGTCATATGGTAATTCTATTCATAATTTCTTTGCACATTATTTTTATGAGATTCACCCGTGATTTTCATTGTGGTTTGTTTTCCCAATAGTTTGTTTTCTTGCATATTCATTACCACTCTTTTTATGTGTCCCATAATATTATGACATGCATCTTAAATGTTAGCTCTCCAGTTACTTTCTCTGTAGTTTAATTAACATTAAAAACATCATAAAAGGAAATTCCACCACTGATTTTGCTGGTGGTGACCCGCATCGTGATGCCATGATTCATGGGCATCAGAAATTAACTTTAGTGGCTCATTGTTTTCTTCCCTGTCAGGAGTAGCTATCTTACTGAGGCATTAAAGTCTCATCTACACATCATGAGGCTGCATTTTTATTTTCCTGGACCAAGTACCACATTTATAAAACACGTCTGAGATAGATTTCAGGTTAGCTCTTGCTCCCAAGACTGATCCGTTGTGGTGTGCAACCTAACCTATACATAGAATCTAGCAGGTAGCCTAACATAGATGAAATCTTATTTAGAATTCATAACTTTGCTTAGATTTACCTGCAAACCCACTTAGATCACCCTAGATTTTATAAGGTCTGTGTAACCATATCCTGTAATTTGCTAAGAGTTTAACAGAAAGTCTGACTTTAGTAAATTCCCTTCCATACCTATGCCATCCCTGACCCTGATGATCGCTGGAGCTGTTTTTCAGGAACAAGTCAGGATGTTTGGCAGAACCAGGGGGTTGGTCCCATGAAACCAACTGAGGCCAGTCTAAGCAGCTTGGAGGACCCTCTAGTGCCCTTTTCATGAACTTTTCTCATTATACCCTCATTGTAATACTAAAATCTCCCAGTGTTGGAGATTTCCCACCATCTTTGAACATGCGATGTATATGTAGACCTGTTTTCTAACTGCAAATGTGTAGGAATGTCCCCATCTATATACGCAATAAAGAAGTTCACCTTGATATTTATGCATGATTTTCCAGAATAAAGATGAATCTGATCCTTTGTTAGGGGACACACCACTTTGGGAAGTGACCTCCAGTGTGTCCTTGCTTGCTGGCTTGCAATAAAGTTCCTTCTCATAAAATCATCTTAGAGTTGTCTATTGGCTGCAACTACCGAGTAACTGGACCCGGTTTGGTCAGTAACAGCTGCAGCATCTCAGGCTGACTTGCTGCCATAATTTCAGGATCACTGAGGACAATTTCAGTCATGCTGCAGACTAAGCAGTTAAGGGAGCCAATAGCAGGGGCTCCATGCTGACTTTTTTTCACAGAAAAAAAACAGAAACGAGAATCACACCTATGGTCATATGATTATCATTTTAAAAGAGGAGATTAAGAGTTTATAAGGAAAATAATGGGATCTGCTTCTCCCAAAGACCACAAAGCCTGTAATAAATAGCACTAGTGGGAAATTTGTCCTTGCTCTAAACAAAGATTTTTCTTAAAAGGATAAATACTCATGTTGACCTCAGAATTCAATCAATACTTTGATGGATGTGGGATGAAACCACAACTCAGAATCTGCTTGGGTCATCTGGGTACATCACAATGTCATTTCTGCATTTTTATCTCCTCTGATTATCCTAGGCCTTATATCTTCTGCTGACTAGATTGGCTGGGCCCACTTGTTGGTAGACACAGATGCTTCTTCCTCTAAGCTCTGATGGGGACGATTTTCCAGATTGTGAATCTCTTCTGACTTATTTAATGCCGTGGTGATTTCTAAACAGGATGTTACAAATCTTGTCTCCTCCCAAGATTGTTACTGCGCTGTATTAATTGCAAAAATGGCCCCAATTCTCCAACCTCCCTGTGTCTACACCCTTTGTAATATGAGTTTGCAGCCCCTTTCCTCAAGATGTAGATTCTTTTTCTCCACCTCCTGAATCTGAGCTGGACGTATGATTTGCATTAACCAACAGGATGTGACAGAACTGATAAGAGTGTCAATTTTGAGAGGATCTCAAGAGGCATTTCCTGCTTCTATTCTCTGTCTGACCCCTGTCTCTTTCATGAGAGCAACTCTGGACTGGATTGCTGGAAGGTCAAAGACAATATGGAGCTGAGAGAAGTGGTGTCAGACAAAGCACACAAGACCCATCAGTCCCAGCTGACTTACCATCTGACCTAACCTAAATAAACGCTTATTGTTTTATGCCACAGTGTTTCATGGGATTTGTCATATGACCTTATTGTGGCAATAGAAAACTGCTCCAGAAATTGGCACCAAGTGTTGGGTAACGCCCTAACAAAAGACTAAAATATGTGGAGTAAATAGTGAGGAAATTGTTATTGGAGCAGAAGAAACGGTGACCCATGTCGTGAAGTAATTGGTATTGTTGCCTGTAGTTACTTAGAAGATGGAAAAATTCTAGGTATTTGGCTAAGGAGATCCTTAGGACAATGCTGGTTATTCATTGATAAGTATGGTAAGGCATAGCAAGAGAGGGTTGACCTACAGAAGGAATTGGCTGATTTTTTAGGAGAATTTAGAGGAAATGTAGAGGGACTATGACTTGCTAGTTTGGGAAAGAAAACCTTTTCTCATATCCAGTTTTTCCAGCCAGAGAATATCAAAATGAAAAACAGCCTGTGAGCATAGATCAAATTAAAGGTGTGATTTTATGACCCTTTGTTATGACCTCCAGAAATATGAGGCAATACCTAAGAGGGCCTCCCAGCTAAACAAAGGGTTTCTAGGAAGCTTAGGAGCATGGTCCTTAAGAAATCTGATCTTAAAATAGCAAGGAGTCTACAGAAAAAAGCTTGTTTTTACCCCAGATTTATTGAGATATAATTGACACATAACATTGTGTAAGATTAAGTTGTATATGATGATTTGATACACTTATATATTGTAAAATAATTACAATAGGAATAGTTAACCCTTTCATTACCTCACACGATTACTTTCTTTTTATAGTGAACATATTTAAGATCTACTCTCTTAGCAACTGTACATAATACAGTATTAATTATAATCACCATGCTGAATATTAGATCCCCAGAACTTATTCATCTTATAACTGGAAGTTTGTACCCTCTGGACAACATCTCCCCACTTCCCCCACTCCTCCACCCCTAGGAACCACCATTCTACTTTTTGCTTCTATGAGTTCAGCATACGCAAATGTACTGTTTCATTAAAGATATATTTTCCATCACCCCATCCCGTTGGCCTCAGGAATTATATAATGGTTTGGGATTAGCTTCCAGCAGAACTGTAAAGTTCTTGGACAACTCTAGAATGCAGGTTACATTCTGCCTGTCACTGGGGCACAGGCAGAAGCACAGGAAGACTCAGGATGTGTTCAGGAGCTTCCAGCATGATTTCTCCATGGTTTGAATCTCAACTCAGAAGGGGGTTTATGATCTTATTTGGGGAAAAAGTCATGTCAGCAGTAAGATATTAAATTAAATTATATAATTATTGCTCTAGGGGATTCATGTACCACAAATCAGACAAATGTGGTTTTGAGCCCCAGCTCTGACGGGTGAAGATCTTGTTTGTAAATTCCAGTAGATAACTCTTCTTGCATCTTGACTGAGATTCCATAGCCTGAATCCACTGTTTTGGTGACTTATGATTGGTAAGAAATTCAATGACAAATTCAATGTACATTTTCCCTTTTGGCCTCAATGTGTTTGGAGTTTTGGCTCATTAATTCTTAGTCCACTTAACATTAGTTTAAACAGGGTGAAGCCTTTCCCCAGTATCCTGTTGGGTCAGAAGAAGAGAGGGTATCAATCTTGTAATAACATCTCTTGTGCAACAAGGTCTCCTCTAACCAAATCCTTGAAACAGGCCTAATCATTTTGTCTGACGACTAATGATATGAAGAGTGATATGGTCAAGCTCTCTGTGATGTTAATTCTGTTACAGTATCTTCATTCTTTATTGTTCCTAACCCACCCATAATAGAGGCCAACTTAGTAACTATTGGTAAGTATTTCACTGTAATAATCCTATGGACCACTCTTGTCTACTTGAATACTGATAACAGTGTTTTGTGTGTAGGAAATGCTTAATGCATTTTTATTGAGTCAAATAATGAATTATTTTTTCCAAAGGCTATATTTTTCCAGCATTGCATGACAACCTCTTTATTCTTCCCAATTCTTAAAAAAAAGAGAAAATTTCTGTTTAGGCTACATTGATCTTCCAACCAATCAATAATTAGATTATTAATTGATGTCTTCCTCTTGGCTCTTTTCCAAAAGATGTATTTTTAAAAAGTTGGTCATTGTACTTTAATCTCTAGCCTACAAAGGCTAGCTCAAATTTTTAGTAGCATTCTTCTGCTCTCCTACTTTTTTTCTTGCTGTCCTTTCCCCTAAGTCACTACTGTGAACAGACGTTGGAAAGACAAATTTCCACATAAATCTCTAAATAGAGTTCAGTACTCAGAGGATCCTGGAAATGGTCATCCAGAATCTACACTCCACTTAGAACCGCTAGGCAAAGTGTAGTGAGTTTGGCCCATGGTTTCCCTCCATTGTCACCCTAGGGTCAGTCTTCAGCCCACTAGAGGGCAGTCAAGTCAAATTCTTGATAGAAACAAGGGCTTGATTGAACAGAGTTCCAAGGGACTTTTCCAGATTTGCTGATGGCTTCTGAGATTGTTGGTGCTGAGAGAAAATTCAAGATGTCACACACTGCTCTTCCTGTGAGTGTTGTTTGGGTTCATGTCAGAGCAGTTTATTAAGTGCTTCCTCTTATTGTTAACTTGTTGAGTGGGGGTTCTCCTCTAAAATTTCCTATGTGTTTTGTGATGGACCATTTCTGGAAGTCCCTTCAGAAGTGGAACTGAGACGCCCCATTCAAAATCTACTGGTTTTCTGACTTCTAGTTAGTAAAAAATTCAGTGAAGCATTCTTGTCTCTGTACCTTTTCCCCCTTTGTGTTTCACTAAAGAAAATGAAGCGGAAACTCGACTTATTCATTCTGCTGGGTCAGATAATATTAGGTTACACTCAGATAAGTGTTTTCCCAAACCTCCTTAATACCTCTTGCGAAGGATATTACTATGCTCCACATAACATTAATCCTGCAACAAATTATTCTTCTAACCCACTGACTGGTTCAGTCCTGTTTGAACATTGGAATCACCCAAGAGCTTCAAAAACTGTTCATGCCTGAATCCCTGAGCGATTCTGACTTATTATCAGAGGCAGCCTGGAAGTGGGGTTTTTAAGAGCTTCCCGGGTATTTTTGAATACACAACCTTGTGATCTGGAATCTTCTGATCTGGAGTCAGATGTGCTACCATTGTGCTATGGGAACTTCCACCTCCCCAGATAATCCTAATGCATAGCCTACACTAGAACCACTGTTTTAACCGAACTCTTACAATAGTCCCAATTCCAGGTTGAAAGCTGATGAGAATGTCACTTGTTCAAGACCATGCTGTTAATTCAGTTATATTGCCTTCATGTTTTGATTATTTCGAATCTATCCACAATACTGGCCAACTGAAATACTATGAAATAGTTTACTGTAATATACCTACACTCCCCACCCCTTGTTTATTTTAGCACCTATAATAGTTCTTGACAAAAAGTACATGTTTATTGAATGAATGAGTTCATATTCTTGGGACATGTTCTTTCACAATACCAAGGTCTCCAATATACCCAGAACCGTTCTCTTTTCATCCAAATTAAAAAATATGTGACATTGTATTTCTTGGTAAATCATTACTCACTTAAGACATTGTTTCTTACTGGCTTTTCCTTCAACGGCTATATTAAAGAAGAATGGATATTTTGCTTCTATTTGTAGCCTGTAAGACCACAAAGCCTACAAGCGAAAACTGCAAT
This sequence comes from Rhinolophus hipposideros, assembly GCF_964194185.1. NCBI lineage: Eukaryota > Metazoa > Chordata > Mammalia > Chiroptera > Rhinolophidae > Rhinolophus > Rhinolophus hipposideros. The sequence goes on from NC_138067.1 coordinate 38,515,016, forward strand.
TGTGCCTGACATGACTCTACTATATGATTTTCCACCTCCAGAAGAGAGAGACATTGTCCTCGTTTCCCAGACCTATGAGTTTCACAAACGCTTTTCTTTATAAACAGTGAATACTGCCAATAATGGGTGACGATATTCACTAACTTAACTGCATTATAAATAATTTTGAGCCTCTAAAACCTCTAAGCCTGATAATAAGAAACTGCAGAAGCATTTTCTTCCTTAAATAAGTCCTATATCTAGCTGCCATGCTACAGCTTCCTGAATAGATCACACCTTTGAACCCTCTCTCCACAGAAAGTAGTTTCCTGGGAGTCCTGGTGCAAATCCATGGAGATGGCTCCCCAACAGAGGCTGCAATCCTCTTCTAAATGCTTTAGCTGCAATCCCACCTCCCTGCTACAACTGCCACAAGGGGGAGAAATATTACCCAGTCCCTTCCTTGTCCCAAACATATGCTTACAGTAGTCTTTATTTATAGGTATACTCAGAAGGCACAGCTGAAATAGTAGGCAACTTGAACTTTGGGGTCACTTAGATCTGGTTCCAAGCACCTTTTTCGAGTTTTCTAAGCCTCAGCCCTAAACCCTAAAGAGCTTCCTTCAGTTGAGGATAAGCCTGCTTTCCTCAGGTGCAGGCTACGGGACCTTCTTGGATATCAGAGTGAGGCCTTCATATAACTCTGATCCAGTGGTTAAATATTTAGTTAACTGACCATCCACAATTAACTTGGCAGACGAGGAGGCACCATTACTACTATAGTTCTTGGTGCTGATTTCCTTCCCATGTACCTCATTTCACTACCATTGCTCCGTTTTTGAGAACTTACTGGAGATCACACGTTTTTAGCACATACTATGGACTGAATTATGTCCCCCTCCACTTCTTATGTTAAGGCCCTAAGCCCCAGTGTGACCATGTTTGGAGATACGTAGGGCCTTTAAGGAGGTAATAAGGTTAAGTGAGGTCACAGTGTTGGGCCCTAATCCAATAGGACTGATTGACGTTCTTATAAGAGGAAGAGGCACCAAGGACACAAGTGCACAGAGAAAAGACCCTATGGGGACACAAGAGAAGGCTGCCACCTGCAAGCCAAAGAGAGAGCCCTCTCCAGAAACAACCAGGCTGGCATCTTGATCTTGGACTTCCAGCCTCCAGAGCTGTGAGAAAATAAGTTTCTGTTGTTTAAGCCACTGTCTGTGATGTTGTTATGGCCGCCGTCATAGACTAATACAGCTCACCTATTTCTCTTCTAATAGCCTCCCTGTCCCCACATCCCCTAGGCTATGTGATGACTCCAAGCTCAGGGAGACTGCCATCCACTCAAGGCCAAGATGTTGACTCTTCCATCCCTCTTGTACCTCCCTATTCAAGGGCTCATGGGAGTAAAAAACAATGGAGAGCCACAGTAGAAACTCACCAGGGTGTGGAGAAAATGGAAAGGCAACTCTGAACATGCCACTTCACCAGCCTTGAAAATCTTTTCTCTTGTCCACGCTTATCTCGTAATTGGAAAGTGCAATTCTTCCTGCTGTGGTACAACTCTTCCCTTCCACTGTGGATATGTGGGGAGTTAGGGTTGTGTGGCTCATTTGTGTGACTGCGTACAAGTGACTTCATAGCTCTGTGACTCAGTTTCCCCATGTATGAAATGGGCATAATAGTACTTACCTGAGGGTTGTTGTGATGAATTTAGTTAACTGAGGTAGCATGCCTGTAACAGTGGCCGGAACATACTAAGTGCTGTGCACATGTTGGGTATTTATTGTTGCTATTATTCTGGCCCATCCATTGGGCGCCAGCTATCCACCTTCAGTTCATCCTCTGGTTGTAGAGGTGTAGCTGATGTCGGTGCTGGGAACAAGGCTGCTCACTTTTCTCCTGAAGGCTGGAAGGTCCCCCCAGGGAACACAGGGAGAAGGGCAGCTGGTTTGGGGTCGGCAGAGGGGATGGGCCGGGCATGCGGGGACACAGGCACATTCATCCCAACCCATTCCACTCCGACTGCGGCAGGGAATTGGTCATCAGCCCATACCCAGGTCACTCCCAAGACAACGTTAAGAGGCACACAATGGGACACATGGTCATTTTCTCCTCTCCTGGGAGAGCTGTGGTTCAAGGCCCTCAGAGAGAGGAGAGAGGGTCTCAGCCCTAGTCCTCCATCTTACCAGGTTGTCAGGCATTGTCTAAGATCCCTTCTCTTGTGTCTTGGAGTTCTGAGACGCCTTTTTAAGGGGGCATCTGGTGAAGGTTCTAGCCACTCCTACATCCGCTCTCTCCTCAGAGCCTCTCCTCTCTGTGACTGAAGGCTCTCTCAGGAAACTTGCTCCAGTGCTGGGTTGACACAAGTACTTCATTTTCTTCATCCTTTGTCTAAGATTTGTATGGCTCCAAATGAGCTGAAGCTACAGCTGTTGGGAGTGAGGCTGGACCCTAACTCTCAGGGCACAGAAACGCTTCCCCAATGTATGTGACCTCCCTGGGGTCCTAGTGAAGAAAGACTCCAGGCTGGTTTCTGAAATCCTAGGAAATTCAAGGAAACTCGATTAACCTTTAGATGACCACTAGCATTGCCAAAGCACGAAATGGTATAGCTCAAATTGAACTTTGAGGAGAAACCATTAGAAAGTGTTTAATGTTAAGGAGACCACACATTACCTGACAATTCCACTAGTTTAGCAAAATCTCTGCTGCCATAAGGCGGTGAGACAGGCATGTGATGAGTAAATACAGGATAAACAATTTAGGAACTACTGTATTCTCAATCAGTGAGAAAACATTTTCCCGGAAGCAAAGAGTTGTTCTTTCAAAAGAACATTCCAAATGGTTTTAAAGGCAAATCCTACTAAGTCCCGAAAAGATGACTTTGTCTCCGTCGATCAACTTTTGCTATGGTAAAGAACATCACCAAAATCTCACTGGTTTATGACAACAACGTTTATTTTTACTTACATTACACATTTGCTCTGGGTCAGCTGTGACCCTGCTCCACATATCTTCCTCGTTTCAGGACCCGGCCTGAAGAAGCCTTGCCTATTTGGGACATCCCATTTTTGTGGGAATATGGAAAACATACGTGATGGAACTGTGCAATACTCTTCAAACTTCTGTTCAGAAGTGACATTCATCACTACTGCTCACATTTCACTGGCCAAATTAAGTCAAACAGCCAAACCTGGTGTCAATGGGTGGGAAGTCTATTCCTCTGTTAGGACCAATAATTTACCTCCCTAATACATTTTAAAGTGTTTCAGAGCACAACAAAATTAATGCAACTTCTAAATTCTTCGTATAAAGTAAGTACAACAGCAGATTTAAAAGCTGAGAAAGACCAAACAACAGTAGTATATAGCAATCTCACTCAAGAATATTGAAGGAAAACCTTAAACAGAATATTCATGAACAGCATGGAGCACACTAAAAGAATACATCCTGACCAGACTGTTTCACATCCAGGATCATGCATCATTAGAAAGTCTGTGAATTCATCATAGGAATGGATCTAATAAGTACCATTTAATTATCTCTATGGCCAAAAGGCCATTGACATAATCCAACCACCACTCCTAATAAAAGAAAAAATACTAAAAAAACAGGGATAGAAAATTCCTTTACATGGTATACGAGTATACATGTAACCCAGGCCCACAAAAAGCATCATACTAGAAGTGAAAATACTAAAAGTATTATCTCGAAAGGTGAGGTTCACAATTATTAGGTTGGTGCAAAAGTAACTGTGGGTTTTACAATTTTTAACCTTTTAAACTGCAATTACTTTTGTACCAACCTAATATCTTTCTCATTTGTCACTGTAAAGAGTTGCTACTATGCAAAGAAATTGTTCAAAAGATTTAACCAAAACCATAATTCTATTTAAAATATCCACAAAAAGGTAAAAGTCTAGGAATAACCTAAACAAAAAATATGTAAGACCTATTTGAAGAAAAATTTAAATTCTACTGAAGGATAAAAAAAATACATGAAGAAATCAATGGGATACCCAAGTTCTTTAATAGCAATGATCAATATTATAAAAAAGCAATACTTCTTTTTAATTTATATATTAATGTGATCTTAACAGAAATAAAGTACTTATTTTTGAAACTGGTAAGTTGATTCTAAAGTTTATGTGGAACTATAGCCCAGCAAGAACAGGTAGGAAAACTCTTAAAACAAAGAAAATGCTAAATGGGAACTACCATTGCCAGATATTAAAACCATACGACAAAGTCTCAGTACTTGAAACTATGTGTTGCAAGTACATAAAAAGTCATGGAAGTGGGTAGTCCAGAAATAGAGACAAACCCAATTTAATTTTTGATAAAGTGGGACCTCAAACTTAAATCAATGAAGCAATAGATGGACTTTTGGTAAATGGTATTGGGACAACTGGGTAGCAAAACTCCATTTGAATCTTTACCTTACACTGTACATCAAGATAAGTTCCACATGGTTCAAAGATTTGAATGGGAAAAAAAGAAACTAAAAATAACTGGAAAGAAAATATGGTATAATTTCTTTATAACCTGGGAATGAGTAAGAAAAAAATATGTCTCAGTATCCAGAAGCAGTAAAAGATAAAAACTGACTAAATGAAAAACAAAAAGTTCTGCATTATAAAAACTTTCACAATAATCAAAGACAAGTAAATTGGGGGAAAGTCTCTGCAACTCATAGCAGACAAAAGGCTAATCTAATACATAAAGAGGCTCTAGAAATCAATAAGAAAAATGACTAATAATTCAATAGGAAAAGAATAAAAGCTATGGACAGGTAGTTCATGGGGAAAGAAATCAATATGAATACATAAAAAAGAATTTAACCTTGAACAAAGAGAGGTCTGGCCTTTGCCCTTGGCTTCTGGGAGATAACTTCTAAGCCCATGGTGTGTCATGCCCGATAGAAGTGTCTTTGTTTACCTGGGACCCTAAGCCTAGCCAGATAACTACAACGCCATTTAGAGTGAGGGCCTCGGGCAAACCAGATAGCAACAATGTGATTTATAGTGAAGGCTTTAGGTCATGAGTTTTTAGTCAACCTCCAGAGGGACGGGGGATTGAAGTCAGCTACGTGGGCAGTCGACCATGGAGGCCCAAGACTCTGGACACCAAAGCTCGTGTGGGCTTCCCTAGTTGACACTAATCTGTGTGTATTATCACACATTAATGCTAGGAGAGTAACAGTGTCCTGACTCCACCAGGAGAAGACATCTGGAGGCTCCACATTTGGTACCCTCTTAGACACTGGCCTAGAGACTTCCTTCTTTAACTGGTTTCAATTTGTAGCCTTTCCCTGTAATAAACTGTAACTGTGAGTATAACAGCTTTCTTTTGGTTCTGTGAATCTGTCTAGTGAATTGTTGAACCTCAGATGGTTGTGGGGACCCCCAAACTTGCAGCTGGTATCAGAAGTGAGGGGAGTTTTGTGTAGACTGTTCCTCTAACTTTGTAGGTGGCTAACTTTCACAACAGCTATTAGACCTATCAAAGGATATTCAACTGAAATCAAACAGCTGTATTTACCTGTCAACATTCCAGAAATTTAAGAATACAATGTACTGGTTAGAATGAGAGGCAACAGGCACGCATATCCTCTGTGGATGAAAGTGCAAATCAGTAAAACATAGATGGAGGCAACATCTATTACAATTACAAATGCGGATACCCTTTGATCTATTGGAATTTATCTTGTGGATTTTCTTGCACGTTTCATATATACAAAGCTATTCACTGTAATATTATTTGTAACAGGAAAGAAAAGTACAACCCAAATGTTTATCAAGAAGTAACTGGTTAAATATATTACAGTACATCTGTAGAACGGAATAGTGCACTTTTATAGAATTAGGAAGATTTCTATGTAAGGATTTAGAAAGACCTCGTCATAATGGTAATTAAAAAAAATTCAAGGCGTGAACGAGTATACCGGGAGTGCCAAAAAAATGTATACAAGTGTACACTTTGTTCAACATTGCTCAAGCAGTAGTTTTCTGTAATCAGAAGTGTCTGGACGCTGATGGTAACCACTTTGAGTACCTAGTGTAACTGCAGAAGTCAAACGTTACTTGTATTCATCTTTTGTTATTGGTATATATTGGGTATTACAATTTTAATAGTTTTCCTTTTTTAAAATGTGTATACATTATTTTGGCACCCTCTGTATATATCTTTTGTGTAAAAAGAGGGGGAAAATAACCTATATTCGTATTTGTCTTTTGGTCTATGAAGACATTTGGTCTATGAAAACACAAAGAACTAATAACTGATTACCTGTGGGGTTGTAGTGGGAACAAGGGGAAGGGGAACATGCAAAGAAGATTTTTCATTGTATTTTTTACACCTTTTCTCTTGAATCTTGTGAAGGTATTTCCTTTTCAAAAATAAAAATAAAATAAAAAATTTAAAAGTTAAACATAAACATGTCCTTCCCATATTTCAGATGTTCTTGAAAACATTATAACACATAATATATACAATATATGCTTTGTTCTATTTTGATTTTAACTGTCATTTTAAATACACAAACACACAAAATTAATCTTCCACTAAGTAATTAGTCTTTGTTGCTATGACACGAAGGCATTACAAATTCTAAAATTTCAAAAGTTCCCAATAGTTTTCCAGCTCTAATTCTCCAGGTATGCATAAGTTCAGGAATTTGGTCTTGCAGTTATTTTTTTTGTTCACGTTGGTTAACATCCATGGGCTCTATTATTGGCAAATTATTGAGCAAGCTTCATTGTCACAAAACCAACCTTTACCGTGAGGCAACCATAAAAGATACTTTGCACAGTGCAAGGACAACAATCTTCATCAATGAGGATTTTTCTGAAAACAGCCTTCACAAGACCCAAGATTCATTCCACTTGTTTTCTGCTGTTTCCCGATGCTATCCTTCTTGTCCTATCTTGCAAGACTTGTTCTCTTCTCCCTTAATTACAAAGTTTCCCCCCAAGGGAAAAAACGGTCTAGTTGTAGGATTGGCAAACAATTCTGGGAACCCAACAGAAAATGACAGCGTCCTCTGAAGATGGCTTCCTTCTCTGTCGAGGTAAAAGACGTCGCGTGACCCTACTCCCTGTCTTTGAGCCTATCACAGCCGAGTTCTGCTGCCAGACGACTGAGAGCCACAGATGCAAAGAGATCTTCGATAAATGTAAAATAATCCAGGTAGACACTGGGATAACACGCTTGCCAGCTGGCATCGTGGGCCACTTCCCTCGCCCTGCACACATCCATAAACACCCAGTTGGGCACGTCAAAGCCCCTCCCCCGGCTGCCGCGGGCGTTGGGCACCTCTTCCCCAAACACTGGCTGCACTTGCCCCACGTCAGGCCGGAAGCCTTCGGGCTCGCGATGGGGGCGTGGGAACGCAGCCCGGCCGCGGCCGTTCTCCCGGCGGGGCGGGGGCCGGGGCCGGGGCCGCCTCGCGGGGTCCCCGTGGGGCCCAGCCACCGGGCCTGCATCTGCCATTCGGCCTCCCACGGGCTCCGCAGGCCGCGCCACGGCCGTCTCCCACTTCTGGCCACCTACCTCGGCCTGCGGAAGGTCGCGGTCGCCGTTCGCCGCGCCCGCCTGCGGGACGCTGCTGTCTGCGGGCCGCTGGGACATAGCCGACCGCCAGCCACGCGCCGCCGCTGCCAGGAACAGCGCACCACAGCGGCAGCGCGATCGCGGGTGTGAGCACGTAAGCGCGTGCGTGTGCGCATGCCTGTGCGCCTGCGTGCTGCGGCGTGTGCGCGCGCGCGCGTGTGTTTAACGCGTGCGCTTGAGTGGCGGCCACGCCTGCGAGGAGATTCCTGGTACTAAGTGCCAGCCAGGGGGCGTTGGCCCTAGTCCCCAACGACGGACAAGGGCTGCTGCATGTTCCAAAATTGCGTCAAGTAATTCTTTGCAAGACACACCGACGCAGTTCTATCCCAGTCCCCATCTTATTTTAGAAAGCGCTGCAAGTTTAGCTTCTGGAAACCTGAAACTCTCTTCCCACGGCCCTGTTACGTCACACTCTTCCCCCTCCTCACATTCCCCTCCCTCCTGGCCTTACTCTCTCTTCCCCTGCTACCTCCTCCCTTCACTTCCTCCCCCCCTCTCTTTTTACCCCTCTCCTCATCCTGTTTTCTTCTGCTTTCATCTCTTTCTCCCAGCCTTCCTACTACCTTCTTTTTTCTCCCTCTGGAGTCTAACTTTCTGGCAGACTTCTCTGCTTACCCTGTTGTAACCCTGCAGAGTGCCAGCTCTGACTGCTGTAACTTCCAGGGGACCTGTCTTGTAATGCCCACCTCTATGCTTGGGTCTGCTTCTGGGCCCTCTGTTCTCTTGTATTAGTTTATTTGCTTATCTACACCAATGCAAATTGTCTTATTATAATTACATCATACACTTTAATATATGATTTACTGATGAGGCTGAGTCAGTTTGAGAATTTCCGTAAAAATCCTATTGGGATTTTGCTTAGAAATTCATGGCTTCTTACATTAATTTAGGGGAGAACTGGAATCTTTTCAAATTGATTATTCTCCTCCATAAATGTGGTATATGTGTCCACTTATTCAGGTCTCCTATTAAATTATGTGTTTTATAGTTTTCTTTATAATTGTTTTGCAGGCATAGTAAAACTGTTAATAAAACTGGTAAACAAATTCAGTAGTTTGCTTGGAAAGGTGAGGACGTGGGAGGCAATTGGGAGAGACACCTATTTTTGATATTTGGATTATTTATAGCTTTTCCCTAGTAAGAGCATTAAACAATGTTCCTGGTTAAATATTCAGGTTAGAACTGAGGGACACTGGCTCACTCAGTACTCCTGTACTCTCTCCACACACCTCTTTTAAGTAGCTTCTCTGTGCCAGGCCCCACAAAATTAACGCCTCTGAGCCCCAAATCAGGCTTTCTCTCTATGTGACAGCTTTCACACTAGGGACCCTGAGAATGGGACAATCTGCAGGGGTGGTGATCCTTGGTTTTCATTTATTGCTATGTTTATTAGTTTTTTATGCCAGCAGATGACCTGTTGCTTTACTGCTTTGTATCTTCCCAAGGCTCACAAATGTCCTCAAAATACAACCCTCTGATGTTGGCACTTTAAGCCTCTAAGATAGGGATCCTGACTCTCAGATATTTACCGAACTTTTTAAATTCATCTTGTGAGCCCTAAAAATAAAATATTGCTGTAATACCATAAACATGTAGATATCTCTTCTTTCTTTCTTTGATTATGTTGCAGCTTCTTAATTTTTACATCAACTCCTTATTGATAGACCACACTAGTATTTTAATATTCAGAATAATTACTAATTCTTATTGAATTATTCCTATATTAATGTTGTGTCCATTTTGTGAGGGAAGGGTAAGGAAATTTCTATCCATCTTAATAAATGGTTTGAGACCATTCTGTGGAATGTAGGTCTGTCTTACCATTGCAGTTTTATGAAAATGAAAACATTTATTTTCTGAGCAACTCTTAAAGCAACTTTGTTCTTTGTGAAAAAATAGGTAAAAGATTTAAAAATTGTTGCGTGATCCATATATGAAATGCTGATGAAAATGGACTTTTCTCCGGGCTTAAACTCTGTTGCATAAGAATTCCTGTTAGAAAAATCTAAAACATTTCAGAAATTTGGGTTCATCCAAAGATAAATTTATGTTTCATCTATCATAGTATTTTTTGAGCTATGATTCATTAAAAAAAAAGTTTTCTTATTCTGTCTTATTCTGCCTGTCCTGCCCTTCACTTGGCAGCACCATGGACAGCGACACAGAGACCGCATTTGCAGATTTGGGCATCAAGAATGGTACTAGAAAAGAGCTTTCTCTTTTCTTTTGGGGGCGTCAGCACAGTATGGGAGGCGGAAAGAACTGTGAAAGGAAGGCTTTAGGGTCTAGAAATAGCTTTCTACTTCTTGAGAAATGCCTTATTTGCTGAGAGACCATGAGGAATTTGGATTGAGGAGGTTTGAGAAAAATGGGATTTGGGGAAATCTCTTCAAAGAGGCACTTCAAAGATTTCTCACTGAATCTTGATTGCTATAAATTCTCTATGTCATATCTTTTTCTCTGAGACATCACTACTGGCCACCATGAACACAGTGAAGTAACTAAGATAAAGATAAATGTAACAATCCATGCGAGGTGGAATGGATGGATGAATATCGTTCAAGGACGGGCAGTTATTGTGTGTTTGTTTAGCAGGGACCACATAGGGTTATGCAGGTTATTCAAATAAAATGGCCACCAGTCAGGGAGAAAGTTGATAAGAAACCTAACTCATGCTTTTCTCAGTAAGCCAGGGGCCCCACAATAATTTTCATCTGCTTAGAGAAAGAATTGCCTAATTCCCTAAAACAACTTATAGGCTAGTGATGGGGTCCCATGACCCATTATCAAAATTCAGAAGTGACCAAAACTGAGACAGGGAAGGTGAAAGGAAGAGATGGTGCCTAATCAAAACCCAAGAGTTTACAGAGAGAGGGCAGGAAATTTCATTCCAGTGAGACCAGGAAGAAAGGCCTGAAGAGTAGCTGTGTGTTGCCACCTCAAGGTATCTGGATGTGAGGTTGGATGAAAGCTAAGGAAATAAGCATACCAGTTAGAAGGTGGGAGTTGAAGAAGCTGTGGTGATGGAGTCTATTTCCACAAGATTTTCTTTAATCTGCCTTGATCTATTTTTAGGAACAGTGTCTCCCAAGTGGTTCTCCAGACTTGCTAAGCAGTTGATGATCAGAGACCCTGAATCTGTCATTGTGCCATCTTGGCAGGAACTCAGAGAAGCTGAGAATGGAGGGTGGACCCATTTGCTGTAGAGAAGACAGTCCCCGAGAGAATGGTACATGTGAGGCTGGCTGGTTGTCAGATGTGATATGAACCAATGACTGCTATACATCTCCTTTTGCCCCCTCGTAAACAGAGTTGTTGATTGCGTTTTTTCCTAGGCCTGTTTCGGCCCTGTATGCTTGGTGTGTACCAGGTAGGTAATTCATCCCTTTAGTGCACATACTGAGAGGAAGTGCACATGAGAATTTATATTCAGTTCACTTCATGAGCACCAGGTCCTGTTTTAGATGATGATTTTCTGGACTTCAGTTGAGCTTGTGTCTATAATTGTATTATATTTGGGAATTCCTTAGAGAGAGGTTATTGGTTGGAATGTGGGAAGTCACATGAAAGTCACTGGGGCATGAGGTGGAACAGTAGCTAGTCTCCTGGGATGACTTTCCATGAAGCACAAATCAAAATAACCCCGCCTTTGTGTAGTCTCTTTTTACCCTATGGTTTTGGCTGTCTCTGTGACTTGTCTTTGAACAGGAGGACGTGATGGGAGTGACCCGTATGACTTCTCAAACTAGGTCCTATTATACCATGCACCTTCCGCTTGAGCCTTTTCAAGGGCTCACTGTGGAGGAAAGTCACCATTCGTTCAATCCAAAACCGTGAGAGCTCCGCGATGTGATGAAGCCAAAGACAGCCATGAGGTCGTGTAAAGAGAGAAATGCCCAGCCAGCCCCCAGCTGTTTCAGCTACCCCAAGTGAAGTGTGACAAATGAGGAAAGTATCCATCTGGAAGCCCAGAGCAGGAGATCCTTCAGAGAACTAGACTCTCCACCACAATCTGATTAAGGTCACATGATCCAGTACCTATATGAGTGGAGTAAAAGTGTAAAACTAGGAGAGATAACAATACTGATATGTTTGGGGGAGGGGTTCATTATTCTTCCGTGATTAACTGGAACAATATCAAAGCCAGTCTGGTCACTGCACCCACGTGTATAAATTGTACTTGTTCCAACAATAGATTCTTTCCTCCCTGATCTAAAACGCTAACCATTCATTACCAAACGTGCCCAGGTTTCTGCTCACATAAAACAGAAAAATCTTGCAATTCTTTGGAATCAAGAAAAAAAAAAGGATTCTTTGAGGGAAAGCTTTTGTGGTTCTCCAACTATTCTTTGGATTAAAAAATTTTAACTGCTGGCCTGTCATTTTCCTTGTTCATGTTTTCCCCAGTACATGTTACACAAAGCCAGGCACAGTGTCAATATGTAATACACATCTTTAGAATGAAGGAAATGTCACCTGATTTCCCTCAAATCACAAAGTTTCTTCCCCAAACCACCAGTTATAGCTCTATTGCTGTTGACACATGCCTAATATTTTGGTTCAGTTTTCTGAAATTCGGGAAGGATTTTGCTTCAGAGTATCTGACAGTAAGTAAGTACTATATAAGGATATTGTGACCAATGTCTTCTCAGACATTTCAGTGACCCTGTCACTCACTCCTTGTGTTGGAGGACTATTTATCCTCTTTGATTCTTTGGTCTCTCCCACAATACTCTCATGCCCCTCTTCCTCGTGACCACTTACACTTTTTTCACACTGAAGCAAGAAGCAAATCTTGTTAAGTTTTCAGGAGTTTTAATGACCGATCATGGGGAAGGGTGAAGATAACCCATTCTGTTAGTGAGCTCTGGAAATCACAGGGTCACTTAGATGACGGATATCTTCGACAATGGGATTCTGGTCACCCTTCTTTCTCACAGACACACACTGAGGTCAGGGAAATATCTCTCGAAACCTCCATCATCTTCACATATCGTGGGTCGATTCGATGGGGAAAGCTGTACCAGTATTGGTCATTTACCATTACCTGGAAGGGAAAATGTGTCAGAAATACAGTATGCCACTGATCCAACTTTCCATCTTCCTTTCCACTTCTTCCCTATACACACACCATACTCCCAGAGAATTCCTGCTCACACTTCTAAACCTGGAGACTATTTCAGACAGTTGTTCACTCTATTTTCTGTATCTCTCTCATTCCTCCAGTGAGGTCCTACCACTCTGTTGCACTGTCTGTGTTTGCTTGGCCTTTCCTCTAGCCTAGAAGATTCTCATGGCCAGGACCTGTGTCTCATGAATCTTGAGTTCTTGTGTCTTAGACAGAGCATCATAGGCTAAGTGGTTGATAAGTGTCATTGAATGTGGAAGTTTCCATTCTGCGATGCTTTACTGCCACATACTTCTGATCGCACAGTTTTTCCTCTGAGTAACCAGATTTGGAGAGATGGAGGTAAAGAAGGTAACTTGAGTGTTCTTAAAGAGGTAGAATAGTACATATGATTAAAAATTGGGTATTATTTTTTAACAGCTCATAAGCATATGAAAAGATCCCCCACTTCAGTCTTAATTTTTCCTTGTCCATTTACAAAGGTCAGAATGTTTAAACATACGTTTTATTGGTGAGACTATGGAGAAACAGTCACTTTTTTGGTGTTACTTGGTTAAATTTAAAATGAATATATGTTTTGAACCAGTTTTTGTCTTTCTCTGAAATTATCCTCAAATATATATATATATAGCGACATTAGGAGGTTGATAATGACAAAAGTGTGGTATTAAAAATGTAGCATCACTTATGAGAGCAAACTATGGAAACCACATAAGTGTACATGAATCAGAATCAGTTCAATCATTTTGGTAATGTTTCTATGGGGATATTATGCAAACATTAAATAATGTGGGAGCAGCATGGATAGAATGATTTCTCTAAGATACATCCTTTGATAACAAATAAACTCTAGTCCTTAAGCTGTGACGTTTAGAGAAAATTATCACATCATTTGTTTAAAAGAAATGAAAGCAGATACAGATAGGGAGATAGACAGACAGGTAGATCGATGATGATGATGATAGATAGAGAGAAAGATGGTGGATAGATGATAGGTAGATAAATAGATAGATAGATAGGTAGGTAGACAGGTAGATTCTGTTGTATAAGCCCATATTATCTGAAGAAGAAGCATAGGGAGACTTGTAACTGTTGTCCTGGAAAGAAGAACTGGGGTTTGGGAGTGAGAGAAAGGCTTTATTTTGGACTATTTATAATTATTGTTTTGCATGTTTTATCCATTTACCTACATAAAACATCGAAGAATAACAGCATCGGTAGAAATTATAGCTGGGGTGAAGACAGAGGAAATGGCATGTGAGCTGACCTTGACTCTGGTTATATTTGGGAAAAGACCTGGGGACAGCAGTACAGGCAGAGGGTGCTCTGTGATGAAAGGGGCAGGAGATGAAGCCCGCAGGACTCTTGGGGCCAGGCCAGGGAGAGCTGCGTCCTCCTCTGAGCCTGTAGAGGCCGTGTAGTGGATGTCCATGAAACTCACCTGATACTCATTTTGTAGCACCGAGATGCACAGTTTAAATGGTTCGCCGTTCTCAAAGGGCATTTCAGAGGATCTCACCTCGAATCTCCACCCCCCACAATCACAGCTGTTCATCACTACACAATTGCCAAAGTACACGCGGAAATGGAAGGCGATGTCTGACTTCTCATCATCTCCAGTGTGGAAATCCACCTGCAGTTGTGGGTTCATGCTGAAGGGCAAAGCACACAGCATGTTGAGCAGGCCCCTCCCTTGTCCGGAACCCACATTCAACGCACACACACACACACACACACACACACCCTTTCTCAACTTCTCCCTGGTGGACGGAAGGCCTTCCCGGGGGACACTGCAGTTCCTTGCTGCTGTGGGGTGCTTCAGCTCACCCTGTCCAGGGTGGTGAGTGGCTTTATCTCTTAGCCCAAGACTCAAACTGAGTAGTAGTCACTGGGCTGGGCCTACTTGCTGTTCATCCCCTGGAAATTCTATGCCCCTGGATGATGAGCCTCAGCTTCAATCCCTGAGTGACATCTGCCCACAGACCACAAGGTGTGCTCATAGTTCTGCACCTGTAGGCGTGATGCCTGGTACTTAGGCATCTCCGGGACCTGCACCTGCATTTTAATATCACTCAAGCATGAAGTGGGCCCCCAGACTCTAAAATTCTCACTTGTCCTTCCCCACCTTGCCTGTGGGCTATAGAGTACTCACCTGAAACACGTGGTAGGTTTCCCATGGATGGTCACTGAAGAACCAGGAGACAAGGACAGACGGTGTTGGTATGGGACCTGCCATGGCGAGATGAGAGAGGATGAAAGGGGCAGGGCCAGGTGTGGGCTCACCTCCTATGACAGTTTCCAGTGGCGAAGCAGATCAGACATCAAAGGATGAACTCTGAGGACCCACTTCTTCCCACCCACCACCGTGAGATCCCTGTGTCCTTGAAGAGATGAGAGGGTAAAGTTCACAGCAAGGGTTCAAGAGCCAGGCTGCCTGCATTCAAATCCTGATTCTGGCTCTGACTAGCAGTGACATCTTAGATCTATTACTTGAACTCTCCCTGCCTCAGTTTCCTCAGTATAAGGAGAATTTTCAGAAAGTCCTACTTCATAGGCTGTTATCAAAAATGGATGAGCTAATATACGTAAAACCTTCAGCCTGACCACTGGCACGTATTGATTGGGTCTATACAGGGCTGACCCATTGGAAGGGTCAGGCCCTTTCTGGATTACCGCCCTCTGATCAGTTTCTATCTGAAACTTTAAAGACAAGACGTGAGGATACAAAAGTATAAACATAAAAATTCACTCTAGTGAAAAACACTTCTTTAAAGAGTAGGGAAATCATAATGGAAAAGGAATCCCCTACATATGGAATGTATATACACCAAAATTAAGAAGGGCTACACATGTCCTTTCGGGAACCTACACAAGTTGTCGAGAGCACCGTCAGTTCCTGCACAAACAAAGCCCATAAGGCAGGAAAGTAATTGGGGAGAATCTACAAGTAGTTCACTGACATCTACTGTAAGCTCTGTCTGGACTGAGGCTCATTTTGTTCCTTCCAGCTTCTGGTGATTCCATTCTTTGTAACCAAGTACCCCAACCTGCTTCCCCAGATGGCCAAGATCTGCTCCCCCTCTCCCTGCAGCACATGGGGAAGGAATGGCTGGGAACGGAGACCTGAGGCGGCAGTGGGTGGTCACTTGGTGTCGACCCATGCCTGAGACCCAGCGTCCCCACAGTCTGAATTCACCTTTCACACCGCTCTTGAGAAGACACACCTGAGGACTCACTCATACTGCTCTCATTAATACTCAGAGAGGAGTCCCAGGTAACTCACTCTCCCCAAGGCCACCAGTTCTGCCAACCAGGATTCACTCTGATGCACGTGGAAATATGCACAGTCACTTACCCAGCGACTGTGTGGAAGGGAGAACCCTCACATGCAGACACAGCCACACACATTCACCGTTCAACACCCAGTCACAGATTATCACATAGACTGTCCCTCAGAGACATGCGACTCCTGTGTCACACGTACCTCCCACCACTCCTGCTCAATGTGCCGTGCACAGTTGCTCAGCCACAACCCCCATGGTAAGCACATACACCCTCAAAGTCATAAAGACACATCTTAACCCTTGCACCCATGTACACACTCCCTCATCCCAGTCAGCCGTGCACTTTTCACACAAGTCAGTGTCTCAACACCGTTCATTCTGAGCCACACACCACCCAAGGCTTACACTGGTTACATGGACCCAGCAGGGTCAACACGTGATTCCCTATGGGGATTCCATCCATCATATCCCTAGGGTATCTCTCTCCACACACTCACAACCACCAGTAAAACATTCCATATAGAAACGCACACATCTTCATCTTGTACAATTTCCCCTCTTCCCTCCTTCAACCATATGACCCAAGATGATTGAAGGCTGTGCCTTTTCAACTCACATGTAGTGCTGACATCGTTGTGTCTTCTCTGGGCAGCCTTTCTAAGTTGTGTCTAGATTGGTGTGTGATGTCTGGAAGTTGCAGAATATAAATGATTCCTGAGAGCCCCACCCCGTGGCTTTCTTCCAGTTTTGAACCCTGTTCTAGCAAGATTGCCAGCAGAGGAGAAGGGTGGGGTGTGAAGATAAACTCAATCACAACTATGCATTTGGACCTGCCCTTGAGCAGGATGTGTCTGATCCAGCAGAAACTTCAATCAGGAAATTGTGGGTGACGAAGGAGTAGCCAGGAAATGCAGGAGTGAGGGAACAAGCGGGTCTAAAACACAGCCTACAGTCTGCTCAGCACTATTTACCCCACAGGGCAGATTGTACCCAAAAGGTGCACATTTGCTTCACTTGAACAATGGCAAAGAATTGGTGGCCTTGGGGTCAGGAGTCTCTTCCAGAGTCCTTAGGAGAGCATAGAAATTGATCCTCAGCAGACCTGGAGGTAGAGGTGGAGAAAGCCTTTGTGTCATCTCCATTACACAGTAACCCCTTGGCTCTGTTAACGCCAGCAGTGCCAGGGAAGGGCTGCTCAAACTCTGTTTTCTCACACATCTGGATTCGAAACACACCTTTTCCTTTCTCCTTGGGTATCTGTGTGCGTTGAAATCACAAGGACCCTGATTCTCTAGATTCAGAGAGAAATTTGAGATCCTTGGCTCTATACCTCGATTTGTGTGCTCCTTGGCTGCAGGCCTGAGAACACGTACAAGTACAGATGATGGGACTTCAATCACATGCAGTCTATACCTGGGGCGGAGGACTGAGGACTTTTCCTGAAGTTCAAAGCCTAAATTAGGAATTTAAAGCAGGGACATACTCAATGTAATCACCATTGACGGGAAGTCGTGTTTGCATTTTCTACACATACAACTGTTGATTAGTTTAATCCAATGAGACTTCTCCTTGTAGCTCTGCAGAGATGGAGAGTAGAGGTCTTTCAGCCATGTGGGGCAGCAAATGAAGTCATTCCCTGCCACTCAGGGTTTCTGCATGGGCGCTGTCCCTGGGCATTCTCTGTGAGGTTGTTCTCAGTGATGTTTCTGCTCCTGAAAATCCTCAAGAGGTATTGGTGTTTCTGTGATAAATATATCACTAATGAGTCTAGATGGGGGAATAAGTTTATGGAAGCAACATAAGCTTATCACCTAAGAAAGACACTGTAAAGGGGCTGCTTTTTAGTCTCACGCTATATCGTGTGGCCTCATCTTGTGTTTGTGGGAGTTTGGGGGCTAAGCAAAAGCTCTAAATAAATGTGGTCCTCTGGTCATTATGAGGAAGTTTCTTCTTGGATTGGGCAATTGGTAGCGTCCTTTGTTCATGCAGTGTTAAGTCTGAGCTTCTTGTGCAGTGTCCCATGAAGAGATCATGACTGGTAAGGGTGGGGAAGTTTCTCTCTCTAATCACAAGTGGGAGATGGTCTCAGGTGAGATCACTGAAAGCTTTTTCTCACAGCAAATCAAAACCTAACTAGAAAACCCATACGGTTGTTTCTTTTGACCCCCTCCTATTGGCAGAGGGAGGTGAAGGAACATGGCGTGGTGGGCGTGGGAATCATATAAAGATTCTTGTTTCAGAATGACTAAGGAAATGAAACCAACGATAAGGTACGAATGCCTTTTGGAAAAGTAGCTTAAGCCTTCGTGTTTCACCCTCTGGTCCACTTCCAACATGCATGAATCAAAATGCGACACTGGAAGTGAAAAATTATTTGTAATTGTAAAACTTGAATAAGTTATGAGTTGACCATAATGAACTTTTCAATAAATTTTAGCACACTCAATTAATGACATATTTCAGAATCACCGGAAATAGTTAGATCAGAATGTTCTCCGATATTAAGATTCCCCAATGGTAGAATGTGTTTTAAAAATGGAAGTAAGTTGTGAAACTATGCAGAGTATAATATTATCATGAGTTCTTGATTTTTAGTAATCTTAGTTTGGCTCTGGAAAGATATACGAAAACTATCAGTATGGTTCCTTTCGGTAAAGAAGCTTTAGATCAAAATCTTTCTAAATTATAAAAAGTTTAAACATAAGCATTTATCATTTTCTTCATTTCTGAAAATTTTGTTTCTAGCATGAAGACAACAAATCATTTGAAACAGTCTAGTTTGTCCTTCCATTTTCCTTCCTTCCTTTCGTCCTTCCTTCCTTCTTTCCTTTTATCCTTCCTTCCTTCCTTCCTTCCTTCCTTCCTTCCTTCCTTCCTTCCTTCCTTCCTTCCTTCCTTCTTTCCTTTCTCCCTTCCTTCCTTTGTTCACAAATTCCTATTGTTAGATCTTTATAAAACAATCAGCAATTGACCACGTCTCATCACCAGCTAGTTCACTGAGTGCAGATATTTTGTCTGTTGTGTTTACTACTAAGTGCCTTGCTTATAGCAGATACTTGACACCTTTTTCATAAATAAATAAATAAGTAAATAAATTATAAATAAAAATTTCTGCAACTTGTTTCTGGAATACAAACATGGTAGCATTTCTCAGATCAGGAGTGATTAGAGCAATGAAATGTCTCTAGACTGTGTTTCTTCAGAAGCTACTCATGGTTTTGTGACTAAAAGAGAAAATGAAACAGAAGCAGATTTTTAGGTGGGCTTAAAGGTCAGTCAGTAGAATAAGAAACGCCAAGTGTAAGTTTAAGCAGCATGATAAGTAACTGAAAGGAGAACAAATGCTGTGTGTAGGCAAGCTGTTGTTATAACAAGGTTAGGAAATTAATTTTCCCTTTTTTTAAAAAATAATAATTGGAGAAAACATTGTAACCCATAATTCAAACATCAATTCTATTATCTGTGACATATAAAAAGCACCACAAAATAATGAAAAATGCTTTAGGAGAAGATTATGAGTAACACATGAATAGGCTAAATCAGAGAAGAAATAAAAATGTCCAGTGGATGGAATCACGCACTGGAGATGAGGAAAGTGCAAATCATCTCAAGGTTGATGATAATGTCACTTCTCCTAAGGGCAACAATCGAAAGGCTAATGATTTGCCATGTTGGTGATGACTTACAAATTGGGTACCATTACATGACGTCGGTGGAAGAATTTGTACAACACAATTTGGAGGGCATTCTGAGGACCCAGCCAAGACTATAATGCTCGTAGACTTCCCACAGAGGCAGGTCATGTGTGTGTATGGGGGTGGTGTGGGGTGAGTGTCAGCGGAAAATGGGTGGCAGGGCAAAGACTCTATAAAACCTGGAGATGATGCATGTTAATTCCTTGATGCTGAACCTGCCCTGAATATGTGCTCAATCAACGGTGTGTGGGAGAAGGAACGGCATCAGAATTAGGAGTGACTGCCCTTTTGAGGCAGTGCAAGTCTCATAACACCAGCATGGGCCAGGGAGCTGTGTCCTACACAACTACACTGAGAAACAACGGCTGGAACTGGAGTGGGGGTGGGTGGGAGTGGAGGACAGTGTTAGATTCTATTCTAAGTTTACTAGGTGAACCACTTGGCACCAATGGAGAGTAGTGTCAATGTAAGAATGTCCAAACTTGCAGAAAAATTTTATAAGAGTTTATTTGAGTGAAATTGATGACATGTCGATAGCAAGGTCTCAAATGCTCTGGTGAAAGACAAGCTTTGCAGTTCTTTTTATACATTTGGAGTTCAGGGGGGAACATAAGGGCTATTACATGAAGGTGGGAGAAAGCAAGGTGGGGAAAGCTCTATGCTTGGATTACAGGATAGCTAACAAGATCATGTGCTCTCTGGAGGGTAGTTATGCTTCCCAGGGTTCTGGAAAAGAGGATTGCCTTTGGCATTCCAAAGCTGTGTTACTCTAGATGCATCACAGCAATGGGCAGGGCTCACTTAAGGCAAAGATAAACCTTTTGTAGGTCTGTGGTGTGACTACCCACCCTGACCTGCCCAGTTTGGGATTTATGATCAGATCACCCTGTGACGTTACTTTCGGTCACTGAACTTGTCAGATTTACTACACAGCCCCTTTTTCATTCACAGTGATACAATCCAAGATGTCTGACAGATATTTAAAGGACAGATGATAGGGCTGGGGTCGGTTTGCAGTGCTAAGAGGAGGCCTTGGCAGTGCTCTGGGGTGAGGCCACAGTGGTGTGCCTGGAAGAAGGAGGAGGTGCAGGTGGAGAAAGGTGATGTGATGACAAGGCAAGGTTTCCTGACTTTTACATGGTGATGAGGGAAAGATGAATCAGAAGGAGGTTATGGGTCAGTGGCTGGGAATAGATTCCTGGCTAGTAAATGTTATTTTTATGGTGAGGAGAAAGGAGACAGTCTTTTGGTAGAGATACCAAACATTTTACTTCAAGGCAGATTACTTAAAAGGGATAGGAAAACCTTTACAATTTCTTATCAAATGCAGACCAATAATCCAGGTTAACTTGTCTTTTTAGCAGAGGATGGAAAATCACACAAGCACACAATGATATCAAAGCTTATTTTAAAAATCTTAAAGTAGCAATTCAGTTTTTTAAAAAATGTTTATTGTGGAATAATGGGGAACAGTGTGTTGTTCCAGGACCCATTAGCTCCAAGTCAAGTCGTTGTTTTCAACCTAGTTGTGGAGGGCGCAGCTCACTGGCCCACGTAGAAATCAAACCGACGACCTTGGCGTTATGAGCACTGTGCTCTAACCCACTGAGCTAACTGGCCTCCCCAGCAATTCAGTTTTAACTAACTTGACTATACAACGTAAAATTCTCTCTTCTTCTTTTTCTTTTTCCCCAACTTCCTGTACTATTTTATCCTTTATTCTTCCCTTTCCCATTCTGAAGTAACTGGTTTTACTTTTGGAGAAATGTACTTTCATTTGCCTTAAAAAATATATCTCCATGCCTCATAACCTTTCTTTCAAAAAAACATATTCCACTTTTCTTGTTACACAGTTGTTTCTCTTATTGTTTCTCTTACACAGTTCTTTCTCTTATTATTGTGAACAACAGCTCTCCCTGGAGCTGGGCTGCATGAGCAGGCGAAGGTCGGCATGGGTTGCCGTGAGCCACCATGTGCTGCCATGAGTAGTAGTAGGTTTAATTACATATATTAACCTACTGATCCCATAATTTCTAGTGACAATTAAGAGGTAATTAATTATGGGCTGTCTCTTACACTGTGTCTGTGGATTGGCAGACTTATGAATACATGTCATAAATTTTAGAAGTGTCTCCTTTCTCATAGTGTTGTGGACAAAGAGGGGCAACATAGAAAACCTGACAAGCTCAGGGGATGCCAGCATGGTGAGCTGTACAATGTGAGAGACCCTAAGTAGCCACATAGGATGGTTTGAACATAAAAATTCCTATCTGAACGCTGTTCATGGAGGGGCGGGTAGTCACTTTTTAGGCCTGTAGCTTTTTTGACACAGGTCAAACTTTACTTTAAGGGAGGCTGTCTATTGTCTTTCTGCATTTAAGATAAGAAACCTCTGAAATGTCAGAGTAATGTTCTTTTCCCAACCCCTCAGGGCACAACCACCACAGAACCTAACCACACAAAGGGTCATTGCTATCTTGTTCCCGAGAAGCCATCTCTATGTGCTATAATTGTTAGTGATTGAGTATCCTTTACTCACCAATGAAGAAGTATGGGCTTATTTTGCCTTTATACCCAGTCTCTGAGATTTCCCCGCTTTGCTTTCTCTTGCCCCCTTAATCTCCCAACAATGGATTTCACATAACCCTCCTACATCTCCTCCTTTTATTCTAAAGTAGAAAATAAGCTGCAGAACAGCCATTCTCCGGACAATTTTCTCAATCCATTGAGATTTTGTTTTCTGGAAATTGTCATCAGTTTGGCTTAATAAACTTGTAAAAATTCTCTACAGCTTGGGACATTTCTGACACTGACAGTGTAAAGAAGGAAAGCTTTTCCCTTCTTTCTTCTAGGTTATTTGGCTGGTCTAACAATTAAATTGACCTGTACGGATTACCAGGAGAACAACATGTTTCATTCATAGAGAAGTCCCAAAGACATGAGATCCAAAGACAGTCAACTGAGACTTGTATACCATCAGGAGCTCAGGAGAAGCAGGTAAGGTCTGGGGCTTCCAAAGGGAGGAAGACAATTCATAGGAACATGTGAAGAGTGAATGTTTTGTAAACAAATGTGTGCCAGGCCAAACACACAAGTCTTTCTGACATAAAACATTATCTTTGGTATGAGCTCTCTTCCTGGTACAGCCCTTTATCTGAATTCTTTTAGGCAGTTAAGGGGAAGGTGAATAGCTCTTTCTGAGTGTGTTGGGCCTTGATGTCTTCAGCTTGAATGAATCCACATGCCAAAGTGTCAACGCATGGGGTGGCATATTCTATTTCCACTTAAGAGTTAATTTTTAAAAATGTGGCCTGAAACATATTTACTGCTTGACTCAAATACCTTACGCTTCTTGTTAATATGAAGCCAAGTTAGGTAAACCTACATTCTGTAATTAATGTTTTAGCTTTTTATTCTATTAGGAAATAATGTGAACAGTCAGTGACTGTCCATCATTAAATTTAACTTAACACAACTTAGAGGTTTTACGTTACCAGAAAGACTTGGGAGAACTATTTAAAGACATACCATAAAACATAATTGACATTGAAAAGTCCACTGAGAAATTTTATGCCATTCACATAAATTTAATTCACTAATTCTCAACAAATGTGTTTTGATTCCTTATGGAAATGGCGTCACCTCAAGTTATTTTCTTGCTGACCATTTTTGTAACAGAGATAACATAACTCATGAATACCTGACTAGTGAACCCAGGCAGAAGAAAAGTTACATGTCTGAATTGTTTTTCATGCTGATAATTCTGAAGACATACCTATTTTCATTAAACCAGCAAACTTAAACTAGCTTTTTTACCAAAGATTATCTCAGATCATGTGAACTTGAAACATCTGTGGGCTAGTTTCTATATTTCTGAGACTTTTAGGAATCCTTAATTCATATATGTGCTTCTTTGTTTGTAACCCGATTAAATAGAGCTCCTTCGCAAATGAATTTTTAGCAATACCATCCGGAAATAGAAGGATATTCTCTCTCTCTCTGTCTCTCTCTCTCTCTCTCTCTCTCTCTCTCTCTCTCTCTGTCTCTCTCTCTCTCTCTTTCACACACACACACACACACACACACACACACACACACACACACACGAAGGGAACTTATGGCTTTCATTCTAAAATTATAGCCATGATTCTTGTATAATTACACAAAACTTACTAATTATTAAAGAAGTTGGACCCAAATTGTGTTTCTGGAAGATGGAGTGTTAAGGTTACCGGTTCAGATGGCTAAGATTTTTACTAATACTTGTGGAGAAAATGCTTAAGAGTTTTTTTCATTTGCCTAAGTTCCAAATATCCTTTCTCCCATTTTGTTTTCCTTCTGATAGGAATTACCTCTCTGAAATTTGCATTTCATAGAGTTGACCTAGATAAGAATTCCTAAGACCAGGTAGAACTTTTACATCTGAGAATGAATGCGAGTTTCTCCAGAAAAGACTTTTGTTTCCTAAGACCATCATTTCTACAATAATTGCAAGGTTTTTGAGATGCATAGGGGTGGTTTTGCCATTGGTTAAAAGGAAAGGTGGACTAGGAATATTTTCTACAGCTGTGTTTGTGATTTTGTAAAGATTTGTAAGATAAAGTTACTTTTAATTCCTCAAAGAATTGGGTGCAGCATAAACAATATCAAGGAGCTGGTCCACTCATTCAACCACACGATGTTGCATTTGATTGTTATATCAAAGAGAAGATTTCTAAATATGATGGAAATCAGATGATTTCTATGTTTTCGATTTCAAGCTGTTTGTTTTTGAAATGTTTCTACTTTCAGTAACTCTACTGGGTTTTCAGTATGAATATCAGAAAAAAATGCCCTTGTGCTTCCAACACAGGAAAGGAAAAGTGATCATTGTAAATATGCTCAAAGCTCTCTGTACTCCTTACCAAGGCCTATCCTCAAGGGAAACTCTTCACAATTATCGTGCTTTTCTGTCTTTTCATTTACTTCTCTTCTCTTCTCTTTTCTTTCTTTCTTTCTTTCTTTCTTTCTTTCTTTCTTTCTTTCTTTCTTTCTTTCTTTCTTTCTTTCTTTCTTTCTTTCTTTCTTTCTTTCTTTCTTTCTTTCTTTCTTTCTTTCTTTCTTTCTTTCTTTCTTTCTTTCTTTCTTTCTTTCTTTCTTTCTTTCTTTCTTTCTTTCTTTCTTTCTTTCTTTCTTTCTTTCTTTCCTTCTTTCACTGACATACAATTGAAACATAACCTTACATTAGTTTCAGAGCAGCAATTTTATCTAATGTATTCACTGTTGAATTCCCATTTTCTATAAATTTGCGTTGCTTATAGTACACGTTTCATAATGATTTCATAATCATGTGTTTAAATTAATCTTATCTTTCTTCTTTTGCAATAAAAATGATATAGCATTTCTCAGAAGGGAGCAGTGATTTTTACTAGTCAAATAACCTGTTGAGTATTTCTTCAGAATTTCTTTTTGACTTTATGACCTTAAGAAAACAGAAAGTAGAAAGACACGTCAAGTTGTGTTTAAAAGTTTACTTAGCATTAGGAAATACAAATTCTGGAGAACACATGCTGTGAATGCTTGGTAATCTCAGCAGCGGTGCCAACCTTTGTTGCAAGGTCAACCTGGAGGCAATGTTTTCAAACCACATTATAAAAAATAATATGCATAATGTATGAATGTTTTGAACAAAATTGTTAAAAGATGTGCAAGAGAGCAATTGTGAAAATACATAGGTAGACCAATTCGCAGAATTAATAACTCTATGAACTTGAATCTGTGCTTAATCTCACTTGTGATGAGTAATTGCAGATAGCAGGGATGGCAATTGCTCCAATTTCTAGAGAAGTGACTAATATGCCATGTGAAGATTAAGGTAAACAAGAAAATAAAGTCACTGTAGTCAAGCTGCCCAGTTACTAAAACAGAAGGTTGTGTCAGGAGGAAATGATCCTGCTCTTGTTTGGCTTAGCCTGACAGATCGATCCTTTGAACTTTCCAGGCTGGCATTAATGATTAGATATACATCAAACCCCCAGATAACCCTGTGATGGCCTCCTGATGAACAAATGAAGGAATGTTCACCTCTCCAGGCCAACTCACGTCCATCATCCAGACCAGTAGTCATTTGGAGCATTCCCAGCTCAGATCAATTCACAGGCTAATGCAGGACTAATTCTTCTCAAGGATGTCCTTTTTACTATAAGAACTCTTAGCTTTTCTTTCTTCAGAACACTCTGGGTATTGCCTAGTTGTGTTTCAATTAGTAGTTTGCAAACCCTAAGACTCTTGAATAAATATCTATCACTGATCTCTAGGCAAAGCCTCCTGAGCTCCTGAGTCTTTTTTGAGTATGTGTGTGACATATGTTTATTCGGCACCTTTTTTTTTTTTTTTAATCGGGCATCTTTATATAAGGTTGGTGGGTGTGAAAATTAGCACAGGGTACTTAAAGGTGGTTTTGAAGAACATATCAAAATTTGAGTGATCGTATAGCTTGCCTCACGTGAGACAAAGGAAGTATGTGGGAAGTGAGGATAAAATTACAAGAGTAGGCAAATGTGTCTTAAGATTTAGAGGATTATCTGCTGATTTGAACTAAAGATGAGTAAAGGAGAAAATCAGCAAAATGGCAGACATAATATCTGAAACATCTGATAGAAGGTAGTTAACAGTGAATACAGGGGGACTAAAACATTTGGTGAAGACATCCAGAATTGTTTCGCATGTTAATTTAAAATCTTAATCACACGGTACATCTTTTAAAAATATCTGACCAGCAGTTGTCTCTCAGCTCTGTCTGCTCCTGGTTCTGCTGTTTTGTGTATTTTAGCTTCCTGCTCAGAAGGTGAATTTTTAAACAACAGACAGAGTCTTGAGATGGGAAAGGCTGCCATTTTCTTAAATTAAAGTTTATAGGGCAGACAATGGTTAGTAAAGTTACATAGGTTTTAAGTGTATAATTCTGTAATACATTATTTATATGTCACATTGTGTGTTCACCAGAGTCAGTTCTCCTTGAATCACCATATGTGTGAACCCTTTTACCTTCATCTACCACCCAAGACTGCCATTCAAGAGCTGATCTCCTGGTGCTCTGAAACAGTGAAAGAAGGAAACAGTCCTCAGGAAATAGTCCTTGATTGTGCCCTCTGGGTCCTAGTCAGTTGTTCCACATGACAAAGCAATCTCTGGGTGGTTGTAGGAAAGGGGGGCCTATGGCTATGTGATTAGAGACCTTCTTTTTAAACTTCTATTTCAAAATAATTTAAAAGTCACAGGAAATTATAAAAAAAGAGGATGGCGATTTCTTCGGTACACTAGGCCCTGCTTTTCCCAGTGTCGACTGCTTGCATAACGATAGTGCATTATCAAAATCAGGAAACTGACTTTGGTACAATACTATTAAATGCAGACTTTATTAAAATTTAAGGAGTTGTCACATGTGCTTAATGTCTGTGTGTGTGTGTGTGTGTGTGTGTGTGTGATACCATGACATTTTGTCACATGTGTGGATTTGTCCATGACCACTATCAGGATAAATAACTGTTCTATTAACACAAAGAAACCCTCTTGTGCAACTTTCATAGTCAGATTCTCACCCTAACTCTAAGGCTTGGCAACCACTGACCTGCTTTCCATCACTATAATTTTGTCCTTTCAAGAGTGGAATTATACAGTAAATAATCTCTTCAGATTGACAGTTTTCATTCAGCATCGTACCCTTGAGACCCATCTAAGTTGTTTTAGGTTTCAAGAGGTCATTCCTTGCCATGGCTGAGGAGTATTCCATTGTATGACTGTACCAATGTCAGTTTATTCATTTGCCTACTGAAAGACAGCAAGGTTATTTACAGTTTGACGCTATTGCAAATAAAGCACCTATAAATATTTGTGTATAGGTGTTTGTGTGGACACAATTCCATTTCTTAGGGACAAATATATAGGACTGTGATTTCAGATCCCCCTAAGTGTATGTTTAAGTATACAAGAAACTGCCAAACCTTTTACCAGAGCGGCTTTACCATTTTACATTCCTGCGAGCAACGAATGAGAGGTACAGTTTGTCCACATCCTTGCCAGCACCGGGTATTAGCATTATGTTTTACTTTAGCTTTTCTGATAGATGTCCCGTGGTATGTCATCATGGATTTAGTTTGCATTTCCCTAATGGCTGCAGATGTTGAATATATTTTCATGCATTCGTTTGTCTTATATACCTCTCCTTTAGTGAAGTGTACAAGTTTTTTGCCCATTTTTGAATGGAATTATTTGTTTTCCTACTGTTTAGAAAGTTTTTCAGATATTCTTAATGTAATTCTTTTGTCAGTATATGAATTGCAAGTATTTATCTCGTTCTATGGCTTATCTTTTTACTCTCTTAACAGAAGATGGTCATTTGTGGCGCAAAGTCTCTAATTTTATAAAGTGCAATTTATTAATTTCTTATAGGATTGGCCTTTTGTTGTCATGTCTAAGAACTCCTGACCTACCCTAGGTCATAAAGAGTTTGTCTTATGTTTTTTTCTAAAAGAGTTATACTTTTACGTTTAGATTTATCATCCATTTGGGGTAAATTTTTGTTTACAATATGGAGTTTAAATTGAGTTTCTATTTTAAAAATTGCCCGTGTAAGTCCAACTGTTTCAATACCATTTATTGAGAAGAAATGGGAAATTCTTCCTCTTTTGAATTGCTTTTGCACATTTGTCAACCTCAATGGGATGTACTCATGCAGGTTTACTTCTTGGATCTGTTCTGTTTTCTGTATGTCTATCCTTCGTCCAATACCACACTGTGTTGAGTACTTCATAGTAAGCCTTAAAATTAGATAGTGTGATTCCTCTAACTTTCTTCTTATTAAAAAACTTCTGAAACCTATTTTGGCTAAATATTTATGTAGTTCTTTTGATGTATGTATATTATCTGTATAACATATTGTCTACAAAGATCAATTTTAAAGACTATGCTTATTTATATCAACAGAAAAGCTTTGTCATGTGTGTCTTCCATGAACATGGATATGTCTGCAATTCTGTTAGGGTCATCTTTGATTTCTTTCATTATCATTTTATAATTTTCAGCATATATATATATATATATATATATATATATATATATATATAGTTAGATGTGTTAGATTTACATCTAAGTATTTCATTTTATAAATTTTTTTTATTGTATAACAGTGTGTTTTTTCCAGGACCCATCAGCTCCAAGTCGTTGTCTTTCAATCTAGTTGTGGAGGGCACAGCTCAGCTCCAAGTCCAGTCACTGTTTTTAATCTAGTTGCAGGGGACGCAGCCCACCATCCCATGTGGGAATCAAATCCACAACTTTGCGGTTAAGAGCACGTGCTCTAACCAACTGAGCCATCTGGCCGCCCACTGGCAGCTCAGCAGCAGTTCAGCTCAAGTTGTTGTCTTCAATCTAGTTGTGGAGGGCGCAGCTCACTGGACCACGTGGGAATCGAACCGGCAACCTTGTTGGTAACAGCAGGCGCTCTAACCAATTGAGCTAACCAGCCGCCGCTAACTATTTCTTTTTTTTTCCCCAGGTTTTTTGGCTCCAGTTGCCTCTTTCTCTTTCTCTCTCTCTTTTTTTTTTAAATACTTAGACGTTTATCATTTATATCCCTCACACTGTGTGGACCCCACTCCCCCCATCTACTATCCCTCTGACATGGCACCAAGCCATTACATTTCCACTGTCTCTATTCCTAATGCTGTACTCTGCTTCTTGTAAATATATATATATATATATATATATATATATATATATATATATATATATATATATATATATATATATAAAATTAGAGTTGGCATTCATTATTGTTCAGCTTCAGCTTCAGGTGTACAGTGCAGTGATCAGGCATCCACATCATCCCTGAGGTGGTCTCCCAAATGGGACACGTGTCCATCGGATACCCTACAAAATCTTTACAACATTATTGATTATGTTCCCCAAATTAACTTTCAAAACCCCGTGGCCATCTTGTGGTTACTGACTGTTTCCTAATCCCCTCACCTTCCCCCTTAGCCCCACCCCCCTGCCCATCTAGCAACCCTCAATTTTTCCTCTTTGTCTCCAAAACTGTTTCTGATTAGTTCATTCACTTATTCTTTTCTTTAGATTCCGCATATAAGTGAGATCATATGGTATTTGTCTTTCTCTGCCTTACTTATTTCACTTAGCATAATGTTCTCTAGGTCCATTCATGTTGTTGCAAATGGTAAGATTTCTTTCTTCTTTATGGCTGCATAATACTCCATTGTATAAATGTGCCACAGTTTCTTAATCCAGTCATCTACCGATGGGCATTTTGGTTGTTTCCATGTCTTGGCTATTGTGTATAGTGCTGCAATAAACATAGGAGTGCATAAAGATTTTTTAATTGGAGTTTTGGATTTCTCCAGATAGATACCTAGGAGTGGAATTATTGGATCATAAGGTAGTTCCATTTTCAGATTTTTGAGATACCTCCATACTGTTTTCCATAGTGGCTGCACCAATCTGCAATCCCACCAACAGTGCACAAGCATTCCCTTTTCTCCACATCCACGCCAGCACTTGTTGTTTGTTGATTTATTGATGATAGCCGTTTTGACTGGGGTGAGGTGGTATCTCATTGTGGTTTTTATTTGCATTTTTCTGATGGTTAGTGAGGTTGAGCATTTCTTCATATGTCTGTTTGCCATCTGTATGTCCTTTTTAGAAAAATGTCTCTTCATGTCCTTTGCCCATTTTTTAATTGGGTTATTTGTTTTTTGGAGTTGAGTTGAGTGAGTTTTTTTATAGATTTGTGATATTAACCCCTTATCAGATATATCATTGGCAAATATCTTTTCCCATTCAGTAGGAGCCCTTTTTTGTTTTATTGATGGTTTCCTTTGCTGTGAAAAAAAAAACTTTTTAGTTTGATGTAATCCCACATGTTTATTTTTTCTCTTACTTCCCTTGCGCGAGGGGATATATCAGTAAAAATCTTACTCCGGGTAATGTCTGTGAAGTTTCTTCCTATATTTTCTTCTAGGTATTTTATGGTTTCAGATCTTACATTTAAGTCTTTAAGCCATTTTGAATTTATTTTTCTATATGGTGTAAGGAGATGGTCCAGCTTCATTTTTTTGCATGTGTCTGTCCAGGTTTCCCAGCACCATTTATTGAATAGACTGTCTTTACCCCACCATACATTCTTGCTTCCATTGTCGTAGAATAAATGGCCATATAGGCATGGATTTATTTCTGGACTCTCTATTCTGTTCCATTGATCTATGTGTCTGTTTTTATGCCAGTACCATGCTGTTTTGATTACTGTGGCCTTGTAGTATAATTTGATGTCAGGTATTGTTATACCTCTCACTTTGTTCTTATTTCTCAAGATTGCTGAGGCTATCCGGGGTCTTTTATGGTCCCATATAAATTTTAGGATTATATGTTCTATTTCTGTGAAAAACGTCATTGGTAGTTTGATAGGAATTGCGTTGAATATGTGTATTGCCTTAGGCAGTATGGACATTTTAACTATATTAATTCTTCCTATCCATGATCATGGTATGTGTTTCCATCTATTTATATTTTCTTTCATTTCTTTCTTCAGTGTCTTATAATTTTCTGAGTACAGATCTTTTACTTCTTTGGTTTAATTTATTCCCAGGTATTTCATAGTCTTTGGAGTAATTGTAAATGGGATTGCTTTTTTATTTTCTCCTTCTGATGTTTTATTATTGGTATATACAAATGCAACTGATTTCTGAATATTAATTTTGTATCCTGCTACTTTACTAAATTCATCTATCAGCTCTAATAGTTTCTTGGTGGAGTCTTTAGGGTTCTCTCTATATAGTATCATATCATCTGCATATAATGATAATTTTACTTCCTCCTTACCAATTTGGATGCCTTTTATTTCTTTTTCTTGTCTGATTGCTGTGGCTTCTGTTCAGCACTATGTTGAATAGAAGTGGAGATAGTGGGCAACCTTGCCTTGTTATTGATCTTAGGGGGAATGGTTTTAGCTTTTCCCCATTGAGTATGATGTTAGCTGTGAGTTTATCATATATGGCCTTTATTATGTTGAGATATGATCCCTCTATTCCCACTTTCTTAAGGGTTATTTTATCATAAGTGGCCGCTGGATTTTATCAAATGCTTTTTCTGCATCTATTGATACGATCATGTGATTTTTATTTTTCATTTTGTTAATGTGGTGTATCACATTAATTGATTTGCAGATGTTGAACCATCCTTGCATACCAGGGATGAATCCCACTTGATCATGGTGTATGAACTTTGTAATGTATTGCTGAATTCTGTTCGCTAATATTTTGTTGAGGATTTTTGCATCTATGTTCATTAGAGATATTGGCCTGTAGTTTTCTTTTTTTGTGGTGTCTTTGTCTGATTTTGGGATCAGGGTGATAATGGCTTTGTAAAAAGTGTTTGGGAGTCTTTCCTTCTTCTGAATTTTTTGGAAGAGCTTGAGGAGAATAGGTGATAATTCTTTTTTGAACGTTTTGTAAAATTCACCTGTGAAGCCATCTGGTCCAGGGCTTTTGTTTGTTTGGAGATTGTTGATTACTGATTCAATTCCCCTGATGGTAATCAGGCTATTTAGGTTTTCTGTTTCTTCTTGAATTAGCCTTGGAAGGTGTATGCCTCTAGAAAATTGTCCATTTCTTCCAGATTGTCAAATTTGTTGGCATATAGTTGCTCATAGTAATTTCTTAAAATTTTTTGTATTTCTGCGGTGTCTGTTATCACTTCTCCTCTTTCATTTCTGATTTTATTAATTTGGGTCCTCTCTTTTTTTTAATGAGTCTGGCTAAAGGTTTGTCAATTTTGTTTATCTTCTCTAAGAACCAACTCTTGGATTCATTGATCTTTTGTATTGTTTTTCTGGTTTCTATTTCATTTATTTCTGCTCTGATCTTTATTATCTCCTTCCTTGTGCTCCCTTTGGGCTTATTTTGCTGTTCTTTTTCCAGATCCCTTAAGTGTAAAGATAAACTGTTGATTAGTGATGTTTCTTGTTTCTTTAGGTAGGCCTGCAATGCTATGAATTTCCTTGTTAGGACTGCTTTCACGGCATCCCATAGATTTTGGGTCATTGTGTTTTCATTTTCGTTTGTCTTGAGATATCTTTTGATTTCTTCCTTGATCTCCTGCTTGACCCATTCATTATTAGTAACATTTTATTCAGCCTTCATGAATTGGTGTGTCTTCCAGTTTTTTTCCTGTAGTTCATTTCTAATTTCATAGCACTGTGGTCAGAGAAGACAATTGGTATGATTTCAATTTTCTTAAATTTATCAAGACTTGTTTTGTTGCCTAACATATGGTCTATCTTGGAAAATGTTCCATGTGCGCTTGAGAAAACTGTGTATTTTGCAGCTTTGGGGTGAAATGCTCTGAAAATATCGATTAAATCCAAGTGGTCCAATGTATCACTTAAGGCTGTTGTTTCCATATTGATTTTCTGTCTGGAAGACCTGTCCCTTGTTGTCAGAGGTGTGTTGAAGTCCCCTACTATGATAGTGTTACTGTTGATCTCTGTCTTTATGTCAGTCAGTATCTGTTTTATATATTTAGGTGCTCCTATGTTGGGTGCATAGATGTTTAGCAGGGTTATGTCCTCTTGTCGGATCGATCCCTTTATTATTATATAGTGCCCATCTTTATCTTTTAATATGTTCTTCATTTCAAAGTCTATTTTGTCAGATATAAGTATTGCAACTCCAGCTTTTTTCTCATTTCCATTTGCATGAAATATCTTACTCCAACCCTTCACTTTCAGCCTGTGTGTGTCTTTGGATCTGAGGTGAGTCTCTTGTATATAGCATATACAAAGGTCTTGCTTTCTTATCCACTCAGCCACCCTATGTCTCTTGATTGGAGCATTTAATCCATTTACATGTAAAGTGATTATTGATATGTACATAGTTATTGCCATTTTTAAATTTGTAGTTTGATTGTTTTCATCTTTCTTTTATTTACAGAAGTCCTTTTAGTATTTCTTGCAATGCTGGCTTGGTGGTAATAAATTCCTTTAACTTATTCTTTTCTGGGAAGCTCTTTATCTCTCCATCAACTTTAAATAATAGCCTTGCTGGATAAAACAATCTAGGTGGTAGGCTTTTGTTTTCCATCATTTTGAGTATCTCCTGCCACTCCCTCCTGGCCTTCAATGTTCTGTAGAAAAGTCATTTGATAGTCTTATGGGAGTTCCCTTGTATGTAACCCTCTGTCTTTCTCTTGCTGCTTTTAGGATTCTCTCTTTATCTTTAAGCTTTGCCATTTTAACTATAATGTGTCTTGGTGTGGAACTGTTTGGGTTTTTCCTGGTTGGAACTCTCTGCACTTCCTGGGCTTGTATGTTGGTTTCCTTCATCAGGTTAGGGAAGTTTTCGGACATTATTACTTCAAATATGTTCTCAATCCCTTGCTTCCTCTCTTCACCGTCTGGTATTCCTATGATGCGCATGTTGTTGCGTTTGATGTTATCCCAGAGGTCTCTTAAACCATCTTCATTGTTTTTTTTTTTTTAATTAATTTTTTGGGGTGACAATTGTTAGTAAATTTACATAGATTTCAGGTGTACAATTCTGTATTACATCGTCTATAAATCCCATTGTGTGTTCACCACCCAGAGTCAGTTCTCCTTCCATCACCATATATTTGATCCCCTTTACCCTCATCACCCACCCCCCACCCCCTTACCCTCTGGTAACCACTAAATTATTGTCTGTGTCTATGAGTTTTTGTTTCTCATTTGTTTGTCTTGTTCTTTTTGGTTTATATACCACATATCAGTGAAATCATAGGGTTCTCTGCTTTTTCTGTCTGACTTATTTCACTTAGCATTATTCTCTCGAGATCCATCCATGTTGTCACAAATGCTCCTATATGATCTTTCCTTAACGCCCAATAGTATTCCATTGTGTATATGTACCACAACTTCTTTATCCATTCATCTATCGAAGGACATTTTGGTTGTTTCCATGTCTTGGCCACCGTAAACAAAGCTGCAATGAACATTGGCGTACACGTGTCTCTATAGAGAAATGCTTTTATATTTTTGGGGTAGATACCCAGGAGCATCTTCATTGTTTTTTATTCTTTTTTCTTTCTGTTGTTCTGTTTGGGTGATCTCTGCTAACTTGTCTTCTAAGTCGCTGATTCAATCCTCTGCTTCATCTAACTTGCTGGTAATTCCTTCAAGTGAGTTCTTAATTTCAGTAATTGTGTTCTTTAGTTCTAACTGGTTGTTTGTTATGATTTCTACATCCTTCTTTATGTCATCTCTAAGCTCCTTAAACATTCTTATCACCAGTGTTCTGAACTCTGTCTCTGATAGGTTGGTTACCTCTGTTTCATTTGGTTCCACTTCTGGAGGTTTCTTCTGTTCTTTTATTTGGGACATGTTTCTTTGTTTCCCCATTCTGGCTGATTCTCTGTGTTTGCTTTGATGTATTAGGTAGATCCCTTAGGGTTCTTAGTTCTTGCTGGGTTATCTTATGTGTCCTTTATATTTGACTTGCACTACTTCATTCTTCTCCTCTGCTTGTGCTCCAAAAGTGACTCTTGTGTTGTGTATATTGTTCTCCTGGCTTTTGTGTTCTCTTCCGTCCTGGGATCCCCTGCCTCTCTGCAGCAGCGGGTGCCGGTCGTGTTTCAACCGCCGCAGATGCGGTCCGTGTCCCCACAGCTGCAGATGTGGGCCGTGTCTCCAGTATTTCATTTTTGATATGATTATAAGTGGTAGTGTCATTTTAATTTCAGTTTCCAATTGTTAATTGCTTCTTTATAGAGATAGGATTCTTTTAGTGTGGGTTTACCTTGCATTCTGTGACCTTGCTGAACTCAACGTGTTTCCCTGAAAATAAGACCTAGCCGAACAATCAGCTCTAATGCGTGTTTTGGAGCAAAAATTAATATAAGACCGAGTATTATATTATATTATTATGATATTATATAAGACCCGGTGTTTTTACTATAAAAAGATATTATGCATGCTAGTCATAGTAAATTATTACATCAAAAATTGCGTATTGTCTGAGTTCAGTATTGGATTATTAGGACATTTATAAACCTAATTTTTTGAGAAAAATTGGAACAATGCTAAATAGAAGTGATCCTACTGGTGTATCTGAGAAGAAATAAAAGTCCTGCATTATCTTGCTGCTTGATTTTTCTCAGCAGGTAATAATGATTAGGATTGGGACTAATGTTGCTTTGAATAAAATATAGAATAAAATCAATTCTGTGGGGGTGAAAGTTATAATTAAGAACATTTGTAATAAAATTAGTATTGTGATGTACAGTGTTTTTCAGGTTAGTAATTCTTTAGGTAAGTAATATTGGCTGGCTGTGAGTATCAGTGGAAGAAGTCATATTTGAGTGCTACGGGACGTGTTGGTAAGGAGTCGGAAAAGAATAGTAGTGAACAGTTAAGGTAAGTTGATTCAGGAGGAATAGGCTAAGAAAGCTGATTAGTAGGCTATAAGTCATATTAATTCATATTATGGTATTTTTGATAATCATGTTAATAGCATCAATATGATGGAGTAATAATTATTAGCATTGAAGGATAAGTGAGGTTTTGTACAAAATCAGCCCATAGTTATTAAAAAACTAGTAATGATAACACTAGTTTGGCCTTGCAGGCTAGGAATACTAATAAGGTATTAATTATTATGCTAGCTAATGTGAGTTGGGTATTTAGAATTATCATGGTTACTATAAATGAATAATGAGAAAATTATGCCCTCTAGAGGATACTGTAAATGCTAGGATAATATTAATAGAAGCTAAGGACACTTGATAAGTATGGAGTTAATTATAATTTGTCAAATAATTTGTTTTAGTTTAAAATAATTATCACGTTCGGTTCACTGTAACCCTTTTGGAATTCATTCATAAGTTAAACTTATGGCTGGTAATGAGATTGGACTAGCACCATAATAAGTATAGTTCTTAGGTTATTTGTTTGGGATGTTCAGGGCAGGGGTAAGAGGAGGGCAATTTCCAGGTTAAATAAAAATGGGATGGCATCAGTTTTTAGTCCTAAGGAAAGAATGGCTCATGAATGTAGGATGTGTCTGGATAAAATTAATATTCAGATTGTTATTTCTCTGGGTAATACTACTCGGTTATCAACCTCTAAGTAGTTGTAATTCTCCCGATTGTAGATCTGATGTAGGAATTATATAGAAATCAAGGTTTAAGTCTTTGTAATTTGTATATTTCTTAGCTTCAATGCCATTAATGGTCTGTGTCTTTATGGTTAAGGAAGGATATTTAATTTCATCTATTATGTAAAGAACTCAGAATGATGAGAGAGCAATCAGGATTAGGACAATGGCTGGTAGAATATATTTCTACTATTGATACTTCCCATTTAGATGGAATGCCTTTCAATTTATGAAAATTATTAACATTATTGCTGTTAGTGAAATAAATGAACCTATGGATGAGATGGTATTTTATGTTATATGTGCATCTGGATAGTCGCAGTAACTTTGTGGCATTTCTGGAAGGCCAAGAAAGTGTTATGGGGAAAAAGTTACATAAACGTGTACAACTATAATTGTGAAGTGAGTTTTTGCTCAGGTTGAGTTAAGTGTGTATGCTGAAAACAGTGGAAATCAGTGAACAAACCCTGTTACAATGTTAAATACTGTTCTTATTGATAAAAATGTAATGAAAATGTACTACTACATATGTACGATGGAGAACAATATCTAAGGATGAACTAGCTAGAACAATTCCTGTAGGACCTCCTACTATAAATAAGAAAATAAAACCTAGGGATAATAGGATGGCTGGTGATCATTTAATATTACCTCTACGGAGGGCTTACTAATCAACTGACTACTTTTATTCCTGTAGGAATGGCAATAATGATGGTAGCTGATTTAAAGATGGAAAGTATGTTCGTATGCTAACATGTATATCTACTGTAACCACCTGGTGAGTTCATACAATAAAGCCTAGGAAACAAATAGATACTACAGCTCAGACTATTCCTATATATCTTAAAGGTTCTTTTTTCCCATGAATAATATGTAACAATATGTGACATTATTCCAAATCCTGGTAGGATAAGATAATCCTACGGTGGCCTCCCCCACGCCCCAAAATAAAAAAAAAATCAAAATAAGTGTTGATGTAAGATTGGATGTCCTCCTGCGGCGGGATCAAAGAGGGTAGTATTTAGATTGCAATCTGTTAATAATATAGTAATTGCAGCAGCTAAGATTGGGAGTAATAGTAGTAACAGTACAGCTGTACCCTGGACTAATCAAATGAATAGTGGTGTTTGATACTGAGACAGGGCTGGTGGTTTTATATTAATAATTGTAGTAATAAAATTGATGGAGCCTAAAATTGAGAAAACACCTCCTAAATGTAGGGCAAACATGATGAGGTCAAAGGAAGCTCCTGCATGATCTAGATTACAGGGTAGACGTGGATATAAAGTTCAACCTTTTCCAGGACCGCTTCAACAACTTATGAAGCAAGAAAGAGTAAGTATGACGAAAGAAGGAGTCAGAAACTCACATTATCTATTCTAGAAAACACTATGTCTGGTGTCCCCATTATTAATAGAACTAGTCCATTTTCCAACCCTCCATTTATGATGGATATGACTATAAAGAAAACTATTACAAAAGCATGGGCAGTTACCACTACATTATAGATTTGGCCATCTCCTCGTAAAGCTCCAGGTTGACCTAGTTTGGCACGGGGGAAAATCCTTAGGGTGGCACCTACTATTCCATCTCAGGCACCGAACAGTAAGTATAAAGTGTTGATATTTCTGTGTTTTCTTGAGAACATTCAGTGGTTTAAGAACGTAGGTAAGATGGCCGAGCAAGCATTAGACTGTAAAACTAAAAATAGAGGTTAAGCCTCTTTTTGCCAAGTTATGTGGTGAGTAACACATTGAACTGCATATTCAGAGAGCAGCTTCAATTTTGCCAGGGCTTCTCCCACCTAGACTCATACAATTCAGTAACAATAAATAAACAAAGAAACAAACAAACAATCTGATCAAAAAAATGGGCTGAAGACATGAAGAGACATTTCTCCAAAGAAGACATACAGATGGCCAACAGACATATGAAAAGATGCTCAACATCATTAATCATAAGGGAAATGCAAATCAAAACCACAATCAGATACCACCTCACACCTGTCAGAATGGCTATTATCAAAAAAGTCAACAAATAACAAGTGTGTTGGTGAGGATGTGGAGAAAAGGAAACCCACTGATGCACTGTTGGTGGGATTGTAAATTAATGCAGCCACTATGGAAAACAGTATGGCAATTCCTCAAAAAATTAAAAATAGAACTGTGATATGACCCAGCAATTCCACTTCCAGGTATTTATCTGAAGGAATTGAAAATACTAATTCAAAAAGATATACGCACCCTTCTGTTCATTGCAGCATTATTTACAATAGCCAAGATATAGACACATCCTAGGTGTCCATTGATAGGTGAATGGATAAGCAAATGTGGTGCATATACACAATGGAATACGATACAGAAATGAGAATAAATGAATGAACTATATAACTAGATGGAAACAATATATCTAGTGAAAAGAGCTAGACACAAAAGACTACATACTGTGTGATCCATTTATACAAAGTTCAAAAGAAGACAGAACTACTGTATGATGTCACCAGTCGGAAGAGTAGCTAACATTAGTGGGCAGAAACCAAAAGGGAATATAAGGGGCTTCTAGGAGGCTGGTAATATTTTGTTTCTAATCTGGATGTGGCTGTGATAAATCTCCTATTATTTGCTAATCATTTGTGCACTTTTCTCTAGGTATGTTAAATTAAAATAGGAAAACAAAATTGTGGCTTACAAACTGGGCATGCCTGAGAAAGGCTAGTGGAAATGTCCTGTGGCACAAAGTACTAGCTAAATTGACAACATATAATTCACCAAGTTAGATACATGCTCCCGATATTGCAATAGACACTAAATAATCAAAAGTTTTATTATGTTCAAAATCCTGTAGTAGCAAAGTCAATTACAGCCACATGGTCATCCAGCAAGAGTCCAATATTCTTTTTCATGCCTCCAAAACTCTTGTGTTGAGCACCTACACGGGTCTCTGAGGACCACTGCAGGAAGATGGAGACCTTCCTCGTGGAGAGAAGCATTACCAGAACACCCACACAAATAAACTTACGCAGCAGGAGGCTGGGTTGGAGACACAAGAAGCAGGAGCCACGTGATCCTCAACCTGCCGCTTCTCTGTGAACCAACCAATCAAGATAGCCAGTGGCTAATGGCTAACTGGTAACAGCTGATGGCCAACTAGTCACAGCTGATGGCCATCTACTCAGAACCCTGTTTATTTACTCTTTTGTCTTCAGTGAAATTTTTGAATATTTTATCCATTTTCAGTTTGCTTGACTTTCGTTTGTTTTCCTTCGCTCTTTGAGGTCAGGGATTAAGTCTGGAATCACACTTTTATTCCCAGTGCCCCTCAGCACCAAGCATAGAACTGGTTCTCAGTAAGCAGGTATTGAATGGATTATTGGAGGGTGTGACACGAGGGAGGGGTAGGGTGGGACCTGATTACATCAAAAATTTGCTTAAATGTCAGGCCCTTAAACCCAGCAGATACACAGACGAAATTCGGGAGCTCAGAAACACACACAGCTGATAAGGACATTCTACTTCTGAAAGATATTATGGCAGGTAGGTTGGGGCAAAGGCAACATATGTTTAAGATGTTAGAAGTTGAGTGGCGAGAGGGGGGAGACTTTATAAGGGCCGTTGGGCTTTGCTGACACCAGGCTGTCAGTTTGGGGAACCACGGGGTAAACCAATAGGGAATACTTGAAAAAATAAATTGTAACTGGACTCTCAGCAGTAACGTGAGTTTTCTTGTTTCTCCACGTCCTTTTTAAACACTCGGTACTGTCATACGTTTTAAATGTCCACCATTTGGTGGTGTTAGAATACAAAATGCAACGGAGCAAATTTTGAACATCTCATTGGCTTTCCTCAATGATTCAGGTGGCATCCCATCTAGCAGATAGAAAGGAGCCCTGAGGAGCTGTACAAAATGAGTGACTTTTATAGGGAGAAGGGAGCAGGAACAAGAAAGTTATAAATGCTAGGCAAAAAGTGGATTGGTTAAAGCAAGGTCACCTTCCTTTAGGGGATGGCGGGGTAGCCCCTAAATAATCTGGCAATTATTCAACCGGTGCTGATGAAACAGTTCCTGAATGATTGGTTTAAAATTCCATTTCTGGGAAAACCAACACTGTCATTGTTAAGTCTTGGTTTGGTGATGTGAGGCTTCACAAAAGTGACTCCATTTTGGGCCCGTTGCCTTGTTTTTAACAGTGGTAACAAATCGTACTTGATCCAATTTCCATTTCTTTTAAGAACCAGTGAAATTGAGACTCTTCACTCTACTTTAAAGTCCATTTTGCTTTTCTCTTTTGATAATTTCCCACTTCTCTCCATTCCCATTTTCAAGTATTTTTTCCCTTGAGGCTTCTTAGAATATTTTTTGTTGTGTTCTAGATACTAATAATTTATCTCTTGTATTCGTTGCAAATATAGTTTCCCAGTATGTGGCTTGTGTTTTTCAATTTATTTATGAGTTCTATTTTTTAAATATTTTAAATGTTGATGTTGTGATATTTATCAACATGCTCCTTTTTTTATTGTATTTGGAGAGCCTAGTTTAGAAATGTATGTTTGTTTTTCTAGGAACATGAATATAATTTTATTAATCTTTTAAAAAATTGTTTTAAAAATTATTTTATTTTCATAAGAGAAAAAACTGAATTGTGCCTCAACATGTCCACTTATCGGAACTTGTAACTGCTTCTTCTGATATGTTTCATATTGTTTAACACTAACCTAATAAAAATATTAATTCATCAATTTGATATATTGACCTCTCAGTTTGGTAGATGATAATTTTAGACTCATAGCCACATCCTTCCTCAATTTCACTCCAGTCAACTTTCCAATACAGGTTAATATTAATAATTTAATATTTAATTAACATTAATTAATTTAATGATTTAGTATCAATTATTTTGGTCAAGTTGATAACAATGTAATTTAATCAGAATTATGTAAACATTGTCCACTGAGTTAGTCCATACTAGAATGATTCATGTAACATAAACTTCATAATGGGAAGTATTAATAATTTCCTTTTTTCCCCATGTACTTTAGATGGATCTTTTTTAAAAATTAGTTTCATGTGTACAAAACACTGTAATAGTT
Source organism: Rhinolophus hipposideros (assembly GCF_964194185.1). Lineage (NCBI taxonomy): Eukaryota > Metazoa > Chordata > Mammalia > Chiroptera > Rhinolophidae > Rhinolophus > Rhinolophus hipposideros. Next base: position 38,556,976 of record NC_138067.1, read on the forward strand.
AGACTTTATCATTTATACCCCTCACAGAGTGATAACCCCCCTCCCCCAATCTACTACCCCTCTGACATCGCATACAGCTGTTACATTTCCACTCTCTCTATTCCTTATGCTGTACTCCACTTCTTGTGACTATATATATATATATATATATATATATATATATATATATATATATATATATATCATTATAGTTGACATTATTTTTTTTTAAAGATTTTATTGGGGAAGGAGAACAGGACTTTATTGGGGAACAGTGTGTACTTCCAGGATTTTTTTCCAAGTCAAGTTGTTGTCCTTACAGTCTTAGTTGTGGAGGGCTCAGCTCAGCTCCAGGTCCAGTTGCCGTTGCTAGTTGCAGGGGGTGCAGCCCACCATCCCTGCGGGAGTCGAACCGGCAACCTTATAGTTGAGAGGATGTGCTCCAACCAACTGAGCCATCCGGGAGCTCAGCGGCAGCTCAGCTCAAGGTGCCTTGTTCAATCTTAGTTGCAGGGGGCGGAGCCCACCATCCCTTGCAGACTCAAGGAATTGAACCAGCAACCTATGGTTGGGAGCCCACTGGCCCATGTGGGAATCGAACCGGCAGCCTTCGTAGTTAGGAGCATGGAGCTCCAACTGCCTGAGCCACTGGGCTGGCCTAGTTGACATTCATTATTATTCAGCGTCAGCTTCAGGAGTACAGTGCAGTGATCAGGCATCTATACCATCCCTGAAGTGGTCTCCCTAATAAGACATGTGTCCATTGGCTACCATATACAATCTTTACATTATTGATTATATTCCCCAAATTGACTTTTATATCTCGGGGGCAATCTTGTGGTTACTGATTGTGCTTTCTAATCCCCTCACCTTCCAGCTTATCCCCACCCCCCTCCCATCTAGCAACCCTCTGTTTTTCCTCTATATCTCTGAGACTGTTTCTGAATAGTTCATTCATTTATTCTATTCTTTAGATTCCACATATCAGTGAGATCATATGGTATTTGTCTTTCTCTGTCTGACTTATTTCACTTAGCATAATGTTCTCTAGGTCCATCCATATCATTGCAAATGGTAAAATTTTGTTCTTCTTTATGGCTGCGTAATACTCCATTGTGTAAATGTACCACAGTTTCTTAATCCAGTCATCTACCGATGGGCATTTTGGTTGTTTCTATGTCTTGGCTATTTTGAATAGCGCTGCAATAAACATAAGGGTGCATAGATTTTTTTGAATTAGCATTTTGGAATTCTCTGGATAGATACCCAAGAATGGAATAGCTGGGTCATAAGGTAGCTCCATTTTCAGTTTTTTGAGATACCTCCATACTGTTTTCCATAGTGGCCGCACCAATCTGCAATCCCACCAATAGTGCACGAGGGTTCCCTTTTCTCCACATCCTCACTAGCACTTGTTGTTTGTTGATTTATTGATGATAGCCATTCTGACTGGAGTGAGGTTAGATGGATCTTTCTTAATTTTCAACTGCAGGATTTATCAATTTGGCTTATGGCATATTCAGGTGTGTTTTTTTTCCAAATACCAAAACCCACCAGATAGTCAATTGAATCTAGTTTTCTGATTGTCTTCTTTCCTCCTGGAATTGACCCTGCTTGCTTTCTAAGCCTGGTGTGTAAGTGTCAACTTGGGACTTCACCTTTGTCACTCTTATGTGGATTTTTTTGCTCCCACACAAATTCCCCCCTGCTCTTTATCTTGTTGGGTTGAACTATATCCTCATGCCAGTTCCTTAAGAAAGAGTAAATGGCAGGTGAGTTGGCTCAGTCCAGGAGTATCTGAAATTGTCTTTGTCTTATTCTCACATGGAAGAATAGATTTGATTGCATAGAGAATTCTAGGTTGAAAACAGTTTCCTTAAGAATGTTATAGTCCTTGATTCATTGTTTTTTAATATGCAGCATTGCTTTTCTGAAGACCAATAGAATTCTAATTACCATTTCTTTGTAAGAAAACTTTATTTGCCTTTTGAAGCTCTTAGGATTTTTTATAATCTTGGTATTCTGGTATTTTTCAGCAGTGAGCCTTTTATTCATTTACTGTGCTTGTCACGGAATATCTCAATCTGGGGACTCATGTACTTTTTTTTCAAATTTTAAATTATTTCTTGCATAATATTTTTAAAACCCTTCTTAAAAAATTTAATTTTAGTCAAAGAGATACTTTTTAGTTAAATAAATATTGCTGATACTTCTTAGTCAAATATTAGACCTCCTTGATCAGATCTTTATTTTCCTATCTTTTCATTCTTTTTGTCCCCAGTTTATCTGTTTCATTCTACTTTCTGGAATATTTCCTTCACTTACTCTTCCAACTCTTCTATTGTTTAAGGGCTTATTTTTAGCTGCCAGTTTCCACGAACACTTACCCAATCTGATTTTCCTTTATTTTCAAGACATTTTCTGTGTATGAATACAATATCTTTAGAATATTGATTTTCATGTTTTGAAATTTTCTTCTAGTTTTTTTCTTAAGGAAAAGAATTCTGTTCATTAATTATTTGCTGCTGCTAATTTTCCTCCTCCTCCTTCTCTCTCTGTCTCTTTTTCTCTCTGTCTCCCTGATGTTTGAGGATATCTGAGACCATTTTACTAATAAAGGAATGGAGGCAAACAATTCGAGGTGCGATCAAACAATACAATGAATGTTTAAATAAAACAAATTTTTACAGTAAAACCGCATTGCCATTAATCCCCCTCAAAATACTCCTCCTCACTTCGAACACACTTATCCCATTACTCTTGCCACTTTCTGAAGCAGTTCTGGAAGTCCTTGTTCATGAGTGTCTTTAGTTGTTCTGTTGTGGCTGCTTTGATGTCCTGAATCAATTCAAAACCTTTACCTTTCATGGCCATTTTGACTTTGGGGAAGAGCCAGAAGTTGCATGGTACCAGATTTGGTGAATAAGGTGGATGAGGACACATTGTAATGATCTTATTTGACAGAAATTGCCATATACCAGCAGCAACGTGTGACACGGAGCCTTTCCGTTCTTATCACAAAATACGGTGAATGCTGCTGCCGAGTGCCAACCAACGGAAAGGTAGGGATCTTCAACATGGGAAGCAGCGTGTTGCACCTTAGTAACAGTGTGTGACAAGTTTTAACTTGTTCGGTGCAATCAGTCAGGTGTGAACTATGGTTGAGAGAAGCTGTATTTTAAAGTGTGCCATAAATCATCCTACATCATGACAATGCTTCGTGTCACACACTGCTTCTGGTATACAGCAATTTCTATAAAAAAATATATAATTTTCTTAATTATATTATTTTTTTTATTTTTATATTACAGTTGACATTCAATATTACATTAGTTTCACGTCCACAGTATAGTTATTAGACATTTATACACCTTAGGACGTGATCTCCCTGATGCGTCTAGTGTCCACCTGTACAATATAGTACAATATGATTGACTATATTCCCTATGCTAGACTTTACATCATCGTGGATATATTTTTTATGAAAGCCTTTTGTCTATTCCCTTTGCAGAAAAGCCAGGGTCTACTCGCCGGTACCGCACCATCTTTAATCCAGAACAGCTTCGAATACTGAAAGATACATTCGAAAAGACCATGTACCCACATTGGGTTACCATGACAGCACTTACTTCAGCTACTCATCTTGATGAGTTAGTAATAAAGGTGGGTCCCTGAGTGTGTCTCTAGATAGCACACCTACCCCAGAGCCTCACACACACTTTTAATCATCACAGAATTCCTGTTTATTGAATAATTGCTATGTGCCAGGAATTGTTATTCTCATGATCACCCATTTCACTGAGAAACACTAAGGCTCACTGAGGGGAACTGTCTTCCAAGAATTATAAATACAAGAGCTAGAATTTGAACCCAGGCCTTTTTGATTCCAGACCCACAATGCTACAGGAGACCCTTAGGGCCTCGATCTCAGATACTCCCATTTGGGTCTGTTCCTGTTTATTTCTAGTTTGTCCTGGATCAGGACATTTGTAATTATCTAGATGCCTTGCAAATAAGTTCCCACAGAAGATTCAGGGCATAAGAACCCCTAGATAAATCCCGAAGATACCCCAAGCTAGACTCCCACTCCATGTTCTCAGAGTTAAGAATCCCTTCTCTGAAAGCCCAGAACATTCTACCCCCTGCTAGCACCACCCTACATCCCCTTTGCCCTCTGGAACCCAGGACAGCAAAGGAGAGAACAAACTTCTCTTGCTCAGCTAAATATGAAGAGATGCGAGATTAGCTTTCTCACACCAAAACAACCTAATTCCTGAGGAACATGAGGTTTCCCCTTTGGGCATATCCCCCTGTATTAACCTGCTTAGCTCTTCCCTCCCCAGACTTGGTTCAAAAACCAACGCATCAAAAGGAGGAAGCAGCAGCTACAAACTCGGCCAAGTCTGTCACCAGAAGCACCAACCCAGATCACTTCAGTGAAGGAAGAGAACCCTTTACCTGTAACGTCTACAAACACTCATCCCACGACTTCCAGCATTTTGGATGCCAATGACCACGAACCACCTAAGCCTTCTGGTATTGAGCAACCTGGCGGGGCTGGTGCTTCTGTGAGGAATGCCTCACGGGATTCTCAGCTTCATGACCTCCAGCAGCTATGTCTGGGGGTCTCTGATCCTCCTTGGGCCTCCGTTCCCTATGACATAGATCAATTTGTACAACTATATGCCTTACCTGGGGATGACCATCCCAGCAGTCTGGATCAGTACCTCCTCCCTGGTGGAGGGGGCATGGCTGGCAATGATCTTCAGTGTGACGGCTGACACGTCCACAGTGCCTGAGAAAGGTCTGGGATCCAAATCTTGCCAAACTGAGACATTTCCAAACACTTGCCATGGGTCGACTCCAATCTAAACAGATCAGAGCTCAGGAGTTTATCTTTTTCTGTGAGAAGAAAGAGATCCCTCTACTTTTTATCAGTGCCTGAAATTTCTGTCCACCGAGCCTCGTCATCCAAATTTCAGTATCAGAACAGTCATCAGTGCCTTTGGAGAAAGCAGAAACAGGCTAGTTTTCCTTGGGTCTTAGCTTGTCCGAATTGAGTTTAGCTCCATGAAAGCACCCCAACTGAAGTCAAGACCATGTAGAAATTCCTGTTCCCTATGGACTAGCTTTATTTCTAAAAAAAAAAAAAAAAAAACAACAACAAAAAACAAACAAACAAAAACAAAAAGAAAAACAAACCGAAAAACATTTAGGAGTATGACATTAGCAAGATTGGTGGACTGGGAAGTCCCAGCACTTGTACCTCAAGAAAAGAAATGATTTAACAACTACTCACCAATGAAAATAGTTCTGAGAACTCTGGAGTACAATTAAGCTGCAGAAACCCAGTGGAGCACAAAAATCAAATGTAGCCACCTATTTGGCCACATATGGCTACAACAACACAAAAAAGACATTCACGACAGAGGACTTCCAGAACTGCTTCAGAAAGTGTCAAGAACAATGGGATAAGTGTGTTCAAAGTGAGGGGGAGTATTTTGAAGGGGATTAATGACAATGTGCCTTTTACTGCAATCTTTTTTATTTAAACATTCACCATATTTTATGATTATACCTCATATAATACTACCAAAGGTGGTGTAGGCCAAAAGGACCCCACACTGGTCCCCCGGAATTAAAGATCCCTAAACAAGTCTTTATTTACCCTCGTTTGGAGATATTCTAAAAGTCAAGATTCAAAGATTATAATAAGAAATCTTACCTGCAACTGCTTCAAGCAATGCTTAGGGAGATGAACTGAGATTGACAAAAGGACCAAGGTCCCTTGACTCAACCCCTCACTGGGGACCGAAAGCCTTTGCAGCAGAGTGGGTTAAATTAATCAGGGAGGTGGGGAAGAGAAGTTTCTATAGTTCTTCATACAGGGGCCCATGAACTGTAGAACCAAAATCCATTGCTGAAGCCCTGGGTGGCTTATAATTGTATTGAGAGAACATCAAGTTTGTTCTCTCAAACGTAAAGGTTGATGGGATTGAGATTTGGAATGTTTCAACAGGCTTTGTGTTAATAAGCTGTGTCTCCTTTACCTGAATGTTTCGTGGGAATGGATATTATGTCTGGCTGGGGAACACTTTCCCTACCGAGTGTTGTAAAACCCAAACTGTTAATAAAGTTTTAATGGAGACTGCCGTTAAGAATGCAAGAGTTAAGGTGAATTAAGGTGAAAGTGTGGAGATGATTCAACAAGCTTTAGGAGAAGTGGTTAAGTCTCTTGCTTGATTGCATTGGGGGGTGAAGGTTGTGTCTGAATGGGGAATGTTTCTCCTGTCTAGTCTTGGGAAACAGAAGGCATGTAAATCCAGCCATCAAGAATATTAATTGGACATGTGAAATTGAAACCAGTAAGATTGCCCGAGCCTACACAGTGTAGAATAGAAGCTGGAGTGCAGGTGGGAACAAATTCTCTGTGCTAGAGCCCTCCCTATGTGGAGTGTAGACTGGGGCGAGAGGCACGCTCGCTATTTCTATTAGCTTGCTATTGAAAATGGAAACTCCATAACTAAAGAAAGTGAAATAACCTTGGGCTCTATGGTACATCTTTATAGCAGTTTTCACAATATCCACGTATTTCTGTGAGTTATTAATGGTTCTTTCCCTTTCAACGCTTTGAGTTTCCTGATGCCAGTATTTTGTTTAGGGTGAAATCTACAGGCCGAGCAACACTTTTTTTGATATGAGGCAGGTACTCTGTCATACTACAAATGATTACATTATTGAAATATGATCATTTACCTATGTATGTATGACTGTTACACTGTGTATGTAGTCTTGTGCGTACAGAACTTTTTACATTTTACTTACCATGTCTTGTTCCTGGCTCCACCCCATGAACTCAGACACACGGTACACCAGCTTCATTTCCAGGTATCTCACCTGTGCAGGAGGCAGTGCGTGGTGGCCCATCTTGTCCAGGCAGGATCTTCTTACCTGTAATTTGACTCACTCCTGCTGAAGTTGGCCATAATTGAAGCATTTGCTAAATTAGAGTGGGAAATGAACAAAGAAAACTGCTAAATTGATCCAGGAACTATGAGATTGTCTGGGGGAAGACAGATAGTACTGAGGATGAGATAGAATACAGTCTGGGAGAAAAGGTGTGATGACATGTTAATGAAAAACAAAAAGCAGACCTCCGACGTCCTGGTTACCAGTTCCCATGTAAGGAGCTTGGAAGGTGCCACTCAATCCTAACAAGTCAAAAGATGAACAGACTGAAAAATCAACTCTTCTTGGATCCTTAAGAGATGGGAGGACACAGGGCATACTGCTGCACCCAAGGTTGGAGAGGCAGGCAAATGAAGGAGTCGCTGCTTGTTGGAAAAGATACGTACCAAGCAAAACCACTGCAGCAATCAGTGCTGGGGTGGGAAACCTGAACTGTAATGGACAAATTACCAGAGGCTACGTGTGGACAACTCAGAGTTAAAAACTCTAGGGAGACCCAGTTATAAGAGGCCCTCACAAGACTGTGAGAATTACTTCCAGGAGTTCAACCAATAAATAATGAAGAAACATCCCATCATGTAGCAGGGGAAAGGGAAAATAAACCCTTTTAAAATATGCCAGAGTCTTCTGTTCTTTAACAAGGCCTGCATACAGGGCAAACTACTTAACCAGAATTTAATCTGCTAGGGTATCATCAGAACATAACTGACCCAGGGGAAGAAAATTATTCAAATCCAGCCCTCTCTAACCATATGTCCCACCTAAGAGGAAGAAAAAAAAAGGAGAAACATTCGTAACATTCACAGTCCAGAGGCGTAGGCTCACTGAAAGATGGAGACCTAATCAGAGCACTGGAGAGTGCTTCCCCTCTGCCCACCGCTTACCACCACATTACAAAGGGCCTATATACAACAATTATTTTTACCCAGCACAACATGTTCAGCTCTCAAAAAATTACAAGGTATACCAAAAGGCAGAGCAAGCATCAGAACCAGACATGGCAGAGGTATTGGAATTATCAGACTGGGAATTTAAAACAACTCTGATTAATATGCTAAGGACACTAATGGACAAAGTAAATAGCACATAGAAACAGATGGGCAATGACAGCAGAGAGATAAAAATACTAGGAAAAAACAAAAAAAAATACTAGAGATCAGAAACCTATAACAAAATAAAGAATGCCTTTGATGGGCTCATTAGTAGACCCTCAGGGCTTGAGGAATAGCAATAGAAACCTAAAAACTGAAAAATAAAGAGAACAAAGACTGAAAAAATACCAGAATATACACGAAAATATGACATACACAATGGGAATAACAGAAGGTGAAGAAAGAGAAAGGAACAGAAGAAACATTTGCAACAATCATGACTGAGAATTTTCCCAAATGTCAGATGGACAAACGACAGATCCAGGAAGCTCAGAGAACAACAAGCAGGAAAAATGCCAACTGACCCCACACCCTGCTTCAATAAAAAAGCCAAACATGGGCATAACATTTGCAAACTACATAAAATTAAATATAAAAAATTCCTAAAAGAAGCCAGAGAGAAAAAACACCTTACCTATAGAGAAGCAAAGATAAGAATTGCATCCAACTTCTCAGAAACCATGCAAACAAGAAGAGACAGGAACGAAATATTTCAAGTGTTGAGAGAAAAACAACACTACCATAGAATTCTGTTCCCTAAGAATTGTCTTTCAGAAGTGAAGGAGAAATAAAAACTTTCTCACAAAAATAAAAATTGAGAGAATTTGTGTGAGAACTCCCTTGCAAGAAATGTTAAAAGAAGTTTTTTGCAGAGAAGGAAAATGATATAGGTCAGAAACTTGCATGTACATAAAGAAAGGAAGAGCATCAGAAAAGCAATATGTGAAGGTAAAATCGGCCATATAGTAAGTGCTAATCATTCGTTATCTATGTGAGTGTATCGATTCTGAGCTACTCTGTTTCTTTTCCACATTTCAACGTCTCTAGAAAGCAGATTTTTATCTTACAGCTTCTCTCCACTGGACAACAATCACGGCACAGTCACCCTTCCCTGGTTATTGTTCCCAGTGAGGTGACGGGACCACTGCAATCCCTTAATGTTTTAGCACACATCATTTAAAAGTCACTTAAAGAAGGAATATGAATTCTGGTTGGTGTCTGGAAACCCTTCTACTGACACATTGTAAAAGGAAGAAAGCCAAGCTTAGAAGCAAATCCTGAGATGATCGTTGAGCACTCTTCTAAGAAATGCTCCATCAACAATGTTCTTTATGGGCTCGCCCGGTGGCTCAGGCGGTTAGAGCTCTGGGCTCCTAACTCCGAAGGATCTAACTGCCGGTTCAATTCCCACATGGGCCAGTGGGCTCTCAACCACAAGGTTGCCAGTTCAATTCCTCGACTCCCGCAAGGGATGGTGGGCAGCGCCCCCAGATTGAACTAAGATTGAACACAGCACCTTGAGCTGAGCTGCCGCTGGTTGGACTCCCGCAAGGAATGGTGGGCTGTGCCCCCTGCAACTAGCAATGGCAACTGGACCTGGAGCTGAGTGGCACCCTTCACAACTAAGACTGAAAGGACAACAACTTGACTTGGAAAAAACTCCTGGAAGTACACACTATTCCCCGATAAAGTCCTGTTCCCCTTCCCCAATAAAATCTTAAAAAAACAAAACAAAACAATGTTCTTAACAATGCAAGGACAATATTTATGGGAAAGCATAAACATCAAGAACTCTACCCTGTTCGAGAAAAGCATCTGAGGAGCTGGTTTGGGAAACGAGGGTTTTTCGAATACGCTCACCATCATTTGACTTTCCCCAGGCTGCTGTCTGACATTAGATGATGAATCCCCCTCTCCCCCCACCGTTAGCCCAGCTCACTTCAAAGCGGCCAGCCCCGGCGAGCCAGATTGGCAGTTGCTAGTTTCTCCTGACAGGGATTTTGTACAGCTGTTTTTGTATACTGACAAGATATGTTTGAAAGTCAGTAACCAAAGGCTTCAGGTTGTGTCTTCCTGTTTGTGACACCTAAAAATGCATAGAGTTTATACTACCCCCTAGATTCTCAATTCAATATATTCTGCAATGGCTAAGAAAAGTAAAATAAAGTGAAAAGTACCCCCTAAAAAAGAACTCTAATCAGAAAATTAGTCAAAACATCTGCAATTTATTTTGAGATACTTTGATGGATGGATAGACAGATAGATGTGTACAAAGAAAGTGTATTTCATAAATATATATATATATAAATATATTCATAAATATATATATATATATTCCCTATACAATTGCTTAAAATTCACTGTATGTTCAACAATTTTCGTAATAAAAATTTTGGGGGGAAATCATGCAAAAGAATCAGGTTCTGAGTATGAGGAACTTTGAGGAATGCCTTAACCAATTAATTAAGCTTATATTTTCCTTCATAGATACCAAAGAGTGATTTATTAAAAAATCTTTTTCCACATAAGCCTAAAAGTGCTCTTTCAGTAAACGTATAATAAATATTATAAGGATAACAAAGTATGTCAGTATAACAGATAGCAGTTTTTCTTTCCTAGGGGGAATAGAACAATGCTGTGTTTTATAATAGAAGACTTGATCAAATGTGTCATATGATTTTGTAATCAAAACAAATGTTACCCAGCAGCAACAACGACACTACCACCGAGATCTTGTTTTCTAATGCCATGCTACAATAAAATGAACGAGGACTCCTCGGAGAAATGGCTGATTCTAGGACTGGAATAAAAAACATACAAGATGAGCCTGGAGCATCTCATGGTGCAAGAAAGTAAGGAAGTGCCCCAGTCACACAGACGGCTGTATGTCAAACGGACACAGGACCCAACTGAAACCTCTTAATGGTCCAAACTGGAAGAATTTAAGTTAACACAAAATAACCGCAAATATAAGATAAATATCCATGACTCTATACGGATATAAATTATTGGAGAAATAAATAAATAAGGGAAAAAGAAAAATCTCTCTCGTAGAATTGCAAATAATTTATGTAGACACTCCACCTTTAAGGAGGTGGAGTATAACTCCTCGGTCCTCAAGTGTGAGCTGCTCATAGTAACTTCCTTCCAAAGAGGACAGTAAGGAAAGGGGAAAAACTAGTACATTAAGTAGAGAAAGCTGACAAGCGCTACCTTAGCCAGGTGAACTAGGACAGTGTGTATGGTATGTAGTCTTGAGATGATGTGATGGGAATGACACTCCACTTCTGTGGTCTTCATTCCCCAAACCCATAACCCCTGTCTAATCATGAGAAAAACATCAGACAAATCCCATTTGTAGGACAATCTGCAAAATGCCTAATCAGTCCTTACAACTGCCATGGTCATTAATACCAAGGAAAGTTAGAAACTGTTACAGCCAAGAAGAGCCTATGAGACCTGAAAATTAAGTGGAATGTGCTCTCCTGGATGGGATCCTGGAACAGAAAAAGCACATGAGGAGATAAGGAAAGACATTTGAATACAGTATTGACTTTAGTTAATAGTAATGTATCAATATTGGTCCATTAACTGTGAAAAATGTACCACACTAATGTCAGTTGTTAATAAAGGGAGAACTGGGGGTGGAGTATATGGGAACTGTGGACTATCTTCTCAATTGTTCTGTAAATCTAAAACTGTCCTAAACAAAAAGTTATTCTTTTTTTTAAAAAATTTATTGGGGTGACAATTGTTAGTGAAATTACATAGATTTCAGGTGTACAATTCTGTATTACATCATCTATAAATCCCATTGTGTGTTCACCACCCAGAGTCAGTTCTCCTTCCATCACCATATATTTGATCCCCTTTACCCTCATCTCCCTCCCAAAAAGTTATTCTTTTAAAAGTTCGCACCCCACCCCAGAAATGTTAAAAGTTTAAAAAAATTCTCAACATTCCTGATTATTTTGTAATTATTTTGTTTGTTTTTAAGACCGAGTATTTATTGAAAGGAGTGAGTTTTCTTACAATGTCCAAATCACCTGTCTTCTTGTTTCCCTCTCCTTTCCCCTTCTTGTGTGCATTCTGACATACTCTTTACATAACAGGCACATTATGTCTTAATTTTAAAACTAGATTCCTCACAGTGCTTGATGGAAAACAAAACCAGGGGCTTTCCTAAAGCTCAGGGAAAGGAGTCCTGGGGAGGAGATTATGTTCAGAGAATGGTTTGCCCGCTCCACCTGCCATCTGACTTCTATAACATGTTCTCCTTTGGCAGTTTGCAGCCTGTTGGTTAAAGCTGGGGGACCCCAACAGTGAGAGGGAGACAGTGACTAGGAGTCTGGTCCTGTCTGCTCTGCTCTTCTGAAAGTGCTAAGGGGTGGTGGGATAAAGTTAGTCACTTCCCCTGTTCTACCAGCCCCGAGCACATCCACTCCCCTCTTTGCTCCATCTGAGATGACACAGTCCTGTTGAAGGGTGAGGAACAAGAGGTAGGTATGAGACAGCCTGGATATGAGCCCCGCCTGTGCAACTTCTAGCAGGAGAACCATGAGTGAGTGATTTATCTCGCTGGACCTCACTTTCCTAATCTGTGAAACAGGGATAGTAATAGTTAAGATCTACCTCTTAGAGTTGTCATGGGGATTACATAAATGAAAAAGGATATGAGTATTTATTTGCAATTATTATTTTTCTTAATATTGATGTTTATATCTATTAAATTTCCCTTCAAGCGCTGCTTTTACTGCATCCCATAAATGTTGGTATATGATGTCTTCATTTTCATTTATGTCAAAGTATTTCTAATCTCCCTTTAAGTTCTTTAATCCATTGGTTATTGAAGAGAGTACTGTTTAATTTACACATACTTGTGAGTTTCCCAAATTTCTGTTATTGATAATTTCATTCCATTGTCATCAGAGAACATACATTGTATCCATATCCCTTTAAATTTATCAAGGTTTATGTCCTAGCATATGGTTTATCCTAGAGGATGTTCTGCATGTACTTGAGAAGAATGTAGTTTTACTTCTTCCTTTCCAATTTGGATGCCTTTTATTTGATTTCTTGTCTGGTTGCTGTGGCTAGGACCTCCAATACTATATTGAATAAAAGTGGGCATTCTTATCTTGCTCCTGATGTTAAGGAGAATGCTTTTAGCATTTCCCATTTAAGTATGAGGTTAGCTGTGGGTTTGTCATATATGGTCTTTATTATTCTGAGGTATGTTCTCTCTAGTCCAACTTTGATAAGAGGTTTTATCATAAATGGATGCTGGATTTTGTCAAATGCTTTTTCTGCATCTATTGATATGATCATATGGCTTTTATCTCTCATTTTTTTATGTGGTATCACATTAATCGATTTGCAGCTATCGAATCAACATTGTACAACAGGAATAAATCCCTTTTGATCACAGTGTATGATCTTTTTAATGTATTGCTGAATTAGGTTTGCTGATATTTTGTAGAGAATTTTTGCATCTATGTTTATCAGGGATATCGGCCTATAATTTTCTTTTTTGGTAATGTTTTTGTCTGGTTTTAGAATAAGGGTAATGGTGGCCTCGTAAAGTGAGCTTGGGAGCTTTCCCTTCTCTTGAACTTTTTTGGACTAGTTTGAGAAGGATCAGTGTTAATTCCTTAAATGTTTGGTAAAATTCATTTGTGACGCCATCTGGTCCAGCACTTTTATTTATTGGGAGTTTTTTGATTACTGATTTGATTTCATTAGTAGTAATCGGTTCAGATTTTCTGTTTCTTCTTAATTCAGTCTTGGAAGATTGTCTTTCTAGGAATTTATCCATTTCTTCCAAGTTTTCTAATTTGTTGGCATATAATTGTTCATAGTATTTTCTCATGATCCTTTGTATTTGTGTGGTGTTAGTTATTTCTGTGGTGTTAGTTGTCACTTCTCCTCTTTCATTTCTGATTTTATTTATTCAGGTCCTCTCTCTTTTTTTCTTGATGAGTCTGGTTAAAGGGTTATCAATTTTGTTTATCTTTTAAAAGAAACAGATCTTGGTTTCATCGATTGTTTTATTATTGCTGTTGTTGTTTTGTCGCCATTTCTGCTCTGATCTTTATATCTCCTTCTACTCATTTTGGGCTTTCTTTGCTGTTCTTTTTTCTAGTTCCTTCTAGGTTAGATTGTTTATTTGAGATTTTTCTTGTTTCTTGAATTTCCCTCTTAGGACTGCTTTTGCTGTGTCCCATAGATATTGGAATGTTATGTTTTCATTTTCATTTGTCTCAAGGTTTCTTTTGATTTTTATTCCTTGATCTCATTGACACATTCATTATTTAGAAGCAAGTTATGAAGCCTCCATGTGTTTGGTGTGTTTTTTCAGTGTTTTTCTTGTAATTGATTTCTACTTTCATACCACTGTGGTCAGAGAAAACTCTTGATATGATTTCAATCTTCTTGAAATTATTGAGACTTGTTTTGTGGCCTAACATATAGTCTAAAATGTACCTTGTGCACTTGAAAAGAATGTATATTCTGCAGCTTTGGGATGAAATGCTCTAAAAACATCAATTAAATCCACCTCATCTACTGTGTTAGGAAAGGCCCGTTTCCTTGTTGATTTTCTGTCTGGAAGATGTGTCCGTTGGTGTCAATGGGGGGTTAAAGTCTCCTACTGTGATTGTATTACTGTTGATCTCTCCCTTTATGTTGGTCAATATTTGCTTTATATGTTTAGGTGCTTCTATTTTGAATGCATAAATGTTTACAAGGGTTATATCCTCTTGTTAGATGAATCTTTATCATTATGTAATGTCCCTCTTTGTCTCTTATTACAGCCTTTGTTTTAAAGTCTGTTTTGTCTGATATAAGTTTTGCTATCCTAGCTTTTTTTTCATTTCCATTCACATGCAATATTTTTTTCCATCTCTTACTTTCAGTCTCTGTTGTGTCTGTCGATCTGAAGTGGTTCTCTTGTAGACAACATATATATGGGTCTGGTTTTCTTATCCATTTAGCTACCCTGTCTGTTGATTAGATCATTTAATCCATTTACATTTAAAGTGATAATTGATATAGTTATTGCTATTTTATTATTCATATTTATGTTCTTCCCTCCACCTCCTTTTTCTTAAAGAAGTCCCTTTAACATTTCTTTTTTTTTTTTCGTTTAATGTTTTTGGGAATACTGGTTTGGTGGTAATGAATTCCTTTAGCTTTTATTTATTTTTTATCTGAGAAGCTCTTTATCTGTTCTTTAATTCTAATGCTAGCCTTGCTCAGTAGAGTACTCGTGGATTTAGATCCTTGTTTTTATCACTTTGAATATTTCATGCCAGTCCCTTCTGGCCTGCAAAGTTTCTGTTGAGAAATCAGCTGACAGTCTTATGGAAGCGCCCTTGTAGTTAACTTCTTTTCTCTTGCTGCTTTTAAGATCCTTTGTCGTTAACCTTCAGCATTGTAATTATGATGTGTCTTGGTGTGGGCCTCTTTGGCTTTATATTGTTTGGGACTCTGCGCTTCCTGGACTTGTATGTCTATTTCCTTCGCCAGGTAAGGAAAGTTTTGTCATTATTTCTTCAAATAGATTCTCAATCTCTTGCTTTCTCTCTTCTCTTTCTGGTACTCCTATGATGTGAATGTTGTTACACTGGATGTTGTCCCAGAGGTCTGTTACTATTTTCATTTTTTAAATTATTTTTTTTCTTTTTTGCTGTTCCAATTGGGTGTTTTATGCTACCTTGTCTTCCAGATCGCTGATTCGATCCTCTGCTTCATCTGTTCTGCTGGTGATCTCGTTCTAGTGCATTCTTCATTTCAGTTATTGTATGCTTCACTTCTCACTGATTCTTTTTTATGGTTTCTATGGTTTCTTTTTTTATGCTTGCTATCTCTTTGTTGAAGTTCTCACTTAGTTCCTTGAGCATCCTTATAACCATTGTTGTGAATTGTGTTTGGTAGGTTGCTTGTCTCCATTTTGTTGTTCTTTTTCTGGAGTTTTCTCCTGTTCTTTCATTTGGGATGTATTTATTTAATAGTTTCTTCATTTTGGGCTGCCCCTCTGTGTTTGCTTCTATGTATTATGTAGATCTGCTATGTCTCCCTGTCTTGGCCAGGTGGCCTTATGTAGTAGGAGCCCTGTGGGGCCCTGGCAGTAGCACTGGTGATCCAGGAATGTTCCTTGTGTGTATTTTCCTGTTATAGTTGACCCTTGATTGCTACTCAGCAAAAGTCTCAGAGCACACCGAGGCTAGTTTCTGTTCAGCTGGGGCCCATGGACCCCTGAGAATTTTCCAAGAATGAGTGCAATGCAGGACAGGTTGGCTACTAACTGAGAAAATTGTCCCCAGTGTTGGGATACCAGTGGAATACACCAGATCAAATCAGATTCAGATTTGGCTGTGTTGCGGAAGGCTCAACACAGAAGAGATGGCATTTGCCTGCCATCTACATGTGAGAACCCCACAAATGGAAAATGGAGACTATCCCACCAGTCCTTGCCCCGCAGTCACACAACTCTTTCCTATATGTCTCCAACACCACGAGTGTCACTGTCCCTCTGCTGTAGCCCAGGGTGAGTGTCTGTGAGTGAGGTAGTGTGCAGCCCCTTTAAGGTGTTTCCCACAGCATTCCTTCCCACTGGACTGTTGTAATCCCCACTGTTTTTCACATCCAGGTATTGTGGGGGCTTCTCTTCCCAGTGCCAGTACTCAAGGATGGGGAGCCTGGTGTGGGCCTGGGGTACCTTGCTCCTTCAGGGGGAACCTCCACAACCTAGATATCCCTCCTGATGTTCAACCGCCACACACATGTGGGGCCACCTGTTGCATATCTCTGCCCCTCCTACCAGTCTCAAGGTGCTTTTGTATATCCTTCATTATAAAACTTCTGTTCAGCTAGACTTCAGATGGTTCTCCAGGTTGATTGTTGTATAATTTAGTTGTAATTTTAATGTGTTCACGGAAAGAGACAGGCATAGTATTTATCTACTCCACCATCTTGGATCTTTCATTTCTTTTATTTTTAAATAATTCCTTTCGTTACTTGAACATATGTATAGTGACTACTGTGAAGGCTTTGTCTGTTAAATCCAACCCCTGGTGATTCTCAAAGGCTATTTCTGTTGCCTGCTTTTTTCCCAGTGTAGGGGTCATACTTTCCTGTCTTACAGAACCCATACCACTTCTCCTTACTAATGAGCACTGTCCAATAGAACATCCTGGAATAATAGACATATTCTATTATCTGCACTGTCCAATATGATACACTCAACAAATGTGGCTACTGAGCACTTAAAATGTGACTAGAGTAATTGTGGAACGAAATTTTAAATTTTATTTCATTTTTATTAACTTAAATAGCCATACGTGCCTAGTAACTATCTTTTTGGCTCTTGTTCTTGATCGAGCGCAGAGTACACAATTGTCTAAATCCTTTACTCAAGTGTTCCTGCTTCCACTACCTGTGTGGGTCTCTTCCAAGTCCATCTTGCTCTCTATACCCAGGGCACGTCATACTGATGTGCACACCTCTCGATCCAAGGGGTGGCTACGAGGTGATTTGGGGAGATGGACCAAGCTCCAACATGCAGATTATGGTGTCCACATACATGCATGGATGGCCCCTCCAGGGTTCAGAATATAGGCAAAAAATCAGAAGAGAAGGGTATGAACTATAGACAGGAAGCCTTCATTTGTAGTGTTGGTCCAGTATCCACAAATGTTAGGGGAAGTAGTTTGAGTGGCAAATCCTTTTTTTTTTTTTAATCAATGAACATAAGTGTTCATTGTGTCTTTAAAATTGTTTTTTACTATAGATATATGTATAAATGCCTGTGTGTATACAAATATATATTTCACAATTTAAAAAATAATTTAAAATCTTTACCACTATTAGGACAGAGTCCAAGCTCTTCTCATGACATATAAAGCCTTGTACACTCTGTCTTCTGCATATGTCTCTGACCTAATCTCCTGCCATCCTCTGCTTCAATCAGCTTCAGCTCCACTGCCTTTGCTGCTCCAGGTAGCAGCCCAAGTTACAGAAGAGTTCTTTGGAGGGGGCTTAATTGGCCCTGCATTTAAAGCTCTTTGTATTAGCAAAGTAAAGAAATGCCTGCTGAGGGTTGAGTGAGTGAGTGTGATGAAGGCTAGAGTGGACAGTTAGTGTCAGGAACGATGAGGCAATTTCAGCCTCCCAGAAATTGGGAGGGAAGGTGTCTGCTTATATAAGAAGGCTGGAGACAGTTCTGAAGAGTTGTGGTTGAAGGGACCATCAATCAGGTGCCCTGAACAGGTGGAAGCTGGGGCTACTCTCTGAGGAAGGCTATAATCAGAGCTCCAATTACTAGCACAGAGAATTCATCTATCAAAACTGATGCCAGAGGGGAGGAGAGGAGAAGGCAAAGGCCTGAGTCAGTGGAAAAAGCAACTCCAGAGCACCTGAGGTGACTGACTGCAGAGCCACCAGAAAAGGAGATGGAGACCAGCAGCAGCAATATCAAACTCAGGTTCTCAAAGTGGGGTCCCCTGGACTAGCAGCATTGGCTTGGCCTCGGGCTTGTTAGAAATGCAAATTCCCAGATTCCCCTGAGTGAGAATCAGGAACTCTGAAGGGAGGGGAGGGCCCAGAGGTGTTTCTAAGGGGATTCTAGTATCTGACAAAGTCTGAGCACCATGGATCTTACTTTAATGAGCATGGGCTGTGTGCCAGGCACTATTCCGAGTAATTTACCTCCACTAACTCATAGTTTCACACAACAGCACTGCAGAATAGGAGATGCACCACTTTCCAGATGGGAAATATGAAGCAGGATGACTGAAGTAAGTCACCTAAAATCAGAGAGCTAGAGATGCAATCTGAACCTCAGAAAATGTGCTTTCTTCACCCCCGTGCTCTGTCTACTGCATGATGCCCGGACCCCAACGCACAGCCCCAGAAGCCTTCTTAACACACTCTGGCTGAACCCAGGAATTTGCATTTCTCACAAGGCCCCAGGCGATGCTGATGTCCCCCGTCCAGATTCCACACTACAAGAACAACTGAACTATGTTATATTGCCTTTGTACATGGAGATTTAGTCCAGGAAATGGAAATGTTGACTGGGGCTTTCTAAGAAAATCCATGTGCATAGCCCCTTGCTGGGACTGTTTCAGCTAAAAATGACAGGAAACACAAATTCAAAGTTGCTTAAGTAAAAAAGATATTTGTAAGTTCATCTATTGAAATAGGTAAGTTTGCCTTCAGGCACAGCTGGATCCAGGGGACAAGGAGGTAGAAGAAATTCTCTTTTTCTCCATCTCTCAGCTCTTGCCTTCCTTTCTGTGTTGTCTTCATTCTCAGGCAAGCTCTCTTCTTACACTGACCACTAGGAACTCTGGCCTTAGATTTTCCCAGCTGGGAAAGCACATCAGAAAAGGAGATCCCCGGCTTTCCTATCTCAGTAGAACACCACCCTGGCTCTCATTGGCCAGACTGTCAGTTTCGTTTCTAACCAATCATGTGGTCAGTGAGGTGGACGATTCTCACTAGTCAGGCCTGGGTTATGGGCTTAGCCCTAGAGAGTCAGCAGTTGGACTCAGACCAACTAATAGACCCAGAGTGGGGGAGAATTTGCAGTGCTGTAACCGGAAAAGTGATTGATGGTTGACATGCCACTATCACCAATGTCCACACCACCACCCTCAAAGAACAGGGCCCCGGGAAGCCAAAACGTGCACCCACTCATTAAACTCTCATAAGATGGGTCCAAGCACAAAGATCATAGTAAAAGAGAAAACCCAGAGGTTAATGTACTTTATTATTTCATTTACATAAAGAATCAGGTAAAAGTAATCTATGTGCTAGCGGTTAGCATGGCGGGTACCCTTGGGGAGAGGGGGTGTGTCAGTTAGCTATTGTGACATAACAACCTTCCCTGAACTTAGTGACATAAAACAGTGATAAGTGATTACTATTATCACTCATGTTTCTGGAACTTCGCTTGGTTTTCTCTTGGGGTTTCTCAAGTGCTTGGAGTCAGATGGTGGCTGGAGCGAGGTTATCTTGAAGGGTTCCTCATTCACACATCTGGCAGTTGATGCTGGCTATGGGCCAGAATGCTCCCCTATTAACTCTCCGTGTGTCCTGGGCTTCTTCACAGAACAGCAGCTGGGTTCAAAAAAGAGCATTTCCAGAGAGAGAACCAGGTAGAATCCATATTGTCTTCTATGACCTAGCCTCAGATGTCACATAATGTCACTTCTGCCATACTCTCTTGGTCGTTCTGGTCACAAATGTCTACCCAGGATCAAGAGGAGTGGTCACAGATTCCATGGTGAAAAAGAACATGTGGAATGGAAGACATTGTTACAGTCTTTTTTGGGAAATATGCTACAGGGAGGTAATGACTAGGATGGGAATGAGGGGAACTTTGGGGGGCTATCCACGCTGTCTCTTGATATGGATGCTGCTTACAACTAGTTCCATAATTTAAAGTACTCCACAATGTCATTTCTGGGTTCTCTGTACATGCAGCTTCAAACATTTCCTTAGTCTTCACATCTTACTTTTACTATCCTCTCCTCCTGAAAACCAGTAATGACATCCTACCCTCCCTCCGACCTTAGCCCGCTCCGCACCGCAGGACCTAGTGATGCCGCCAGGTTAGTACGCATCACCTTACCTGAAATTGTCCTGTTTATGTGTCTGTCCCCCAGTGTAGACCTGAAGTACTCAAACCTTTGTGACCACATCCCCCATAGGAGTTTATGAGCACCCATCTCCAGTATATGTGCGTGTAACTTACAAGATGCACTGTATTCATATGTACAGTATAAAAATGCACCCAAATAGAAATGCTTACAGGATGGGATAAAAGTGGTCATCAACTGACTTTCAAATATTTTCCTACACCTGATAGGATTGTCTTGAAAAACCCTAGAGAACCAGAACCCTCTTCAGAGACCATAACTGTGACTGAATTCTGCGAGGAAACCTGACAGTCTGTCCTGCTCGCCTCAATATGCCCAGCCACCTAGCTGGATATGGAAGTTTATTCACCTGAACTTAATACAGTAGTATTATTATACTCCAGTAAAAAGTTTCCTTAACTACAACAAAAAAGGTAAAATTTTCAAAGCTGAAAGACATCAGAGAGAAATCAGGATAGAGTGAAGGGGTATGAAACTTAAGCCCCCTCTGGCTCTAGAGCCAGAGGCCAGATGAAGGTTCCAGCTGAGAGCCATGGATAGTGGGCACCACAGAGACTGTGGGAAGCAAGGGGCTTGATGACAGGCAGTTCTTGGTGCTGAGTCATAATTGACAATAAAAAGTTAATAGGCTGACATCTGGAATGAACCCATCCTACTCGTCCCATTACGAAATGGTTGGCTTGCCCTCTCCTTGAATACAGGTTGCCCTTAGTGATTTACTTGACCAAAAGAATGCAGAAAAAGTGACACTCTGGGATGTCTACAGCTAGATGATAAGCAGCCTTACAGCTTCTGAGTGGTGTTTGGAAAGCTCACTCTTGGATGCTCCCACAGCCAGTGTGCTGTGAGAAGCTCAAGCCACACAGAGAGGGCATGTGATGGGCACTCTGGTCCACAGACCAAGGCCCCGGCCAGCATCAACTGCCCGCCATGGGACTAAGCTCTCTTGACATCCAGCCAGCAGCTCCTTCAGATGACTGCAGACCCAGCTGATATCCAACTGTACTGGCATAAGCCGCCCTAAGCAAGAACCGGCCAGCTGAGCCCAGTCGACCCACAGAACCACAAGAGTTGTAAGTTGTTGTTTTCAGCCGCTACGATTTGGCACGGTTTGTTACGTAGCAGATGACCGGAACCCCGGGATGCCTCCAGTGGCTTCTTAAGGTGAATGTAGAACTTCCACCGGATCTTAAATATGTGACTGCTGTGTTGGAATTCCTTGAAGGAATTGGTTGGACACAGAAGGGTGTCTCAACACAGGCAGCATCCAGTGGATGGCAAGACCAAGCAAGGATGACCTGTGGTCTCTTCTGGGGCCCACTCAGTTAACCGGAGGACCTGAAACCAACCTCACGGGCTGTTGTGGATTCAGAGATCATGCAGGTAAGGCCCTCCACACAGGGTCTGCCACATAGTGGGTGCCCCGCTAAAATGTTAGCAGTAACTCACCATGCGGGTCACCAGTTAAGATGTGTTTGGCTGCAGATAAGACCCAAATCAAAAGGGCTTGAATCAAAAGGGAACGCATTATTTCACATAGCAAGAAATCCAGAGGTAGGGTGTCCCAAGGTTGTTAAATTCAAACACTTAAAAAATTTTAAACTATACTTCAATAAAAATTGTCTTAAAAATACATATATTTATTGAGTGCCAACAGTGCTGGCAGTTCTAGAAGCTGGAGTTATAGCAACGAAAGCAAAGTTCCTTAGGTGGCTCAGCGACATTTTCGAGAACTTAGGTCCTTTTTCTTTTCTGCCCTGCCATCCTCAGCATGACAGCTGAGTCACCAGATGGTGGCTCCTGTCCCTGGCATCACCTCCTTACACAGCACGTCCAGAGGCAGGACAAGAAGTTTGTTCTGTCCTCTCATTAGCTTTATTGAGGTATAATTTACATGCGAAACAAACACACAAACAAATAAAAAACACCTATTTTAAGTGTACAATCAGTAAATCCCAAAAGGCTCCCTCACCCCTTGGTATTTTAAGATAGAGTTTTATCATATTTTTGAATGCTTAAACGTTTCCTGTGCTTGGTTTTGAGCTTTATAAAAAGAGTATCATCCTATATGGAGTCTTCTGAATTTTGCTGTTTCACTCAACATTATTTTTCTTGTGCATCTATAGTTCCTTTCTTTTCAGTACTGTGAATACACCACAATTTATTATCCATTCTCCTTTTAATGGACACCAGATATGTTTCTGGTTTTTTTTGCTCTCAGACCATTACAATCCTTCTTGGTTATTTGCTCTCAGTGCCATTATAAACCTTCTTGGATCTCCCACCTGGTGGACATGCTCAAGATTCTTCTCTGGAAAGTATTTAGGAATGGAGGTGCCGAGTATAAGGGACTCAAATCTTCCACCTGGTTGAAATTTTCCAACACAAAACTTTTCCAGAGGGTTGTATTCATTTGCACTCCCACCAGCAGTGTGAGATGTCTTGCTAATCCACATCCTTTTACAGTCATACTAAGTTTTTGTCTATTTGAGGGTGTGAAATAGAATCTCGGGGTGGCCTTTTTCCCTGTTAGATGTTTATATAATTAAAAGCTGTGTGTTTTGGTTTTTTTTGTCAGATAGGCGAGACCAAAAAATACAGGAAGGGAATTTAGAGAGTGATTGTAATTATGAATCTATGGGACAGTGGGCAGGGCGGGATGGAGAAAGGAGGGATGTGAGGGACAGGAAGAGTGTGGGAACGGAGGCCATGGTCCTGCTGAAAGCAGAGGCTGCGGCGGGGCAGTTGAACACGCAGGCTGGAACGAGAGGAAGTGGATCTGAGGGCAGTCTTAATTTGTCTTTCCCTGATTACTAATGAGGTTGGGCATCTTTTCGTATCAAATTAATTACAAAACTATTGAAGCAAGAGAAGAATCTCAAAGGAAACGACCAAAAGACTATTTCTTAATGACTTTTTCCAAAGGCAATGGTTCCAGGCAATTAAAAAAAAAAAATAAGGGAAATCTCTGACAGGGAAAAATATCAACATCTGTGTTTTTGATAACAGACTACAGCCGATATAAATTAATAAAGAAAAGTCCCCATTTAGAAATACGCCATTGGCAAAAGACAAATCCCAGGCGAGGAGCTCCAGGGTAGCTCAGGGACAGAGGCAGAAGAGTAATTCCACTCAGAGGCTGATAAAATCCACAACACATCTACTGTACATCCAGCAAAACCGTTAGAGCGGTTCCAAATGCCGTGCTGGTGTCGGGGCATCAAAACAAGACCAGAGAGGAAGCCAGCACCACAGTCCAGATCGAGAGCTGTCAAATGCCCATGGCCCACATCTTCTTTGTCATCTCTTAAATCAGTTAACAAATCTGACTGTGCCAGGTTCTGGAGATAACATGGTGACTTTGTCCCCAACCTCATGGATTTATCTGCCTAAAGAGGGAGACAGACATAGAGATGAGAACATGACAGACGGTCAGGGCAGAGATGCGGGAAACCCAAAGACTGCTGGAAGCCCAGAACAGTCACCTGATCCCCCTGGGGGATCAAAGCGGGCTTCCTGGAGGATGAGACATCGTACTTGAGACCTGAAAGATGCATGAAATTATTTCTGAGGAGGAAGTTGAGGGAAAGAGGGGTACTCCAAAAAGGGGTGAAAGCATGTAAAAACATGAGATGAGAAGGAGTTTGGAGTGTTGTAGACCAGCACGATCCAACAGAAACATAATGAGAGCCACAAATGTAATTTTGAATCTTGTAGTAGCCACATTAAAAAAAAAGGTTAAATTAATTTTAATAATATATTTTATTTAACTCGATATATCCAAAATATTACCATATTAACATGTGATCGATACAAAAATTGAGATATTTTACATTCTCGTTTTTGTACTAAGTCTTTGAACTCTGGTGGGTGTTTCACACTTCAAGCCCATCTCAATTCACACCAGCCACATTGCAAGCGCTCCACAGCCACGTGGGACTGGTGGCTGTGGCACTGAACAGCACAGCAAGACCCCTGCTGCTCAAAACATTGGCATCACTTGGGAGCTTGTTACAAACAGACTCTCAGGGTCCTCCACAGAACCACTGACTCAGAATCTACATTTTAACAAGACCCCAGGGGATTTGCACGCACATTAGTTTTGAGAAAAATGCGTCCAGTTCTGCCTAAAACACTTCTGTGGCTTCCTATTGCCCTCATGATAAATGCCCAGCTATTGACCTTGGCAATCACTCATTCATTCATCACTGTTACTGAGCACCTACTGAGTGCCAGGTAATGCTGGAGACACACCTGATTCCTGCCCATGGATTTCCCAGGCAATTAAAAGTACCCGAATCCCTGTTTCAGTCTATGATAAACAATGTGAGTAAAGTGAAATTACAGTGTGCAAGGAGTGTGGTACAGGAGGCCTGACGTGGTTTTGAGTGGAGGGGGCACCCAGAAAATAACCCAAATATGGGAAGAGGACTTGATCAGGGCAAAAAGCCACAAGCAGATTAAATGACCCACTGCGGGAGGGGCCTGCCAAGCAACGCCAGCCTATCCACGGTCACGAAGAGGAATCACTTTCAAGCTTCAGAGCAGTGGGGATAAACGCCTGGAGGATAGGGTTCCAGGAAACGAGCCAGGGACAGAGCCAGGTGATAGTATCACACACACCACGCACAGATCTGTCCACATTTGGAAAACCAGGGGAGAGGGAGCAGAGGTGGTGAATCTGCCAGCAGGGGGAGGAGTCGGGGCAAGGAGCTTTGGGTTATCTTTTCTTTAAAGAAAATGTCTTTTAATAAAACGTGGAATCACTCTCAAATAACTGACCAGGGGAGAGCAACGTGTAGGACATGGATGGAACACGAATGGCCATGTGCTGGTAACTGCTGAAGCTGGGTGATGGGGACAGAGGTATTCATTAGACTTTTTCTCTGCTTTTGTGTATGTTTGAGATTTTTTCCCTAAAAACAACAAAAAACAAAAACAAAAAAAGTTAAGTGTTTTTCTTTACAAATAATTAGGGATGCTGAGAAATTTTAGCAGCTGGAAACGAAAATCACTTAAGCCCTTATTCTGAAAGGAAGAAACTGCAGTATCAGAAATGTGGGCATCTCCTTTAAGAATGAAATCCGGGAGGAAGGTGGTTAAAGGCACAGACAATGGAACCAATCAGGACTCTTGGGTTCCAGTCCCAGTGCTGCCACTTGTCAGCGATGGAACCTGAAGTACCTGATTTCAGCTCAAAATGCCTCACTGAAACAACGGGATATGAACAGTAGCTGCCTCCTAAGGGCTGTGTGAGGATTAGTCTATGGAAAGGGCTTAGAATGGTGCCTGGCATGAAGAAGGCTCCAAGTAAATGCTGGCAGTTATCATTAAGGAATATGCTAGTCAGATTTAAAACCACACAATGTCCCAAAGCGGATGTATTCAGTTCCTTTAACCGAATTCACTGTCCCAGTTGTCACTGATATCAGACAAGAATTCTCCCAATGCCAATATCCTTTAGTCACCTTCCTCTACACATACAAAATCCTTTTATGTAACTCTTATTCCAAATGCCTGTAAGATGCCGTTTAGAGAAATTACATACATCACGTTTACAATTGTAACTGTGAAAATTCCTTCAGTTGATGTGATTCAAGCACTCCGTAAAATAAGTGCATTCTGGCGTGACTGCTACAGTGTACAGAAATCCACCTCTATTCTCTTCCTGCTATGTAGAATTTTTAAAGTAATAAAATGATTCCTGAAAGTTGTTTTCCTCTTAAACTAAAAGACAACGTAGTTTTTTTATTTGGTTAAATTTTTCTCGGCTAACAGCTATTGGTGTCATAATAGTATTCCATGAAAACGTGTTCATTGCAAAAACTGTTTTAAAGTAAAGCTCCTTCTCCCCACTTCCAACACTCAGAAATAACCACTGGTCCTACTGTATTCATTCTCCTTACAGATGATGTCTGAGACTGTTTCACAATGATATGAGTGAGAGGAAAGTGGGTGGAGTGTGGACTGGGCGGGACTGGCTGGGCTGAAAGTTGCTGGGTGAGGGTCCATGCAGAGGCCCAGGTAAGCACACTGTTCATGTTCAAGAAAACAGAAGAAGTTCAGTAGGTCTGGAGCTCATCAGGCAGTCGGGGACATGGGCTGAGGTGATGGTCAAGCCTTCAGTACCAGGCTAAGGAGTTGGGATCTTGTCCAAGGACACTGCAGAAACATGGAGGCCTGAGCAGAGGACACAATCAGATTTGTGTTGCACAAGAATCCCTCTCACTGCCAGGTGGAGGGGGGTTAAAGAGAGGGGTGAGAGGCCAGCGGCCAGGGAGAGGCCAGGCAGAAACAAGGTGGGACAGGATAGGGTTGGACCAAAGCAGGGCTGCGGAGGCGAGAAGGGGGCCAGTGGGGGACATCCCAGAGTCCTCGTGGACAAGCTGTCGGGCTTGATGGGTCGGGCTGGGGAGGGAGGCATCAAAGATGAAGCCCAGAGCTCTCTCTGGGAGCCTGGGGTAGGGAGAGGCCACTCCTGAGACAGGAACTGAGAGGAGGGGGTGGTTTACAATTTCGGACATAGTGAGTGTTAGAGACCCAGGGCTGGGGGTGGGGGGAAGGAGGACGTGGCTTTCAGGAGTCCTCAGGACCTCCAGATCTGGGGTCCAGGGAAGAGGTTGGGACTAAGGGCAGAGTGGGTGTCATCAGCACAGAGACAGGAAACAGACCATAAAAGAGGATAAGATGGCCCAGGGGGTGGGAGAAGAGCTGCCCCCACATTTAATGGATCGGGGAAAACAGGAACTTCTGGCAAAGAAGAAAGACATAGGCGAAAACTCAGGGGTCATCAACATCAGAGAAACCAAGGGGAGAATGTCTTTCTTTACAGAAGGAGGGAATGGCCAACATTGCCGATTTTTGCCAAGATGGACAGTAAGATGAGCACTAAAGACTGTCCACTAGGGGCCAGCCCGGTGGCTCAGGCGGTTGGAGATCCGTGTTCCTAACACCTAAGGCTGCCAGTCTGATTCCCACATGGGCCAGTGGGCTCTCAACCACAAGGATGCCAGTTCAATTCCTTGACTCCCGCAAGGGATGGTGGGCTGTGCCCCCTGCAACTAACAATGGCAACTGGACCTGGAGCTGAGCTGCGCCCTCCACAACTAAGATTGAAAGGACAACTTGACTTGGAAAAAGTCGTGGAAGTACACACTGTTCCCCAATAAAGTCCTGTTCCCCTTCCCCGATTTAAAAAAAAAAAAGAGGAAGATAAATTTTTTTAAAAAAGTGTTTTAAAAAAAGAAAAGAGTGCCCACTAAGCTAGGTTTCTCATTGTCAGAGAAAGAAGTTACCAAGAAAGCAATGAGGGATGGTGAGAATGAAACTTCTGGGGCTGGATTAGAGTCAGAAATATCAGTATGGACTCATGTTTATTTTTATACAGATATCTGTATCTATCTACATACACACACATAAACACAGATATGTGTATACACATGTGTTTGTACACATATGTGTATTTCCAAACTCGGTCAGCTGACAGGGTGTAGAAACAGTGACACCCCAGTAGCAGTGACCATACTCAGTGCCCAGGCCTTGGTTTCTAAGACCATTTTCTAATAAAAGGGAGCCAGGGCACCCTGGAGAAATGGCCAATTCTAGGATTGGCCAGAAAGTAAGGAGGTGTTTAAGAAATAAATAAGTAAATAAATAAATAAGAAAGAAAAAAGAGTTAAGAACAGAGGAGCCAATGTGAAAGAGCCCCTCTGGCCAAAACAGGAATAATTTGAGTGAAAAAATTAATTACGATAGTACTGGATTTTACCCAAAGAATAAAATAAATATCCGTGAGTCCATACTGATATAAATTAATGATTGCACAAATAAAATAAATGGAGACGAAGAGGCAAATCTTCCTACAGAAGAATTCCAAATAATAAATGTAAAATAAATGAGGAAAATAGAAAATCATCACTAGAACACCACAGTAATAACCTGCAGGCAAGATCCACGATGAATGCTAAAATTAGTGTGTGGAACTTTGAGGAGAAACAGTACATTGCACAGCCTCAAAGTATCATCACATATATATCAATTACCATGGTGATTTTAACATATGAAGACAAATTCTTTGATATTTTTCCCTACAGGAACTGGAGCTTAATTCTCCTCTCTTTGAGTGTGGGCTGGATTTCATGACTTGCTTCTAACACATAGAGTGAAGAAAGGGAAAAATAGCAACGTTACAGTTGAGAAACCTGGCAGACACCACCTTAATGAAGTGATCCAGGTTAATACGACCTGAGTGGTATTCTTCCCCAAACCTGTAATCCCACTTTACCCATGAGAAAAATATTAGACAAACCCAGACTGAGGGACATTCTACAAAATACCTGACTGGTACTCTTCAAAACTGTCAAGGTCATGAAAAACAAGGAAAGACTAAGAAACTATCACAGATGGGAGGAGACCAAGGAGCCATGACGACCAAATGCAACATGGTGTTCTGGATTGGATCCTAGAATAGAAAAAGAACATTAGCGGCAAAACGGGTAGAATATGAATAGAGTCTAGAGCTCAGTCAATAGACTACGAATCAACGTTAATTTTTTTGACAAATGTACCATAATTCTGTCAGATGTTAACATTAGGGGAAGCTGGGTGTAGGGTACATGGGAAGTCTCTTGTACTGTCTTTGCAACTTTCCTGTAAATCTAAAATTATTCAATAAAAAATTTTATTTAAGGATCTACTGACTAGGCTGTACGGTCACCTGTAGAGTTCCGAACTCCCTTCACGTGACTCTTCAGATCTCATCTCGTGTGTTCTCTACTCCAGGAAGTCCTTCCTGATACCTTAGACTGCTCAGGTGCTTGCTCCGGGCTCCCACAGCCCCCCCCGTACCCTTGATCCTAGCCCTGATCCCTGTGTGGTGAGGGTGTGTCTCCCCTACTGGATGTGTGCTCTGGAAGGGGAGAGTGGGGGCTCTCTCAGTCGGTGTCGTGTCCCTCTCAAGTGAGGGCTGAGGACTCTGTTCCCCTGACTACTCTGGGACCATCTATGGCAGGCAGAGCTGTGCTGGATCCCCGTCACTTCTCCCAACCCAACTCTACCCCTTCAGAGCCCAGAGCCTGCCAGAGTCAATCTTCCTGGTCTCTACACCATTCACCCCATCCACGATGCATGTGAGGCTAGTAAAAGTTCCGTCCCACCCACCTCCCAAAACAGCGTCCAATCATTCCGTCCACCCCACACCCACATACCCACTTTTGCCCACAATACACCAACTGTCAGAAATACTCTGTAACGGTGCCTATTTGAGGTGCCTTGTCCACAACCCTTGCCAGTAGACAGACACGTCTGCAGGAACTCCCAGCTATAGCAGGATGAGCAAGGCTAGACACCCAACTCCAACAATCTGATTCCTGTCCGGGGAATTTGGAACAGGGCCAGAGGGGCTGTGGGGCACTGCACTGGAAGGTCACATAGAATCGGGGCAAGAGTGCACCCAGGGCCAGCCCAGCTGCCCGCAAACAGAGAAAGCACAGATGCAAAGAGAGGCGAGACCAAAGAGAGAGGGCCCAGGGAAAGGAGAAAAGCAGACTTGCTGCTCCATGTTCTGACTTTATCCTGCTCTCACGAGGCCCTTGTCCATTTTTCCTGTCACTACCCACAACGAAACCACTGTGCATTCTGCCTTCACAATGTATGCAGACGACGGCTCCTTCCGGCCCCTGCTGTGATCCAGGCCACCGTCATCTCTCACCTAGATTATGGCAGCAACTTCTTCATGGCATCCCTGCTTGTGCTCCCAGACTTCGTTCCCCACCCTTAGTGATCTCATCTTGGGCCTTAATACCACAAAAAATGCCACAGACTCCCCAGTTTATGTGCCAGCCCAGATCTCAGCCCTGAATGCCAGATTCCTCTATCCCCTTCTTGCTCAGCGAGTCCACTGGGTGCTAACATATGCACCGCCTCTTAGTCTCCCCCATACAGTTCCCGGAGCGCCTTCCTTCCTCCGCTCAGGCTAAAAACCTTAGCGTTGTTCACTCCTCTTTCTTTACCCCCATCTGTACCCCAAATCCTGCCCACTCTCTCTTCAAATTATATCCCCAATCTGACTGTATCTCCCCGCCTCATTGCTATCCCTCTGGCCAAGCCACCACTGTCTCCCGGCTGGATCCGGGCAGCAGCCTCCTCACTGGCGTCCTGCTTCCACCTGGTGACCACATGGTGTCAGAGGAGTTCTATTAAGATGTTAGGTCACATCACTCATCTCCAAATGCTCCGACTGCTTCCCATCTCACTGAGAACCAAAGCAAGTCCTCATCACACCCCATCGAGCCCTGCATGCCCTAATAATTATATCATCCCTGCCATATATTAGGTACAGTTGACCCTTGAACGAGAGGATTAGGGGTGCCAACCTCCCTTGCAGTCGAAAATCCACATATAACTACAGTTGGCCATCTGCGTACTTGGATTCTCAACCACAGAGTTGATGCCTGAACAACTCAGGTTTGAACTGCGTGGGTCAATTGGAGAAAAATCTGCATATAAGTGCATCCGCGCAGTTCAAACCCATGTTGTTTAAGGACTGACTGTATTTGCTCTCTGCCAGCCCCTACACTCCTCAGTAACACTGTGAGATGAATATTATTATAACCTCCATTTTACTGCGAGGAAATTGAGCCTCAAAGAGGTGAAGTCACTTACCTAAAAATCGTATAAGTGAGTTAATAATGCTTTGTTCATCTTACTCCCACTTCTTTAACAATTATGGAAGTTTCAATGCTGATGCACATGACGTTGACGGTAACAGCTGTCGCATACTCAGCCCTTACTATGTGCCAGGTATCTTGCTAGTATTTCGTGAACTTCTCTGTGCCCTTGTTTCCTCATTTGTATAATGGGAATAATAATATTACTACACTGGGTAACTGTGAGGATTAAATGAGCTAATCCATAAAATGGTAAGATCTCAACGAATATCAGCTTGTTTCAGTTAGCTATTGCTGGGTAACAAATCGTCCCAAAACACAGTGGCTTGAAATAGCAACCATTTCTTTGCTCATGATTCTGAAATTTGGGCAAGGCTCAGAGGGTGAGGTGAGTCTGGATGGCTCATCTTTACTCCACACGGTTTCTCGCTGGGAGCTGGGCTAGAGTTTCCAAGATGGCATTGCTTATATCTGGCACATCCGCTAAAGTAGTGAAACAGCTGGGGGCTAGCTGGGCCTCTTTCCGCATCTGTCTCCAGTAGGGGAGCTGGACTTCTTTATACAGAAGGCTAGTGCTCCGAGAGTGAAAGCAGAAGCTGCTAGATCTCTTCAGGCCCAGGGCCCCCAAGTAGCACAGTGTCACTTCTACTGCATGCTATTGGTCAAAAGAAGTCACAGGCCAGCCCTGATTAAAGGTGCGGAGAGTCCACCTCTTGATGGGAGAAACAGCCAAGAATGTATGGCCTTCATTAGCAGCAGCCATTTTAATCTCACAGTCACAGCCTCACCACTGGTCCCTACTTCAATCCTTAACCCCTGTAGTTAATTCTCCACACAACAGCCTGAGGGATCTGTTAACATACGTAATGGGCTGTACCTCTTCCACTGTTTAAAATTCTTCTACAGCTTCCCACTACAGATGGGGTAAGGACACACACTCCTTACAGGATCTAGCCTCTTGCTCCCCCTAGGTTCCAACTACCACCACCACACACACACACACACACACACACACACACACACACACACACACATTCTCGCTCACCACTTAATGGAGTTAATGCCTACTCTTCATCACCTCAAACCTTACTTCCTAGGGGGCAGATGAGATTTCCTGGCAAGTGCTCATACAGCACTCTCTTTCTTAGCAACTTCATATTTGTGTCATTAGTTGGTGACCTGAACCCCTCCACTCTGAGACTGCGTGCTCTATGTGGGCAGGGAAACTATTTTGTCCTTTGTTGTGTTCCCAATGCTGAGCACAAAGTTGAGGCAAGAGGAAATACTTGTTGAATGTCTGAGACCTCATAAATTTTAAGGCAGCCCCTTAAAGGTCTGTGGAAAGGATCGACAGAGTCTCTAGGATGCTGGGATCAGGATCTGTGCGCTGAAATCATCCATCCATTCATTCAGTAAACAATTACTGAATGAGTTTCAAGAGTTCTTCTAAGTGTTGCAGATAAAACGCGAAGTACACAAAAGCCCCAGTCCTCATGAAGCATATGGTCAGATGGGGGAGGAGGGTGGAACAGACAATGAAGTGTGACAATTAAGTTCCCGAACTTGTTGTAACGATGTTGCTAACCTTTTCTGATTATCAGAGTGATTATTCATTATGAATTTGTACCAACTGGACAGTTCACCAAGTTTACTATTTGGAAGTACTGAAAAGGCTGCGTGAAAAAGTTAGATGACCTGAACTTTCTGCCAACAATTCATGGCTCTTGCATCACGACAATGCACCGGCTCACACGGCACTGTCCGTGAGGGAGTTTTTAGCCAGTAAACAAATAACTGTATTGGAACACGCTCCCTACTCACCTGATCTGGCCCCCAGTGACTTCTTTCTTTACCCGAAGATAAAGGAAATATTGAAAGGAAGACATTTTGATGACATTCAGGACATTAAGGGTAATACGATGACAACAGCTCTGATGACCATTCCAGAAAAAAAGTTCCAAAATTGCTCTGAAGGGTGGACTAGGCGCTGGTGTCGGTGCATAGTTTCCGAAGGGGAGTACTTATATTCAGCAACGTAATGATATTCAGCAACGAGATATGTAGCACTTTTTCTAGAGTGAGTTCACAAACTTAATTATCAGACCTTGTAGCAATATAATTACATAGCATGTTAAATAGTAATATGACTTATGTTAAGGAAAAGTTAAAGGAAAGCTAACATATGAATGTCAGTAATACAATTCCAGAAGCGTGTTAGGGAAGATCTCAAGGAGAAGGTGACATCTGAGTAAAGACCTCAAGGAGGTGAAGGTGAACCTTGACTATCTGGAGAAGTGTTCCAGGTAAAGACAATAGCAAATGCAACAACTCTGAGGCCAGTGTGGCAGGAGCAGAGTGAGTGAGGAGAGGAGCAGATGATATCAGAGCGGTGACATGCACATATCATGCAGGGCGTTGCAGGCCACGTAGAGAACATCAGCATTTACTCTCTGTGAGATGGAGCCACTGAGCCGGCGAGGCATGTGACCTGATGCAGTTGTTCACTGCGTCCCTCTGGCTGCATGTGAGAAACAGACTGTGGGGAACAGGAAGACCATTGAGAAGGCTCCCACTATGGTCTAGACAGATGAGAGTGGACAGGACCAGAGTGACAGAAATGGAGGTGGAAAGAAATGGTCAGGTTCTGAATATACTTTGGAAGAATTTGCTGATGGACCAGAAATGAGTAAAAGGCAAAGGGGGGAGCCAAGCACAATTCCAAAGCTTTTGGTCTGAGCTATTACAAGGATAGAAGTGGCATTTACTGAGAAGAGCCTGAGAAGAACAGGTTTCAGGGAAAAGATTGGGAGTTCAAGTTGGCCAAGATTACTCCCAAGATATCTCTAGATATCCAAGAGAAGATATCACGTAGGCAGTCAGTCAGCCCGCCATGGGAGAGGATCTGGGATGGAAATAGAAATTTGAGATATACGTTTCCATGCTTATCCATTAAAAATTCCTTACGGGAGCTACATGATTTGACTCCTGCTGATGACTTGAGGCTCATCTTGCACCTAAGTCAACAGTGTACACACACACACACACACAAATCCTGAGCTCGCCACTTTCTAGCTATATGATCTTGAGCAAGTTACTTAACTTTCTCTGCCCTCAGTATTCTCATTTGTAAAAGGGAGATAATAGTACCGGCCTCCCAGGACTGTTCATTGAAACAAATTTTTATTAAGCATCTACAACATGACAGCCATTGTCCCACGTGCTGGAGATTTCCCCTTCCCACCTCTCTCCCAATCTGTAAGCCATACATGCAGCTTGTCAACTCAGCCTTCTCTCCCACCCACGTCCTTGCTTCCCCCTCCCAACCAACCAAGACCCCTGCCCTGATTCATCCCCGACGTTTCTTGCCTAGAATCCTGCCACAGCCCCCATCTTGGGCTCAGAGATCCAAGTCTCTTTCCCATCATTCTACTAACAGCAGTGAATTATGCCATGCCCCTTCCCTTCTAGACATCCTTCCGTGGCTCCTCAAAGCCCTCAGGACAAAGTCCGAGCTCCCTAAATAGAAAACAAAATCTTCCACGATCTAATCCATATTGATTTTCAGTAAGATTTCCACCAACACCAGATCACCAGGCGGCTTCTCATCACTGCCTTTGCACAAGCCATTCCACTACACCACCGCCAACCCCAAGCACCCCTGGGTCTTCAGGTCAGGGAGCTGCTCCTCCTCCAGGAAGGTTTCCCTACCCGTGCTTCGTCTGGGGTCCCTCCGCGCTCCACGCTGCCTCCGTTAACGAACACACGCAGATATGTAATGGACCCTTTGCCCGTCTCTCCTACGGACTAGACGTTTCCGCGAGCTGGGCCAGACATTGCAGCTAGTGATGCCCCGCGTGATGGAGCTTCCGCACCTATCTCCTGCTTTATAACCACGAACGCCTAACAAGCAGGCTTTCCGTTAAAAGTTCAGTCACGGACCTACCTCACGCCTGAGAAATCAGCACCGGCGCACAGAACGACCAAAACCACCCAATCATGGCCTTCTCCTCTTCTACAGCCCGCCCCAAACACGCGGGACCGCCTGCCTGACTGCCGATTGGCCGCCTTGCATCCGCCCCTAAACATGTGACCTAAAAGAACTCTGGTCTTTGCAGTTTCCCAACGAAGCAGGGAAAAGATTGCTAAGAACTACATTTCCCAGGAGGCGCCGCGCCCCATTGGTGGAAGACGATACCCTTTGAATCGGGAGGCTCTCGATTGGCCATTTCGGAGACAGACGTTTCCGAATTGCCATGGAAACAGGCCCACTTACCTGGAACCCCGGGAATATCTTTTTG
Source organism: Rhinolophus hipposideros (assembly GCF_964194185.1). NCBI lineage: Eukaryota > Metazoa > Chordata > Mammalia > Chiroptera > Rhinolophidae > Rhinolophus > Rhinolophus hipposideros. The sequence continues at coordinate 38,592,486 of NC_138067.1, forward strand.
CCTGAGAATCTCAAAACGCCTTGCTCCGCAATGGATCCATAGGGTGAGACCTGACATGTAGGGGGTAAAGTCTGTACCATTGTCTGCCTGCCATTCCCCAGATGGCACCAATAAGTCCTGCTACACATAGCACCTACTGGATGCTGGCCGGGCTTAAGGAGCTACTCCTGCGCAGGCTCTGTGGAAGCCCCTGCTTACTAGGGCAGAACCTGATGTTTCCCAGAGGCAGGCCAGAGTTGGGCCTTTAGCCTTTCTGGGTCTCAGTTTACCCTGGAAAATGCAAACGTGGGCTAGAATCCTATCTAGGATCTCTCGTCTAGGATTCCTTAGGCCCAGATCTCCTGCAGCCCCATGTCTGCATCAGTAGCCATAACTTCCGCAAGGACATATGCCACAAGACAATGCTCTTCCAACACCCCCGCCCCCCAACACCATTCCCCACCATGCCTCTGAGAGCCAGGTGAGGGGAGCCGGGGCCCTGCAAACGCTCAGGCAGGCATGTGAGAAAGCTCTTTACTGGGGGGTACAGCAAGGAGGAGCAAGGCCATCTCCCCCTACCTGCCCCCACCCCCTCCTAGGGCCCTGGAGTGAGGGAGGGTCTCCCCTGCACCGGACCACCACTGTCTTTGGTACAATAAATAGAAAACAAGGGGGGGAGAAGGGGCCAAGGGTCCAGTCCTTAGAGGGGAGGGTGCGCTTAAACCTCTCTCCTTGACCCCCTGCCCCAGGCCCCAATCAGTGCAGGCCTCACCCACCCCAGCTGGGTAGCAGCAATTCCAGCCAAGGGGAGAGATGAGGATGGGAGCCCAGGGCCCCCAGATGGGGGCGGGGTATGGCTTCAGGAGGGGCCCCAGGGAGGGGGCAGGGTCATGAGCTGGCTGCTGTGCTCTGGGGTACACCACGGAGGCCCAAGCGAGGCCCCAGAGTGGTAGGGTCATCAGGGGGTGGGAGGGGTGGACGACCTCCTGTCATCCGAGTCCGGAGGGCTGAGGCAGCCGGGTGCTGGGGAGCAGGTGCTGGGTGGAGCGGGGAGCAGTCTGGAGGGCCGCCCACCAAGCTCACATCCATCAGCTCCGGGGGTGGAGGCGAGGTTGGTGATGGAGGACGGCCAAGGCATCGGGGTTGGGGGGGTAACTGGGCCCCAGCCCCTGGCAGTGACGAGGCGGAGGCAGGGGCCTGATGTGTCTTGTGGGGCACATCACCCCCTGCCCAGGGACGCAGCGGTTGCGATGGTGGGACCTAAAGGAGCAAAGGAACAGTGCGTGATGGAGACTCAGGTCCTGAAACCCCAGATAACCGACCACCCACCTCCAAAGGCTTCAAGGCCCCAGTACCTGGGGGCTGTTCATCTCACAGTCAGTGATGGGGGGCCCAGGGCCCCCACAATATCGGTTGCTGTATCGGTAGGTCCGGTTGTCACTGGAGGAGCCGCTGGAGCCTCCTGGAAGTGCCAGAGGGAGAGAAGAGGTGAGAGGTGGTACCTGGGTGTTTGGGTGGCTGAGTCTGGTTCATGGCTCAGGCCCAGGTTTGGGCTTTGGGTTCTGTTCTCATTTGAAGGATCGGGCCTAATATTGAGATTAGGAGCCAGAGTTCAGTTTTGCGTGTTGAAGTCTGAACCAGTTAGAGGCCTGAACACAAACTCAATTTCAGAGATCAGTCAGGGCCAGTTGGAGATCTCCTACCCCACCCTTTGGAATTCACGATCATGCAGTTTCAACTAGGTTAAGGCCAGTGGCAAGGTCCCCCAGGAGAGGCCAAACCAGAGCTGCCCCCATCCCTGTCCTACCCCACAGGACACAGGGCACCCACCAGAGCTGGAGATGGAGCTGGCGGTGCTAGAGGAGGGGCAGGTGTCAAGGGGTGCGGGCGAGGTGGAGGCACTGCTGCCTGCCGGGCCCGTGTTGGTGGCCTCATCAGCCGTGCGGCGGAAGAAGCCATGCTGCAGAGCCCCCAGCGGGCTGATGCGGGCAGCGGGCTCATACTCCAGCATGCGCAGCACCAGGTCCTGGAAGCGGAGGTAGTCGGCGGGGCTGTGGCCCGGCTCCCCCGCCCGCCGGCCCCCGGGCCCGCCCGTCTGCACGCCCAGCACCTCCTGCAGCCGCCGTGTCCCGGGGCCCTGGTAATCCTGGCAGGGAGGGGGTGGGAGGGGGGGCAAGAGAGTGGCCGTCAGTGGGCAGGAGGGGCAGGGAGACACACACGGGGAAACAGAGGCACAAGAGAGGAAGTAGAAAGAGAGAAGCTAAGAAGAGTTGTGGGGTGGGTAGGAGAGGGTGGGCTGGGGAGGAAGGAAAGGACAGACAAGGGGGAGAGGAAGGAAGGGAAAGACACAAGGAAGAGGAAGCAGGGAGAAAGGGAGTCCCAAGTGTGAGAGAGTGAAGGGCCACCAGGGTGGGAGGAGCGGCACAGGGCAGGGGCCGCACCTTCCTGAGTTCCTTTGTCCTTCGTAGGGTCCAGACACCCCCAGGCAGCCGTTCAAAGTACTTGCGAGCCTTGGGTGCCTGGTCCAGCATGGGGGCTGGGGGGATGCCCAGCACCTCCACAATCCGGTTCATCTGGTCCACCTGTGAGCAGGCAGGCGATCAGGGTCATCTGGCCAGCCAGGCCTCCACCCCCTCCAGCAAACCCCTTCCTTGGGGGCACACCTCATTGGAGCCACTGAAGAGGGGCTCTCCTGTGTGCATCTCCACCAGGATGCAGCCCAGGGACCACATGTCGATAGCCAGGTCATAGGGCGTGCCCAGGAGCACCTCAGGTGACCGGTAGAAGCGGCTCTGGATGTACTGATAAATCTGGGGGAGCAAAGAGGACAATAGTCAAGAGGTTTCAGCCTTCCCGACTGGTGCCACTGACATCCCCCAGGCTAGGATAAGACTCCTACCCCCAGGTCTGGGGATGGGGGCTCCAAACCCTGATGTTCTCAACACCAACTTTCCAGGAGCCACCGCACCATCTTATCCGTAAGCCTCAGGGGTCTGCGGGCCTCGTCTGACCCTCATCTCCATTCCCAGGCCTGACTTTGGACCCGTCTTGGTCACCAGTAAGAGGATGGCAGTCTACAAACCCAGGCCCTGCCCACCCTCACAATCCAGACCCTTACTAAGCCACCATCATCATCTCAAATGACTGCTTACAGGAAGCTACAAAGCTGAAGCACCCCCCCCCACCCCACCATCCAATTTCCATCTCCAGCTGTAAGCACAGGATAAACAAAACTTAGCAAAGTGCCACCTAGGCTCAAAGCCCACCAATTTCCCTTGCCCACATCTGGCAACCTCAAATCTGGCCCTACTCCCAGGCTTCACTCCTTTCCCACTGGGCAGTATATATACTCCACGGCCCTCTCCTTTGCCCTTTTCACCCACTGGCATCCTCCACACCCAGCAACACCCCATCCCAAGCACTATCCCTCCCGTATCAGCCACTTCAAGCTGTACCCGACAATCCCAGCCCCGCCAAGCACCGCTCCCGGATCCCTTCCCACCAGTTGGCCCCGCCCCTCCCCTGGCCACACCCACACCACTAGTTCCACTCCCGGGCCAGGCCGCACCCGCTGGCCAAGCTGGCAGGAGCTGCCAAAGTCCACGATCTTGATGGCGCTCCGCTTAGGGTTGCAGAGCAGGATGTTCTCGGGCTTGAGGTCGCAGTGAATGATGCTGAGCTCTGGCGTGGCCAGGAAAAGCAGCGCCGTGCAGAGCTGCTGCGCCAGCTTCCGCGTCAGGTTCAGCGAGACTCCGCGGAAATGAGTGTTGCGCAGGAGGTCGTACAGGTTGTAGGAAAGCAGTTCGAACACCAGGCACAGGTGGTTCCGGAACATGAAGTGCCGCTTCAGATGCACTGCAGGGAAGGGGATGGAAATGGGCCCATGAAGAAGAAACTGAGGCTCGGAGGGGGCCAGTGGCGGCCTTGGGGTACACTGTAATCAAGGAGAGAGGCTAGAAGCAGGTCTGTGTGTCTCCTTCTTGAGCACTGGCCAAAATGTGGTGTGCCAACAGGTACCAGCTGCTAGTCAGGACGTTTTTATATGGCCTATACTTGATTCACACCAAGAAAAATACTGACTTTCTTAATTAAGAAAAGTGAATTCTTTTGAAGTCTCTGTCACATTAAACCAAAGAGAAAGTTTCCATGTGGTGCTGACAGGTCTTTAACATCATTCTACAATGCTGCATTTAATTTTATGACATTGTTTTAGTCCCAGTTCTGTTTATTTTTGTACCAAAGGATACTCGGTTCCATTTACTATGAGGATTTATATTTTTAAAAACATACTCTTTATATCTTCCTTTTCCTAAGAGGAACCATATAGGCAAGAGGAAAAAGATTGGCACAGACGTTAAGAGTAAAGGCTCTGGAGTCCACTGCCTGGTCAAATTATAGTTCTACTGAGTAGAAACTCTGTGACCGTCTGCAAGCCACAGGACCTGAAAGCCGTTTCTTCATCTCCAAGCTGTGGGCAACGATACCCATTCCATGGGGCTGTGGCATACACGAGTTAATTTATGTAAAGCGCTCACAACAGAACCTCACCATTAGTGAGCATCCAGTCAACTCTGACCAGCAATATCACGTGAATAGGGCAAAACTCATGAAAAGTGGCAGAATCAGGCCAGCCTGGTGGCTCCAGTGGTGGGAGCGCTGTGCTCCTATCACCAATGTCACCTGTGTGATTCCCATATGAACCAGTGAGCTGCACCCTCTACAGCTAAGATTGTGAACAACAGCTCTCCTGGAGCTGGGCTGCGGTGGGCTGCGGTGGGCTGCTGTAAGCTGCGGTAAGCTGCCGAGCTGCCGTGGGTTGCTGAGTGCTGCCGCGGGCTGCAGTGTGCCACCATTAGGGGCCGGTGGCCAGCATGAGTGGCCGGCAGCCAAAGTGAGTGGCCGGCAGCCAGCGTGAGTGGCCGGCAGCCATCATGAGTGGCCGGTGGCCGGCGACAGCTGACATGAGCGGCCAACTGACGACCAGCGACTGACTGCCTCAGCCAGGGGGAGTGCAAGGCTCACAATACCAGCGTGGGCCAGGGAGCTGTGTCCTACACAACTAGACTGAGAAACAACAGCTTGAACCAGAGTGGGGGCGGGGAGGCGGAAGAAAGAGGGAAAAAAGTGGCAGAATGACTGAAGTCAGGGAATTACAGACCAAACCCTCCCCTGGAGACACCAGCCCCAGGCAGTAGCAGGGCTGGGCCATCCCTAAGTAGTTGGCACTGCCTCAGGCCTCACCTATGTAGTACTTCATCTCCGTGTCGTGCTGGTTCATCAGCTCCAGCAGCCGCAGCTCAATCTGAGCCTGGTTCAGGAAGGCCTTTTTGTTCTTGATGATCTTGATGGCCACCAGCTCCTGGGTCTGATGATCGTAGGCTTTCACCACCTGCAGGGGCAGGGCATATCACAAAGTGAGGGAATGGGGGGGCAGGCCACTCTTTTCCCTCCAGCCAAGGAGACCCACCAATATCACTACCGATATTACTAATAGTAATGCAGAATTGAGTGTTCACCAATAGTCAGGCACTAGTACAAACATTGGACATGAAATAAAACAACCTCATGTGGAGAGTCCTGTTCTTTGCACTTTTTTACAGAAAAGGAAACTGAGGCACCGGGAACCCAAGTGACTGGGCAAGGGGGAGTGGCCTAGCGCAGAACTTGAAGCCGCTAAACCACTAACTGTGTGCATCAATATCAGTGGGTGCCCACGTCCCCCAATCCCTGGATGGGGGGGCATACCGCACCTGGCCAAAGGAACCTTTGCCAATGAGTGAGTCAATTTCATAGCGCTCCAGCCAGCGCTCGCCACTGCGCACAATGTAGTCATGGTTGTCGTCGTCATAACCGTGGTTCAGGACCTTCTTCTCCTTCTTGGTGCTTGAGTCCTGAGGGGGTGCCTGCTGGGCCCGCCGTTTCTTCTTCGCATAGTAGACCTGCCCAGCCGGCCAGCCAGGAGATGAGGACTGGTAAGTGAGCTGTGCCAGCAACCAGGACCCCTCAGCACCCAGCCTGGGTCCCCGACCCCCGCCCACCTCATTGATGTGCTTGTAGGTCTTGATGAGGTCCACGGAGAGCTTGCGCAGCGGGGCCGAGGTCGGATCCCGGAAGGCCAGGGGTAGCCTCCGCGGCAAGAGCCGCACATCAGGTAGCACCTGCTGGGCAGGGGGAGCGGGGGGCGCTGAGGACAGACCTTCACCTCCAACCTCAGGGGGAGAACTACATGGGCAGCTGGTTCATTGTTACCACACGCATATTTATTTGGTCACTGTCTGACAACCCCACTAGAAGAGAAAGTCCCCAGGGGCAGAGGCTTTGTCTTGTTCTTGCTGTATCTCCAGTGCCTGGAGCAGGGTCTGGCACGTAGTGGATGATCATTAGAGATTGGCTGCGTAAATCATCACACATATTTACTCTTTCTGAAACTCAGTGTGAGAGACCATATAGAAAACCTGGGCTCTGCTCCCCCAATCTTTCGCCTGAGACCATCCATTCTGGGTATTCCATCTTGAGGGCCCCCATCTTGTTTGACCCTCATCCCTTGGGGATTTCCCAATGCTCACACCTCATTCTGAGCATCTTTGCCCAGTTCTTTCACCTCAAGGGTCTTCTGCTCTGGATCCAGCACCCAGGGCCTCCCACTCCAAAGTGTATTTCAGAGCCTTCACAGTCTCTCCCCTTGAAGATTTTCACCCTGTATCCGCAGGCCCTGCTGGCTCCAAGACCCTTCAGGCTCAACCTTCCTACCCATTCACCCCCTCAGATCTTTCACTCTAGACTTTTTTTTTCTTAGTGAACATTCATTGTTTACTATGTACCAGGCACTGTCCTCAGCATTTTACATGCATTTCATTAACCTCTTTAATCCTCACAACAACCCTGTGAGGTAGGTATCATTATTGCCCCCATTTTACAGATTAGAAAACTGAAGCATGGAGAATTTTACCACCAGTAATTTTACCACTAAGTAATTTTACCACCAGTCTGGATTTGAACTCAGGCCCTCCAAACCCTGACTCTGCCAGCAGCTCTTCTATTATCTTCCACTCCCATGGGGCCCTTCATGCCCCTGGGAAACTGCCCTGGGCAACCATACTGTCTTTTGGCCCCAGCACCCTTCTATCCCCAGCCTCCCCCGACCCCAGGCAGGTGAGGAGCCAGCGTACCTGCGTGTGCTCCTGGGGCCCAGGGAAGCCAGAGAAGGGACCATGGCCCGGTGGAACGGCCATGGTGGGCTCAGAGGGCCGCAGGGGAGCGAGGCCTGGAGCGGGAGCCCGGCCGGGGGGCGCCTTCTCGCATCCTGCACCTCGGCTGCCACCGCCGCTGAGACCTGAGAGCAGGCGGGAGGCGGGGGAACAACATGGAACAGGGGATGTGTGGGACAATGCCAGGCAGGAAAGAGGTGAACATTAGACAGAGGGCAGGGCACAAAGGGAGAAGGAAAGGGGTGCAGCAGAGCAACAGTTGACAATGCAGAGAGGGGACAGAGAGCAGTGGCCAGGTGAACGGTAGGGAAAGCACAGTAGAGTCCCTCAACAAATGATTACCAAATAAATGCGGTAGGCGGCACAAAGGGGGACATGTGCAAAGGAGTGATTAGGAGCAGGCAGGATATGGGTCATGACAGGAACGGACAGAAAGACACCAACAATCGGGGGCAGGAAGAGTGGAGAAAGACAGAAACCACAGACAGTATAGGGAATAGGGTTCACTCTGTTTCCACTTGCAGCCCTCCCCAGAGCCCCTTCACACAAGATCCTGCCCTCCTGTAGTCTTCCTCGAAAGGGTGTCATCTCTTATCACAGCAAGGTCCCTCTGCTTCAAGATCTAACTTCCCAGAAGACCCCCCAATCCAGTGAACTCTAGGGTATCCCCCAAACCACATGAGAGTCCTCTGTGCCCGCCAAGCCACAGCAAAGTCCTCTGCAGGCCCCTAAAACCACATCAGGGTCCTCGGGGACTTCCTGACCACTGTTATCTGAGAACCCCTCCACATCAGACTCCTACCCCTATGCACTCTCACCCACAAGGGCACACCCTTCTACGCCAAGACCTCTTCTCTACAGTATTCCCTCCCACGTCGGCGGCCGCCCCTCCAGCTAGTTTCTCCACCCCATATTCCAGTTCCCTCATGCCACAACGGAGCTCTCCCCGCTATTAGTCCCAGGCCCCCTCCCAGTGGAGGCCCACTCCTGACGGGCACAAAGGGGAAGCGAAGCGCCTCTCCCCACGGTTTACGGTGATCGTCCTTCTCTCCCCTACACTGGGTCCTGCCCACCTCCTCCCAACCCAGTATACCGGGGCCCTTTCTCCAGTCACTCTGCTCCACTCCAGTCGATCCACAACTGTGCCCGTTCCTAGAAGGCCCCCACAGCCAAATTCCCCAAATATCAGAGCTCTTCCCTCCCAGAGTATCTGCCACACCAAAATCCTCCCACGGGCCTTCCCTGCTGTCAGTCCTTTTCTTTTATGCCAAACCTTGCCACTCCACGACCCCTCCTCTCTGGGAGGTCCCCCCCCAAACAATCTCTTTCCCGGGGCCCTCCCACACCTGGACCGTCTCTCCCAGTCCCCACCCCGTACCCGGGTCAGGGCTGGCGCGGGGCCCACGAGGGGCTGGGGCGCGGTGGGGCCCCCAGTGGGGTGGGCGAGCAGCCAGCATGGCGGCGGTGAGGAGACGGCCGCCTGTCCCGGCCCGGCCGGCCCGGCAAGCCCCGCAGCGGGGAGGGCAAGCGGGACAGGCGGCCCGGTGGGTGACAACAGCAGCAGTCGCCGCCGCCGCCGCCGCCGCCGGGGGAGGGAAAAGGAGGGGACAAGGGTCAGCCCGGGGCACGCTGAGGGGGGAAAGGAAAAGCAGGTGGACGGGGGAGGGGCGGGTTAACCCTCGCCCCGCCGGCCCCGCCCCGCGCAGCCACCCGCCCCCGGGGACACCGGCGGCCCGCCCCCCACCCTAGCGGCCCGCCCCGGCCCGCGGGGTCGGCCTGAACTTGGCAGTCCACACCTGCCATGGCAACAACCGTGCCATTGGTCGCTGCTACGAAGAGCTCAACCAATCACAGTCCAGGGCTGCTGTTGCTAGGCAACGGCGATGCGGCCGGCAGAGCTGAGCCCAAACAAAGGGCGGGAGCGGGGCCCCGCTACCCCCTCCAAGGACAGCTCCCTAGGGCTCGGCCCCTTCCAGGAATCCGACTATGAATAGCCAGGCACGGCCTGCACCATCCCGCAGCTCCCCTCCTCTCCTCCCTCGGCCTCGTGCTAAGTCTCGCAGCGACGCGGGCAGGGCGGGCCCCGTACTGCTCCCCCTACCGCGAGCGCGAGCTGCGCGGTCCGCAGCCGCGTCGTTACCTGAGAGCGCGGGCAAGGGGACTCAAACTGCTCGGGAAGCCCGAGCTCAGACCTGCCAAGTGGCTGAAGGTATCTGGCGGACGCGGCGAGCCAGGGCCCCGATTACCCAGTAATGCAACCAGCAAAATGGCGACCACAACAAACCGGGCCCCCCCCTCGTCCCAGGCTCCGCCCCCACAGCCCCGTCTGCTCCCTCTCACGTGACCCAGGGCAACACTCCGCGCCTGCGCTCATCGGAGCTCACCCGCACATGAGCGCAGTGAGCTACCAACCCCTCCCGAGCGCTGAAGCCGGGTTACAGCGGCACGAGAGGTAGCATGCGCTGTGTAACCGGATGAGAATGTCCACCCCCACACCACGCAAGTGGAACAAGGGCGCATGCGCCCTATTGTCACTAGAGGTCGCCAAGCAATCAGCTGACCAGACAGGAGCTACAGATAAGTCTTTTAATAGAAAAACACACGTGTAACAGTAGCAACACAATCTCTCACAATCCAGATGGGTTCTGGGCTTCAGTTCTTCACCTTGGGGGGTGGCCTGCGAGAAGAAGAAGATAAGGAGAGTCACAGCTTGTCACCACTTGCAGGCACACCTAAGTACTGACCCGCACGGCTCTGAGCGTAGGGGACAAGTGTCTGTCCTGGCGGAGTACTGGGTCTTCTGCTCACCTGTACACACCCACGACCACAGCGTGGTCTCTCTCGTATGGCTCTAGGGTTAACTGCTCCTGAGGCTTCATGTTCTCCTGTTGCATCTTTTTCACTTCAGAGGCAAACACTGCCTCTGCAGAGGCTGTGGAGTCAATGCAGTTGGCCTAAAGGAAAGAGGATTTGAAGTCTACAGCGACGTTTTGGGTTATTTTACGTGTGTGTGTGTGTGCTCTTTAAACCAGAAGTATTTATTTTACTGGAAATGGTGAAACTCAGGTTTTGGAAATGTTCAGTTTGGTCTGGATTTTGAAAAGGAAGCCTTCAACAGAGCCCTATTTATTTAAATGTCAGTGTTTAAATTTTTTACTCAGGGTTTTTTCCCCCCTTCTATTTCCTCATCTTTAAAAGTAATAGTGAAGCTGAGAATATGAAAACAAATGTAGCAGAAATCTAACAAAATGGTGAATCTGGTGGAAGGGCACACAAGAAAGTTCAAAATAAAATGTTTTTTAACAGGCACCTAGTATTTAGTATTTATTCTATACCAGGCTCTATTCTAAACACTTCACATATGTTGATAAATTTAATCCTTACATCAACACTAAAAAATATGACTAATATTTCTATTTTACAAGTCTAGAAATAGGCACACAAGTTAAGTAACTTATTCAAAGTCACAGAGCAAACTGGAATTTCAACTCAGATGGTCAGACTTGGTGATCATGCACTTCACCACCACATTCTATTGCCTCTTTAAATCCAAAGCTGCTAGTTTTGCAGAAATTTTTCATCATGTGCTATTTGGAGGCAGAGGATGGCTTATAGGGAGAAGGATTGGGATAGAGGCTGGGAATAGACTGGATTCCGAGGGATGGAGGCTCCCTTGCTTTGACTGGCTGCTTGGCAATTACTGATAGAAAAGATATGCACCTTAATGGAAATCACAAAGTGTCCTCCATTTCGTAGGAAGGTGTGGGCATTCAGGGCTACTATTCGGGTCTGGTCTGGCTGGGCCACATCGGCAAAGATCACATCTACCATTGCTAGGGAGAAAAAAGTGGAAGTTAAATCTGGGTCCACTGGATCTTCCCAGCTCCTCCCATGGGGCCTGTGCCCCATCACCACTAGGTTCCTGGTAGAGTCTTTCCTGCCTCCAGTCTCACTTCCCCCCACTGACCCCCCCTCCCTCCATGGTGCCCCCAAGATAAGCCAAAACCCACAATCACACCATTCATTCACGCCTCTTATAAACCATGGTTGCCACCTACTCTGTGGCCAGCCCCGGGCCGGGCGTGGGGGACAGAGAGACGAGTCAGACCCGGACCCTGCCCTCGAGACGCTCCCGGGTCTGGGGGGGAGACAGACACGTCATCAAAAAGGCAAGTAAAGATGAGCACTTACAGGCAAGAGCGTCTGCAGGATTGTCAGATGAAAACAAGTTGCAGGACAAAGGGTGTGGTATGAGTGCATGGAAAAAAACTCACAAAAGAAAAACCAGCAGAATGCAAAGTAATATTTTTTAAGGCAGTGTGACTTAAAAAAAAAAAAACTTAAAAAAATGAAAAGATGGTGTAAGGAAACTGACTTTCTTAAATTGGGAAGAGCAGACATCAAACTGTTCATATAAATTACCTGGGGGTGATTTATAAAGCATTCCATTTTTACAATATGCTTCTGAAGTTTTTTAAAAACACAAAGTCATTAATATTCACAATGGGCTGCTCCGGACCAGGCCACACTCAGTTTGTGCTTTCTGGGTTATAATCTCACCAGATGATGAGGAAGAGGACTTTGGAGGGAGGCTTTTACACAAAGGCCAGGGGCAGTGTAAAAGCACCATTTTTTAGAGGGAGGTAGGAAGGATGGGGGCGCCTAGGGAGAAGGGCAAGAGATCAGAGGAGAGAAGGCTGGCCCTCTGAGGGTGCCAGACATCTGAGACCCTGAAGCAGGACCACCACCTTCACAACCTCACCTGGCTCCCCCCACCCTTTGCATTCCTGCAGACTCAAGAGGCCTGCTCATCCACTCCAATTCCATCCAAATCAGGGCTCTGGCAGCCTCTTCCAGGAAACCTGGAGTGGCCTGTCCTACCCCACTTGGGCCAACCCCCAGACCCCTTACCGATGAGCATGCGGTATTTGTGGGGGTGCCGAGCATCTTCGATGACAGGAATAATATTGGTCCTTTTCTTGGCCAAGTTAATGAGGTCCCGGCCAGAGCGGTGGGAGAACTCAACTGCATAGACCAGACCATCCTAAAATAAATAATAACAAAGACACTAGTTCTCATGTGTGGAGCACCTACTTTGGGCCCATAAAATGCAAGAAGCATCTCTTCAAACTCCCAAATCAAAACGCTACTTTTAACAACTATTGTTACCATGTCCATTTTACAGATGAATAAACTGAGGTGCAGAGACTTCGTGAAGTCCTTGGCCCAGGGTTATTCACTCCTGCTTTGCCTGATCTGAAAGCTCATGCCCCCAATACAGGCTTAAAACCAGGAAGCTAGGGCACAGAGATGAAGTCATAACAGCTAAGAATATTTGTAACAGGCCAGGTATTGCTCTAAGCACTTTATAGGAATTAACTCAGTTATCTTCACAACAAACCTATTTACCCAGAGAGGTAAAGTGAGGCTCAGAGAGGTTAAGTAACTTGCTGAAAGCCATGTTACTGTTAAATGCCTGCACTAGAGCCTGGGGTTTCTGACCACTAAATTACACAGCCTGTAGTTATACAGATAAGCTAGGAGCCGTGAAGTGAGGTGCACAGGTACCCTCTAAACAGGGAGCCTGTACAGCAAACGCTAGCCCAGAAGTTGAAATCTCCTGTTCTTTCAAGAGAAACCAGACCACCAGACTTTGGGAGCATAACTTGTTTTAAACAGCAACCAAATCAAATAATCTGGTATCTGTACACCCAGCTCCGGGTCCCTCTAACACAGGTTACCCCATTGCTCATGCCCCCTCCCTCCGGGCCAAGCACTCAGGAATGAGGCTGAAGGAGGCTTTGGAGAGCAGGCGGTTCAAGTACCTTTTACTAACAGGCACTCTGAGAAGGGCCTTGCTCCAAGCCACGCCGTGCAGGGCTTCTGGCTGGCAGAGGAGGTGGCCTTTCTCTCCCTCCCACCTTCCCACCAGCCCTTCCTCACCCTCCACCCCTGTTCACTCACTGGGCCTACGATATCAGAGACATGAGAGACGGTGGTGCCCGACGCAGCCCCAAGGTAGAGCACTTTGGCCCCTGGCTTGATGTGAATCTGGTCCACGCCTCCCAGGATTGCGGCGGCCAGCTTAGAGCGGAAGGGGTTCCAGGCGCGGTACTCGATTTTGTCATCTCCCTCCTGGGCAGGAAGAGATGGGGATGGAAGTCAGTGCAGACTCTCCTGTGAGATCCCACTGCCCTGAACTCTAGGGCCCTCAAAGGGATGGGTGCGCAATCACTGTATAAGAAACAAATGTGGATAGATATCAGTGCCTGCCCTCTCATGGAGGTTACTGACTCAGGGAGAAAGGGCAGCGACAGATAATAAACAGATAAGATCGTACCAGACAATGGCAAGATCTATGCATTCATTCCAGAAACATTTACGATGTCAGCACATACTATGTACAGACACTACGCTAGGCACTGGGGATACACAGTGACGGCGACAAGAGATCCCTCCCCTCAAGGAGTAAGTATGTATACACTGAACTAATACACACCACGTACAACACAGTAGCCAGTGACAAGCGCTGAGGAAGAAAGATCAAGCCAGGGAGAAGATATGAAGTGTGGGAGCAAGGTGAGAGACAGGTGATAATGAGGAAAGGGTGGCCAGGAAAAGCCAAGGAGACATGTAAAGCAGATCTGAAGGAGGCGAGGGGCCATTCAAGTCACCTGTGGGGAAGCTCACTCTAGGGGGCAGGAAAGGCAGCAGAAATGCCCCGAGGCAGGAGTGTGCCTGGCCAGGAAGAAGATGACATGGGATAATACGTAGGGCAGGGGCTAGGCGGTGAGGGCTGCTTTCCACAGACAGGGTGGTACAAGGTGACCTCGTGAGAAGGGTAAGGTGACACCTGACCAGAGATGCTGGTGATGAAAGGGAACCAGCCACACACAGCACTGGGAGAGGAGTACTCCAGGCAGAGGGAACAGCAAGGAGGTCCGTGTGGCTGGAAGACACTCGTCATGGGGGTAGTGGGAAGAGGTGAAGCCAGAATGTGCAGGGCCTTTGAGGCCACACTAAGGACTTGGAACTTTAACCTGCAGGCAACGGGGAGTCACAGAGGCATCTGGGGAGGGGGATGCATGATCTGACTCGTGTATTAAGATGATCCCCTGGCTGTCATGGGTGGGACACCCGGTGGAAGCAGGGACACAAGACTGCTGGGTACAGCATCAACTGGGACCCGATGGCTTGGACAGGGGCTCAGGTCTCACCGAAATCGAGACTCTCTTCTCGCCATAAACTGATTCTCCAGGGACCAGATTCTTGGTGACCAGTGCATCTTCCTTTCCTCGACAAATGAAGACGCCTGGGTGAGGGAAGCAGAGCAGGGGTAAGGATCCCGGAGCCCCCACCTCCACCCCCACCCCAGTGGGTTCCCTGCCTTCCTCACTCACCCTCATGCCGGTGTGGCTCTACCATCACATTCTTCCCTGACTGGTTTCCTCTTTTTGCTCCCCGACCACGACCCCTGTTGCCACCAGACTGGAACCCGCCACCTACAAGGGAGAGACACAGTGAGAGAGGGACACCCCACATCTCTTCCCTCTCCACTCCCCAAGCCCAGGGAAAGCTTTCTCTATCACATCTCCCCAAGCTCACTCACCTCTTCCTCCGCCTCCTCCTCCTCCTCCTCGTCCTCGGCCTCTGAAGCCTCCACCGCGACCTCGGCCCCCGCCAAAGCCACCTCGGCCCCCGCCAAAGCCCCCTCGGCCTCCGCCTCGACCGCCACGGTCACCAAAGCCCCCTCGGCCACCGAAGCCGCCCCCACGGGGGCTGAAACCTATGGTGGAAACAGAAACAGGAATTGGGCAATGAAGCTTGAGACGTTCCTCCTGCACTTCGTAATTCCCCTCAGGAGAGAAACTGGGGAAACGTGCACCCAGAGATGTGTCCACGAATGTCCACAGCAGCAGGAAATCAGGACTAACCCGAATGTCCACCGGCAGAACGGACAAATAAAATGGGGACTATTCACAATCAACAATGTAGAGTACCTCCAGTTACATACAACAGATAAATCTTAGACTCAAAATGTTAAGTGCAAAACCAAGTCCAAGGAAACCCCCACATCCAACATAATACCCTTTTCATAAAGGTCAGCAACAACTGAAATTAAACAATGCTATGCTGTGGTGATATATATGGCAAACCACGTCCCACCCTCAGCCCCCAAAGAGGCAAGAGAATGATAAATACAAAACTCATGATCCTGGGTAACAGGAGGGAGAAATTACGGGGTTCAGATAGGGGAGGGGTACATAGGTAGGTAGATGTAGGTTACTGTCAATATTCTGCTCTTCTTAGTTGATGGAAGACTCACAGAATTTATTCTATTTTCAAGATTCGTTAGTCTTGCAGGAGAGTAAACAGTGTGGGTATGTACAGTGGCACTGGTATCCTGCAGACCCTGGAAACGTCTTCTGCCCTCCCATGCCTGACCTTGTGTCTGGAACAAAAGCGCCAACCCCCAAACAGAGGGGAGTTCGGCGTCAAGTCTCTCCTGCTAACCGATCTCCCTGCTTCCAAGTCTGCAGAAGTCTCTGCCAACTCAGGGGAAAAAGAAGAAAAATACCGAATTGTCCTTTATGGATGGGCAACAGTTCATAAGCAGTTTGGGACTTACGACAAGATTGAAAGTTTAAGAAAAAAAAGTTTCAGAAACTTTGTTTTCATCACTTGAGGATAACGCAAATGCTCTTCTCCAAGCAAAAAACAATGTTTGAAGCAGACAGAATTCTCCTGGTGCTACCAGATTCAATATCTGACTTTGGACAGTTTCAAAAGCTCTTCAGTAACAGTCAGAAAAATCACGAGTTATAAAATAGTGTGAAAATTAATGCTGATTTAAAATGATCTGACTTGATGTAAACTATTAAATGGCAAACTTGCTGAAGTTTTTGCAAAGGTGTGTTACATTCACACCCATGAAAGCTTCATGCATCTTAATGGTGTTAAAGATGAAAATGTGGAACTTACAATGATTCCTAATTTGATTTTTAACAAGTTTCAAAACTCTGACACATAAAATGAAGAGTTGTTTACCTTTTCTATTCCACTCCCTCTACATTCTACTGTTTAGTGGCAGCTAGTGATCACCCTTTTTAAAATAGGGTATCAGATCTCATCATTCCTCCGCCCAAATCCCTTCAATGGTTTTCCATCACAATCAAAGGACATCAGTCCCTGGCTTCCAAAGCTCCAAAGCAGCAGGTCTCACCTTTGGCTAATCCTTGGAAGCTAGACATTCTGATTTAATTGTTTGGGGTGGGGGCCTGGGAGTGGGGGCTTTTGAAAGTTTCCCAGGTGATCCTAATGTGCAGCCCAAATTGAGACCCACCATCATAGGGCTGTGGCTTCTGCTCACTTTTCTGACCTCACTGTCTCTATGCTGGGTCCCATGCCCCACCCCAACCCCAACAAATTCGTTCTCCAGTTTCTCAGCCTTTAACAAATGCTGTTCCCACTGCCTGGCTCTTGTGGACAAGGGCTGGGCTCACCCACTCCTTCTCCGCACTCAGGTCTCTGATTAAATAATCCCTCCTCATTAGGGCCTTCTCTGGCTACTTGACCTTTTACCCTGCTTTCTTTTTCTTCCATCAATTACCATCCATGGCACTTTAAATATTACTGCTTGCCTCCCCCATTAGAATCAAGCTCCAAAGGGACAGGGTCATTTGTTTTGGTCACCACTGCAGCTCCGGCACACCACCACTGCATCTGGCACAAAGTACGGGCTCAAAAAATATTAAATACACTGTTAAACCTCTGAGTTCTGCTGCATGGAGAAAGCACCCACTCTGTTCATTCAGGAAGTAGGGGATCAGGTGGTGATCAGAGGCCTGGGCCCTCCCCTCAAGCAGTTCCCAAACAGGGAGATGGCCACACCATTTGCAACCCTAGAGAATAGGGAAGGTTCATGGGAGTCTTGTGACTTTCATCTGTAAGGTGGAGATAAGGAGATAACACAGTGCTCACCTCACCTGACTTAATACACACAAAGCACTCAATACACTGCCTGGTACACGCAAGGTAAAGTCCTCCCTCCCACTTAGGGAGAAACCACTAAGAGACTTTCACCCCCCAGGCCTGATAGCACAGAGACCTGAAAAGTGTGGGTACGGCATGGGGTGGGCACGAGTGTCAACTTTCAGTCCCAGGTACTCAAAACATACCTAATCCATTTCATGTCCTGGGGCTCTCAGAAAAATGTACTAAGGTAATCATTTCAAAATATATATATAAATCAGCATACCGTACACCTTAAACTTATACAACTTTTTATCAATTATATCTTAATAAAGCTGGAAAAAATAGGTTTATGTTTAAAAAAGGAAGAAAAATGTACTAAAAATACCCACTCTTCAGGAAAACACATTCACAAAGACTTCTACAAGCGTATGTGTGAGGGGATCCACAGACTGGTTTAAAACTGCTCTCCTCCGAGAGCCTTCCCCATCTCAAAAATGGCAACTCCATCCTTCTAGTCACACACATCAAAACCTTTAGTTATCCTTGAACTCCTCTCTCATACCCACATACAAACTGTTGGCTCTATTTTCAAAATGTATTCTCAAATCGTGACAATTTGTTAGCCAGGTCCACTGCTACAACCCTGGTCCAAGCCACATTATCTCCTAGTAGATTACAGTAACACATTTCCTACTGATGTACCTGCTACCACTCTTGCTCCCCAAAGTCTTTTACACACAGAAGCAAGAGGATCCTTTTAAAAGTGTCAGTCAAGTATGACTGAAATCACATCGCTGCTCAGAATCTCCCAAAGGCTTCCTTTCTCCATCGGACTAAAATCCCACTGAAGAGCTGACTCCTGATAACGTCCTCAACTTCATATCCTACTGTAACACAGTGGGGGAAGGGTTGGGAGGAAGGTACGTTTTCTGTTTCTGGGAGAATCAGGCTACAGGTAGCCTGCAGGCATGCCAAGGTCTCAACTGGAGATACAGAGCCTAGCACCTCCCACCCCACTTCATCATTAGATCCCCAAACACTTAAGAGAAAGGGAACTTGGGTACGCAAATGACCCTCCCCACCAGATGACTCCCATCTCTCTACATGCTGAGAGAAAAAAAAAAGGAAAAAAAGAAAACCTGTACTCGAAAACAGACCCTTTCTGTCACAGTGGAAGATTTCCCCTACTCCAGTGGAGCAAGGTGGGAGAGGGCCAACTGCCTGATTTAGGAAGAACTGAGACACCAGGGAATAGGATCCTAATTTTGTTCTCCGCAAAGAAGATAAAGATAACAATTAGAGCCAATACTACTGTGTCAAGCACTGTGCTATTTTTTCCAGCTTTATTGAAATATAATTGACATACAACATTCTGTAAGTTTAAGGTGTAAAACCTGTTGATTTGATACACTTACATATTGCAAAATGATTACCAGGTGCTATTTTTTCTTAACATGATCTTACTAAATTGTAACTGGGTGCCATTTTATTGATGAGAAAACTGAGGCTCAGAGAGATAAAGCTACTTGCCCAAGATCCCACAGTAAGGAAACTTTGTACTGAGGCCCTTCGGCTGTCAAAGCCAGGGCTCTCGCGACAGGGAGGTGGGGTGGGTTCATTAGAATCTCTAGGAAAATTGAATGAATAAAACCACTCATGCCCTGTTACTACCTCCCTCCCACACCGCACGCTAGTCCTATCCTGGGTGTTTTGCGAAATCTCATCTCACCGTGGGAGTTGAGAATGACTAGGCAGGGACCCGCCCCCTCGGGAGTGTAGAAAGCGCGACAGTGGGCCACAGAGGGCCGCATACTATCAAGCTGGGAGTCCTCATCCACTGCGACCCTCTCCGAAAAGCTAGGCTGGGGCCAAGGGGACGGCGGTAGCCGGCGGCAACAGGGGAGGCAACTGGGGGTCTGAAAGAGACCCAACTCCCAGAATTTCCACCTCTGAACCAAGACAGATTCCCCCAAATCCACGCCCCTGATGCCTGGATCCAAACTCTGGGTCCGTACCTCCGAGTGCCGCCCATGGCCCAAAGCACAAGCCTCCTAACGACAGCCTCAGGGACTCAGCACTCCCCCAATCCGAGGCCCAAGACCCCCGACTCACCACCGTGATCTCCGAGGCCAATCACGAACCTCCAGCCCAGGAACCCGAACCCCAGGCTCACGATCGATCACAGGGCGGAACCAAGACACTCTTCTGCACGAGACCGGAACCAGGACCCCCTCCCCACACAAAACCGGACCCGGATCTCAGAACCCCTGCCCCAGGCCATGGCGCCGCCCCTGCGATCCCGCTGACATCCCGGTTCCCGCCCGACCCCAGCCCCTGACCTCCGACCCCAACCCCGGCCTGCACCTGGCCTCATGGCGACCGCTGAAGTGCGTGGCTCAGGAGTCTGCGGCGTCCCGGATCCCACGAGTCTGGAGCTTTCGCACGTGGAAAAGAGCGCACGCGCGCGGGGACGTACGGCGTGTGACGCAACCACGCAGCCCTACCCTCGGAGCCCCAGGCCCGCCCAGAGCCCGGCGCGCGCGCTGTGGGCGGGGTTTTCCCTGATCCCGGTACCGCCCTCTCAGCTCGCTCCCCGCGCTTCTTGTATCTGGGCCGCGATCTCTACGCAAAACACGCTTGCTCCTGCCGCCTTCGCGTGTTCGAGCACCCGAGTAATCAGGGCTCACCAAGCCTTCCGCGGGCTGTGCCCGCTGCCTCTCTTCTCTAGTACTAGCTAAGTCCCTAAGGTCTCCTCTACACCCAAAAGCTTTCCCTGACCCATTTCCACCCTCAGAACAGGAACCCACCCTGGACTGTGCACCTCTCTGTACCAGACACTTCTCGGCACGGGAATGCAGCAGTGAACAGGACATACAAATCCCCACACTCCCGGAGCTCATCTTCTAATGGGGAAACAGACACCAAGGACGTTAGTAAACAGTTGAGTGTTAGAAGGCAATAAGTGTTTTAAAGGGGGGGGGGGAAAGCAGGGAAGGGGGTAGGGGCTGGTGGGGGAGGGGGTAAAATTTCTCGTAGGGTGGTCAAGGGCTGCATCTGGTGACTTTTGAGCGAAGAGCTAAAGGAGGTGAGAAGCGAGGCCTGCACTTATCTGGGGGAAGAAAGTTCCAGGCAAAGAGGATTGCAGGTCGAAAGGCCCCGAGGCAGGGAAGGTAAGGAGGGTTGGAGAAACAGTGAAGAGTGGTTGGGGCAGAGTGAGCAGGAGAGAGTGGGAGGAGATGAAGGCAGAGAGGTAACAAGAAAATTGTGTGGGGCCTGGTGGGCCATGGTGAGAACTTTGGCTTTTACTCGGAATGAGACGGAGCTGTGGAAGGGTCCTGAACAGAGAAGGGATGTGATCTGACGTGGGGTCACTCTGGCGGCATGTAGAAAACAGCGTGGGAGTAGGGGTGGGAACAGGAAGACCGTGGAGGGATCGAGTAGGAGACAAGGATGGACAAGGTCAGGGTGTGGGCAGAGAGCAATGGGTAAGGAGCGAGCAATTCCGCGTAAGTGTTGAGAACTTTGTGCCTTGTCGCTTTATAATATTAATACTCATCCCGATATTCATTCCACAAAGCAAAACAAGTGCTATTATGAGACGTTGTGAACAACCTCCAAGAGAACCCACTGGTCTGTTCAGTTCGTTGTTGTTATCCCTCCATACCTAGAACAGGGCCTGGCACAGAGTGGATGGCTCAACAAGTGTTTGTTGAAGGAGTGAATGAGACTGATGTTTTGAGTTCTCTGGGCAGGGTGATCCAGGGCACAGAAACGTTCCTGAAAATTTGTTTAACTATTAAGATGGAAAATCTGCTGAGCCTATTCTAGATTTCCAGGAGCCGTGCAATAATTCAAATGGCTCCAGTTCAGGATAGTATTACCTACTTCTTATGGATTTTACTGTTTATCTCCCAATTAAAAAAGTTTTTTTTTCCCATAAAGGGCAAAAATACTCAAGAGTTCGGTGCAAATTTAAGGTCGCTAGCCCTGTTTTCTGGAATCTTGGCATCATCTCCTGGCTCTGAGTTATTTCCTGTCAACTTGCTCCTCAGACCTGAAATTGGCACTTTCAGCGAATAATTAGTGGGTGCCTTCTGGTCTTGTGCTGGGGACACAATAGTGGCTGAAACAGTGCCAGGGCCTGCCCTCCTGGAGCTGCCAGTCCAGTAGGGAAGAGAGACCAGTGCCCAGACAGTGTCAGCACAGAGCGGTCAGGGCCAGAATGGGGAAGGTACAGACAGAATGGTGAAGGCTGGGATGGGAAGGCACTGAGGGCTTTCCCCAACCTCTCCCTATATCCTCAACTCCCTCTGAACCTTCTTTTTACCTTCCTAGCGCTCCTGAAGACATGCCTTTCCGTGCAGCCCCTCCAAGTGGGGGCTGTTTCCACCTCCTCAGCCCTCATGCCCACTGGGCCTATATATGGGATAAGATCCTCTTTGCTCCTCATTTCCATTTCTAAACCATTCTCTCTGCCTCCTCCCTAATCCCTGAAGTTTCTACTGTCTCACCTACTCCCATTCTTGCTGCCAGCTCTGTCAACTCCCAAGTCACTGCAGCTCACACGATCGTTTTAGCTCCAGGCTCACTGCCAATCAAGCTGCTCCTATTAAAATTCAGGTAGATGATCCTTTGGCCATGATGGCCTCTCCATGTCTTGACTTCCGCTCCTTTAGCGATCTTTCCTCCACCCAACACTTCCTTCCCATGGTCACACCTAGATTTTGTGGTGGGGACACAAGGGTGACGGTGGCAGCCCAGAGGTCCCAGCTGAGTAGGGAAGAAAGACCTGTCCCCAGACAGTGACAGCCCTATAACAGCCGTCCTTACAGAATCGCAGTTCCATGCATCTCACTGGATGCCTGTCACCTCCTGTCTCTCCAGCTCACTCCCTCGAAAGCTACAGCTGCAACAATCTGCCAGCCCCGACAGTTCGCTAAGCTGACCACCTTTTCCCTGTCCCCTCACTACTATTCCCACCACCCAGCCTGACTCCCTGTCCATCGTTATCACCTCTCCTTTTCTCACCCCATTGAATTGACTTTCCACCTCCTCTTTACCTGCACCCTGGCAGCTAAATGTGGATGGAGAAAAACACACCTCCACCCTGGCTGATCGCACTTTGTGTTCATGACCACAAACCCAAGTGGGTCCCAATGCCTCTCCACCATCCTATCCCATGTCCCTAATCCTCCCGTTTTACTTTTTTCCTTCTTCGTTGTGTTGGTAATGTGTTATTTTTTATACACTTTATTAAAGCATAATTTAATATATCAGACAATGCACCTATTTTTAAATGTACAGTTCAATGAATTTTAGTAAATGTATACTAAATTGTGCAACCATCTTAACAATCCGGTTTCAGAACACGTCCGTCATCCCATTTTGTACAAATGGAATCCTACAAGCTGTAGTCTTCTGTGTCGGGTGTTTGTCACTCGGCATCAGGTTCCACGTGGTTGTGTTTATCGGTGGTTCATTCCTTTTCATCAGTGAGGATTCCATACTATGAGCATACTGCATTTTGTTTATCCATTTGCCTGTCCATGGGCATTCAAGTTGTTTCCAGTTTGGGCTTATTATGAATAATGCTGCCGTAAACATTCATGAATAATTTGTGTGGACATAAGCTTTCAATTTTCTTGAGAAGAGTCCTAGGAGTCAAATGGCCGAATCCCATGGTGAGAGTATGTTTAACTTGTAAAGAAACAGACAGTTTTCCAAAGTGGTTGCACCTATTTTCTTGAAGGATTATTTTACACTTTCTCCTCTCTTGTCAAACCTCAAAAACTTCTCCTGCTTTCTTTTTTATTAAATTTATTGGGGCACTATTGATTCATAAAATTATATAGGTTTCAAGTATACAATTCTATAACACGTCACCTATATATTGCACGGAGTGGTGAGCACCCAAAGTCGAATCTTCCATCACCATATATTTGACCCCCTTTACCCTACTCCTAGCTGATGACCTTGCTTCCCATTTGAATGAGAAGGTGGAAGCAATCACAAGAGAACTTCAATGTCCTCCTGTCTCCCTGTCTACCAGCCCACTGAGCCTGTTACCTCATATGCTGTAAAAGAAAACTGTTTCTGGATTCTGACACCAAATGCATGAGTTTTCCACACCAAGCAAGTCTCCAATTCTCTGCAGATTCCAGCTGCTGTCTTACAATTTAGTTCAATTCGGACACTAAGCACCCAGAGTTTGCATCAGACCTCACACGTTAAGGGCTCCGTCCCTCAAGACTGCGTCCACTTCAGACACCAATAGGAAGTGAGGGCCACCCATATTTCTGAACGAATGGCAGTAAATCAATTTTCACAACCTTCTCCTCTGTTCAATAATTTGCTAGAACAGCTCACAAGACTCAGGAAAATGTTTTACTTACTATTACTGGTTTATTATAAAGGATATAACTCAGGAACAGCCAAATGGCAGAATTGCGTAGGGCACGATATGGAGGAAACAGCATGGAGCTTCCATGCTTTCTCTGGTTGTGCCATCCTATGAGCACCTTAATATGTTTACCAACACAGCAGCTCTCAGAACTCCACTGTTTAAAATTTTTAAAAAAAAGATTTTATTGGGGAAGGGGAACAGTGTGTACTTCCAGGACTTTTTTCCAAGTCAAGTTGTTATCCTTTTAATCTTAGTTGTGGAGGGTGCCGATCAGCTCCAGGTCCAGTTGCCCTAGTTGCAGGAGGCACAGCCCACCATCCCTTGCAGGAATCAAACCGGCAACCTTGTGGTTGAGAGGATGTGCTCCAACCAACTGAGCCATCTGGGAGGCAGCTCAGCTCAAGGTGCCGTGTTCAATCTTAGTTGCAGGGGGCAGAGCCCACCATCCCTTGCGGGACTCCAGGAATTGAACTGGCAACCTTGTGGTTGAGAGCCCACTGGCCCATGTGGGAATCGAACCGGCAGCCTTCGGAGTTAGGAGCACGGAGCTCTAACCGCCTGAGCCACCGAGCCGGCCCTTTAAAATTTTTATAGAGGCTTCATTACTTAGGCATGATTGATTAAGTCGTTAGCAATTAGCTGTTGGTGACTAAGTCAGTCTCCAGTCCCCTTCTCCTTCCCCAGATGGGTGGGGTAGGGCTGAAAGTTCCAGTCCTCTAATTACATGGTTGGTCTTTCTGGAGCATTTTTCAGCCTAACACAAGACAACTCAAACTGAACTTAGAGTCAGTGCATAAACATATTTATTGAATGGAGGAAATGGCCACCATGGAGTCCTAAGGACTAGTGTTACAGACACGTTTCACTGAAACACTAACTTGGGACCAAGTATACAGAATTCTTCAGAGGCCATTATGACTGGGACCTTCACAACTTAATTAATTAAAAAAAATTTTTTTAAACAAAATGTTAACTCCTACACAAAAATCGAGACTGTAAGAAACCTTGTTTACTTATCAGCCAGCTGTAACTACTATCAGCACACCGTCAGCCTTACCCACTGTCCTATTGCTTTTGCTGGAGTATTTTAAAGTACATCCCAATATTATGCCCTTTCACCCCATTTACTTAAGTATGTATCTCTTTAAAAGAGAACATTTTCTTACATTATCACACTTAACAAAATTAACAAGAAGTCCTTTTGATAATCTGGTAACATGTCCCTATTCATATTTCTTCAAGGGTCTAAAAATGTGACTTTTAAAAATTGCTGCTTATTCAAATCAGGTCCAAGCAAGGTCCCCTCATTCGGTTCTCTCTCTCTCTACACAGAGAGGGAGAGGGAGAGAGAGAGAGACAGGGAGAGAGAGAGAGAGAGAGAGAGAGAGAGAGAGAGAGAGAGAGAGAGAGAGAGAGAGAGAGACCAAATCCATTTCTTTGGGCAAGAATCTTCAGAGATTATAATTTATTGATTTTTAAAACTCTTTCTTTGAAATACAATATACTTACAGAAAAGTTCATGTAACTGTGCTGCTTTATCACAAAGGAAATAATCCACATAACCACCACCCAGGACAACAATTAGAACATTATTGGTGCCCCAAAGGCCCCCTGTGCCCCTTGTCTTGTGTCTCTTTTATTATGTACACTGTTCTAAAGTTGCTTTCTACACCTCACCGTGTATCCTGGAGATCACTCCAGGACAGTGTCCGGAGATCTTTCATGTGTTTTATTCATTTGCATAGTTGTCCATCATGTAGATGAAGCGTAGGTTATTCAACCAGTCTCCTGATGGACAGCTGAGGTGTTTCAATCTTTTTCCATTATGAAGAGCCCTGCAATGACCAGCCGTGGGCTTGCCACCTTTTATGGCCATTGTATCTTTGGGTTAGATTCCTAGCAGTGAGAGTACTGGGTCAAGAGAAAAATGCACCTGTAATTTTGACAGATACTGCCAAATTTCACTGCATTGGACTTACACATTTTGCATTCCCACTGTAACATATGAAAATATTCTTGTCCTCATAGCCTTCTCAGTAAAGATGTTGTGGAGTTTTTGTATTTTTGCCTATCTGATAGATGAGAAGTTGTGTCTCAGGGTAGTTTAATCTGCTTCTCTCCTAATGTGGGCAAGACTGAGCATTTCTTATCTTTAAGAACAATTTGTATTTCTTTTTCTATGACCTATTCAGATCTTTTGTCTATTTTTCTATTGGATTGTTGCTTTTTCTTCTTTATGCTTAGGACCTCTTGACTGTTTTTCTTGAAAGGAAATTAAGCCTGGGTGAGACTCAATAGCTAAGTCGGTGGAAAGGACCGACTTTGGCGATAATACCTGGATTCAAATCTAGGTTCCGTCATTAGAAACTGATAGCCCTGGGGCAAGTTATTTAATTTCATTAAGCCTACTTCTTTATATCTATATTCATTTTGCAGGGTTGTTGTGAAGATTAGAAATATTGTACATGAAGAACCTGACATAGTAAATGCGTTCAACATATTTAGATTTCTTTTCCCATCAATTGCCTGTTTCTAACCTCAACCATATTTTGCTAATTGGGCTATTGTCTTTTTCTTATTGATTTGAAGGAGCTCTTTGCGAATTGTGGATATTAATCCTTTATTATGTATGTTGCACATCTTCCAAGTTTCTTGTGGGTCATTTATTGATTCAACAAATATATACTAAGACCTACTATGTGCTAGGTCCTGGGAATAAAATGGCAAATGAGGTAGATACAGACTCTGCCTTTGAGTTACTTCTAATTGGGAAGAAAATCAAATAAAAGCAATTCTAAAGTGAAGGAATGAAGGAATCAAGCGTCTGGGACAGGGAGTAATAGAGGGAATCCACTTCAAGTGAGGTGGTCATGGAAGGCCTCTCTGAAGTAGTAACGTGTAAGCTGACGTTTGAAGGACGAGAAGCATCTTGTCATGTGATGAGTGGAGGAACAGCATATTGTAAAAGAGTGAAGTGGGAAAATTAGGCATGTTCAATACATTGAAAGATCAGGTTCCCAAATCGTAAGTGGCAAGGACAGTAATAGGAGATGAGTCAGAAGAGATTGGCAGGGGCCTCGTAGGACAAGGTAAAAGAATTTGCTTTTATTATAATAGAAATTTATAGCCAATGATCCTATTTATATGTTAACAAGAGTCTTCAGGTGGCTGTGAGAAGATGGATTACTGGAGGGGCGAGAAGATAGTAGACTATTGGGGTTGTCGATGTGAGTGAGGACGGCGGCTGCACCAGCTGGTGACAGCGGGCATGATAGAGAGGCAGGCAGATTTTAGGTATGTTTTGATCCAATCCAGCAGATTTTGTTGATGAACTGAGTGGTGGGCAAAGGGGAGAACAGAAATCAAGAATAATTCCCCATTTTCTGGCTGCCAAACTGAGTATTGGCAGTGCTGTTCACTGAGGTGAAGAAGATCATCATGGGAAGGGTGGGAGCAGGTATGGCAGGGAAGAGGGACTTTGTTTTTGTCATGGTGGATTGGATGAACACACTAAATCTTCACTCCAACTCCATAACGATAGGTACTATCGTTAACCCTACTTTAAATAGGATGCTACTGACTGAATATTTGTGTCCCCTCAAAATTCACATTGGAACCTAATCCGCAAGGTGCCGGTATTAGGAGGTGGGGCCTTTGGGAGGTGATTAGGTCATGATGGTGGAGCCTTCCTGGTGGGATTAGTGCCCTTATGAAGAGGCCCCAGCGGACTCCCTTGCCCTTCCACCAAGGGAGGACATGTGAGAAGACAGCCATCTATGAACAAGGAAAAGGGCACTCCCCAGACACTGAATCTGCTGGCACCTTGAGCTTGGACTTCCCAGCCTCCAGAACTGTGAGAAATAAATTTCTGTTGTTTATAAGCCACCCATTCTATGGTATATTGTTATATCAGCCTGAATGGACAAAGGTATGTGAGGAAACTGAGTGACAGAGAATTAATTTGCTGGAGTTATAAATGATAAAGCTAGAATCTATTGATCTTTCTTTCTGTTTTCTACTTCTTCCCTCTAGCCAATGATTCATCTTCTCATCTACCCATTCTTCAAATCATCCATTTCCCTATCTTCCCATTTCCCCACCCACCCCTCTCCCAATCTACCCATTTATGTATCTATCCATCCATCCATCCATCCATCCATCCTCCATCCACTCACCCCAATAAATATTCATCATGTGCCATATTCCCCAGGCATCTGACACCTGCAGTGCAGAAAGGAAAGTCAGGGATAAGAAGGCTTAAGATAGACACATCAACATGCATCTTGGCTTAGGATATTTATTCAGTGCTCTCACAGTCGGCCTCAGTGGCTCAGCAGAGGGGAGAGCAGGGAAGGGGCACACAGTAGCACGGTGTGTCCTTCCATTATGGCAATCTCCAGGGTTCAGGTCCTGAAGTCCTTGTTGCCAGTGGATGACTGATCAGATGTGACTGTAAGAAACAAACACTTAGCACTTCTTCTTGCAGACTGAGCAACCCCCCCCCCCCGACTGCCCCTTCCCATGAAAACCCAGGTGCCCCTCCAGGCTACATCCTCACCATGGCGAGAAGTCCTGTGCTCTCCAGTGCTCCACGGTCGTATCCTCCTCGAAGTGATACTTATCATTGGTCGGCTCCCCGTCAAAGTTTCCGCACGCCCCACACAGCATCCCAGCATGGTCCTTGCTGACCATCACAGTCAGCTGCCCATTGGTGCCCAGCTGCACCTGGACCCCGGACTTCTGGTGGACCAGCACGGAGCCATCAGGATTCCGCCTCACGGACACAGAAGGTGACACCTCAACTGGGAGTTCCACTCGGATACCATTCACCTGGTGGCGGCGGGGGGGGGGGACACAGAGGTGAGGCGAGAGCCACAGAAAAGCTGGGGTGTTACGAGGATGGAGGGCCCAAGCAAGATAACAAGTTCAAGGAGCGAAAGCAGAGAGGCAGGTGCCAAAAGACATGAAGACCTAAAAGGACTGATGAGATGGAGAGATGGGTACATAAGATAACTGGGGGTTTGGACAGATAGGTAGAAGGACAGAGGGTGGATAGACGGAGAGATGGACCGGGGGGTAAATAGGCACGCGTACAACACTCCAATGGAGGCCAGGGGAGCACTGTGGTCCAGGCACATAAACAAACAAACCAATAATCCCCAGCGTCATCCTGTCTGGTTCCAGTTTTCAAAGCAAAAGAATCCTTGAGCATGCCCAGTAAATTACTCGTTTTTGAGCATGCCCAGTAAATTACTCGTTTTATAAAAAAAAGCAACATCATCTTTTATTTTTTCAAGGCTGATGTTTGAAGACAAGTAATGAACGAGCAAGTATAATAATCAGGTGACAAAATGACTGTTTCTCTATCACACGCGTAGGCTGTGGACTCCGTAACCTTGGTAACCTTGAGTTTTTCCCTTTAAATAACTGTTGTCCGTTTTCGGTGATGAGTTACTCCTTCTGAAGTTACACTTCCGAGAGAACCTTGTTTGAAAGAAAAGTTCTTTTTTTCTAAATACTTTTGTATCTGAGTCTTCCTCTGCCAGATGATTGGAGAGACAGGCAGACAGACAGAAAAGACAAATAGAGAGGTCTGAAAAAAATGGATGGATAGAAGAAAGGACGGAAGTAACAGAGGGAGGGAGTGAGGAAGGATAGACAGAAGGGATGAAGGGCGGGGTGAAGGAAAGAGAGGTGGGAGAATAGATGGCTGGAATGAGGGAGAAAAGAAGGGAAGGATACCGTGAAGGAGAGGTAGAGGTGAGTGGAAAGTTTAACCAGGACACAAGCTTCAAAAGTATCGGGACCGGTTCTGACTCATCCGTGTCGTCCAGCACATGGCCTGGTGTAGAGGGAACAGGGCGGAATGTATTCATGAAACCAGACTTTTCCTGGGTACCCTCTAGGTGCCAGGCCCTGCTCTGGGGACAACGCGATGACCAAGATGGACAGGATCCCTGCGCACCTGAGGATGATATTCTAGTGATGGAGAAAGGCAACAAACACAAAGAAAGAATGGATGGTTTCAGAGTGATAAGCACCTTGAAGGAAAGAAAAGAGTAATAGCCGTGAGACTGGAATGAGGGGGAGAGTGTCTGCAGGGCGTCAGAAAAGGCCTCTGTAGAAGCAATGCTGGAATGGAGACCTGAAGGGTGAGAAAGAGCCAACTCTTAGAGAACCTGGGAGAAGAGCACTGTGGCAGGGGACAGCGAAGGCCCCGATGCGGGAACAAGCTTGGTCTGCTGTATAAATGGTTGTCGCAAATGAGGGTGGAGGGGCCAGAAGGACTCACATCACACAGGCCTTGCAGACCATGCAAGAGAGGTGGCTTGAGTTTGGAATGCTTTTCTGGGAGGCCACTGTAGAGTTTTAAGCAGCAGAATGACCTGATCCATTTCACATTTTTAGAATATCTGTCTGCTGTGTAGAAAATTGGTTCTTGGGAGAGGGGCAAGAGGAGGTGTCTATTAGGTGTCTATTAGAATCACGGATCAAGCAGATGGCCAAAGAAAAGGAGTGGTTGGTCCAGATTACATGAGAGAGAACTACAGCCCCCTGCTTCCACTGGGGCTGAGTCTCGGACCATCTCCATGCACTGGTGGCAGGATGGAGACCATCCATGGGGGGGGCGGGGTGGAGCACTGGCTGTATGTCCCCACTGGACCCAGGAGACACCAATGAATGTCTCTGCAATCGACAAACAGGTCATGGAAATAGAGACATGTTCATCTGGGGACTTGAGTGCGGTCTGACATCTGTGCTTGGGTCTTAGGTTCTGCCACACGGACCACGAATAATTAGACTATGAGTTGGCATTAGCCCTCAATTAGGCCAAACAGATTCTGTCTCTCAGAAATTTGGAATTGGGGTGGTGAGAACCATGGGGTTTGGCAAATCCAAGGCAGTTGTAAGTGAAAGGCAATTTGAATTTGGTTTTCTGTCACTTGCAACCAGTAGAGTCTTGATTAACACTAGCATCAAAACTAGTAAGTTCCATGAGGGTGTTTTTGCTCCTCAAGAACTCAGCCAGCGGATTTGTGTTCTCAGCCTCAAGAACAAATCCAGAACAGAGGGACTAAGTTCGAAATATTGAGACCAATACAAACCCAGCGGCCAAACGGCAGAGATCTGGATAAAGAAAACAGATAGGAAGATAGACGGGCAGCCAGGAATGGAGGGACACTGCAACAGGAAAACAAAAGCCCAGGGGAGACATGCCCCAGTGCCCACACTTACCCAGACTCCCTTGCGTGTGGTCACGGTCACCAGGCCACCCTGGAAGAAGATGTGAGCCTGGCTCACAGTTTCGTTGTCGATATGGCAGGAGTCGACATTAGCGAGCACACGGTACCAGGGGATGGTCTTCCCTAATCCTGGGCAGCTGGAAGAGAGCCCGTAGATGCCAGGGATGCTGATGCTAGTGTGGGCCCCATCGAAGGTGGTGATGTTGGTGCCCAGAGACAGGGAACAGAGACCAACGGGGACCCAGCAGTCCCGGGTCCCAGCCTCGACCTTGCATACGTGGTCTACAGGGCAGCCGGTTTCCTGGCATGTCACACCGGTGCGTACGGAACAGGAACAGCGCTCGCTGCAGTCTGAGCTCATCAGGGAGGAGTTCACCTGCGCACAGAAAGAGGCCAGGTTTCAGTGGTGTGCTGGTTTGCAACAATGGCCACAATCCTTCAGCCCCCTGGATCCATGCAGATGACTTTGCCATGACTCCCATTAACGAGTGGAGTTTATTTCCCCTTCCCCACTAATCTGGGGCAGCCTTAAGACTATGCTTTGGTTATCACAATGCAGCAGAAGCAATGCTACGCCAGGTTCAAGCTTAGACCTCAAGAAACCTTACAGCTTCTGTCTCTCTCTCTCCTTGCCCCGCCACCATGAGAGCAAGTAAGGGCCTGCCAGAGGCAAAAAGACCCTGCTGTGCGAGAAAGACAGCAATCTCAGCTGGTGCCACTCTAAACCAGCCAGCCCCTAGCTGACCGACCGACTGGGGAACTAGAGATACCATATGAGTGAGTGTAGGGGACAACAGTAGAACCGCCCAGGTGAGCCCAGCCCAAACTGCAGGGTCGCAGAATTGTGAACTAAACAAATAGTTGTTTTAAGCCACTATGTTCTGGGGTAGTTTGTAACCCAGCAAAAGCTAACTGACACAGGTAGGGGTGGGCAGGAGACATTCCAGAATCCTGGTAACCTAGCGCCCTGAAAACCCAATTCCAGGCAACAACATTCTCCCGGTTTTTTCCTACCTGACTCGCTGTTCCTTCTTTACCACATTTTTAATTTTTATTTTATTTTTTTTGTCGTTTCTTTACCACATTTTCAAGTTCCTGCTGATTTTCCAAATCCTAAGGATACCTTGCCTAGGGCTCAGTCCTCAGACCTTATCTTCCCTGTCTCCATTTACTACCTGGTGATCTCACCAAATCTCCTGAAAACTAAAAGCAATGTCTGAGCCTCAATTGGACTCTAGTCTAGGGGGATGGGGGATTGTTACAGAGGACATTAGTGGGATAACTGGTAAAATTCAAATAAAATCTTCAGATTATATAATCCTATTGAATCAGTGTTGATTTCCTGATTTTGAATAGTACTATGGTCATATTAAATGAATTCCCTTATTCTTAGGAAATCCATGCTAAAGTATAGGTACAGGGGCACTGTCATATTATCATGTGGTTCAGAAAAAAATCATATGTGTATATACTTATACAGAGCAGATGATAAAGCACACATGGCAAAAGGTCAACAGTTGCAGAACCCGAGTGAAGGGTATGCAAGAATTCTTTGTACTAGTCTTGAAATTTTTCCTAAGTTTGAAGTCTTCAAAAACAAAAGTTTGAAAACTAAAAGAAATGAATGAATGTGATAAAAACAAGTGAACTCCGTCTCTATACCGGTAACGCCTACATTTGTATCTCCAGCCCAGACACACAAATCCAAGGTGCCTTCTAACACAGGCAGAGTGGTCAGGGCTGGGAAGAGCAGGGGGCTGTGGGAGTCCAGAGGTCCTTAGCCCAGCCTAGGGGTTTTGGAGGGCTTCCTGTAGGTGGTGAGACCAGAAGGAAGAAGCAGAAGTTTGACATCTTCCCCAGAAGTCCTGGACTTCCAGACCCTCTAGCCTACTTCTCTGCCATTAATAAAACTAGGATGAATTTCCTTTGTTTGGTAAATATGCTTTTGAAGAAATAGGACGCCTAGTAGCTCAGAGGGTGAGCCCCGGCTCCTGGGGTGTACATCCCGGCATCACCACTTGCTAATGGGTAGCCTTGGGCTGACTTCTCTTTGTTGCAGTTTTATCTGTAAAATGGACAGAATAATGATGGCACCTGTGTCATAGGATTGTTGTGATGATTAAACGAATTAACATCTATAACAAACTCGGTGCATCGTAAGAGCTCAGAAAACATGCATAACAAAAATAAGTCAGCTATGAACTTTCAATCACATTATTAAACTATTGTTAGCTGTGCTACCTACTGTGCTATTGTAAGTTTCTTTTACTTTTACTGAATGTGCTGACTGTGGAAGCAAGGAGAGCTCAGTGGGTGTCTTTCATGAGCAATTGCACCCATTCCTCAGACATATGGCTCAAGGATGATGGTAAACCCCATTTTACAGATGAAAATATGAGACTCAGGGAGGGAACTGTAGTAAGCTGAATAACAGCTCCCCCAAAGAAATCGGGTCCCAATGCCTGTGCCCAGTGACTATTGCCTTATATGCATGTGTGATTAAATTAACGATTTAGAGATGGAGAGATTATCCTGGATTATCTGCCTGGGCCTTCTAAGAGGGAGGCAGAGGGAAATTTTATGTCACACATAAAGGGAAATTTTATGTCACACACAGAAGAGGAGGGGTAATGTGACACAGAAGCAGAAATTACAATGATGTGACCACAAGCCAAGGAATGCCTGGAGCCACCAAAAGCTGGGAGACACAAGAAGAGTTTCCCCTAGAGCCTCTGAAGGGAGTGCCGTCCTGAGGACACCTTGATTTTGACCCAGTGATATGATTTCTAATTTATGGCCTCCAGAACTATGGGAGGACAAATTTCTCGTGTTTTAAGCCACCAAGTTTATGGTCATTTGTCACAGCAACCACAGGAAACTAATACAGGGACGTCACCAGCACTGAGTCACACAGCTGGGAAATGCTGGTGGCTCCTCTGTCTCCATCCTAGAGGGGGTCGGCACAGAAGCTCTCAGTCTCCCTCAAGCCCCTCCACCTTCCTGGCCCACCTCAAGCCCCTGCTCACCAGCAAGTATCGGCCGTTATGGGTGCAACCACAGTTCTGGACGGGGACGCAGGTGTCATGGGAGAACAGGAAGTTGTCATCACACTCACAGCCTTCAAAGCAGTGGTTGGTGCATCCCACAAAGCCAAAGAGGGCCGCGCAGGAGCCCTCACAGGAGTGAGTGCAGATGGAGTAGTGGCTGTGGGCAGGGCACTGGAGCGCTGTGGGGAGAAGGGACAGGCTGGGGTCATACCTGCTCTTAGGCATTGAGGAGGGAATGAATGGGACTGCTACACACCAGCCCTGGGGACACAAGGCATGAACACAGCCCCAGTCCCTCCTCTATGCAGCTCATATCTGTGAGACAGATAGTGCCAGTCCCGTGTCATCAGGGTTGCGCTGGCAAAACACGAGAAGAGTGAAAGGGCAGGGAGGAGGCAAAGACAGGGAGCTGAGGACCCAGCGGAAGCATCCAGCGTGGGGCCCTGGGCTCTGGCTGAGCAACTGGTGGATGGTGTGGCCACATCGAATTGAGGACCAGGGAATAGGAGGATCAGGTTTGGGGTGAAATGCTGATGTCATACGGGAACACAGCGGGTGTGAGGGGTCCAAAGGACACCCAGGGGAAGGTGTCCAGGGAGCCACTGGGCCCCTGAGGCTGGCAGCCAGGAGAGAGGTCAGGGCTGGAGACAGTGTCCAGGCTCAGCACGAGGCCGTAGAGGTGGATGATGGCCCAGGATGGAGGTCCTGCCCTGAGGACAATGAAGGGGACACGGCCCTGTCCTGGGTGTTTGAAGGAAACAGACAACCCCATGACCAGCGGGATCTGGGAGGGAGAGTCCTGGGTGTCTGAGGGAGCTGCAGCCTTGTCCTGGGGGATCTGAGGAAATATGTTCCTGCCTGGGGGGTCTGAGTGAGCCACAGACTCAGGCTTCATTGTATGAGCTTCAGATCTGCCGACCCGCCCTCCCAGGTCACAACAGAAAGGGTCCAGGATGGGCCCTGAAGAACTGTGTCTGAGGTTTCGGAGAGTGGGTCCCTGAAAGGGGTTGAGAAGGTCAAGTCAGCGGGGCAGAAAGAAGCCAGCAGGGTATGCTGTGGGAAAAGCTGGGGGAGCCCTAACACGGGACTGCTCCTGAGGTGCAGGTAGGACAGGGAGCAGCAGGTCAGGGGGCATCCTCGAGCCTGGTCTGGAGTTCTCTCGGGGGCCTACGGACACTCACGGCAGAAGCTTTCTGTCCTCCAGGGCTTCACGGTCTTGCCGGCTGCCTGGCAGGCCAATGTGTAGGCAGACAGGCTATGGCAGAGGGAGGTGCTGTTGCCCTTCTGAGCACACATGTCGTACACGCATTGGCGGAAGTATTCAGAGGGGCTCAGAACTGCATGGCAGGCCGCGAAGGGGCCCTGGCTGTCCTGGAGCTGCCCGCAGGCCTGGTTGCTCTCATATGGTGCCGTCTCCTCTGCTGAGCACACAGGGCAGCCGTGGGGCCCGCAGCCCTCCTCACAGCCCTGGGAGGAGCTGGGCGCCCGCCACACGGCTCCAAAGGCATCCACACTAGGGGCCACAGCGCCACTGGGCAGGACAAAGTCATCGCTCCAATTGCCATTGAAGTTCCCACAGAGACCACAAAGCCGGCCCTGGAAGGAGCCGGGGATGTTTATGATGATGTGATCGTCACCATCAAAGAGAACCCGCAGCTTCTTGGTCGTCTGCAGAATCACGTTCCGGCCCTCAGCGGTCAGCCGCACATGGCCCACAGCCATAGGCAGGGCCACTGCCTCGCCATCCACAGTGACCTGGGTGGAAGGGTCAGGTAGGTAAGGCACTCAAAGAACCACAGGTAAGGTAGTCCCCTTAGACTCCCAGGATGGAATTGTGTCCCTCTCAGTACCTTTTGCGTAGGGTAGTGTCCCTCTCACTACCCTCAGGGCAGGGCTATGTCCCTTTCAGACCCCCACACTGGCCCACAGGCACCCCCAAGAGTGGGGCCATGTTCCCTTCAGACCCCTACGACAAATTTGTGTCCCTCAGTCCCCTCGGGGTTAGGTCCTATCTCCCTTAAAACCTCCAGGGTGGGCCCTGTCTCCCTCAGAGCCCCCAAGGGCAGGGCCACGTCCCCTTCAAACCCCCAGGGCAAGGCCATGCCCACTTACCTGTGGACCCCGAGCCAGGCTCACAACCTGGCCAGCCACTTTGACTAGCAGGCTTTGAAAATCTCCAGCCATATTCTTCTCAAGTACAATGGCAAAGTCCTCGTCCCCAGGATCTGGGTAGCAGACTTGGGCTAAGACATAGGAGCAGGAGCCATGCATATCATAGACATGTCCATCAAAGGTGACGTAGTGGATGCCTTCATTGGCCAGGCAGTGGCCGCAGCCTGTCGGATGACAGGCATGGACGCCATCCTCTAGCCGGCACTCTTCATGAGGCCTGCAGGCTATGCCCTCCTGGCAGCAGACGTGGCCGCCTGCCTCACAATGGCAGCGCCGCCCGCACTCAGGGCCTGGGTAGAAGGCCTCACCCAGCGGGTAGTACTGGCCCTCATGGAGGCAGCCACACTGGCCCACAGGCACGCAGGTGTCGCCACTGAGCACGAAGCCGGCATCACAGACGCAGCCCTCGTGGCAGGCTGGTTCACAGCCCTCGGGCGGGGAGAGGCTCGGGCAGCTCACGGGGCAGGAGTCACCACAGAGCTTGTAGTGGCTGTGGGCAGGGCACTGGAAGGCTGTGGGAACGAGAGGGGGATGAGCTGGGGGGAGGCGCAGAGTGGGGGGAGTTGCCCAGGTGGATCTGTGGGTTCTGCCTGAGCATATTTCATGAGTGAATGTGTGCAGGGATCTGAGAAGGATGTGGGATGCGACACATCTGACTGGGGATCCAGTGTGGGAGTCCTGGGGACCAGGCCTCTCTGACCAGGTTGTGTATCTGATTGGGTGAAGCTGCCAGGAGAGAACTGCCCGGGCCATCTGACAGTGAATCTGCAGGTATCTGCCTGCGCTATGTCAGGGTCATGGTTCTACCCGGGGTACCCACCCAGTGTTTCAGTGCAAATCTGCCCAATTCTCTCTAACAGAAGAGTTCCTGTCTGAGGCTATGGGACCAATTCCTGTGTATTTCAGTGTCTGAAACAGTCCAGGGGCGTCTGACCAGGGGTAACTCTCTAGGTCTCTCTGAGTAGGTGAGTCTCAGTCTCTCCTATTGCAGTAGGTGACCTGGTGTACTTCAGTATGTGAAGGCCACGGTGTCTGACAGGACATATCTGGCTCAGGAGAGGCAGGGTGGTGTGTCTTAGCCCCAAGGAGAAGGAGAAGGCTCTTCTCAGAGCCCTGTGAAGTGGGGAGGCAGGGAGATCCCTACTAGGTGGCCCATGCATGGATGAGTACTCACGACAGAAGTCTGGCCGCCTCCACTCGCCAAGCTGGGCCCCAGCGGCCTGGCAGGCTACCACGTAGGCGGCCACGGCAGGGCAGAGGCATCCCCGATGGCCCTGAGCCTGGCAGGCGTCCAGCAAGCAGGCCTGGAAGTACCGCTCAGGCAGCACGAGGTGGTGGCAGGGTGCCAGTGGGCCATCAGGGGCAGAGATCACGCCGCAGGCCTCCGGGCCTCCGAAGGTCTCCTCTTGCTCGGGCGTGCACGGCGTGTTGCACGACCCAGCCCCGGGTCCGCAGTGTCCGCAGCCCGGGTCGCCGCCCACCTGCCAGCCGCCGGGGTTCCCGCCCACCGCCTCCAGGTCGTCGTCGGGGTCCTGGTTGTAGTTCCCGCACAGGCCACAAAGGGAGCCCGCGTACGCCGCCGGCACGCACAGGCGCACGTTGCTGCTCCCGTCGAAAGCCAGCGAAAGCCCGCTGGGTACGGTCACCACCACGTCGGCGCCGCTCAGGTGAGCTTGCAGGACCGACTCCAGCTGGAAGGGCAGCGCCACGAACTTGCCGTCCACCTGCGGGGGCGGAATGAGGATAGGGGCAGTAAACGGCGTGGACAGAGGTTCGAATCCTGACTCCACTACCTACTGTGTGTGTGTGTGTGTGTGTGTGTGTGTGTGTGTAACCCTGAGCACGTGACCTCTCTCCTTTTAATAATAAGAATAAGCATCTATAGACACGATGTCGCTGGCTTCTCACGTTACCCTCTGAAGCAGCTACTTTCCTTAGACCCCTTTTACAGAGGAATAAACTAAACCTCAGAGAGGGGGAAGCCACTGCTCCAAGCCATCTGGCTCCAAGGCCTGTACTCTGAACACCATGCACCCACTAACCTGTGAAGGGTAATCAGGGGAATGGCAGACCACTAACTCCCAGGCAACTCCAGGGCTGGCACGTGTTCCTGTCTGGCCCACAGACCCCTCACCTGCAGCTGCTGGGGCCAGCGGGCACTGAGGGTCACGTTGTGCTTGCAGATGTGCAGGGTGATGCTGCGGGTATAGCTGATGACCTGGCTGCCCCGGTGTTCATTGGATACAGTGACAGTGAAGTTCTCCGTCCCCGCCGGTGGTTCATGGCAGGGTCCACTCAGCAGGTACTCGCAGGTACCGTGGAATTCGAATTGGTGCCCATCCAGAGTGATGTAATGGGAATCACCCCAAGCCTGACACTGAGCTGTGCTGATAGGATGGCAGCCATACTGGCCTGAGGGCAGCAGGGCGCATGCTTCTCCTAGCCCGCACCTGGCAGGATTGCAGACCAGAGAGCCACCCCCAGGCCCACAGTGGCACCTCTGGGAGCAGGTGGCATCAGCCCAAAACTCGCTGCCTGCCTCATGATAGGTGCCATTGGCCCAGCAGCCACAGCCGCCATCCAGAGGAACGCAGTGGTCGGCGCTCCACACGAAGCCTGGGTCACACTGGCAGCCCTCAGCGCAGGGGCCCTCACATGGGGCTGAGCCCGTAGGGGGAACAGGGGGTGGGCAGCAGTCTGGGCAGGATGGGCCACAGAGCTCATAGTGGCTGTTGTGGGGGCAGGAGATCTCTGCAGGTAGATGAAGGAGTGAGAGGGAGAGAAAGAGAGAGAATGGGGTTAGAGGGTGGGGTCTGACCATAGGATGAGAGGAGACAGAAACAAGGAGGAACCGACAGAAATCGAGAGAGACAGCGCAAGAGACACAGAGAGAAAAACAAAGATCCAACCAGAGACATGGAGAGAGAATGAGAAATAGAGAGAGAGAGAGAGAGAGAGAGAGAGAGAATCATAGGAAGACACAAAGATAAGCATCAAGAGACAAAAACAAAGACAGAGAGACACAGAGAGAAAGAAACAAAAAGACCCAGAAGGACTGGAGTGAAACCACATCAGCCCCGCGGAGAGAGGATCCCTGCCCCCAAGTCCTGCCTTGCTCCCCCAACACTCACCACAGCCTGCCTGTGTCCTCCAGTCCTTGATGACAATGCCAGCGGCCTGACAGGAAGCAGCATAAGAAGCCAGAGACTGGCAAAGTATGTCTTGGGCCCCATCGCCCAGGCAGAGATCCAGAACGCAGCTCTTGAAGAAACTATCAGGTGGCACATGGGCATGGCAGTCAGCAAAGGGGCCTCCCATGCCAGCGGCCAGGGGTCCACAGAAGCCAGGGCCCTTGTACTCCTCCAGCCAATCCTCAGAACAGGTTGGGCAGGACCCTTGACATTCATCCCAGCACAGTGGGTCCCAGCCTGGGGCTCGCCAGCTGCTGCCCCAGATGGGTATGGAGGGAGCCAGGGTGCCATTCGGGAAGACTTGGTCGTTGTTGGGGTTTTGGTCCATGTTCCCGCAGAGCCCACACACCGCACCATGATAGCTACTGGGCAGCGTCACCTCGACTCGCCAGTTCCAGTGATAGCTGACCCGCAGCCCGAAGTCGGCTGCCAGCACCACTTTTGATGCTCCCTGTGTCACTGAAAGCCGCCCATCAGCCACAGAGACAGGCAACGCTGTCAGCACACCATTCACCTTGTAGAAGAGGGGGTCGGAGGCAAACAGAGGTCACTTGAGGTGGGGAGGCCCAGCTCTGGCCCGTACCTCCCTCACTTGGCATGCCATGGCTGGGAGCTGCCAAAACCTTCCTCATAACTGGTGGGCATATAGTCATTTGACAAACATGGACAGCTACTGTAGTCCAGGCGCTGGGTAACAAAACCTAACGGCTGCTTTTTCTGGGTCTCTCTCTTGATGTCCATCTCCCTCCTTCATCTCCCTATTGACTCTCCCTCTACATCTAAATCTATCTCCCTTTCTGGATTTCTCTGTTTCAGAGACTGTGTGTGTGTGTGTGTGTGTGTGTGTGTGTGTATTCTCTCCCTGGGTCTCTATCTGGGTCCATCTCTCTGGATCTTTCCCCCACTTGCTCACTCCCTCCTCATTCCCTGGGCACCTCTCACCTCTGTGTGGCTGGGTATCTCTTCCACTCACTCACTATCATTGAGTGCCTATCTGGCGCCACCCCTCACTTTCCCCTTGTGAGCTGTCATTAATCTGCATCTCCATTACCCTGGGCAGAAAGGGTAGCCCACCTCTCTCTCTAGCTTCCTGAATCTTGCTCCACATTGGGGTCTGGGCCTTTCATTTGTTCCCTCACATTCACGGTGGCTTCCCCAGGTCAGACCCTCAGCCGAGCACTAGACATAACCACCTCACTGTGGGGCAGGGCCTGCTATGATCCCCATTTCTCAGATGAGGAAACTGAGGCCGACAAAGTCACTTGGCTAACATCACACCGCTCATGCAGACAGCCTGATTCTAACCCAGGTCTCTGAAAAGGCAAATGCTGAAGGCCTACGTTAAAGCCCTTTGCAAAGGGGTGAGCTCGTAATTCCCAACAGAGGGCTGACGTTTTTGCCATAATTGTTGTTGTTTTGTTGCCATTTTGTTTCAGGCCTAGGTGAAGAGAGAGAATGCTGAGCTCCTGACTGTGGCCAGCAGAACCCCTCCCCCCTACCAGGGACTCAGGGGACCATCCTGTGGCACTCACCCGGACTTTGCCAACTTCACCTTTGTGGAAGGAGATGTTGATGTTGTGAGCACTGACAGTGACGAACCTCACAAAGGACACAGCGGGGCTGCCCCAGTTCTCATTCTTGGTGGTGATGGTGAAGGGTGTCAGGCCGTGCGTGTTGTTGGCCCCTAGGCAGTTGGTTGTTGCCAGCACGTACTTGCAGGTGCCCTGGAAGTCAAAGTTCCAGCCGTCGAAGGAATGGTAGTGGGGGTCACTCAATAGCCAACACCTGGCTTCATAGTTGGGCACGCACACGCCCTGGCCATCCTTCTCCTGGCATGTCTCCTGTGGCGAACATTTGACACTCTCGCACAGGTCTGAGGAGAGAGGAAAGAGGCCCTTGAGGGGCTACCCAGCATGAGGCCAGCTGTGCCCCAACACCTTGCACGTCTGTGCAAGGACACTGGCTCTGAGGGCCACTGTCGGTGAAACCAGATTCCAGGGTCCCCACATCTGAGATGCAGACCCTACAGTTTGCTGTTTCTGAGACCAGGCCCTGGGGGCCCCCATGTCTGAAACTCAGGCCCTATGGTAGACTGTGCCTGAGACCCTGACATCGGAGACCCAGGCCCTGCAGTTTGTTGTCTGAGACTCAGGCCCCAAGGTCCTTGCAGCCAAGACTCAGGCTCTAGAGTCTCTATATCTGAGATCCAGGCCCTGGGGTTCCCTTGCTTGAGATCTCAGCCCCAGGGAACCCAGGACTGAGACCAGAGCCCCAGGGGTCCCTGTGTCTGTGACGCCAGCCCTGAGGGTACGCACAAAGGCACCTGCAGCCCTGGGTTCTCTGTGTGCAACACCTGGGCCCAGGCTCCGCCATGCCCGAGCTCCCAGCCTCCTGGGGGCCGCCACATGAGACCCACGTCCTGGAGGTCTCTGTGCCAAGAGCAGGGTACTGAAGGAACTTTCTGCTGAGTACCTAACCCAGAGGTCTCAACATTTGAGACCCTAACCATAGTGTCCCCGCATCTTAGTCTCACGGCCTGGGGATCCCTCTGTGCAAGACTCTCCTCGGGGTTCCTGCATCCGAGACCCTGGCCCTGGGGATCTCATTTCTGAGGCGCTACCTCCGAAGGTCTTTTTATTCAAGACTCTGTCCATAAGATCACTGTATCTACGACCCCAGTTTTTGACACCCCTATACCCAAGACCCCAGCGGTAAAACTTCTCCCTTTCTCCTAGTGCCCCTTTTCAATATAACACCCCTCAGCTCCACATCTACAGATGGTTAGGCTTTGCCAGTAGAGGGCGCTGGAGGGTCCCAACAGGAGCAAGGGCCCCGTTCCCGGCTTCCACCCGGCTCTGCCCTCCTGGCTCCTGCTGGGGTAGGAGGGGCCAGCAGCACGCGGGACACGCACTCTGAGAGGTCCACTGGCCTCAGCTGGCTTCCCAGAGAGTCACTCAGGCACCCCATCAGGTGGCTTCCCAATGAGTGTCGCCAGCACCCCAGTGAGGTTTTCCCGCTTGCCAGCTCCAGCTGGCACAACCTCTCTGCCATCCAGTGGGCTACAACCACACCCCCCAATGAAATCTGCTCTCCTCAGCCTTGGGCTGGGGGGCCTCTTCCCACTTCTTCCCTTCCTTGGGTGCTCTGCTTCAGCCTTAGGGGCAGGGGTGGGTGCTCCCTATATCTGTGCTTCTGTTTGTTAGTGTTCTTTCTAATCCCTAGTAGTCAATCCCCTATTACAAGTAAAGAATTTTATTAAACTTTCCTTATTCGAGCTGCTGTGTGGTTTCTGTCTCCTGATAGGACTCTGACGAATATACCCCCATCCCTGGGAGTCCCTGTGTTCCTGCCCATCAGCCCGGAGGTTCTCAGTTGCGGAGGTCCCATTTCCTTATGCTCAGGAATGAGAAAGTTATTCTCTGCCCTTCACCCTAAGAAACCAGTCCTGGGGGGCAGCTTTGTGTCTTAGACTTAATCTGGGGGTTCCCCATTCTGAGACTGTATCCCTATAAACCCCGATCCTCCACTCGAGGGGGACCCTGTATCCAAGACCCCCACCTGAGACCTCAGGACTCTCCTTTCTGTCCCTGACCCGGTGGGTCCCCAGTCTCCCCTACCCCTTGGGGATGGTTTCTGGAGTCCCGAGCCTAATCTCAAACACCATTGGTCAGCAAACTGTGCCACTGCTAGCTGCCTGTTTTTGTAAATAACGTTTTATTGGAGCTACACCCTCTCACTTACATGGTCTACAGTTGATTTCATGACACAGTGGCAGAGTTGAGTAGTTGTGACTAGGACCATAGGGCCTGCAAGTTTAAATATTTATCCTCTGGCTGTCCAGAGAAAAAGTTTGTCTGTTCCTGCCTCATGCTGACGGTCCCTGACATCTGCCAGGAAACCCAGCTCTGAGGGCCCCCACAGACTGGGTTCCACCATGAGAGTCCCTGCCTTTCAGACTGTAAGGTCTCTGCGCCTGGCCCTGGAAATCCTAGCCCAGGGGTCCCCAGGTCTGAGACTTCAATCCTTAGTCCTCTGTGCCTCCCGCTGTAAAGATCCAGGTCACACCACACTCGGTCGCTGTCCTCTATCCCCAGCCACGCCGGCCCCAGCCCCAGCCCAGCACCTTTGACGCAGCTCAGGACGCCTGCCGAGGGCCGACACACTTCCTCTGGTTCACAGCTGTGGTTCTGGCACACCAGGCCTTTCCCGGGGTAGCACAGGCACTGCTGCTGGCAGTTGTCAGTGAGTACTGTCTCCGCCGGCTGTGGGGAGAGGGCACAGCCATCAGGGCGGGAGCTGACCCCCGCATCTTTGGTGTTCCAGGCACAGAGGGGCCCGGGGGACAAGAGAGGGACATCTCTCAGCAGGGGTGGTCCCTGGTCTATGAAACGAAGGCACAGCATAGCTTTGGGGTCCAATTCCTTCCTTCCTTCCTTCCTTCCTTCCTTCCTTCCTTCCTTCCTTCCTTCCTTCCTTCCTTCCCTCAATTTCATTCATTGACTCACTCATCTGTTTATTCCACAATATCCACTAAATGCCTGCTGTCTAGGAGAAATGGTGTAACATAGTAATTAAGAGCAAAGGCTCTGGAGCAGATTCCCTGGGTCTGAAGCCTGTTTCTGCTATTTTCAAATCGTATCACTCAGTGCAAATTACTTAAATCTCTTTAATGCCTCAGTTTTTACATCTGTAAGTGGCAAGTAACAATACCGCCTGCCTATGGAAGTATAACTGAGTTACTAATCCATATAAAGTGCAGATGAAATGAAAAGAGATTTCCTTTAAATCATCCAGATGGAGAGGAAACAGGTAGAGATGAAACAAGATTGGGAAATACTGATTATTTTTGAAGCTGAGTGATGCCTACATGGAGATTTATTACACTGTTCTCTTTCACACGTTTGAAATGTTCCTAACGAAAAGTTTAATTACATCACTATACTATTACTCTTACTATAGCACTTAAAGCGATACGGGGCACATAGTGAGCACCATCTGCCTATTTGCTGTTATTACTATTATTATTTGTATGAGGAGAGCAACAGAGAGGGCTCTGCCCTCACAGAGCTCGCAGTGCTTTGAGGAGACAGACTTCAGACAAACACACTCAAATCGAAGGAAAAGGAGCAACTCGGAGAGTGGGAGAGGGAAGCGCAAGGAGTTAGCCATTACTGTAACAGACAAAATCTAGACCTGGGTTACAAAGCCAAAACTTGACCTGGGGAGCCAGGGGCGGGTTTAAAGTTGCAGGAGCCATGGTCCTATTTACAAAGGTCTTTCCTGCTACCAGAGAGAGCAAAAGCAAGGCTGGGAGGGGACAAACTGGACCCCAGTGGGGCCGTGGGGAGTGAAAGAGGAGTGGGTGGGAGACGCTCAGGAGGCCAAGAGGACAGGCTGTGGGGCTGATGAGCAGTGGGAGGGGGTCCAAGGTGAGGGCCCGGCTCCGCCTGGGATGACCAGGTTCCTACCTCATAGTAGACCCCTTGGTGGTAGCAGCCACATTTCTCGATGGGCACACAGGTTTCGCCGTCACTGAGGAAGCCAGCGTCGCACTGGCAGCCCTCAGCACACCTATCTCGGCACGGCGGGGGGTCAATGAGTGCAGAGCAGGTGAGAGAGCAGGTGTCTACGCAGAGCTCGTAGTGGCTGTGGGCAGGGCAC
Source organism: Rhinolophus hipposideros (assembly GCF_964194185.1). NCBI lineage: Eukaryota > Metazoa > Chordata > Mammalia > Chiroptera > Rhinolophidae > Rhinolophus > Rhinolophus hipposideros. Next base: position 38,637,366 of record NC_138067.1, read on the forward strand.
TTCATGGCTGCAAAGAGGAGGGGTGGGTCAAAGCCCCTGGAAAGCAGGGTGTGTCCCTTCTGTGCCTCTACCTCCCCACCGTTCTGCCCCTCACTCACGACAGAAAGATTCGGTCCTCCAGGGTTCCACGTGAACTCCAGCTGCCTGACAAGCACTCACGTAGGCCTGGATATTGCTGCAGAGAATGTCCTGATTCCCATCACTCACGCAGAGATCAAAGACACAATCTTCCAAGAGGCCTTGGGGATTAAGCAGCATCTGGCAGGCGGCCAGTGGCCCCGTGAAACTGCTGATAAACCCACAGAACTCCTCCTGCTTGTACTTCTCCTGCAGCTCAGGTGCGCACTCCGGGTTGCAGTTCTTGCCCGACGTGCAGGGCGGTGGCTCGCAGGGAGAGCCAGGCACGGCCACTTCCCAGGAGTTGCCGAACTCATTGGGGTCACCTGCCTGCGAGCCGTCGGGCTTCTGGAAGTCGTCCGTGGGGTCACCATTGTAATACCCGCACAGGCCATACATGTGCTGCTGGTAGTTGCCTGGGACGGTGATCCGCACATTGTACATAAGGTCGTAGGCCACACGCAGGCCAAAGTCAGTCTCAATCACCATGTCCAAGCCATGCTGGAAGGCGCTGACGCAGCCCTGCGACAGCACCACCGGTGGCTTCATGTCCACACCGTTCACCTGGGAGGCAGGAGATGCCATGCTTCAGAGGCTACACTTTGAAAGGGCGGCTTCTAGGTCAAGCCCCTACCTGACATTGAAGATCTTGTGAACTTAGTTTCCATATTTGTAAAATGGGTATAATAATAGGGTCTTATAGGGGGTTGAACGGTGTTCTCCAAAAGATATGTCCACCCAGAACCTCAGAATATGACCTTGTTTGGAATAAGGGTCTTTGCAGATGTAATTAGGGGAATGACCTCGAGAGGAGATCATCCTGGATTAGGGTGGACCCTATGCCCAGTGATGAGTGTCCTTGGAAGAGCCAGAAGAGGAGAAGACACAGACACACAGAAGAGAAAGCCATGTGTAGAGAAGGCAGGGATTCGAGTGACGTGGCCACAAGCCCAGGAACATCTGGAACTACCAGAAGCTGGAAGAGACAAGGAAGGATCTCCCCCCTAGAACTTTTGGAGGGGGAGCCGCCCTTGCCAACACTTTGATTTTGGACTTCTGGCATTCAGAACTGTGAGAAAATAAATTTCTGCTGTTTTAAGCCACCAAGTTGGTGGTAACTTGTTCTGGCAGCCACGGGAAACCAATCAGGATCTCAATGCGATAACAACGTTAGAAGCTATCCTTTAATCACCACTTACTACAGTGATCGATAGTGCAGTGACTGACTCCAGAGTCACCGGCCTGGGTTCAAGCACAGCTCTGCCCCTTCCTCTCTCTGTGACCTTGGGCAGGTAGGTCACCTCTCTGTTTCTGTTGCCTCATCTACTAAGTGAGAATGAGAGACCTACCCCATAGGGTTATTGTCAGGATTCGATACATTAATATTTGCAAAGTGCTGAGAAAGGTGTCTGGCATAGAATGGGTGCTCTGGCAGCGTCACTGTTATTATTAACTATGACTGGGAGTTTTTATTTTGAAGAGTAAATGGGTGCTACAGGGTTTTGCCTTAAGCGTCAGTGGGTGGAAAGTCAAGCGAAATTCCTGAGGAAATGTACTTCAAGTCCATGAGCCAGAAACCAGTGGTTTCAGGTTATGGCTGCTGGGCAGCAACAAAGCCTTGTAAATCCACCCCTGAGTAACACCTCGCTTGGCCTCCCTCAATATAGATACAATGAGCATTAGATTCTCTAGGGAGTGTGAGGGATCAGGGGAGAAGACAGGAGAAAAACATGCTCCTGGCTGAGTCCCCTGAAAACAAAGTCCACCACGCTACTTCCCGAGCAGGGACAAGTCGTGGTTAAGGACAAGTGACTTAACCCCATGCCTCAGTTTCTTCATCTGTAATAGTTTCCAGCTCAGAGAGAAGCTGGGGGATTCAGTGAGATGAACTAACAAGAACACCAACAACTCACATGTGTTCCGAGCCAACTATGTGTCAGGGGCTATTCTAGAAGCTTGGGTACATCAGGGACTGTGTGAAAATGTCGGGTGCGTGGCCAGTGTGCAGTGAGCACCTGAAAAAGTCAGTTATTCATCAGCAGTCTTGCCGTCAGTACTGCTCCTCATACAGCGGCCCTGTGCCTGCGTTTTAGTGGGATCTCAGGGGAAAACCCTCCCGTGTAAGTGAAATCCCAGTTTCCATGTGAGACCAAATCCTTCTCGGTCTGAAAAGCATCACGGAGCTCCCAGGGTCCAGCGTGCTGTCTCCTGGTTCACTGTTGTGGGTTCAAGTCCTGCCTTTGCTGAGGGACTGGGGGTCAGTGATGGGACCGCCCCCTCTAAAAAAATAAAGCAGATCATGGTACTTCCCGCTACTACTGCGAGGATAAAATGACACTATGGATGTGAAGTGCTTAGCAGCAATAAGGTCTGGGGTCAGCTGTGTAAAATCCGTAGCTGCTATTATTGTTGTTATGGTTGTTAAGGGGTGATGGCGTCACCCACATGATTGGCCCTGTCCTTACACCTTTCCCATCCCTGAATTTTTCCAACTTCTGATTGCGTAATGTTCTGCTGCTGGCCATGAGAGCAGGGAGGTGGCTGGGGCAGGGAGGAGGATGCAGTGGAGGGGAATGGGGGTAGAAGAGCTGTTCAGAGGGGATAGTCCAGGGGCAGGGAGAAGGGAGACTGAGGAGCATAGAGGGAGGGAGACGGAGCCACACGGCAGCAGGTCTCAGGCCCCCAAAACCTCTGCCCTTCTTGGCTCCACACTCTGGGATCTGACTGGCATCCCATCTTCTGGTGACCCCATGCCTCCCACATTCCCTCTGAGCCCTGTGCCCCCTGCCCCGGGACTGAGTGCTGCCTGTATCCCACCCACAGGTCCCCTCCCCTGCAGGTTCAGTCCCTGCTCTCACCGTGACCTTCCAGTGCATCTGCTCCAGCCGCAGAGTGAAGTTCGCCACCTGGACAGTGATCACTTTGGTGGCACTGACATTCCTGTTTTTCCACTGCGCATTCTCCTGCAGGACGGTGAACTGCTCCAGGCCGGGATGGGTCCCGTTGCTGCGAGCCAGCACGTACACACAGGTACCCATGAAGTCGAAGTGGCAGCCATCAAAGGTGGTGTAATGGGGGTCTCCCGATGCCTGGCAGGTGGCAGAGCCCACAGCCACACAGCGCAGTATGCCACCAGACGGCTGGCAGACCTCGTGTGGGCCACAGGAGGAGGCCTGACAGGTTACCTCGCCACCTTCATGGCAGTAGCAAATGGAATCGCAGCCCGGTCCGGGATAGAAGGACTGGCCTGGCAGGTGGTAGGTGCCCTGGTACACGCAGCCGCAGGAGGACAGGGACACGCAGGACTCACCGCTGAGCGCAAAGCCCTCGTCGCACACGCAGCTCTCGTGGCAGTCGGAGCCGCAGCCCCCAGGCACTGAAAGGTCTCCACAGGACACCGGGCAGTCATGGGAACAGGTTTCGTAGTGACTGTGGGGAGGGCAGCTCAGCGCTGCAGGGAGAGTGGCCATCAGGATGGAGAGTCCCTGCTCCCCAGTGACACAGCTGACCCCGACACACACGCGTGTGCACACACATGCTCACACACACTCACACATAGGCAGTCTAGCTACAAGGATCCCTTCTGTTGAGTGGGGAACAGATTACATCACAGCTAATCTGATCCTGATAATTGGGTTGCTTTTCCTCTTTAACCGTGATTTGGGTTACCTATGTCTTCAGTGAACTTATTCAAGTTGGTAACAAGTTGTGGATCTGTGGTGTGTATTTTAAACATTCGGAGACATGTATAGTATGTGTGCGTGTCTGTGTAATCTATGCAGTGTATTTGTGAATGCAGCATTCTTAGCTTCTTCACTCTGTAGTAGTAGTAGTAATTCTACAGTATATTAAAATATTTGGCCACGTTGTAAAGAAAAAAAAAGAATCCTTGTTTCTCTCTTCAAACCCCACTCACTCCAGATTATAGGACAGGCAGTTTCCTCAAAAAACAACAACAAAGAACGAAACAAAAGCTGAACCTCATCAAGCCTCTATCTGTGCAGTCCTATCCGTTAGTCACTTGTGGCTATTTACATATAATTGAATTAAAATAAAATCAAATCGAACATTTAGTTTCTTGGTCACACTAGCCCTATTTCAAGTGCTCCGGAGCCACATGTGACTAGTGACCAGACAGGACAGCTCCGATATAGAACATTTGCACGGTCACTGAGGTTCTATTGGACAGCACTGTCCTAGGTGTCATATCCAGTTTATGAGAGAATCAGGTGGACACGTTAAATAACACTATAAAGAAGCAACTAGCTAAAATCAGAAGGTAGGCAATCCTGCAGGACAAATGACGTGTTTTATTTTCCCAATAAAGAAATGGCATGAACAAAAGGGAGGGGTAGATAGAGGAGTGGATATGTGATAAAGCAAGTGTGATAAAATATGGATTGTACAATCTAGATGGTGAATATCTGAGTATTCACTGTAAATTCTTTCAACGTTCCTGTATATTTGAAGAATTTCATAATAATATGTTTGGGGGAAACAGAAAGGGAACTATTAAAGGAAAAATGTGATTTAAAAAAAAATCAACCCAATGCAACGTGTGTGGATTTGGTCTGGATCCAGATTCAAAAAACTGAAAAAAACTACATATTTTTTAGACAACGAGGGAAAGTGGAACCCAGATTGGGTTTTAGATAATGTTAAGGAATTAGTGACATTCGAATGCTTTTTAATTCCAACGTGGAAGTCTCGTTTTTGATCACTGTGTCATCAGTTTTTGCTGGGTAACAAACACCCCCAAAGCTTAGTGAATTAAAACCACCGGTACTTATTGTTTCTCATGATTCTGTGGGCTGTGCAATTATTTAAATTTAGGATTAAAACCGGAGAGGTATGGTTGAACTTCTATTAAGTTCATAAGCTTTAGAAGTCAGAATAGTGGTTATCTCTTGGGGCCTAATGCTGGGAATGGGGTGTGAAAGGACCCCATATGTTCTTTTTCATGATTCTTGGGACAGGTTATGCAGATTTGTTCTCTTGCTGAAAAATGTCAAGTTGCTTACTTAGTATATGTACATATTTTTGAACATGTGTATTGTATTTCAACAATAAATTGAAAAATGTAAAGATCCAGTGAAGGGGTACATGATTTTCAAACTTTTCTGATAGTAAGCTAAAACATTTGAAGACCATTCCTGCACCCATATCTGATACAAGGGTCTCAAACTGACCTGCCCAAGGGGCCAGGCAGTTGTTGTAAATGAATGAAGTAGGACAGATGGGGACCAAGAACTGGAGAAGGAACGAAGCTCCTTTTAAAGACAATATTACTGCTTGTTTCTGAATGACAGGTGCCATATGGGAATCAGACCCTGGGCCACCAGATGTTTTTGGTTGTCTTACAGATATTTACTGTATCTATGACTTCCTAGCTGTCATGATCCTGAGCATGTCACTGAACCTTTCTGAGCCTCAGTTTCTTCATCTGGTAAATGGGTAAAACCATAGTCCCTATCTCATGGGTTGTTATAAGAATTAAGTGAATTAATGATACTTATATGTTAATGAATATACACAAGGCTGAGCCCCCCAGTTGTTACTATTGGTACTCACGGCAAAGCTCCTCACTCCTCCAGGGGTGCACAGTGGCCTCCGCGGCCTGGCATGACTCCGCATAGCTGGCCAATGCATCACACAGTGGCCCAGGCTGGCCTGGGAGTATGTAGCTGTCGTAAACACAGTCGCGCACAGCACCCTGTGGATCCACGGTGTCATGGCACTCTCGGAAGGGGCCCTGCGGGTCGGCAAGGATCCCACACCCGCTCTTGCTCTGCAGCTGCTCGGCTATCAGGGAGTCCAGCATGGGATAGTCACCTGGCTCGCTTGCTCCACAGCCCGGCCTGGTCTCCTCCTGCCAGCTAATCCCGAAAGCCAGTGCATCGGCAGCTTGGCCTTCACCGCGCAGAGCCAGGTCATCGCCTGGGTCCCCATTGAAGTTACCACAGAGCCCACTCAGGGCCCCAGCATAGCTGCTGGGCACCTTGACAGTCACATGGGCATTCCAGTTGTAGGTGACAGTCAGGCCAAAGTCTGTGCGCACGGCAGCATATTGGCCCTGGCGGAACACTTGCACCTGCCCATCTGCCGCCTGGAAGGGCAGGTACTGAATGATGTCGTCCACCTGGGGAGAGATGCAGGAGGGTCAGGGTATCCGTGGCTCTGTGGTCCACCCCTCTTTCACTCAGTTCCAGCTATTCTGGGCTCTTTGCTGTTCTCTTAAGCACATTATTCTTGGTCCCACCTCAGGGCCTTTGCACTTGCTATTCCCTCTGCCTAGACCACCATCCAATTCTCTTTGTCCTTAAAGTATCAGATTAAATCCAAATCTCTAACCCATGACCTTCAAAGCCCTGTCTCCCCATTACCTCCCTGACTTCACCTCCTCTGCCCCTCCTCCTCACTCATTCTGCTCCAGCCACTGGCTTTCTTGACATTCCTCTAATTCCCCCAGTTTAGTCTAACTTTAGGGCCCTTTCTCTTGGCTAAGAACACCACCGACCACTTTTCTCCTGGCTGCTTCCCCTTCATCCTTCAGGACTTGGCTTAAATCCAAGCCTCTTCCCTAGAAGGTACTGCTTAACTTTGGCTCCGTCCACCTTTGTGCCTGCGTCCCCTGCCACATCACTCACCCAGCATCCTTGCTGTCCACCTGAACATATCAGTGCACTGTCACCTCAGGACCTTTGCACTTGCTGTGCTCGCTTCCTGGAATACCACCCATCACTCTGCACTTGGCCACTTCTACTTCATCTTTTAGGTGCCAGCTTTGATCCAAATCCCTCACAATGGCCTAAGAGGCCCCAGATTGGAATAAGCCCCACTACTCTCCAATTGAATTCCCTAGGAGTGCCCTATTCCTAGCCCCAGTTTGTTCCTGGCCTCAGAGCCTTCGTACTTGCTGTTCCCTCTGTCTGGAACACCCTTCCAGGCATTTCTCGCTTTACTTGTTCCATCTGTTTCTTCAGGAGAAGTAATAGAAGGTAATGGTTGAGAGTACGGACACTGGAGCCAGATAGCATGGTTTCAAATCCTGGCTCTGCCACTCATTACCTGTGTGTCCTTGAATAGGTGAATCAACCTTTCTATGCCTCAGTTTCCTCATCTAACAAGATTAAGTATTTCACAGGATTGTAAAGATTAAACGAGTTACTATATGTCAATCCTTTAACACGTAGAAGTAACTTAACATATGTTGGCTATTATTATTCAAGCTTCAGTTTAAAAGTCATCTCAGAGAGGTGACATTAATACATATTCATAATTAGGTTCTCTGTTTGTCTGGAAGCTTCTCTATGCCAAACCAGGCTTTATGGGCAGAATTTCCTTTACTCCAAGGTCGTGCTGAGGGTTAAGAATTAAGGCCGGTAAAGAGTTCAGCATAGTGCCTGGCAAGTGGAAAGTTCTCTCGGTTTTCCATTTCCAATCATCCTCCTCCCAAAAGCATGGGCCACTGCCCCAACCGCTCAATAATAATTATTAGCTATTGTGACTCTTACAACAACCTCACCGCTCGATTTTTATCTTTTATTTTTTAAAAGAGTAAATCAGGGGTTCTTGAGTTCTGCTGGGTGGTAGACGCTCTGAGAACCCTCTGCCCAGAAACTTGCCACTGTTTGGTCTCTTTCCCCCAGCCACGACCCCTAGTTACTGACCTTTTACAGGTCACCTTACTCTCTGAAAATCAATCACCCTCCAGAGGAATGCACAAAAGTATAACTTGGCAGGATTCATATCAATAAAATATAAAGTCAACATTTACTGAAAATTTGCTTGGTGCCAAGGCCACTTTTAAACACCCTACACATATTAACTGGTCAAATTCCCACAACCACCTCGAAAAGCGCCTTCTACTTGGAGGCACCCTCTTATTATCTCTTTTGACAGAGGACAAAACGAAGTCCCCGAGCGACAAAGTCACACAGCCAGGGAGAGGCAGCACCCCCGGCTGGGGGGCCAGGGCCTTAACCACTGACCACAGGTCCTCTAAGAGACCCCCAGCCCCACTCACTCTCTGGAAGGACGTCCTGCCCTTCCACCCCGCCCTGGGTGCGCGTTGCTCACCAGCACTCGTCCAGGATACTGCCGGCGCACCTCCACCTTCACTCCCAGGGTCTCCACGCGCACGGCGCGCGTGTAGCTCACGGTCGGGCTGCCCCGACGCTCATTTTCCACCAGTACCCGGAAGGAGGGCAGCATCGTGTTCTGGCCGCTGCAGCCGGACAGCAGGTAAGTGCAGGTGCCCATGAAGTCGAATCGCCGGCCGTCAAAGCTCACGTAGTGCGGGTCCCCGGACGCCTGGCAGCTCCCAACGCGGTCAGCGTGGCACCCCAGGAGGTCGTTCTTCACCAGGCAGCGCTCGCCGGCCGGGCAGCCGTGCGTGTCCTCGCAATGCACCTCCCTGGTAGCGCTGTCGCAGGTACAGCGCCGCCGGCACTGGTCGTCGGCCCACATCTGCTCGCCCGGCGCCAGCGGGCGGCCTTGAAAGATGCAGCCGCAAGACGAGGCCGCCACGCAGTCACCACCGCTGGCCACGAAGTCCGGGAGGCATGTGCAGCCCTCCACGCATGGGCGCTCGGAGCAGTTGGCTGGCTCTGCGGCGGGGTTGCAGGAGGCAGGGCAGGCGGGACTGCAGGGATCGTAGCGGCTGTTGGCTGGGCAGGACAGGGCTGCAGGGACACAGGGACGCGCGTCAGGCCAGCGCAGGCGCCCTCGAGGGACGCCCAGCTGGGAACGTGCCAGGACTTCCCTCCAGGAACCCTGCTCCTCCCTCAGAGCTCCCCATCTAGCTCATGGCACTTCCATCCTTCAAGGAACTCAGGCCCCAAACTTCACAGACATAATCGACCCCCCCCCCTTCATTCACTGGACAACCAATCTGTCAGTAAGTCCTGTGAGCTCCATATTCAAAATCCATCCCTTTCTCCTCTCCCCACCGTCCCCACCCTGATGCTGTCTACCCCAATAGCCTCCTGCCTGATCACCTTTGGCCCCATCCTGCCCCCGCCCCCCAGTCTTCCTCACAGGAAGCCAGAGGGATCCTGTGAACATCTGAGTCAGACCACGTCTCTCTCTGCTGAGAGCCCTCTGGTGGCTCGGTCTTGCTCAAAGGAAAAGCCAGAGTCTCCCCTACCTCTGTGGCCATTGAGGCCCCGCTCGACTGGGCCCCATCACCTCTCAGCCCTGTCTCCTCTCACTCTCCTTCTGGCTCACTCTGCCCCAGCCACTGTGGCCTTCTCAGGGGTCCTCACTCTCCCAGCTCAGGGCCTTGGCTCTAGCTGTGCCCTCAGAAGACAGTGCAGCATGTGGCTAAGAGGAGGCTACCGGAGCCGAGATGTCCTGGGTTCCAATCCCCGCTCTCCCCGTCTTAGCTGTGTGATGATGAGCAAATGATTCCAATCACCCTACGCCTCATTAGTCAAATAGGTAATACCAGTGCTGCCCTCACAGAGTTGCTGTGAGGAGTAAATGAGTTCATGTGTAGAGACACCCAATGGACGTCACTGTTATTACAGTGCTACCTCGGTTTTCTGACATAATCCCTTCTGGAAGACCGTTTGAGTTCTGAAACGTTTGAAAATCGAGGCACGGTTTCCCCATAGAAAGTAATGCAAAATGGATTAGTCCGTTCCAGACTTTTAAAATCAACCCCTAAAACTGCAAATTTAGCATGAATTTTACTATCTAATGATACCATAGATCCATAAAATTGACGGCGTTCATAAACCAAAATGTTCGTCAATGGAGACGTTCGAACACCGAGGTACCACTGTACTTAGCTGACTCTGTTGCCTTATCCTGATCTCTGTCATCTCTCAATGTCATCTGCTCAGAAAGGTGTTCCCTGAGAATCCTCTTCAGGAGTCTCCCATTTGCTCTCATTATATGAACTTCGTTTCTGCTGCTCTCTGAAGATACTCCACAGTTTACTGCTACTCTGTCTTCCTGACAGGATATAAGTTCTGCGAGAGTGGGGACCTTGTCTGCCTCAAACACAGCTGAATCAGCACCAAGGACAGGGCCTTTCCCACAGGAAATGATCAGCAAATACTGTGGAAATGAGTGAGTAGATGAACGAACTCACTGGTTCCTCTTCTGCACCGAGCACTGGGGACTCTGGGGAGGAGGGTGTTTATTGGGCAGTAAGGACACAGCAGTGACCAAGACAAACCTCAAATGGCCTCAGTGTCTCACCCAGACTTACTCCCCCTCCACAGTCCCTGACGCAAGCCCGGGCTGGATGCCTCTTCCTCCTTCCCTCTAGCCTCTCTGCCTCCGGAGCATTTCTCCGGGAGTCTCACAGGAGAGGGGCATCAGGGAAGGGGCCAGATAGTGGTTCCGGGAATGCTTATTGAATGAATAAATAAATGAGTGAATGAATGACTAAATGTATGGACACTTGGCTAAGGAGTTTGTCCTTTATGCAAAGGTCATTGGGGAGTCATGGAAGGGATGTAAAGGCAGAGATGTAAAGGAAGAGATATTTCTGCTTTGGGACTCTGAAGACCACCTCTTATGCCAAGCTTTGTACATGCTCTTCCTTCAGCCTGGAACTCACTTTCTGCTCCCTTTCTCCTGTCTAGTTTGCTAATTGGGCCTCCTATAGGTTGCTAATTGGGCCTCCTTTTCTCTAGGAAAATCTCCTTGACCACCTCTTCCCTCAACCCAGGCTGAGTTAGGAAGCTTCTTTGGTCTCCCATTGCCTTCTGGGCCTTCGCCCACTCAGCCCTGACCACTCTGCCTGTGCCGCCTCCAACCCAGCCATGACTACTCTGGGCTGTCACTATCTAGTGATATGTCTGCCCGAACCTTAGGCTCCCTGTCACAAAGCCTGGCTGGCTTGTCCATCTCCATGTCTCTGGCCTGGCCCAGCTCTGGGCTGAACCACAGTAAGTGCTCAGATATTGAGCAGATGTCAGGGGTCCCCTGCCTCCCACCATGTGCTCCCAGCCTCCACCAGGGCATCACTCACGGCAGTTGACTGCTGTCCTCCAGTCCTTGACAGAGACGCCATGCTCCAGACAGGCGTGGGCGTAGGCGCTGAGGCCCCGGCACAGGCTGAACCGGTCCCCGTTGGCCACGCAAAGGTCATGCACACACTCCTTCAGGAAGGGCTGGGGGTCCAGAGCCTTGTGGCAGGCGGCAAAGGGGCCACTGGGCTCGGTCAGCGTGCCACAGAGATTGCTGCTCGCGTAATGCTGAGCCTGGTCTTCAGTGCAGGAGGGACAGTCGTTCTCGCAGCCATCCTGACACAGGTAGTCTCCATCATCCAGCTTCCAGCTACTGGCAAACCCCACAATGTTAGGAGCCTGCTCCCCGTCAGGGGTGAGGAAGTCATCATCAGGGTTGCCATTATAGTTGCCACACAATCCGTACACCTGGCCTCGGAAGCGCTCAGGCAGGCTCACTGCCAGCTGGGAATTCCAGTCGTAGGTGACCACCAGCCCGAAGTCCAGTTCCACAATGACCCGTGTCCCACTGTGGTACACGTGGAAGCGACCCTCGGCCACGGAGACAGGCAGCCGAGAGCGCTGGTTGTCGATCTGCAGCGGGGGTGAGGAGGGAAGGGAGTGGTCAGATCCCCTGTGGTCTGGCCTGCAGCTCCTCATGTCCTACCAGTCCTTCCCTGCTCTAGCTGTGGTGGGATTCCTCCCTCCTGCTACTGCCACCAACCAAGCCTCAGGATCTTTGTCCTTGCTCCCCATGGCCTGAAATGCTCTGCCCCTAGTTGCACACGTGACTACTTCCTCACCTCTTACAGAAGCTTTGCTCAAATGGTACCATCCCAGTGAGGCCAGCCCTACTACCCTGCTTTATATGGCAACCCCCTCCTATTCCCTTCTCCCGTTTCCTGTTCTACTTGTTCCTATACCTTCTAACCTTCTAGAATATAATTTGCATGTATCAGCTGTCTAGCTCCATAGACTGTCAGCTCCACGAAGACAGGGATTTTTGTCTGCTTGGATCCCTGTTTCCTCTCCAGTGCCTAGAACAGTGCCTGGTAGAACAGCGGGCACTCAGTGAGTGAATGAAGGCACTGCTGTGTTAAATAAACACTCACTGGGCACCCACTCTGTGTCCGGCCTGGGCTGGGAGATCATGGAGATCTTGTGATGACCGAGAAAACTCTTGACCCTGCTCTCATGGGGCTCCCAGTCCAATGGGAGAGACAGAACTGTCACTAGACGGTGATAGATCAGAATGGACAGGGCTGGGGTAGTGGAGACACAGGAGGCTGTGGAAGCCTAGAACAGGGGCCAGATCCAAACTTGCATATCAGAGGAGGCTTCCTGGAGGAAGGGACAGCGCAGCTGAGCTGTAAAGGATCAGTGAGGGATAGCCACAAAAACAAGGATGGGGAGGGTATTGCTTTGCAAATGTCCTAAGTGGAGAGAGAGTCTGGCCAGGAGATAAGGAGAGTGTCTCTCTGTCCCCTGGACCCATTTCCTCTTCCTGAGCACCTTCTCATTCTTACCCCACACATTCTCGTCTTAGCCAAGAGGAGGGGGTATGAAAATGGAGTAACAGGCAGAAGGAACAGGAGAGTGATGGTCTGAAGGTAAGATAGGTCAGTCAGTCAGGAAGGAAGGAAGGAAGGCCTGCATGCACCCTCCTGTGTGTCCAGGCCGAGCAGGCGCAGTGCTGCACACACAGCAGGCACCAAGGCAGCTCAGGGCCCCTCACTCACAGGCTCTGTTCAGGGACCACTGTTCAAATCCGTCTCTCCCCCAAGATCCATGATCTCCACTTTTAAATGACACAGTCACATTTGTTCATTACAGAAAACTTATAAAATGTGCATATGCAAAAATGAGAAAAGAGAAATCACTCATATTGAAAAGAGAAATCTCTCAAAAGAGAAACACACACACACACACACACACACACACACACTTTATAAATCCTGCCAGATTTTTTCTACCTTTAAATACATTTCCATTTTTTAAAAAAAATAATGAGACCGTGCTGAAGTTACCATGTCACGAACTCCTCTTTTCTCCCAACAATGTCTTGTGGACAACCTGCCATGATTCTACGAGGAGCTCTAAACCTTTGTCAACTGACTGATCTCAGTAAGGGTCTGACAAAAGCCATGGACCCTCTCCCTGAAAAACTGCGTGGTCTGTGCAAAATTCTGCACATAATTTCAAGGGATTTGAAGTCCCCCCGAGCCTGTGCTCAATCCCTCTAGGTCTCAGAACACCGACTTTAATCCACTTGGCGATGAATCTCACAGGTCCACCTGAACACTCACAAAATGAGGGACGTACCAGAAGATTCACTGCAGTACTGTTTGCCATCAAGAACAAAGTGTCCATTCCCAGATGACTGAGTTAAATGAGCTATGATGCCCCCATGAGATGGAGAAGGATACAGCTGTAAGAAAGAAGGGGAGGCTCCCGATTCACGACTACGGAAACAGCTCCAGAATGTACGGTTCAGCGCAAAAAGCAAAGTACAGAGCAGAGCAGAGCATACAGTACAGTACACTTTGGGAAGAAAGGGAAGAGGTAAGGATGGATGTCTATGGTTGCTTGTATTGGCATCAAGAAACCCTAGATGAATACTCAAGAAATCAGTAAAAGGCATCACCTGTGGGGAGTGGGGGAAGAGCAGATGAAGACAGGAGTGACAGCAAGACCTCTCACAAAATGCCCTTTTTGTTTTGAACTATGTGAAGGCTTTACCTATCGAAAAACAAAAATCTCAGCAACATGGAAGAATCTCCAAAGTACTATGCTGAGCAAACAAAGACTTACACAAGAGGCTTCTTACACTAGATGAGTCCATTAATATGAAGCTCTTGGACAAACAAATCTAGGGTGGAAAAAAAATCAGAACTCTGATTGCCTTTGGGGTGAGGGAGGCTGGGGATTGTTTGGGAAGGGACATGAGGGAATTTTCCAGAGTGATGAAAATATCCTATATCTCAATGGAGGTTTGGGTTGCTCATTTGTAAAAACTCTGTGAACTGTACACTTAAAATTTGTGGATTGTATTATGTATACATTTTATCTCAAAGGTAAGCAGTAAGAAGTGTAAAAACTACTGTATTCCAGTTAATGATATAGAATTTGAAGTCTTTAGGGGTGAAATGTACTGATGTCTGGAACTTACTTTTAAGTATATAAAAAATAAGATGGATTGTTGAATGGACAGAGGAGTGGACAGATGATAGATGTGAGCTACATCAGAAAGAGTAAAATGTTTAGAATCTAGGTGGCTGGCCCATGAGTGTTCACTGCACAGTGATTTCAACTTTGCAGGATGTTTGAACTTTCTCATAATAACATGGTGGGAAAAAGGGACATAATTGCTCTAGGCTGGTATCTATATTGGCTGAGTTTCCCAGGGGCAGAAGGGCCTAGAGCAGGGGTGTCCAAACTACGGCCCGCGATCCATTGTTAATTGGCCCGCAGCAAATTCCAAAAATATATTTAGTTTACTTAAATAAACCAGGTGAAGCAATAGTACTTGACCTCGAGTGAGTGGCCTGGCTGTTTGTGTATTTTACCGCATATGGCCCTTGGTGAAAACCGTTGAAAAAAGTTTGGACACCCCTGGCCTAGAGGTTAAGAATAGGGACTCAGAAGCCGGCCTGCCCCTGTTCCCAGCTCTCTCTTACAGCACTAAGTCCATGCCAAGCAACTCATCTCTCTGGACCTCAGTTTCCTCATCTAAAAGTGTTGATAATAATGCCTATCCCACAGATTGCTGTGAACATTAAATGCATTAATACCTGGAAAGTGCTAAGAAACAAGTCTGGCACATAGTAGGTGCTCACAAAATTTAGTGTTTGGTCACTTAAGAAATTTCCCATTGTTGGACATTTTCCTTTTCTTCCCCCCTTTCCTTCTGTCCATCCTTCCTCCCTCTCTCCCTCCCTTCCTCCCTTCCTTCTCTCCTCCTCCTCCTCCTTCCTTGGGCTCTCTCTCTCTCTCTCTCTCCCCTTCTTTATTTTTTTGCTATTATAAACCATATTGGCATAAATATTTTTCCCTAACCATATCTCTGAGCATCCTTAATATTTTTATAAGTACAATTGCTGGCCAAAAGGGTTCTTTTAAGGTTCTGCCATGGGTTTTCAAATCCCACCTGCCCAGCCCCCATTCCCTGGGCCCACTCCTTGTACCCTCCTCCCCCTGGCAAAGGGCTCAGGTTGGGGGCCTGACACCCAGGCCTTGCCTCCTCCTTCTGACTGATGGGCCTTAAACCCTGAAGATTCTGAATACTTACCCGGGCGAAGCCAACTTCCCCGCGGAGCAGCGACACGGAGTGGCTATAGGCACGCACAGCGACGAAGCCCACGCAAGAGACGAGGTGGCTGCTCCGGTGCTCGTTTTTGGCCTCCACGCTGAACGCGGGCAGAGTCTGGTCCTGGCTGTTCAGTTCCGCCATCGTGTATGAGCACGTGCCCATCATGTCGTAGCGACGGCCATCAAAGGTGGTGTAATGGGGGTCACCCTGGGCGCGGCAGGTGGCCATGGAGACCTGTACGCACCTGGCCTGCCCGTTCTCCACTTGGCAGGATTGCGAGGGATGGCACTGCAAATCTTCGCAGGGGTGCTTCTCCACGGACTTGTAGGCTGAGGAGGGAAGGGGGCGGTGGCGACAGAGAAGGAGTCAGGAGTGACCTGGCAGTTGGGAATCCTGGCGCAATACCATCGTAAGGAGTTTGGGCAGTTCGCTCACAACTACCCATTGTCCAAGTGGGGAAACAGGTCTGGAATCTCACAGGGGGAGAGCTCTGCAGGCCTGACCTCAGCCCAGATTGTCTGATTCCTCAGCTCAGACCAGAAGGACTGGAAGGCAGTGAAGAAAGACCCACAGGAACAATCGTGGAAATGTTAATTTGTTAATTTTCTCTCCCTGCTTCGTCCTCTCCCCTACTTTCCCATCCAGGTCAAAAGGCTACGGCACCTTTTTGAAGGACAAAAGATGGAAGACAGAAACTGTTCAACAGAATGGAAAAGACAGTGGAGTCAGGCTGCTAGTCTTGAATCTTGGCTCAAGCAGTTAGCTGTATGACACCGGACAAGGAATTTTAAACTCTCTGTGCCTCGGTTGCCATATGTGTAACATGCGGATGATACTAACACCTTCTTTACAGGGACATATGGGAAGGGGAGTGCTGCCGGGTTTAAATAAGCTAAAACATAAGTAGGGTTTGGAACTGCCCTAAGTGTTAATTGAGTGTTACCTGTTATAATTACCTACCTCTTCCCCATCCTACCAATCAAGCCCAAGTGGCCCTTTGAAGTTGAGTGGCTTCCATGTCATGGAGGATGGGTGAGGGTATTTTTGCCAGTGCTGGGAACCTTAGCGTCTGGGGTCTTAGCGTGAGGGGGAGGGAGGTCTAAATAAGAAGAAACAGCTCTTCCTCTCTGTCTTCAGAAGCTCTTGCCCTCTATCTGCTCATAATAGCAGCTTACCCTTATGTAGTCCTACTCATTTGCCAGGTGACTCCCTACGTGCTTCACAAATGTTAACTTATTACACCCTCACTTAAACAATCCTGTGGGGGTGTGTGGTTATTATCCCTGTTTTACAGATGTGAAAACTGAGGCCCACAGAGGCGAAGTCACATGCTCCAGGTCACACAAGCGGAGGTAGGATTTAAACCTGAGTTTGGCTTTCACATTTGTGCCCTCAAATGCTGCACGAGCTTGGGGCAGCTTCTCAATGTGCTGAGCCTGAGGTTACACACAGGGCCAGGTCCTCGAGGGGAACTATGTTAACAAGTGCGAGGTACCTAGAATGGTCCCCAGTATACTGAGGGGTAACACTCCCAGCATGGTAGGCCTCATTATTATTATACTTTTAGACCTTCTCAGTTTGGGCAGACGTTCCCGTAGGAGGTGTGGGGGAGTGGCAGTTAGCAACTGGTATAGTTGTATATCAGTTGCTACAATATCCAAATATTTCCAGACTAGTTGGTAAGAAGCTGCTGACCTGACCCTGCCTCCCCACCGTTGCCCCAAGATTCCTCCCTCTCAGCGCCTTGGTCCCCCGCTAGCATCCCTTCCCCAGCACCACCACCTCACAAAGCAACAGACAAAGGTCTGATGCCAGAGGATTCTGCTGCAGCATTATGGCATCCCTCCTGACGGGTTGGGACCCTGGATCACACCGGTTGCCAAATATTTCGAGTATTGTTCCTGGAGGGGTGGGGGGTAGGAAGGGGCTGGGAAGCCTTTAGAAAAGGAAGGATGGCAGGGAGGATGGAGGTGAGGGGGGAACAGCCCAGCTGAGCCAGGAAACCACAGAGGAGCAGGTGGGTGGGGAAGGGGGAAAGACAAGAGAGCCACAAAGGGGTCACCAGGTGGACAGGGCCAGGGGTCGTTTCCCATCACTCACTCGGGAGGCAGGCAGCTGCTGTCCCATAACCTCCAGACTGGACCAGCCCGAAGATGAGCAGCCCGAAGTTGGTAGTGGCCTTGAACTCGTGGACCACGTTAGCCGCGCTGATGTCCATTTCGGCATACGAGAACTCACTGCCAGGTACCTCTGTCCAGGCGACATTGTTCCCCAGCCTTTGCCCATCCACGGTGACTTCATCAACAGCCGTCGTCCGTGCCACCATGATGGCCACAATGTTAGAGTCTGGCACGCTATCGACCACATAGGCAGGGCAGTATGCCTCCACGTCTGGGATCAGGACCAGGTAGGGCTCATAGGTCATTCTGTCCTTTGTGGCACCTGTGCCAAACAGCAGGACTTGAATGCCCACATCTGCAGACAAGTAGAGCGGCTGGGTATGCTGGACCTCGAACTCACACACATCACCTGCCTCGAGACTCTTGGTGCCGGAGACGTCCCCGTACCTGTAGGTCAGCTTTGTGGGCTGGCTGGCCGTGACGTAGACCAGATCAAAGCGGGTCTGGCAGGCTAGAACGGGTACCACATAGCGGGTGCCCCAGGCGGAGGTGGGTAACAGCTGCTCCATCACGTAGTTGCAGTCTGGGTGTTTGTGGGTACAGCTATGGCCAGAGAACACCGCCACCGGGCTACTGGCTGTGATCTTTGACCCTGAGAGATCAGCCATACTCTGCAGCTGGGCCACCTGATAGGGTTCCAGAGTCACACTCAAGACACTGCCTGCGGGATAGAGCTTGCCCTCGAATGTCACTTCCCCCTTCAGCTGAATGCTGATCGAGACAGCCTTGTCAGAAGCCACCACAGCAAATTCCTTGACATTCTCGGATGAGATGCTGGGGGGTGTGAACACAAAGTACTCGGCGCCCAGGGCACTGACAGGCCGCAGCAGGGTCAGCTCCCCTGTGTTGGGCTTAGCGTTGGGCTTAGCGTTTATGGCTTGCACAGAGATGGGGTGGTCACAGCGGACCAGCACCACATGTGATGAGGTTTGGCTGCCAATTAACTCAATGTTGATGTTGATGTCGACTATGGCCGAATGCCCAGGCTTCACCATGACTTTCTGTGAGGTGCCATCTGCCTGGCTGAGGATGGTAACTGAGGTGGGGCTGTCAGACAGGGTGGTGAGTAGGAGGTGGAAGAAGGCGTTGCTGTACCCAGCCTCGTAGTTCTGCAGGAAGGCCGTGAGGAATTCCTCCCCTCCAGTGTTGCTGGCGTCCACTGAGGCCTTCTGGGTCAACCCTGGGACAAGAAAACGCAGTTGTGTGTCCACTTATCCATCATAGAACCCACCCCATGCCCTGTGCCTAGATAACATGTTGAAATACAACTTGGGCTTCCCCCCACCCCTTTTCTCTTTCCTTTCTCCTTATTCACATGGCATTCACCCACCAGCTTTTCTGGCTTTTGTTTTCCAAAAGCCTGAATGCTTTAGACAGGGATCTCCAACTCAAATGCTGACAGGGCCAGGGAAATCATGTCAATGTGGGAAATAGTCGGCTGGTGACTGTGCAAATGGAGAATTCACATACCATCGAAAGGAGGTTGTTGCTATTAGCTTTAGCCTGTTATTATGACGGCTCATGGGCTCTTTTTTTCTTTTTTATGCCAGATCTTACCATTTTTCATGAGAAACTGGCTGTCTGAATTTCCACGTGAAATCTCCAACTCAAAATCGTTTTAAGCACTATGGAGTCCCAAGTGGCTGGATTCAGGGGCCAGTTTGTGATTTCTGTCTTATTAGGACGGGGATGGTGGTGGGGGGTGGTTTGAAATGGGTAAAGAAAAGAAGGAGATTATGGGAGTGTGGACAAAATGTCTCCTAGAAATAGAGTGGGTGCTTTTCAACACCCCCAACTGGGAAAAGATTCTCCAGAAGACAAGAGAGAGGGAGAAAAGGAGGCAGAGGAAGGAAGAGGAGGAAAAGGGAAAGGGAGAGAGAAAGGGAGACAGAGAGGGAGAGGGAGGCAGGGAAAGAGGGAGGGAGAGATAGAGAGAGAGAGAGAGAGAGAGAGAGAGAGATCTACAGCACCTTGGGAAGAGTGTGAGAGTTATAGAAGGGCTGTCTACTGAATAATGGAGCCGTGAAGGGTATCCCAGGGTCCCAAAGGGCCAAGGGACCAGAGACATGAACGTTTCAAAAGTAACCTAAATAAATGTTGACTGGTGACTAGAAGGCCCTGAGGTCCTGTTCTCCCCCCAGGTCTTCAGCTTTACCTAAAACTCTAGTCCTGGCCACAGCCCTGGAGAATTGGGTAGCAAGCCCTTCAAGAATTTCACTTTAGTGAAATTTTCCATCACCTCATCAGAATGAGGCTCAGACTCAAAACTTTAGTTGAGTTGCAGAAAATGAAGGAGGTGCACACTTGCACACTTGAGTTTGGGGACTAAGGTGTTCACCTGCTGCCCTCCAGAACAGAGAGAGAATGGGTGAATTCCACCACATTTCTCTGCAGAGCCTAAGGTGCCTCTCTCCCACAGCAGCTGGCCTGGGAGAGTTGGGACAGGGTTTGCGGAGGGGGCACACATGGAGAGTGCTGCCCCAGGCAGGCAGAGTTCCTCAGACTGGAACAAGGGCAGAGATGGGATCTTGGTTTCACGTACCCCACAGGAGAGTTGCTCCGGCCCAGAGTGTCCACCAGCTCCACAGGAAACCCATGTCTGCAGTGAGAAAAGAGAGGGGGTCACAGGAGACTGTCCCAGAGAGGGCAGAAGGGCCCAATCTCAGGACAACGGTCACCTGGGCACCAGGAAAGCTGAGGTGGGCCGCATCCAAGGGCCAGTATGTGTGTGTACCTGTATATAGGGGAGTTGGATGTCCAGTGGGTCTGGAGGTGGGGTGGGGAGGGCAGGACAGGGGCAAGAGCAGGAAACCTCAGGTCCCGCTGCCAAAGGGGACTCCAGTCTGGCTCTCTTACCTGCAGGTCCCTGGAGCTACAGGGCTGTCCCCTGCGCTGGGCTATATAGTGCAGTGTCTTGGCTCCTCAAGACACACCCTGGGCCACCTGCCAAGCCGATGGTTCCAACTTCCTGGAGGAGCTTGCTGATCCCAGGGCCAGGTGGAATGGGGACCATGAAGGCTTGTGAAGGGTGGAGGGCAAGCCTGGATGTCTGGGTCTTGAGGGCTGTGAGAACAGATGGTGGCTGTGCCCTGGGAGCCTGATGGGAACTTCGGTCCTGGAAGGCTGGTGTCCCTGAGGGAAACAGCTGAGTAGCAGGATGCTGAGGTTCTGGGTTTCTGGCGGGGGGATTGGGTGGGGGGTGTGGATGGGGGGGGCAGGAAATGAGGTGGAAAATGACATTTGATCTTGTTTGTTGACCAGAATCTGCTGCAGCTTCTTCCTTTGGCTCCTGCCAGGAACAATAGCAAAAGACCCGTATCCGGGTCCTGGCTGGTCCCCAGTTCCTATAAGCTGATCCCTGGTCCCCAGCCAACTCCCTCCTGTTTCCAGGCACCACTGGGTGTGCGGGGGTTGGGGGATCAGGTGTTTGGGATGGGCAGGTATCTGAGCACCTGACCCAGGCCTTTGGAGTGAGGCACAGTACCTCCACTCCCAGCCCAAAAAGGCCTCCTGGGGCCTTGGCTGGGAACTGGGAACATCAAAACTAGCCTCATTGGGCCGGCCCGGTGGCTCAGGCGGTTGGAGCTCCGTGCTCCTAACTCCGAAGGCTGCCGGTTCGATTCCCACATGGGCCAGTGGGCTCTCAGCCACAAGGTTGCCAATTAAATTCCTCGAGTCCCGCAAGGGATGGTGGGCCCTGCCACCTGCAACTAAGATTGAACATGGCACCTTGAGCTGAGCTCCTGGATGGCTCAGTTGGCTGGAGCACGTCCTCTCAACCACACGGTTGCCGGTTCAACTCCCGCAAGGGATGGTGGGCTGCGCCCCCTACAACTAGCAACGTCAACTGGACCTGGAGCTGAGCTGCGCTCTCCACAACTAAGATTGAAAGGACAACAAGTTGATTTAGAAAACATCCTGGAAGTACACACTGTTCCCCAATAAAATCCTGTAAAAAAAAAAAAAAAGCTAGCCTCATTGGGCTTACTTATCCCCCTGAGAGGGCTCTGTAAACTCTCAAGGACAGAAGCGGGGAGGCAGGCTCCTCGGGTGTTATCCCAGGTAGGGAGCATGGTGGGAACTGGGGGCTGGAGTTGTGTATGAAGAAGGATGGAGGCCTCGGTTTCCTGGTTCCATTTCCTGGAGAACTATTTGTTTTCTGGGAGGTTTTCTTGCCCTGTAAAGGGACTGTATGAACAGGTTTTAGGTGATCTGTGCTCTCCATCACCCCAGAACCTGCCTGGGATGGGAAATGGGGGTCTAAGTCACACACAGGGAGAAGAAGAAGAGACCGCTGAGAAGTGATGTGGCTTTTCTGAGATGGAGTCTGTTCCTTCCAGGGTGCTGGCCTGACCCATGCATGCCCTCCTCCTGATCTCTCGGAACTCACTGTTTGCTGGGGAGTTGTCCCTGGAAACAGCAGCTGCAAAGCCTGGGTGTCCTCTGGGACAAAACCCCAGCAGCTGCTACCCCCAGGACTCCTCCTATCTTATCACTGAGGCCTAGGCCTCTGGGTGGCCAAGATGGGTGGGGGCTCTGATACCCCCGACCCGGGGTAGGCTCCCAGAGGGAGAGATAAAGGCTGAGAGTTGACTGAGACCCAGAGTCAACCAGGAAAATGAAGTGAATAGACAGGAGACTGGATAAAGCCAGAGTTCTGAACAGGCAAGGGTGGGGGTACCCATGAGGGGTGGGAGCTTTGAGGAAAGTGGTGCCTGGGTCTCTAAGGAGTCTGGGGTGGGTAGAGGGGTTGTCTGGGTCCCTGAGGGAAAGAAGAGGGGGGCTTCTGAGATTCTAAGGAAGAAACAGTTGTTGCAAACCGAGATGTCAAAATCTTCTGTCAGATAACCTCTTGTAGTCTGAGACACTGAGAAATGAGGGGAGGGGCCGAGAATTAGGATAAGTCTCAAGGGTGACTCTGTCTCCCAATCTCCTCCAAGCCTTGAGGTCTCCCTTGATTGACCTCAAAGAGAAGCCTTCCCCTCTCAAAATCTGTCATTTCTCTTTGCAGCCAGAGTCCCCAGAAGTGGGGTGGTGGGGGGAAATCTTTTATATTTTGGATCTGACAGCTCTGGGATCTTCCCAATCTTTTCAGGGTGTGTGTGTGTGTGTGTGTCTGTGTGTGTGTGTGGGGGGGGGGTATGCTACACCCTTTGTCCTACTCCATATCATGTCAAATCTCAGAACCACTCGATGGGTCGGAGATAACTTGTGGGGGTATTTTCTTATGGTCAGAGAAACCACATCTATCCCAGCACAAAGTGATGATTGAGTGTCTGAGCCTTCTGGCCTCTCCCTGCAGGCAGGATCTGCAGGGGGCAGACCTGCACTGATCATACCGATTGAGACCCCTGGGATCCTCTGTCTATCTCTTGTCTGGGCTTTCTAGACCCAGGGCACAGCAAGAGCGAATTTACCGTCTGCAGCTAAGTTCAGATTTGCCGGCAATTTCTGACTTCATTTCTTCATGCTCTGGATCCCACAAGAGTCTCTCTACCCCCTTGGGGAACTTCTCCATCTTGCATAAGGCTGCCACTAACTTCCCTGAGATTCCACCTTGTTCGTGTTCCTTCCCTGCTCAAGAACATTTGTTGCTTCTCTGACTCTGTGACTGCAAGTCCACACTCTTGGCAGGATAACCCTGCTCGTTCACTTGGCCATTGTCTGTGCAGTTCCCACCTCGCTCACCCTTCCCCACAATCTGCCTGCTAACCCCTTACCTGAAAACCAAACATCTCTTTCTGCATGAGTCATTTCCCAAGAACCCAGGGTGAGGCTAACCTCTCATTCCTCTTAAGTGACACTTGGCTATCTGCTCCCTTGCTCAATCGAAATTCCCTTTTCTGTTTTAGCCACTTGATAGTGAGAGTCCTGCTACATCTGTGTCCGGTACCTCCCTGCCAATCTCCCACCCACCACAATCTGACATCCATGAACACTGAAACTGTCTTCTAGGGCCGACCCGGTGGCTCAGGCGGTTAGAGCTCTTTGCTCCTAACTCCGAAGGCTGCCGGTTTGATTCCCACGTGGGCCAGTGGGCTCTCAACCACAAGGTTGGCGGTTCAACTCCTCGAGTCCCGCAAGGGATGGTGGGCTCTGCCCCCTGCAACTAAGATTGAACACAGCACCTTGAGCTGAGCTGCCTCCCGGATGGCTCGGTTGGTTGGAGCTCGGGCTCTCAACCACAAGGTTGCCAGTTCGATTCCTCGATTCTCACAAGCAATGGTGGGCTGCGCCCCCTGCAACTAGCAACAACAACTGGACCTGGAGCTGAGCTGCGCCCTCCAAACTAAGACTGAAAGGACAACAACTTGAAGCTGAACGGCACCCTCCATAACTAAGATTGAAAGGACAACAACTTGAAGCTGAACCGCACCCTCCATAACTAAGATTGAAAGGACAACAACTTGACTTGGAAAAAAGTCCTGGAAGTACACACTGTTCCCCAATAAAGTCCTGTTTCCCTTCACCAATAAAAAAAATCTTAAAAAAAAAAAAAAGAAACTGTCTTCTAAATTCTCCAATGACCTCATATTTGCCACTTGGTTCTAGCTCCTTCTCTGGAACATCTGACGTGAACACTTCCTCCTTCAACATTTCTAATGCCCTGGTTTCCACAACATCACTTTCTTCTGAATCTTGTGTTACTTTGGTCTGTTTCTTACAATAGCTCTTCTAACACTGGTGGTTCTCAAATGCTTTTTCTCTGTTTTCTTCTTACTACTTCTTTTCTCCACGAGATTTTGACCATGTCCACCTATGCTGTCGAAAAAGACTTTCTGTGATGATGAACATTTTCTATATTTTATGCTTTCCAATGTGGTAAGCAATAGCTGCAGGTGGCTACTCAGTTCTTGAAATGTGACGAATGTAATGGAGGAACTGAATTTTAGTTTAATTTAATTTAATCAATTTAAGTTTAAATCAATTTTTTTCTCGCCTTCTGTTCCTCTGTGACACAAATGTTAAATATTTCATAACTGTCCTGCAGGTTTTCTGAGGCTTTGTTAGTTAGCTTTTTCTTTTTTCTTTTTCTTTTTTTCCCCAATGTCTCTGATTTTTTTGAATTGGGTAATTTCTGTTTTTCCTTCAGAGTTACTTATATTTTCCTCTGTCATAGTCATGCTGTTCTTGAGTCCTTTTTTATTTCAGTTATTGCAGTTTTCAGTTTTATCATTTCCATTTGGTTCCTTTTTACATTTTCTATCGATTGGTGAGATATTCATTTTTTTTTCATTTTCTTAAGGGTATTTGTAATGCCTTCGAAAACTTTTCCCACTTTGAGGTTATAACTGAATTCATCATTTTTATGATGGCTACTTTACATCTTTGCCAGATACATTAATTCATCTCCATGTTGGCACCTGCTAATTGTCTTTTCTTATCCAGGTTATGATCTTCCTGCGTTTTGGTAGGATGTCCTGAACATTTTAGATATTATGACAGGAGACTCAGATCCTATTGAACTCTTCCATTTTAACAGGCAGTCACCCTGCTTAGGTTTAGCATGTAGGTCCTGGGCTAATTTTGTGTGCTGTGGTTCCAATGACAATTAGTTTTCAGAGTCCTTGCAGTTTTATTCCTGTCTGCTTAATTTGCCCAGTACCACTTGGGCTTGCACCCAATTCCTGTCAGGACCACCAATGGAAGCTGAAGGCCTTTTCTTGGGTCCACTTGGTGCTGCTAGGTTAGGGATAGGAAACGGGCACAACAGGGTGGAGAGCACATTCCTGGACTGCCTGTGCCAGTGGGGTTCCTGTTTGATACCTGCCGGTGCCGCCCATGGGGGAAGAAAAGCACCTGCCTGGGTTCCTTCTGCTGCTGGATAGGGGCTGGGGAGCCACTGGGCCTGGGCCACTTGAGTGTGGAGTTGAGAGATGCTAGTTCACTGTGTTATTTCTCAAGTCCTGAAGTCCCAAGCCAGTTTGCCTTCTTCTTTCTACCTTTCAGAGTCCTCTTATGAATGTCTGTTGTATTATTTCTGAGCTTTTGTTGTACTTATTAGAGAGAGGTAGGGAGAAATGAGTCTCTGCCCTCTTATCTGGAACAGGAAGTCATCACTTACTATTCTAATAAATTATTTGTAGGTTCTTTTGAAACCAGAAGTCATCGCTTATTATTCTAATAATATATTTGTAGGTTCTTTTGGATTCTCCACATATACCATCATACTAATTATGAATAGTGAATTTAATTCCTTCTTTTCTCATCTTTATATATATTTTTTAGTCTCTTCAATACACCATTGAATAAAGGCATGGTAGGGGGCATCCTAATCTTACCTGATCACAAGGCAAAAGCACATTTTGCTATTAAGTATGATGCCTGCATAATATTTTTGTAAGTACACATTATTGTAGTAAAGAAGTTTCCTTGTATTTTTAGTTTTTTAATCATAAATGGATATTTCCTTTTATTAAATGATTTTTCTGCTTCTACCTCATTGATGTTAACCTCCATTGTTGATCATTACCCAGATCTAACGTTGCCAGAGCAAATAAAGGACATTCAGTTAAATTTGAATTTGAGATATACAAAATTAATTTTTAGTAGAAGTATGTCCCATACAATTTTACTATAATTTTGTAAGTATGTGCCATGCAACTTATTTGCTAAATCTGGCAAGCTACCTAGATTCATTATTTCATTAGAAGCTTTGTAAAATGGGGATTTTTAATTTATCATTCTTTCTTCATTCACTAGCTAATATACAGAGAAACATGTGTATACTACCACATACATACACTACTATACGAAGATATAATTTTTTGGTTACCTTGAGTTGCAGTTAATACAGAAAAAGCAACTTTAATGCTTCAATTTTCAGATTTATTCAGTTCTCTGTGAAGGTAAACATTGTGTGTGGTTAGTATCGTTATGAATACATGGATTTTAAACATATTTGGTGTTTCAATCCACAGCGAGTCCACCTTAGACCAGTAGGAGTCTCCTTAATCTTTGGTGTGATGAGACATTTCAGGTTTTGTACATTTCCTGACCAGATTCAGAATAGCCATTTCTCAAAGAGCCTTGTTTCTTATTATTACTAAATCATATTTAGAAACCATAATTTGGGCACTAGAAGAAGAATGACTTTTTGTTTAATTGTTTAACTTTTATAAAACATTTGCATGGTTCCAAAGACATCAATACTTTATAATGAGTGTCTTCACAGAGGTTTAGCTGCCATCCCTGTATCCTCCACCAAGTTTCCTCTCTTCCCTATGAGTAACCATTTTTATTGAGTTTTTAATTCATCTTTCCATCATTTCTTTTTGAAAATATATGCAAATACACATATACATATGTGTGTATTTGCATTTCCCTTCTTCTTACACAAAAAGTAGTATATTAGCATATTATATACACCATCCTTTACTTTGGTCTTTTTACTTAACACGTTATCCTGGAGATCACGCCATAATATTATACAGATATCACCTCCATTCCTTTTTAGGATTGCACAGTATTCTACTATATAAATATACCTTAAGTTTATTCAATCAGTCCACAAGTGAGGGATATTTGGGTTTCGAGTATTTTTCTGTTACAAAAAGTGCTATCACAAATAGCTTTATGCATATATTATTTGTATTTTTGCCAGTGTATCTTTGTGATAGAATCTTAGACATGAGATTGCTAGGTCAAGAGCATACACAATTTTGTTAGAAGTGAGATTGCTAGGTAAAAAGGCATATATACGTGATTTTGCAGGAAATTGCCAGAACCTGTTCCATTTGGCTTGAACTAGCTTTCATTCCCACTGGCAATATAAGAGTGCCAATTTCCTCACTCACAACCTTGTCAACACAGTATGCTGTCAATCTGATGGTGAGAAATGATATCTCAATGTAGTTTTATTTTGCATTTCTAGTTTTATAAGTGAGATCAACTATATGCTCATTTGTTTCAGGGCTCATGTTTTCTATGAATTCTGTTCTTTTGTCTTTTTACTTTGCTCATTGTGTTTTTGCCATGCAAAAATTTTAAATTATTATGTAGTCAAATCTTTTACTGCTTCTACATTTTGAATCATAACAAGACTTTTCCTACTTCAAAGTTATAAATGAATTCAACATGTTTTCTTTTAGTACTTACAATTTAGTACTACAATTTCATTTTTTAAAATTTAGATCTCTCACCCTTTCAAATTTATCCGGATGTATGGTGTGAGGCATAGATTTAATTTGATCTTTTTCCATATAGCTATCCAATTACTAAAAAAACCTTCTCTTCTATGGTTTGAAATGCAAATTTTAACATATACTGAATTTCTATATGCACTTGGGTCTGTTTCTGGATTTTCTATCCTGATCTTTAGTCTATCCAGTCAGGTGCTAACACGACTTCGTTGTAATTACAGGGGTTTTCTAACATGTTTTAATATCTGGTAGTACCTCCCTATGATGGTCTTCTTTCTAAAGTTTTCCTGCGATTCTTGTTTGTTTATTCTTTCAAATAAGTGTATTTTTTTATTATGTACTGTGCTAAGGACCCACACATATATATATATATTTTTCCCCCCCTTCTTCCGCCTCCCGCCCCCACTCCGGTTCAAGCCATTGTTTCTCAGTGTAGTTGTGTAGGACACAGCTCCCTGGCCCATGCTGGTATTAATGAGCCTTGCACTCCCCCAGGCTGAGGCTCCCAGCAGCACACAGTAGCCCACGGCAACTCACAATGGTTGCCGGCCGCTCACACTGGCCACGGCATTCATGGCAAGAAACGACAGTCCACAGCAGCCCGCACCCAACTCCGGCTGCTCATAGCAGCCCAGATCCAGAGGGAGTCATTGTTCACAATCTTGTAGGAATCGAACAGGCGACCTTGGTGTTAGGAGCTCGGCGTTCCAACCACCTGAGCCACCAGGCCAGCCCCTCAAATAAATTTTATAATCATCTTTTCTAATTCTAGATAACAACCTGATGATATTTGGAGAGGGGGAGATTGCATTATATTTATAAATTATTGTAACTCTGAATTGATATCTTTACTATGAGCCTTTTCTCCAAAACATTGCCCTACCATTTGTGAATCTTTATTTTTGTGTCTTTCAGGAGTATTTATAGTTTTCATCATGCAGATTTTGCTCATTTCTGGTTAAGCTTATGCCTAGCTTAATCACTTTATTATGATTGCTATTTGCTCTTGTAAATAGCATCTGCTCTATTTTCTTCTAACTGGATACTGTTAAAGTCTATTAATATCTGTATGTTAATTTTATGTCACACCACTTAATGTCATACCTCTTATTTGAAGCTGTTTATCCACTGATTACTTTATGATCACATTATCATCAAATACAGTTTCCAATTCTTTTTTTATTAGCTTTAGGTGTACAAAACAACATAGTGATTAGACATTTATAGACCTCACAAAGTAATAACCCCAATAAGTCTATTACCCACCTGACACTGTACATAGTTATTAGAATATTATGGACTATATTCCCTATGCTGTACTATATATATGTATATATAAATACATATATATATAAACATCCAGGTGATTATTTTTTTAATTATAGTTGACATTTGATATTGTTTGATATTAGTTTCACTTATCAGGTGTACAGTGTAGTGGTTAGACATTTATATAATTTATGAAGTGATCCCCTGATAAGTCTAGTTTCCATCTGACACTATGCATAGTTTTTACTGTTAAAACTATACATAGTTTTAATATTATTGACTATATTCTCTATGCTGTACTTTACATCCCCCTTACTGTTTTGCAATTACCAATTTGTACTTCTTAATCTCTTCACTTTTCTCACCCAGCCCCCCAATACTCCTCCCATCTAGTAACCATCAGTTTGTTCTCTATATTGATGAGTCTATTCTGTTTTGTTTGTTCATTTATCTTGTTCTTTAGATTCCACATATAAATGAGATCATACGGTATTTGTCTTTCTCAGTTTGACTTGTTTCACTTAGCATAATACCCTCTAGGTATTATGCCCTACCATGTTGTCGCAAATGGTAAGATTTCATTCTTTTTTATGGCCGAGTAATATGCCATTGTATTTATGTACCACAATTTCCTTATCTAATCGTCTATTGATGGACATTTCAGTTGTTTCCATATTTTGGCTGTTGTAAGTAGTGCTGCAGTGAACACAGGGGTGCATATATCTTTTCAAATTAGTGTTTTTTATTTCTTCGAATAAATACCCAGAAGTGGAATTGCTGAGTCATGAGGTAGTTCTATTTTTAATTTTTGAGGAAGCTCCATACTGTTTTCCATAGCAGATGCATAAATTTGCAATCGCACCAACAGTGTGCATGAGGGTTCCCTTTTCTCCACATCCTCACCAACATTTGTTGATTTACTGATGATGGTCATTCTGACAGGTGTGAAGTGAGATCTCACTGTGTTTTTCATTTGCATTTCTCTGATGATTAGTGACATTGAGCATCTTTTCATGTCTATTGGCCATCTGTATGTCCAATAGACATCTCTCTGGAGAAATGTCTATTCAGGTCCTCTGCCCATTTGTTAATTGGATTGTTTGTTGTTTTGGTGCTGAGTTGTATGGGGTTTTTTATAGGTTTTGGATATTAACCTCTTATCAGATGTATCATTGGTGAACATCTACTCCCAATTGGTAGGTTATCTTTTCATTTTGTTGGTGGTTACCTTTGCTGTGCAAAAACTTTTTAGCTTGATGTAGTTTCATTTGTTTATTTTTTCTTCTGTTTCCCTTGCCTGAGGAGATATATCAGTAAAAAATATTACTAAGGGTAATGTCTGAAAATTTACTGCCTATGTTTTCTTCTAGGAGCTTTATGGGTTAGGGTCTTACATTTAAGTTTCTAATCCATTTTGAGTTTATTCTTGTATATGGAGTAAGAAGGTGGTCCAGTTTCACTTTTTTACATGTACCTGTCCAGTTTTTTCCAGCACCATTTATTGAATAGATTGCCTTCATTCCAGTGCATGTTCTTGCTTCCTTTGTCATAGATTTTAAAAAGGCATGGATTTTTTTCTGGGTTCTCTATTCCGTTCCACTGATCTATGTGTCTATTTTTACACCAGTACCATGCTGTTTTAATTACTAAGGTCTTGTAGTATAGTTTGATATCAGGTAGTGTGATACCTCCTGCTTTGTTCTTATTTCTCAGGATTGTCATGGCTATTTGGGGTCTTTTATGGTTCCATATAAATTTTAGGATTATTTGTCCTAGCTCTTTGAAAAATGCCATTGGTATTTTGATAGAGATTGCACTGAATCTATAGATTGCTTTGGGTAGTATGGACATTTTAACTATATTAATTCTTCTATCCATGAACATGGCATATTTCATTTTTTTGTATCTTCTTTAATTTCTCTCTTCAGTTTCATAATTTTCTGAGTACAGGTCTTTTACTTCCTTGGTTAAATGTATTTTTAGGTATTGTTTTTTGATACAATTGTAAATGGGATTATTTTCTTAATTTCTCTTTCTGATAGTTTGTTATTGGTATATAAAAATGAAAACTGATTTCTGAATATTAGTTTTGTACCCTGCTACTTTAGTAAATTCATTTATCAGTTTTTGGGTGGAATCTTTGGAGTTCTCTCTATATAGTATCATGCCATCTGCAAATAATGACAGTTTTATTTCTTCCTTTCCAATATTCGTGCCAATTGCTGTGGCTAGGGCTTCCAATACTATGTTGAATAAAAGTGATGAAATTGACCTAATTGATATTCCATAGCATGATACCCAGCAATAGCAGAAAACACATTCTTTTCAAGTGCACATAGAACATTCACTAAGATCATATCTTGGGTCATAAAACAAACCCTAACAAATTTAAAAGAATCGAAATCATACAAAATATGCATATACAGAGTATGTTCTCTGACCACAGTGGAAATGAAGTAGAAATCAATAACAGAAAGATATTTGGGATATTCCCAAATGTTTGGAAATGAATCATACATTTCTAAATAATCCATGTGTCCGAGAGAATTCTTAAGAGGAAATAGGAAATATTTTTAACTGAATGAAAATAAAACATATTAAAATTTGTGGGAGCAATTAGAGCAATTTTTAGAGGTAAATTTATAGCAGTAAATACGTATATTATAAAAGAAGGTTTTAACCTGATCCTCTACCTTAAGATTCTAGAAAAAGAAGAGCAAATGAAACCCAAAGCACTGAAGGAAAAAATAATAAAGAGCAGAAATCAATGTAATTAAAAAGGGAAAGACAAAAGAGAAAAATCAATGAAAGCAAAAGGTGGTTCTTCAAAAGATCAATACAGATGAACGTCTAAGTAGTACCTTGTCTTGTACACCTGAAACTAATAGATTAAAATTTAAAAAATAAAAAATAAATAAAAAGAAAAAGAAACACACACACACACAAAGATCAATACAATGGACAAACCTCTAACCAGACATACCAAGAAAAAAGGGGAGAAGACAAGAATTACCTATACAAGGATTACGTATACTAAGAGGAGATATCACTACAGATACCACAGGCATTAAAAGGATAATTAGATAATACTATAAAAAACTCAGTGTTCATAAATTTTTAAAAAATTTTTATTGGGGAATATTGGGGAACAGTATGTCTTTCCAGGACCCATCAGCTCTATGTCAAGTCATTGTTTTCAGTCTAGTTGTGGGGGGCGCAGCTCAGCTCCAAGTCTAGTAGTTGTGGAGGGTGCAGCTCACTGGTCCATGTGGAAATCGAACTGGCGACCTAGGTGTTGTGGCGCTGTGCTCTAACCACTAAGACAACTAGCCGTCCCAGTGCCCATAAATTTAACAATTTCCATGAAATGAACCAATTCCTTGAAACACACAAACTACCAAAACTCACCAACGATGAAAAAGATAACCTGAGAGGTCCTATAGCTATTAAAGAAATTGAATTTATAGTTAAATGTCTTCCAAAATATAAATCAACAGGCCAATGGTTTTACTGGAGAAGTCTATCAAACATTTAGAGAAGAAGTAATATGAATTGTAAAAAAATCTTTTCCAGAAACTAGAAGAGGAACACTTTCCAACTCATTTTATGAGAGCAACATTGCCTTGATACGAAACCAGACAAAGACATTACAAAAAAAGAAAACTGTATATCAGTATGCCCCATGAACACAGACATAAAAATCCTTAACAAAATATTAACTATTGAATCCAACAATATATAAAAAAGATAGTACATCACAGCCAAGTAGGATTAATCCTGGGAATACAAGGTTCATTCAACACTCAAAAAGCAATCAATTAAATTAATCATATTAACAGAATAAAGATTAAATACTATATGATTATCTCAATAGATGCTGAGAAAAACATTTGACATACAGATGGCCAACAGATGCATGAAAAAATGCTCAACGTCACTAATCATCAGGTAAATATGAATCAAAACCACAATGAGATATCACTTCAGACCTGTCAGAATGGCTGTTATCAAAAAGATAACAAAGAATAAGTATTGGCAAGGAAGTGGAGCAAAGGGAACCCTCATAAACTCTTGGTGGAATTGCAAATTGGTGCAGCCACTGTGGAAAAAAGTATGGGGGTTTCTCAAAAAATTAAAAATAGAACTACCTTATGACCCAGGAGTTCCACTTCTGGGTATTCATCCAAAGAAATGGAAAACACTAACTCAAAAAGACATATGCACCCCTATGTTCACTGCAGCATTATTTACAATAGCTAAGATATGGAAGCAACCTCAGTGTCCATGGATAGACGAATGGACACACACACATACATTACACATATATTACTCAGCCATAAAAAAAATGAAATCTTGCCATTTATGATAACATGGATAGACCCAGAGGGATTATGCTAAGTAAAATAAGTCAGACAAAGACAAATACCATATGATTTCACTTATATGTGGAATCTAAAAAAAACGAAACAAATGGAGAAACAAACTCATAGATCCAGAGAACTGCCAGATGGAAGGGGGGAGAAGATGAGCAAAAATGGTGAAGGAGACTAAGAAGTAGAAATTGCCAGTTATGAAATAAGTCGCATTGATGTAATGTACAGCATAGAGAATAGAGTCTGTAATATCATAACTATGTATGGGGTCAGATGGATGCTAGATTTATCCTGCTGATCACTTCGTAAGATACATAAATGTCTGATCACTATGTTGTATACCTCAAAGTAATGTAATATTGTATGTCAACTATAATTTAAAAAATTAGATTCTCAATAAATATTTGATAAATAAAAAACAAATGAATGAATGAATTCTACAAAAAATAAGTCTCTGTGTTGACATAAGAAATGTCCAAACCTGTAGAGAATTTTTATAAGAGTTTATTTGAGCCAAACTGATGACATATTCTGGGGAGCAAGATCTCAAATGCTCCAGATTTTTTACTTCTCTTGAACATCAGATCTGGCAACAATTGGTCCACATTCTGGCATGGCTATCATGGCTAGAGTTGAGTTTCAGTCACTCTGCCAGCCCAGCTATCTTTATTTATTTGTCTGTTGGCTTCTGTATGCACTCAGCCTCACCCATGGCTCTAAATACCCACATCTGGGAACACCCTCACTCAAACAAGAGCTGCCCAGGGCTTCTTTCAGAAGGTAATGCAATTGAGAGGAAGAAAGCTCGGGGTCTGGCCCGGGAGAGATGAATTTTAGTCAGCTGGGCTGGTTCTGGCTCTAGTTAAATGCCCGTCTGTTAAGTTACCTTGATGATTGCTTCTTAACTGGGGGATGGGAGGGAAGGTCAAAATGATAGGGTGCAGGTAAAGGTGGGTCTAGCTTGAAAAACTCCAAGTGATTCTATGTCCATCCCCTTGAGACTGGCTTACCTGTCAAAGATCATCAGCAAATCCAAATAATACCTATCACGTGATGTTAAGAGCACAGGCTCCAGATTCAAATGCCAGTTCTACCATTTACTTGTTGTGTGATCTTAGGCAAGTGACTTCACCTTTCTGAGCCTCTTTTCTCATGTAGGACCTGAAAAAGGAGAAAGTAAGACAAAATGTCCCACTTCAAATCCCACTTTAGTCTAAGTCAAATGATATGTATCAGATGATACGTATAAAGCACTTAGGATTCTCTGTCACTAGAAAAGGACTCTGTATAAATGTTGATTACTTTTTCTATCCACTTCCTAAGGTTGTTGTGAAGATTAAATGAGATAATGAGGTAAAGTTCTTAGAAAAGAACCAGGTACATAGTCAGTGTTTGGGAAATGGTTATTTATGATTGTTTTCCATAAAAATTCCAACGGGTTACATTGATTTGTCATTGTCAAAAAAGGAAAAGAGAACTTGGTGATGATTTGACTGGGCTTGGGGGGATAAAGACAAAGCCCTCATATAGGTTTGAGTCTGAAGTGTGGAAACTGGGAGGATGGGGGAAAAGAGGCAAAGAGAAAAATGATGGATTCCATTTGAAGTGATAAGATTCTAATCCTCAAATAGAAATCTAGTATGACTTTTGGGTGTCAGATGGAGACCTGGAAGACAGAACTAAGAGTTGTCAATGCAGAGAAAAAAAGGAGGTATTTATTTTCACTGTTGTTTTCCTTGTTTGTGGAAATAAAAATACTGGGAACTTAAACTAGGAAGGCAAGAACCAGATCTGATTAATCTTTGGGTTCCCTCAACTTAGGGCTAGCACTGAGCAGGAGCCACTCATTCTCTTTGTGACTTAGAGGAAGTGACTTTCCCTGGTCTGAGTCTCACTTTCCTCATCCGTAAAATGAGGAAAAGCAAACCTACTTCTGAGGGTGTCAGAAAACTTCAGAGATCATGATTTGGAAATTACCTGGCTAAAAGTAAATGCACAAATGGTATCTGGTGTGACAACCCATGGTACACCCATCAGAATGGAAAAAAACTTTAAAGACAGACAATTTTAAGTGTATGCAAAACTGGTGGGAGTGTAAGTTGTTAGGTCTCTGAATGTTAGGTCTCTGAGACCTTGACTTACAGACAACAAAATGTCTGTTGGCCTGCACCTGCAGACAGAGCCAAACTTGTGATAACAGAAAATGCCACAAAATAGCTATTGGCTTATAGGCAGTCAACATTTTCTGTTCAAACAATGCTACCTAGTCAGTACAGCCCCTATAAAGCCCTCCTCACCCCCTCCCTCGGGGCTGCAAGTCTCCTTTAGACATGCAGCACAGGCTGTATCCGTCTTTGCTCAGCCCAACAGACTTTCGCTTAGTAAAATAGACTTTCTTAAACTTTCTTAACTTGCCTGGCCGTGCGTGTTCCTTTACCAGCCGACCTACCATAAGTCAGTATAATTTGACAGTGTCCACTAAAGCTAAACACATACCTGCCCTGTGACCAGCAATCCCACACTTGAGTATATTCCCTTATGTTCATCAAAGAAATATACTAGAATATTCATAGCACCAATATAGCCCCCATATGGAAACTATGCCGTTTTAGGAATATTCACACAGTGGAAAATATGCAGAAATGAAAAATGAAAAACTATTCCTATATACAATATGAATCTTGCAAACACAATGTGACGTAAAAGAAGTCAAATACACAATGCACACTAGATGGGTCCACACAGAGTTCGAAACAAACAAAAGTAATCCATGTTGTTATTAATCAGGTAAGCGATAAATTTCAGAGGGAATGCGGTGGCAGAAAGAAAACATGTGCAGGGATTCTGGGGACTGCTAATGTTTGGTGTCGTGTTCTGAGTCCTGATTACATGGGTGTGTTCACTTTCTGTAAATACGTTGAACTGTAAACTAACAATTTGTATAATTCTCTGTATACTTCAATAAAAAGTTTACAGGCATACCTTGTTTATTGTGCTTTGCTTTGCTATGCTTCACAGATATTGCTTTCTTAAGAATTGTGGCAACCCTGCTTGGAGCAAGTCTACAGGCGCCATTTTCCAATAGCATTTGCTCACTTCATGTCGCTATCGTATTTCGGTAATTCTCGCAATATTTTCAACTTTTTCATTACAATTATATTTATTATAGTGATCTGTAATCAGTGATCTTTAATGGTACCATTGTAATTCTTTGGGGGTACCCCTAAATGTGCCCATATAGGTGGTGAGCTTAATTGATAAATGTTGTGTGTGTTTTGACTGCTCCACCAACTGGCAGTTCCCCCATCTCTCTCTCTCTCTGTCTTCAGTCCTCCCTGAGACACAACAGTATTGAAATTAGGCCAATAATCCTACAGTGGTCTCTAAAAGGTCAAGTGAAAGGAAAAGTCACATGTCTACCTCCAGGTGAAGATGCTGTGAATTTTGTTGAAATGACAACAAAAGATTTAGCATGTTACATAAACTTAGTTGATAAAGCAGTGGCAGGATTTGAGAGGACTGATTCCAATTTTGAAAGTTCTGTGGGTCAAATACTATCACACAGCATAGCCCACTACAGAGAAATTTGTTAGAGAGGGCAGGAGTCTCAAAGTCTGAGCAGTTCTTACTAAATGCTATTCTTGCTAAATGTTAAAATGTAGCACAGTATTTTGCAGGCAAGATTGTAACTGGACGAGCTTGACCAGAACCCAAATTTAGCCAAATGCAAAGAAGAAATCAACATGTGATTAACCAAATAGTGTATATAAGCAATGGCCAAGCCTCCTACAGACTTTAGATGTGGTCCCTGCCTCCTGTACTTGCTGCAAGTAAATAAAACTACTTAACAACAACCACTTCTTGTTCACCCCAAGTGGCAAAACTGTAGTCACACAACAGCCTAGCCAACTGCCTCCCCCCCCCCCCACCTTAAGGAAAGAAGAGTGTGTGAGACTGCCTTTCTGGGACTCTGTTCCATCCTTTGTTTACACCTTATGTCTCTCTGGTCCCCAAAAGATGGTTTACAACCAAAGGCGGGTAAGATATCTCACGGGAGATACAACCTAAGCCAGGCGGAACCGAGTGGGGACCCCCAATGAGCTGCCTTAGAAAAATATGGGAAGGGGCCTTGCCTCCCCTTCCCCCTGCCTGGGAAAAGCTGTTACCGGCCCTGGCTTTTCCCTCGCACCTGTTTATGAGAGAAGTCATGAGGACAATAAAGATCAATTCTCTCCTCTTATCTCAACAGAGCTGTTACAACATGAGAGACTTGACCCTGAGAAGGTACATACCTTAGGTAAGACATCATGGGACCTTGTGCGTCGGCTGTTTACAGACAAAGGGTGATTGGAATAAACATTTTTCTGCTATGATGTAGGAGTCTTACAGACCGTGTAAGAAACAATGTTACTTTCTTGTATTTGTATACCTATCAATAAAAACCTTCAGTCGGCCTTATTCTGGGCTCCAGTCCTCTGAGACTGAGAGACCCCTGGCCTTCTGAGAGATTTAACTGCATTAAGTCTGTTTCTTTCTTTCTTAAAAACTTAACCCAAACCGCCCCGTCTCGCACCCTCACTGCCCTTGTTGCGCTGGAAGGACACACAACTATTGTATTTGGTTACAGATCGATGCATCAAACTGCACTGTTGTCTTATTCTAAGAAATTGCCACAGCCACCCCAACCTTCAGCAACCACAACCCTGATCAATCAGCAGCCATCAACATCCAGGCAAGACCCTCCACCAGCAAAAATATTAGGACTCAATGAAGGCTCAGATGGTTAGCATTTATAGCAATAAAGGATTTTAAACATAAGGTATGTACATTTTTAAGACCTAAGGCTATTGCACATTTAATAGATTACAATATAGTGTAAACATAATTTTTATATGCACTGGGAAATGAAAAACTTCCTGTGACTTGCGTTATTGAGATTTCACTTCATTGTGGTGGTCTGGAACTGAACCCACAATATCTCTCCCAGGTATGCCTGTACTTAACAAAAACTGTAGCTGGTGTGATGAACACAGGCTTTGGGGACAGACAGATTTGCAGCCCTGTGCTCTGGCCCTTGTGCCTGGCAAGTGACTTCATGGCTCTCAGCCTGTTTGTTTCCTTCTCTTTAAAAGAGGAAACATGTCTATCAAGAGTCCATGAGTTGATGCGCACAAGTTTTAAGCAGAGAGCCTGGCATAGGGCTATAGGTGCCCCGTGTTAAAGAACAAAATTCAACTGAGTAAATTTGAGGACCTAATTGGCTTCATTAAGCGATTCATGAATTGGGCATCATCCCATCTGGCAACCA
Source organism: Rhinolophus hipposideros (assembly GCF_964194185.1). Taxonomy (NCBI): domain Eukaryota; kingdom Metazoa; phylum Chordata; class Mammalia; order Chiroptera; family Rhinolophidae; genus Rhinolophus; species Rhinolophus hipposideros. The sequence goes on from NC_138067.1 coordinate 38,676,028, forward strand.
GAAAGGCCCAACTAGTGTGTGTATTATAGTAAAATTATGGTAACATAAGACTAGGTCAAATAATACAAGACGTGGTCTTATTTTACTATAAGATCAGACATGATGTGATGCGATGTGACATGATATAATACTGGGTCTTATATTAATTTTTGCTCCAAAAGATGCATTAGAGCTGATGGTCCAGCTAGGTCTTATTGTCGGGGAAACAGGGTAGTTGTACAAAATGGAAGGTTTTAATACCCAGAAAGAGGATGGGACTAAGAAATTAAAAGAGTGGGTTGTTTCAGGCAAGGACACCTTCCCTTTGGGAAAGGCTGGGGGTCTTATTAGGCAGATTACCTCAGCAGTGTTTATCAGGAAACCTCAGACGGTTTACAATTCCACTCCTGGGAGACGCTGAAACTGCAATTAGGTTAGTTATTAAGTTTGGGGTTGGTGACTGGTTTAGCAAAAGCGGCTCCGTTTCGGCCTGTTGTTTCTTTTTCTAAACCCCTGCGTGACCCAACTCCTGGCACCACTCCCTCATTTCCTTCAGCCCTGGGTCTACTTGATTTCCTGCTAACGCTAACCTGAGCTTAGGGCTCCTCACCGGGCACCGACCCCCACCCCCACCCCCCAGCCCCAAGCAGGGCCACTCTACGGGGAAGCCTGGACCTTCTCGTCCCTCCGGGGACAATCCTCCGGCACACTCCACGCGGAGCACCGCGCTCCCCCATCCGCCTTAAAGACCCTCCGGGGCGTCTCCAGCCCCGCCACTAAATGAGAAGAGCACTTGGCCACGGGACTCCCTGACAGATCGCTGACAAGTTCCTCAACTGAGAGTGATAGGGCCGGGCAGCCTACTGACGAGAAAACCCGGGACCCAGAACGCCGAGCGAGATGGCGTCACCGCGCGCTACTGCGCACGCGCACCATCTGGGCGCGCACGCGCACCATCTGGGCGCGCACGCGCACCATCTGGGCGCGCACGCGCACCATCTGGGCGCGCACGCGCACCATCTGGGCGCGCACGCGCACCATCTGGGCGCGCACGCGCACCATCTGGGCGCGCACGCGCACCATCTGGGCGCGCACGCGCACCATCTGGGCGCGCACGCGCACCATCTGGGCGCGCACGCGCACCATCCGCGCGCCCGCCAAGTCAGGACAGCGCTTGACCGTTTCTTGGAGGCGGGGCCCAAGGCGAGGCCTTCCCTTCCCTCCATCCTACCCCTGGCCATCCAAGCCATTCTCAGCGATGTCTTAAACTACGTTTCCCAGAATCCACCGAGGCCCTCGCTTTCCGGTGGCGTTAGCGGAAGCAGTGACTGGATCAGGCCGGGTCACACAGGCGGGCTTGGTCACTATGGAGGAGATAGGCATCCTGGTGGAGAAAGCTCAGGTCTGGTGGGGCCTGGCTCGCGGGGAGAGCGAGAGTAATCTGAGTGGAGTACTGAGTGACTGCAGGGATCCGGGCGCGAGGCTGGGTGATTTCGGAGGCCTCCGTGGAGAGCTTTGTGCCGTTCAGAGGCCTGAGCTGGGTGGCTGGATGATGTTAGGACGGCAGTAAGCCTCGGAACGCGGGGCTGGGGGGAGGAGGGACGGTAAAGGTTCTTCGGGACTGAATGATTTCCAGCTCTAGCTGGGAGTGCTTAGTGACATCGGTGGCCCGGCGGGTGGGGAGTGATGTGTGGGACGTGGCCGTGGGGCCGCATGATGTCGGAGGCTGTGCTGGGGAGCTGACTGATGTGCGGGGCTTGGCTGGTGTTGGAAGGCTAAGTAATACCTGGTGTGGCCGAGTGACGTTTGGGGCCCAGCTGGATGACATAAGGGCCTAATGCGAGTCCGGGTTCTGTGACATGAGCAGTCTTTTGGAGGGAACTGGGTAATGCCAGGGCTGTTTGAAGGCATGGTGACTTTAACAGTCTATAGGAGAGTCACGTGACGTTAGAAACATGTTGAGGGGGGCTGGGGGGCATTGGGGTCTGGTAAGGAGTTGATGAGACATTTAGGCCTTAGCTGGGACTTGGGTGTCATCGGGGACATGTTCCAAGTGGCATAATGATAGCAAAAGATCTATTTGGAAGGCTAGTTTGTGTATGAGAGGCTTGTTAGGGGCTGGGTGACATCAGGAGCCTGTTAGTAGGGGGCGAGTGACTTTATGGTGAGTGGGGGAGTGGACTCTAGATTCTTTCATGAGGGGACCCTCTTCTTCCAACCTGAGTTTCCCTCCTTGGTCTAGGATGAGATCCCAGCACTGTCAGTGTCACGGCCCCAGACTGGCCTGTCCTTCCTGGGGCCTGAGCCTGAGGACCTGGAGGACCTGTACAGCCGCTACAAGGTACTTTCAGCCCCGATCCGGACACTGCACAGGGCCTAGCAGCCCATACTCTCCCCACCTTCCACCACTCCCTGGCTCATCAAGGCCTGGCACCATCCCCCACCTCTCCACTCTGCTCACAGAAGCTGCAGCAAGAGCTGGAGTTCCTGGAGGTGCAGGAGGAGTACATCAAGGATGAGCAAAAGAACCTAAAGAAGGAATTCCTCCATGCCCAGGAGGAGGTGAAGCGAATCCAGAGCATCCCGCTGGTTATTGGGCAGTTTCTGGAGGCTGTGGATCAGAATACAGCCATAGTGGGCTCCACCACAGGTGCATGGGGGTTGGGGGTGGTGAGGGGGTACCTCATACACTCATATGTCCATTTAACAACTGTTAACTGTTTCCTGCCATGTGCCAGGAACTGTGCTAGGGTCTTACAACAGCAAACGAGGCAAGACAGTCTAATGGTGTTTTTAAGGGTATTTTGAGTCTGATGCAAAAGTGGAGGTAATAGTTTACATTCTCTCTTTCCCTCTGTATATGTGTGTGTATATGTAGTTTATATAGTAAAGGTTTGACCAGGTAATATTTAGTCTTACTAGGTGTGACATACTCTTAATTGCTTTTCCATTCTGTTCTAGTCTGTTTTGTTTTAAACTATGTTCTGGTCATGACTCTCTAAATCGATTTCATGACTACTTCTGAGTTGGGACGTGCACTTTGAAACCATGGGGTGAAGTGTTATGAGATTGGGTTCTGGTAAGGACTCAGTATATGGTAGTTGCTCTTATTAACATGGGTCCAGGCCCTGCCTTCATGATGGTCATTGTCTCTGTGTCTTATCTGTCTTTCCTGCTTCTGGGCTCTGCCCCTCTGGACCAAGCCATGTTCTTGTAAAGGTTGTGGGGAAAGGTGTGTGACTGGGCCTGAAACGGGACTGATGAGCTGGTAGTGAGTTAGTGAAGGGAGGGAAAGATCCAGAATGAGGCCTGTCCTTTGACCTGTAGGATTTAGGGGGACAGTGGGACTATGCCTGAAATGATGACACACGCAGAGGAATAGGTTGGGAGGAAGACTGAGGGCAGTCTAGAACGTCACAGGGAGGTGTCTGGGGGGCTGCTGGATAGCCTGAAGGTCAGGAGAGAGACTGAGACTGGAAAATGTGTGCATCACGACCATAAAGTGTAGAAAGTGGATTGGAGAGGTGAGACTGGAGGCTGAGCGAGCAGGAAATGGTACAGAGACCTCGATGGGAGAGGATAGGTCTGAATCAGGGCAGGGTCAAGGGGGAGGCGAGGAGAGATTGGTTGGAGAGACATTCAGGAGGCTGGGTGGAAGGTCATAGGGACTGATGGGCTGCAGACGGAGGGGGAGAAAGGTCCAGGGTGAGGCTTGGGGCTCTGGCTGGAGACTAGGGACTGTGGGCCTCCCTGAGAAAGATCCAGGTGGAACAGCATAATTTGGGGGAAGATACAGTGGGACACAGTGGGTGACATCTAAGGGAGGCATTCCAGGAGGCTGCTGGACACCTGGGGCTGGAGCTCAAGAGATAGTCAAGCCTCCAGATACACAAGGAAGTTGTTAGTGTGAATGTGGGGGACAGACTGGAGGAGGCGAGGATAGAGACCCGGGTTGGGACGTGGGGGGAGAGGCAGTCAGGGTCTAAGAGAGACACTAGTGGCCTGGAGGGTACAACTGACGTCGTGCAGAGGGGAGTTTCCAGGGTCTGGCACTTCTCACTTTCCCCTCTCCCTTTCTCTCCCCTTCCCAAAGGCTCCAACTACTACGTCCGCATCCTGAGCACCATTGATCGGGAGCTGCTCAAGCCCAATGCGTCGGTGGCCCTGCACAAGCACAGCAATGCCCTGGTGGATGTGCTGCCTCCCGAGGCCGACAGCAGTATCATGATGCTCACCTCAGGTGAGTGGGGAGCCCGGGGCCGGGAAGGCCTGAGGGGACCCTGTGGGCCAGGCTGGCAGCCCCAGCTCTGCTCTCTCACCAGACCAGAAGCCAGATGTGATGTATGCGGACATTGGGGGCATGGACATCCAGAAGCAGGAAGTGCGGGAGGCCGTGGAGCTTCCGCTTACACACTTTGAGCTCTACAAGCAGGTGAGGAGCCAGAGGTGACAGGGAAGGTGAGTCTCGTGTTGGTGACAGGACTGGTTCATCCTTCTTTCTCCACCTCTGCATTTCAGATCGGCATCGATCCTCCCCGAGGTGTCCTCATGTACGGCCCGCCTGGCTGTGGGAAGACCATGCTGGCAAAGGCCGTGGCTCACCACACCACAGGTGAGCCGCTTGGCCCTTCCCCCAGGCCCTGACCTGGGCTCTTCCAACCTTGCTCCCTGCTCTTTCATCCTCCTCAGGAAGTGGCACAGCACCGTGACTAAGACCACAGGCTCTGGGGTCAAATCCCCGTTGTGCCTCTTACTCATTGGCTGTGCAGTCCTGGACAGGTGACTTCACCTCCTTGTGCCTCCATTTCCTCATCTAATAGAAGCATGACTGTGAGAATTAACAAAACAGTTCAGTATTTTTCCTGTTCTGTTGTTACCTTTGATGAATCCCAATTCATGGGTTGTAACCAGCATTTTAAAAAATGCAACAGAAAATGTCAGAGTCCATCCCATACAGTGAGAGCTTGTACTGTTTTGTGAAACTTGTTTCACAAACACATATATTGTGATTGTGATAAATGTATTCTTGTAGTTTCCAGACAAGACGTCTAGAAGTCACTATTACTGTTTGTAAAGCCTAAGGACTGAGCTTGGCAGATAGAATCCTAATGTGAGCCAGGAAGCGGTAGAAGGCAGTGGTTAAGCAGCATATTTTCTGGAGCAGACTGCCGGGTTTGCAGTCAGGCTCCCCTACAACTATTTAAATTAGTACTACTTACGTAAGTTAGTTTATGTAACTACTCAGTAAGTTAGCCTCTCTGTCACTCTGTTTCCTATTTTTTCTGGATTAAATCAATATAAAGCTTCTAGAAGTATATCTGGCACATAGTAAGTAGACAATAAATGTTAGCCATTTTCATGATTATTGATTTGCTTAGCAGCTCGTTGAACTTCTGCTCTCCCAGGTCTAATGCTGGGATACAACAATGAATCGGACATGTCTCCTGCCCTGAAGGAGCTCCCAGTGTGGCTGGGGGGCAAAAAAGAAATAAACACTTAGAACTTAGTCATTCATTTAATATTTACTGAGCACCTAATATGTGCCAAGCTGCGTTCTAGGTATCTGAGACATGGCAGTGAACAGAACAGTCTCCATTCCTCAGAGTCATGGAGGTGATGTTTAGTTGGGGAAGCTCTTGAACAGATAAGTGAACAGATCATATGTCACATGGTACTAAATGTCTGACGAGAACAACGAAGCAAAATAAGGAGATAGAGAATAATAGGGGCTGCAACTTTATACATGAAATGTTAAACAAGTTAAAAAGGAGGGGCCCAGAACAAATCTGCTTTCAGCCCCACTGGCAGTCGTCAGTTATGTGAGAAGACGTGCCCGTGGTCCCTGACTCTTGCATGATATTCAAAAGGGGGTCCTTATAGCAAAGGGGAAGTTGGAGCTCATGGTGAGGCAAGATGATGCGTTCAGGTATGGCAACCTGTTTTCTTAGATTTTTCAAGCACTCTAGAAATCCAGTCTGGATTTTTTTCTGTATCTTGGATTCCAAGAATGTCTATAGCTCTTTTCTTACAGGCATGTGGAAGCATTTGTTGTTTGTTTCTTTAAATATTCTAATTGTTAAACATTGGGCCCAAAAAAAACAACATGTCCTAGGGCAGGGTTCATGATTTGTGCTACTGGGTTGCTGTGGGATGCAAGCAGATGGCTTGTCCTCGAGGTGTTAGAGAATGACCTGGCTACTTGGAGTGGGCTTTCAAAGGAAGGGATGTCCAGAAAATTCCCAGTATCAGTTAAAGCAGAATGGGACCTACAGGAGGCCCATCTCCGTCTAACCCTTTGTCATCCCGCCATCAGCTGCATTTATCCGGGTCGTGGGCTCCGAGTTTGTGCAGAAGTACCTGGGCGAGGGCCCCCGCATGGTCCGCGATGTGTTCCGCCTGGCCAAGGAGAACGCGCCTGCCATCATCTTCATAGATGAGATCGACGCCATCGCCACCAAGAGATTCGATGCCCAGACAGGGGGTGAGTGATGCCCAAACAGGGCCTGGGGTCTTGGGCAGGCTCGTCCTGCGGAATGCCCTGGACTGACTGTTGGCCACTCCAGCTGACAGGGAGGTTCAGAGGATCCTGCTGGAGCTGCTAAATCAAATGGATGGATTCGACCAGAACGTCAACGTCAAGGTTCGGGGTTCAGGATGGGCAAGGGGAGGTGTGTAGGAGTCACAAGGTGGGAGCTGGCATGAGGGGACAAATACCATGGTAGGAAGGAGGATATAATGGGGACAGAGGTCTGAGCACGCCTGTCCCCGATGCTAGGTGATCATGGCCACGAACAGAGCAGATACCCTGGATCCTGCCCTACTGCGGCCAGGACGCCTGGACCGTAAAATCGAATTTCCGCTCCCTGACCGCCGCCAGAAGAGGTTGATTTTCTCCACTATCACCAGCAAAATGAATCTCTCTGAGGAGGTTGACTTGGAAGATTGTATCCTGCTCTAGAAGTGAGGGGAGGGTCATCTCTATCTCTGCCTTCACCATGACCCAGACTGTGCAGGTGGGAGACCAAAGTCCAAGGGAGGGGGGTGGTGGCAACGACACCCCAAGGATGACTTCTGGCCGCAGGTGTTCACCCCGTTATGCCGGGAATGGTTTCCTTAACTCACCCGCTGCAGATGTGGCCAGGCCAGATAAGATTTCAGGAGCTGATATTAACTCCATCTGTCAGGAGGTGAGTGATGATTTCTCTCTGCATCCGATGGGGGTGGGTCCTCTTTGAGGCCACTCTGCTGCAGTTCTGTCCCTCAGTCTCCCTGGAGTCTTGGGCCCTGTCTGTCTCTTCCTCTACTATCACTAGGGATGGGAAGTACAGGGAGTCGATTTTAACTCTCATCCCTTAACAGAGTGGAATGTTGGCTGTCCGAGAGAACCGCTACATTGTTCTGGCCAAGGACTTCGAGAAAGCATACAAGACAGTCATCAAGAAGGATGAGCAGGAGCATGAGTTTTACAAGTGACCCCGCCCCCTACACAAGACCCAGAGACTTCCCTCACCTCCCCAACCTCTGTTCCCAAACCTAGTTCTCTTTTCTCTTTACCGAGGATTGACTTATTCAATAAATATATAAGATTGAATCCACCTAATTTCTTCTTACTGGGCCCTGAGTAGGATCCTCTGTGCCCTGCTGCTGTCCTGCCAGATGAGAGGGTGAGGTACATGGCCTGTGCTAGAGCTTGGGAGAGAAGCAAAGAATTCAAACCAAATCACTTCAGAAATTTGGGGAAAGGGATGGAAATGAACCTCAAACCGTAGCCCATGACCACAAAATAAAGCCCCTGTACATCTCCCCTGTACAAATTGAATGAAGACCACTTGAATCTGGTGATTTCTGCCCTCCTCACACTTGGAGTATCATTGACAGAGAGATGGCCCCGCAGAGTCCCCCAGAGCAGGAGTGAGGAAGTATGGAGAGAAGGCTGGATGCCCAGGTTCTGAGAATGTCTCTGGCTCTTCTCCATATGGTCTTGTTGGAGTAGATGGATTTGGTTGGACACTTCCCACTTTTGAGGTTTCCGTTTAGATAACTCTCCCTCGGGTCAGCCTTCCCTGATGCCCCAATTTGGAAGGGGACCCTTCCTCTGTACTCCCCTGGCACCATGCACGTGCTCTGATTGGCTAGATTTTCTCATGTGTTTGCCTGTCCCCTCAAGACGAACCTGTAGAATCATCAGGGATTACAGCTTGATCACATTTCAAGTGATAGACACTGTTAATGTTTCTTTAACAAATATGTAGATGTCACTGTATTTAGGAGTAAGAACGGAAGAAGTTATAAGGAAAAATATTTGGGGCATCACAGGTCCTTGAAAGGACAGAGGTGATTCTTACATTGATAGGCATGGCGAGTTGAGCAGAGAAGTCAACTTTTCCTCCCTCCTGGAACCTCACTAAAATGAGTCAGAAGATAAGAGAGTTAAGGTGTAAACTCACAAGGACACAGGAGGAGGGAGGAGATGGCAGCAACACAATTTTGGAAAGAGGCAGATACCTGCTCACTGATGGAGCAGACCTGAGGAAACAAACCTGAACCAAAGGGAAGCCCAGAAACAGATTCCTATTTCAGAAATCAGGTGCCAGGTTCTGAAGGTGAGGGCTGACATCAGGACTACCTGAAAGTTTATATAAGCATCAAAATTCATACATCCAGTGTGATTAGAACCTGGTGTGTGCAGTAGATAAATGAGCTATGTTATTCCAGGCCCATGACCCTTCTCCAGCCTGGCTGAAGACTGCAGGTTTATTCTGGAAAGGCTGGACCAGCAGTCTCTGGGCTGGTGGGCCTGGAGCATGGATGAGGGGGATGGGAGGGGGGGGTTGCTATGCTGAAGACGGGATTTAGTGAGAGCCCCGGGCAGGCAATTGGATTCCTTCAGAGAAAACAAGCAGCATGAGAGAAAAGACTACGTAGAGAAGAAAGGGTTGTTAAGACACTTAAAGTCCTCATCTTTCATAGTAGTTGCTAATACCTAAAATTGATGCATTTACAAAAGCATATAATTTAGAAATATGGAAGTAAATTTCAAAAGAAACATACAAGAGGATAAGAAGTAGTTGCCTCTTGGAAGCACAGGGAAACAAGGGGTGAAGGTGCCATGGGAATACTTTTTACACACTTTCTGTAATATTTGACCTTTTAAATTAGGTAATTAAACAACAATAACAAAACCACAGGAAAAAAAGATCTTACAAGCCAATAGATATTTGGAAGGGGGAGGATAAAGGAGGGAATTGATGAAGTGCCAAAACATCCTAAAGATCAGTGAAGGGCAAAGAGACTGGGAATACAGAACAAAGCCATGTGCCCCAGAAATTACAGCAAAGAAAATAACTCGGGAAGGATACGCCCCTGAAGCATCTGCCTTAAGCTCCATCACTCAGAGTCCCCTTCAGTTAAATGCACACAGTACCCAAGTCCCAGGGATAGTGAGAGGAGTACATGATATAATACACAACGTGAACAGCTTAAAGCACTAGAGAAGTGAGAGGGAAAACTCAAGTCCTTCCCAACAAATGTGAAGAACTCTCCTTTTGCAAGGTATTCTCTCCTTGAGTCCGTGTGACAAACTATTCCCACAGCAGGACTATAATCTGATGCTTTGGTTTATTTTGGCGCTGTTGAGAATTGTTTGCTCAACACCCCATTCCCTGGCATTCTGGATGGAATGACTGATGTTTCCGAGATAAATCAGACTCAGTCCATTGTCAGTGACGTCACAGTGCAGAGATTTGGGATTAAGTAAATCCCAAAGTTATATTTTCATAATGGCTTCTACTTCTTCTGCTTGAGAGTTGGCATTTAATTTGGGTTTCTGAAAAATAAGGAATCTGAGAGATGATTAGGATAGAATGTTCTCTAGTGTTCTGAAGTCATTTTTACTTTTGTCCTGACCACTCATCCAACTTAAAGCTCCTGGAGAATCTTTGAGAAGACGCAAAGATCCCATGCTTTTTCTTCATCCATCCACATGAAACTTTACAGCACCTTTCTCCACTTCATTTAGGTGAAAAGATACCAAGCTACCAGTCAAGAATGACCTCGGTTAACACAATTCATCTAGGGGGGTCCAAAGCCTCCTGAGCAGTGTTCTGCATTTCAAAATTACTGTCTTCATTTTTAAGGTGAGCATGGTCCAAGGCCAATGAGAGCAAAAGCTGCCACAATAATGTTACAATTAGCTGCACATGTATTATGTCCATCAACACCATCCAGGGAGAGACGACCTCCTCCCCAACCCCTCAGGAACACACCTAAAGCTGAGCAAGTTGGGTTTAGTACTCATTAAAATGAGGGAGAACGCACACAGCTCCCGGAGCTGTGTAGCGTCTGCGGAAGAGGAGGTTAGGAAAGACTTATTTAAGGATTTGGGCTTGTGTAAGGTGATTTTAGGGAGGGTTTCAGGAAGCAGGATTTGCTTTAGATGGCATGTTGTCAGGAAGAGGAATTTTATTATGACTGGACATTGTAATAAATCTTATCTATAATGAATGACTTGAGTGAGGCAAAAGCTATAAATGGTAAGAAGTGGCAGCCACTAATATTAGCTGGGAGAGTGGCTATTGGGTTCTGACAATCACCGCCTCCTATCTGACCCACGTGAATATCTCTGACACCCCTATTTGGGGTCCAAAACCCAATACTGGGCAGTACTCATACCCAGATGCCCTCTTCAGGCTGCTGCCTGGGCTCTAAAATCCTCATTACCCTTCTCAGGTTGACATCTCCATGCTGGTACATTCTACCACTAGGAATGCCCCCTAGTAGGCTGTCACCCTGCACCAAGCCACCCCCTGCATGCACACCTCCTTCCTGCTCAGGCTCTGAGCCCATCTTATGGCTTTTGGACTGGGTTGTTCAGAAAGGGAAGGAAAGAGGAAGAGCAAAATGTGTTATAATTTGAAATAAAGCAAGCCATTCTCTCACGGACTGTGCGTGGTCTTAAACATGTTCCCTGCCTTTATGAGCCAAGGTTTTCTCTTCAGAACGTAGGACTAACAAAGGCTGACCTCGAATCCAGGACATCTGACTCTAAGAGTGGGCTCACTATTGTTTGGCACACTGCCTTTCCAAGCATAACAGCACCGAAGAGTGGGAAGATTTCTTTCTTATATTAAAAAAGTTATTATGATTTGCATTGTTCTTTATGAAAAAAAAATTCATTCGACCATATAAAAAGACAAAATTATTTGCCGGATAAATTGAAAATATTTGGTCCAAATCTTTAAATAAAGCTGAAGCTGCAAGAAGCTGCAACATCTCTTTATTCCACAGAACAGGCCTGTGGTTGCACATGTTCATACAAAGTCCCGATTCCATGGCACCCACGAGGTGCCACATCTCCAATACTCCTCTTCATCTTAGAGCCTGGCTGGCACCCAGCCACTCAACAATCGCAGTCACACAGCGACCCCCACCCACCCACCCCGTCCATAATCTCCTACAAAGCCTGTCACCTCACACTTTACAGTCACAAATCACACTTCCAAGCGACTTTCTGTGAACTCGCTACATCAGACGCCGCTTCAGTCACACACCGGAAAATACACCTATAAAGTTCACGCTGTGTATCAGCGCCCGAACTACCTCAGAGGAAAAAACTGACAAAATCCGCCTCCAGGAGCTCCCGCCAGGTCCCGCACGCGCTCGGCCTCAGGGGAGCAACCACGGATGCATTCGGTGGTCCAGCACTGGGGCGGTCCTGTGAGGTCTGCACAGCTCGGAAAGCCCCCGAGTGTGAGGTCCCCTCCACTTACCCCGTGAGTCACTGGCACACCAGCTGGAGCCGCGGGTTTCGCGCGCGCCCGCGCCTGCGCCTGCGCATTTAGCGTCCAAGCCCACCGGCTTCCAGCTGGGAACTACATTTCCCAGAACCGCCAGCGGCGGGGTTAGCTACGACCCTGAGGGCCCTCTACGGTGCGTTCTAAGAGGTTCAGCCACCGTGGATGAATTAATTGCAGCCGGGGAAGAAGTCGGTGCTAGGTGAGACGGGGCGGGACTCATGGGAGTAGGAGTGCGGATGGGGCTGCTGCCCAAAGTGAGGAAACCTGGGGCGTGGACCCGGCGCTTCATGCCGGGATGTTCAGGCCTGTGCTTGCTTGAGGAGCAGAGGAGAGGGGATTGTGTGATTGAGTGTATGAGTGTGTGTGTGTGTGTGTGTGTGTGTGTACGCCTACGCTCGCGCCCACCTGTCTGTCAAGTCCAGGTTGGGCCTTGGTGAGGGTGGGTGCGGTTGTGAGGCTCACCCTGGTGCTTCCCCCGCCCTCCCCTCACAATCCCGAGTGTTCGCACAGAGCAGTGTCCCCAAGAAAATGTCCCCAAGACATTTCAAATATTGTATTGAGCCATAAAATGAAGGTTCCCAACAAGAAGGCACAGTCCTGGGCTTGGGATGGGACTTTTAGATGTAGAAGTGTTTCCTGAAGCAGACTTCTGGGACGAAATGATGGGAGTGTCCCTGCGTGGAGGCGCTGTGGGTGCTGCTACATTTTTCAGAACCATAGCACTCCCATACCTCTGATCCTAGGAATCTGCTGTGAATTCAAAGACAGAGTCCAGCCTCCCTGTCCCATCTGGTTATGTGTGTGAGAGCAGAGCAAATGTGGCCCTGGAGGGGATTTTCTCGTCTGCCTGTACTCTAAGAAAGGCCTCGTGTTTCCCGAGTTCCTTCTTACCCAGTCCTACCATTCTCCAATACAAGGCTCCTGAGGAGGAGGGAAGAATTGTTGTTGCAACATCTAAAAGTCCAGATCAGGTGAATTTGTATTTCCTCTTTGTTCATACCTCACATTTTTGTTTTTAGAAATTGGAAACATTTGCTTTTATTTTCCTGAAATGTTCAGTTGCCTATCTTAGGCCTTTCTTTCCAGTGAATGATGGGCCATGTAAATGGATCTCTCTCCTCACTTGGCCCTCAAATGCTCCCTCCTCATTTTTCAAATCATTCATCTGACTCACTTTTTATAATAGTAAGAAACGCATATCCTGGAGTCTCAAGTTAAGCTTTGTTTTATTGAGATTAGTGTTTAGGTGAAATCACATCATTGATCTCCAAAACCTCAGCTGAAAAGTAAGGCAAGATCAGAGATGGTTTGACTGGTGTCAGTAGGTAAGAAACATGGTCATCTGCCTTTTAAGGCTTTTGGAAACAGGAATGTGGTTGGAAGTCTGTGTCATCATGGGCAGGGATTTTCCCAAGAAATCAGGGGGTTAAGATTTATGTTAATAAAGTTTGTCATAAGAAGAAAAAGTACACATGAGTAAAGTAATATTCATAGGGATGAATAATAATACTCAAATTTTAAATGTTATATGAATCTCATTTACAAATATTGGGATTCAAACACATTTTATGAGGGTTATATACCCAAAGTGATGTTTCAATTGATTATTCAGTGGAAAAGTAGAGAACCAAACACTCTTCTGTCTGTCTTGCCCAAATTTTATTATTTAGTCTGCAGATGGCCCTCATCTGACTTACGCTGGTTCATTCAGAGAAGAATCTTGTCAGAAAAAGGTCTCTTGGTATTGGAGAACAACATCCAAGAATTTGTAGGCTTTGTTTATAATAGTCATACTGATTTCCTTACTGTTCCCATGGACATGTCGAACCACTTTGCTTTCAAGCTTTTATAATATTTTAAAATCTGATATAGATTTATTGTACACTTAAGATTATGGAATTAATGCTTTTTTTTGCAAAACAAAATCAGTTATTCAGTTATATTACATGAAGGGCTTATAAAGAAGAAAGTTAAATTAGCCCTAGCATCAGTATTAATATTTGGGGGCAGTATGTTTTAGCAAAATTTTGTCTGTACACGTGTGTGTGTGTTTCTGCAGAATATAAATTGTACTAATTAAACATTTGAGGACAAAGAGACTGTCCAACTCCTATTTAGAAAAAGTAATTCTACCTAACCATAGGTTTCTTATACCTCCGTGAATATAGGAAGAGTAGGAAAGTGCCAATGAACCCTCTAGTTTGATAAACCTTCCAGGTATTTACACCTTTAAGGGTTTTATAAGTCAATTAAGAGTAATTGTTATGGCACAAATTTATCAAATAAGATAGCCCTTCAAGATTGCATATTTATTTAGATTTTTAAGGTTGCTTTCACAGGGCACAGTAATATCCTCCCCTGTCCAAGTACCTTTTAAAGCTCCATTATGCAAGTAATATTTTGCAGACTTATAAAAGTAGAAGGCAGGATAAGATGGTAATAACTATAAATATTCATGTAAATCTTTCCATAGGACAGGAGAATAAGATTGAACCTCTTATTAAAGTTCTCCATTTAATGCCTTATTAGGTTCTTTTTATTAGTTTTATGTTGAAGAATGGTAGCTGCAGGAACAAGAGGAGATTTATTGGTTAGCTTTCTGAGAATGTTTTGCTAATGTTAGTTAAAAATAATTTTATTTCCAAGACTTGGCTCTAATTTTAAAATGTCATTATAAAAAAAAGATGTGGGATGGCCGGTTAGCTCAATTGGTTAGAGCGTGGTGCTGTTAACAACAAGGTTGCCGATTCAATCCCCACATGGGCCACTGTGAGCTGCGCCCTCCACAACTAGATTGAAACAACTACTTGACTTGGAGCTGATGGGTCCTGGAAAAACCCACTTAAAGAAATAAAAGTTTTAAAAAAATAAAAAAGAAAAAGAATGGACGTGAGACTCCATTTTCACTCTAAAAAATAGCAGAAATAATTTTATTTAATAACAATAGAATAAAGGACATATAATATCCTTTGTTTTAATAATACTATCTTTTATTAAGTAATTATCTCAACCTTCATGACAACTGTATGAGATAGGTGCTATTCTTATCCCTAGTTTATGAATAAACTAAATGAAAAGTTAGTAGGTGTCAGACTAAGATTCACATTCTGATAGTCTGACAAGTCTGTGTTATTAATGATATTATAATCCCTCCCATAGTTTTACATCTTTAATTTGCCTATATCAATCAGTAATTCATCATGAATGTCTTTCTTCTACAACAAATATGGACCAATATAATCAGTATGAATAAACCATTGGTGTGCCAGTATCACCAACCATCTTTATTTAACCTGTTGCCTTCTGTAGCTATTTATAACACTTGGTTATTCTAAGTTGTTATATGATAAACATCGTATGCATATATCTGAATGTGCTTTTATAGCCATCTCCTAAGAAAAACTGCCTAAAAATGGAATTTTAATCAAATATCAGATATAAGGGCTCATAGTATGCTGGATCTTATGATAGTAATTACAAGAATACAAGCACTGAAAACATAGTTGCTACTCGTAAAGTTCCTGTAAGATACAGCAAATAATATAAAATCAGAATAGACTGAGTAAGTGTGAGATAGAAGGTAATAGAAGCCACTAGAGAAATTCACATGCCTTAGGAGTTCATAGGAAGGAGATATTATTTCTCTAGCTACTTCTGTCAAGTTTTGACCAAATTATTCTGAACTCGGGAACTCTGTGGCAATAAGTGGATTTTATGCTGTATGCTTCCTACCAGCGCTGTCCAGTAGAACTTTCTGTGCTGATGGATATGTTCTATATCTACATTCTCCCATATGGCAGCTACTAGCCACGTGAGGCTACTTAGCACCTGAAATGTGGCTACTGCAACTGAGGGACTGACTTTTTAATGTTATTTGATTTTACTTAATTTAAATTTTTTTTTTAATAAGATGCTTTTTTTTGTTTTTTGTGTTTTTTTTTTGTTTTTGTTTTTTGTTGAGAGCCCACTGGCCCATGTGGGAATCGAACCCAGCCTTCGGAGTTAGGAGCATGGAGCTCTAACCGCCTGCGCCACCGGGCTGGCCCCACTTAATTTAAAATTTGATTTAAATAGCCATATATGGCTGTTGGCTATCATACTGGATAGCACAACTTCATATCTTATAGTTTTTATTCTAATAATGTTAGCTTTAAAGTGAGACTAATCGGAGAAGATATTTTTAGTGGGAGTTTGGAGGATACTGTGGCTGAAAGGATAGTTTCAGAGCAAAATAAACTCAGGAATACATTTGTCAGGAGTACATGAAAGGAAGCCTCATTGAGACCACCCTCTTATACATACAAGACATTGCAGTACCTTCATATACATGGACATATATAAAAAATCAGAGCGTTGGTTCAGGTGTGAGCCGCTAAAAGAAAAAAAAGATATTCAATAAAAATATAACAGGTAATATTTCAGATTATCTTGAACTTTTTCTCCAAATTCAAGGGAATTGTTTAAAAAAGGAAGAGCTTTCTCTTATCAAAATGAAAGAAATATATATGTCAATACGTATATTTTAAATTGTGCTTAAAAGTTATGGATTATACTTTTTAAATTTTTAAAAAATTTTTCAGTTATGGTTGACACTAAATCTTATGAGTTCCAGATGTACAGCACAGTGGTTAGACACTTATATAACTTAAGAAATGAACCGCCTGATAAGTTTCGTACCCACAAGTTATGGATTATACTTAAGCAAAAAGAATATCAAAATATGTCATGTAGATCAGCAGTTTTGACATGGATATATAACTTTCTGGACTTTTTTCTCTTTTTTTTTAACTTTTTTTTTTTTTCACTTTTTTCTCTCTTGATTTTTGCCTGTCTTTAATTCTTTCTTTCTTTGTACGTATGTGTGTGTGTGTATTTTTCACAAATGTAATCACATTGTGTATTCTGGTTTTTAACCCGATTTTTCTATTTGTAGTGTATCCTGAATATTTTCCATGTCCTTTAAATATTTTCTCCAATTTAGTACAGTACTTAGTATCCACTTAATTCCATCTCATAGATGATCTATAGTTTACTTAACAGTCACCTATTGCTGGACTCAGAATGCTGACCACTACCATCCTTGCATACATCTTAAAGCGCATGTACAATCATTTCCTTTGGACACAATCCTAGAAGTAGATTTGTGTGGTTAAATTCTTTCGCATACTTCTATATGTCCTATTTAAAGATTGCCCAAATCGACAGCATCTACTAAATAGCCATTTCCCCATGCCCTGGCTCATATGGCATAGCATCAGTCTTTTACATCTGCCAGTCTGATAACTGTAAACTGTACTTCCTTATTTCTTTAACAAGTCTCTCCTTAATTGTATTGAAATTTGATAACTTTGGTGAATGATATGAGGTCAGACAATTAAGTTCACGAACTTGTTGCAACGATGTTGCTAACCTGCTTTGATAGCAGAGGGATTATTCATTATGAATTTGTACCAACTGGACAAACAGTTCACCAAGTTTACTATTTGGAAGTGCTGAAAAGGCTGCGTGAAAAAGTGAGACGACCTGAACTTTTGGCCAACAATTCGTGGCTCTTGCATCACGACAATGCACCAGCTCACACGGTACTGTCTGTGAGGGAGTTTTTAGCCAGTAAACAAATAACTGTGTCGGAACACCCTCTCTACTCACCTGATCTGGCCCCCAGTGACTTCTTTCTTTACCCAAAGATAAAGAAAATATTGAAAGAAAGACATTTTGATGACATTAAGGACATCAAGGGTAATATGATGACAGCTCTGATGGCCATTCCAGAAAAAGAGTTCCAAAATTGCTTTGAAGGGTGGACTAGGTGCTGGCATGAGTGCATAGCTTCCCAAGGGGAATATTTCAAAGGTGACCTTAGTGATGTTCAGCAATGAGTTATGTAGCACTTTTTCTAGGATGAATTCGCGAACTTAATTGTCTGACCTCATAGGTTATTTTTTTAGTGAATTACCTGTGCTTAGGTTTCACTCAAAGAAAGAATTCCTGGGTTACAGAGGAAAAAGCCGGAGTAGAAAGAGAATTGGCTTTATATTTAGAGAAACATGGATTCTAAACCCAGTTCTGCCTCTTACTAACTGAATTTGAGCAATGAACTTTACTTTGAACCTCTGTTAACCTCATCTGTTGAATGGGGATAACTACATTGCATTATTACATGTTAGTATGACAAAGGACCCATCACAGAGAAGATACTAAAAAAGTATTGATTCCTGTTGTCACCTCGAGACCGCCGGTATGATTTCACACCTCGGCAGCCTTGATATTGAGATATTAGTGTAGTCAGTAACTTCCTACAGGAAACCAGTATAGATGATCCTGATTAGGAAGTAGAGGTTGGTTGGAAACAGAGCCCAGAGGTTTCTGGGGGCGGTAGTTTTGGCTGGAGAAGGACTCCGTGTGGGAAGTGCATTTTGCAGTGGGAAAAACGGCCTGTTTTCTGCCTAAGTGTCTGCAGAGTCCAGCTACGTACCTAAACCATGATAGGTATTCAGGTTTGGATGGGGCAGCCCCTTCTCAGCTCTAGAAGGTAGCCATGGACAGAAGCGGACCTGCTCAGGGCAGGACTTGGTCTGGTCTCAGCTACAGGTCAACATCATCAGAAGCTGGGGTGGGCCAGACACCCTTCTGCTGGAGTGTGTGGTCTGGCTTCATGCAGGAGGGCTCTGTTCTGTATCTACACTTGCGCAGGTGCTTCCCCATGGTATAGAGAGGGTTTGGCTTTATCCAAATTCCCTCTTGTGTCTCCTGACTTGTATGTGGGGCATTGGAAATGGGATCAGAAAGAAGGCAAAACTAGGATCATTTTCGCTTAAGTCATTTTGGGATTTCTGAGGCATGCCTGGTCTCAGAGCCTCTTGTTCCTTCCCCAGCCCTGGCTTCTTTGGACTCTGCCTCTCCAGTGGAGGAAGCCCCAAGAGGACTGACAAGTTCTTGCAGTTCTAAAACCATGGCCCATGTAAGTTCACGTTTCTCCTCCTTGATGTATTGTGGTTTTGAATTCATGAGATCATTTTTATTATCCTGAGACTTCCTTCTTAAGATAATCCGATTGCGGAACCTGCTCCCGTTAGTCCGATCCCAGTGAAGTGTGTGCCACACAGCCTCGTGTCCTCCTCATTTGCCTCTCGTCTGTCTTGCCGACGTTCACCTTTTCATCACCTCTCTATGTGCGCAGGCTCTCTCAGGTGCACTGATGGAACATGAAAGATGAAGTCACTTGAGGGAACTATTTAACTTCCTTGGTTAAGAGTCATGATTCCATGACACAGAGTTGATAGTCCCATTAGACTCCACAGACCTGAGTTTTGCAGGTTGATAAGATGGAATTTAGTGCGGAGTGTTCTACATGTGGTGAGATCTTCGCTTATAGGACTGGCCTGGAGTGTGGTTGAGGCCTGCATGTGGGGATCTCAGGGATCTAGCCAGGGGGTCCCCGGAGGGAAGAACAACAGGACAAAGGTCAATTTTGTGGTAGAGGAAGTGGTGCTGGTCTCCAGTGGCATCTGTGTCACTGGGTCATCCTGCATCTTCATCCTCGAGCTCAGGTTCAAGGCTGGTGCTCCTGAGGGATGGTGGTCGTAGCCAGTCCGAAGACCACCCACATCCCTAATGGGGCATGAAAGTAGCCTCTCGGGATTGGGGCAGACCTTAGATATTTCGTCCAACCTAAATGCCTAAATATGAAAGAAGGATTAGTCTGATGTATCCACGAGATCAGTGATTAGCCAGCCAATAAAGTATTTAACTGAAGACTTGGTCATTTGTTACAAGGAAAAATGCTTGTGACGTTATCTGACATCATGATGAGCCAGAGTTTCAACAAAATCAAATGTCAATCAAGTCTTGTTTCCTAAGACAGAGATTTTAGAGTACTTTTTGGGAAAAACACTACTTTTTTTTTCTTTTTTTTTTTTTTTCATTCTTTTAAGGGAAAAGAGAATGGGACTCCTTTATTCAGAACTTACATACAGGCACATGATATGCGTGTGCTTATGTATATGATTTCATTTCATTGGGAAACTTTATTTTATTCATTCCTAGACCCTAGGATAATTATGTTATCCCACTATATACAGGACATTTTCTTTGTACCAAGAGTGTTGCTTTTTTAAAAATATGATTCATTTATAACAATAATTACCAAGTTTGTTCTACATATAGTCTTTTTCTTTTCAATTATAGTTGTCATTCAACTAACAGTATTCTTTTTTTTTTTTAAAGAACAGGTTTGTTGTATTTTCTTTTTTAAATCTTGTTAGCAGTACAGTAGCATCGTTAAGAGAAAAAACAACCATTTACCCAGTAACTCAAAATCCAGCCACTTAAGAAAATACCGTAGAGAAAACAGGGCTTCTCATTTGATTCGACTGGCAAGCCCAGGTTTATCCTGAACTTTGAGAGACTCTTTGTCCTGAACGGATAGGAAAGCATTCAAGTAAAAGGTAAGGGGTTATAAGTGTGAGTTTCTGAGGGATTCTGCCCCAAGAGAAGCGCAGGAGTAGCCACAGTCCTCTAGTTTACTCCAACGGTGGGATGTTTCTGGGATGGCCAGCACGGCTTCCTTTTGAGGAGTTTTGACAATTCTTCAACCTCAGGATTCAGGTCTTATAAAATATTCTTCCACGTTAAAAAAGACATTGTTCCACAGGAATAAGTTTTTCCTCGCTTCTCCAGCTTCTTGTACTTGGCTTCCAGTTTTTTTGAATATGCATCCAACTTGTAGGCTGCCTGCTCAAAAGCTGCTACCTGCTCCTCAATTACACTGATCTGATCCAGATAAGGCTGCAGTTCAGCATACTTCTGGTTTAAGTCCTTTAAGTGTCTACTAATGTTTATAGCAATATCTTTCATTTCAAGATGTTTCAGGCTGGTTAGTTTATTCATATTTTCCAGTAGCTTATAGTCTTCGCTGGTGGCCGTCAGTTCCCCGGTCGGGTAAGTTGCCATTTTGGAGAACATGTCCCGGCAGAGCTCAGTGATGTCAGCCTCAGCAGGCTCCTTTGCTTCCTCAGCTGTTTCCACGGTGGCATTGTCTCAAACTGGCTCCTCTCGCTGGGTCGCGGGGACACTTTCGGTTGCCGCCGCTATGCTGGGCCCCCAACTACCAGTATTCTTTAAAAGCATATAGTTACTCTACTTAGGAAATACTAATTTCCTTGTTTTTCCCTACGTGCCATAGGCTTGAACACAGTTTACCCAATTGCTATATTACCTGTTTCCTGAAAAGCAGTTTTCCATCTTAAAAATACATTTAAAACAATGTTTATAATACATGGGTCTGTCATTTCAGATGTCCCTGACATTCAGGGACGTGGCCATACAACTCTCCCAGGACGAGTGGGAATGCCTGGACTCTGCTCAGAGGGCCTTGTACAGAGACGTGATGTTGGAGAACTACAGCAACTTGGTCTCACTGGGTGAGGGTAACTGCGCAAATAACGTATAGTCCATTTTCTAGAAAATCACTTTCCCCCATTGTTACATTTCAGCGCTGTTTTAAGAAAGCAGCTGACTCTCTGCCCCCTATTTCAAAAGAAATGGTTTGAGCATTACTGGGTTAGAAATGGGCACTTCCGTTAAGCGCCTTCATCTTCCCCATCCTTCAGTGACCTTCACACCTCCCTCTGGCCCTTCCTGCAATTGCCTGTTTTTCTAAATGATTTCCAGATTGGTTTCTACAACATTTTCAGGGAAGCCACGTTTCACGTAATGTGTATGATTAGAATTCCTATAGCGGCTGTGTGTTAATGTCTGTCCTACCTGCAAAGAGATCAGCCAGTCTCGGGGTTCTGGTTTTCTTTGATCATCAAAAAAGCCTCTGTGGTTCACATGGTGGATTAACCCAACTGGTGGATTGGGTTAACAATACCCATTTAAAATTCAAGCAAACACATCCCATCCTAGAAGAGACATAGTCTGTTTAACCTACCTTGTGGTTGAAAGTTATAGTTTGTGAACTTTGCATTTTCCATTGAAAGAATATCTGCGGAATAATCTGGAAGGGTTTTAGGAAACAATATTTTTCTTTTAATAAAATAACAACTAAAATACTATATACTAGGTATCCTTTTAAGCCTTTAAATATATTAATTCATTTAATTCTCAGAGCAGCCCTATGAAGTAGGTATATTAGCCCTATTTTTCGTGATAAAAGTGTAACACAGGGCCGGCCCGGTGGCCCAGGCGGTTAGAGCTCCATACTCCTAACTCCAAAGGCTGCCAGTTCGATTCTAACATGGGCCAGTGGGCTTTCAACCACAAGGTTGCCAGTTCAATTCCTCGAGTCCCGCAAGGGATGGTGGGCTCCGCCCCCTGCAACTAAGATTGAACACGGCACCTTGAGCTGAGCTGCCTCCCAGAGGGCTCAGTTGGTTGGAGCGCGTCCTTTCAACCACAAGGTTGCTGGTTCGACTCCCAGAAGGGATGGTGGGCTGCACCTCCTGCAACTAGCAACGTCAAGTGGACCTGGAGCTGAGCTGCGCCCTCCACGACTAAGACTGAAAGGACAACAACTTGAAGCTGAAGAGCACCCTCCACAACTAAGATTGAAAGGACAACAACTTGACTTGGAAAAAAAAAGAAAGTCCTGGAAGTGCACCCTGTTCCCCAATAAAGTCCTGTTCCCCTTCCCCAATAAAAAAAATGTTAAAAAAAAAAAGTGTAACACATTCAGAGTAAGTAACTTTTCAAGGTCACATAGCTGGCAGGTGGCAAAGGACTTGAATCCAGGCTGTAGGGCTCCAGAGTCTGTAGTCTTAACCCTTCTCTATACGCCTTTAAAAGCAGAGCAGACTTTTTCCCTCCCCATCTGGTCTTTTTAGTCCTATGATCATGGATCCATTTAAATGTCAATATTCTTCAGTGGCCTTTTTCATTTTATCAAGTACCATTTTGACCTAGTTTGATATAAAGATAGCCAAATCTGAATTAAATCATTTTGAGCTTACAGTTTTTTGTTTGTTTATTTGTTCTAAATCATGTTCTCCATCAAGCATTTCTTTCTCGTGAGCAGGATGTTCCATTCCTAAGCCAGATGTGATTACTTTATTGGAGCAAGAGAAAGAGCCCTGGATGGTAATGAAGGAAGGAACAAGAAGTTGGTACACAGGTGGGTGATGACAAATCAGGCAGGGAGATGCCATCCTAAGCACCCCAAATCAGGGAGAGGCGCACCCTTGAGAAGTTGGTTAGAAAGCTCCCTTCAAAGGCCCAAGGCCTGTGGAGAAAAGGCCTGAGACCTGGGAAAACATTAAAATCCTCACAACATGAGCTACCAAAGGAAATTTATCTTTACCCCCATTTGCCATGCTCTCTTCTCTTCTATTCCCTTCTCCCCCCATTTATTTCAAAGAGAGGACTGCTTTCTTCCCCCTTCACAACCATTTTACTTATGTCTCCACATCCTCTTTTATAGTTACACTTATACGCATTTCTCCATTGCCTAAAATTATTTTGTCTCACACTATTTCCTATTTACTTGAAACCAGGCACTGTGCTAGAGTCCAGCTATTGAGGTAGGTTCCTACTGTCGTGGAGGTGTTGCTATTGTAGTAAGGGAGACATGTAGTAAATGAGTAAACAGACCAAACACTATCAGGCCGTAATATGTGTTGTGAAGGAAATTAAGCAGGGTAAGGAGACAGAATGTTGGAGGGTTGGCAGGGCTAATTTAATTTAGATAATATCAAAAGCCGATCTGAGGTGCTAACCTTTGAACAGAGATATGAAGTAAGGTCTGAGGACCTATGAGTGCTGAGGAACAGCAGTCCAAGCAGAGTAAACAGCAAATGCAAAAGTTCTGAGATCAAAGGTCATCTGGGTTTTATTGCCAAACCAGATGATGCCAGCTGATTTGAACATTCTGTTACACTTATTTGTGTGTTCCTATGTTTTCATTTCTCTTGGGAATATATAGAAGTGGAACTGCTGAGTCAGGGGACGGGTGTATTTTCTTAATCATATGTATTGAGACATATGTATATAAATCATATGTATTTATATACTTTACGTAATATAAAATGCAGCCATTTTAAGTGTCAAGTTCTGTAACTTTAAAACAGTTTCATTGATGTATAATTGTCACACAGTAAACTGAACATATTTGAAGTGTACAATTTGATAAGCTGACTTAACGTATGTTGTGGAACTAGTACACAATCAAAATAGTAAATATATCCATCACATCCAAAAGTAATCCCTTCCTCATGCCACTCTCTACTGTGAGATGCAACCCCTCACTCCACCCTCAGCACAGAAAAATCACATAACAAATCACATAACAGCATTTGTTTCCCTTTTGCTTTTTTTTTTTTTTTTTCAGATTTGGAATCTAAGTGTGTCACCAAGAAGTTATTTCCAGAAAAGGATATTTGTGAAATATATTTATCTCAGTTGCAGGCAGAAAAGAATAAAACCTTCATCCATCAGGATACAGTTTTCAGAAATGACTTGCAGTATAAACATGAATTTGAGAGACAAGAAGGACAGATGGGATGTGTTAGTAAAATGATAATCCAAAAACATTTATCTTTTCCTCTCCATCAGAAAATTCATGCTAGAGACAAATCATATGAATGTAAGGAATGTAAGAAAGCTTTTAGACAACAGTCATACCTTATTCAACATCTAAGAATTCATACTGGTGAGAGACCCTATAAATGTAAGGAATGTGGGAAGGCCTTTTGTCGTGTGGGAGACCTTAGAGTACATCAGACAATTCATGCTGGGGAGAGACCCTATGGATGTAAAGAATGTGGGAAGGCCTTTAGACTTCATTATCACCTTACCGAACATCAGAGAATACATTCTGGTATGAAACCCTATGACTGTAAGGAATGTGGCAAGGCCTTTAGTCGTGTTAGAGACCTTAGAGTACATCAGACAATTCATGCTGGGAAGAGACCCTATGAATGTAAAGAATGTGGGAAGGCCTTTAGACTTCATTATCAACTTACTGAACATCAAAGAATTCATACTGGTGAGAGGCCTTATCAATGTAAGATTTGTGGAAAGACCTTTCGGGTTCAACGACATATTAGTCAACATCAGAAAATTCATACTGGTGTAAAACCCTATAAATGTAATGAATGTGGAAAGGCCTTTAGTCATGGCTCATACCTTGTTCAACATCAGAAAATTCATACTGGTGAGAAACCCTATGAATGTAAAGAATGTGGTAAATCCTTCAGTTTTCATGCAGAACTTATTCGACATCATAGAATCCATACTGGTGAGAAACCCTATGAATGTAAAGAATGTGGGAAAGCCTTTCGTCTTCAAACAGAGCTTACTCGTCATCATAGAATTCATACTGGTGAGAAACCCTATGTATGTAAGGAATGTGGAAAAGCCTTTATTTGTGGCTATCAACTTACTTTACACCTGAGAACTCATACCGGTGAGATTCCCTATGAATGTAAGGAATGTGGGAAAAACTTCAGCAGTCGCTATCATCTTACTCAACATTATAGAATTCATACTGGTGAAAAACCCTATGGATGTAAAGAATGTGGGAAAGCCTTTCGTCTTCAAGCAGAACTTACCCGACATCACAGAATTCATACTTGTGAGAAGCCCTATGAATGTAAGGAATGTGGGAAGGCATTTATTCGTAGCAATCAACTTATTTCACACCAGCGAATTCACACCAATGAGAATGCCTTTGAATGTAAGGAATGTGGGAAGATTTTTAGTCGTCGCTACAATCTTACTCAACATTATAAAATTCATACTGGTGAAAAACCCTATGAATGTAAAGAATGTGGAAAGGCCTTTCGCTTTCAAACAGAACTTACTCAGCATCACAGAATTCATACTGGTGAAAAACCCTATAAATGTCAGGAATGTGGGAAAGCCTTTATTCGTAGCAATCATCTTATTCAACATCACAGAATCCATACTGGTGAGAAACCCTATGAATGCAAGGAATGTGGAAAGACCTTTAGTCGTCACTATCATCTTACTCAACATCACAGAACCCATACTGGTGAGAAACCCTACATATGTAATGAATGTGGGAATGCTTTTATCTGTAGTTATCAACTTACCTTACATCAAAGAATTCACACGGGTGAGATTCCATATGAATGTAAGGAATGCGGAAAGACATTTAGTCGTCGGTACCATCTTACTCAACATTTCAGACTGCATACTGGTGAGAAACCTTATGGATGTAAAGAATGTGGGAATGCCTTTCGTCTTCAAGCAGAACTTACCCGACATCACACAATACATACTGGTGAGAAACCCTATAAATGTAAAGAATGTGGGAAAGCCTTTAGTGTTAATTCAGAACTTACTCGTCATCACAGAATTCATACCGGTGAGAAACCCTACAAATGTAAAGAATGTGGGAAAGCCTTTATTCGTAGTGATCAACTTACTTTACATCAAAGAAATCATATTAGTGAGGAAACCCTATGCATAACGTAAAGAGGATACAATGGCCTTAAGAAATTGCCTTTTAAACAGCAGAGAACTCATAATTTAAGAAATGTTTTACTTGTTAGGTAACATGGGAATCCCCCATTTCATGATTAAAACTTAACAGAAATAGTTTTATACTATACGTGTTGATGTAAAGAGTTGAAAAATTATAGCATCACCCAGTCTTGGTTAAACTTTAGCAAATTGATATCGGTGCAGTATACCTCAGACCAAGGTGAAGGGCACCCGCCACACACACTGTTGTTCACCAAAACTTTTATAAAATGCAGTAAAGCAGGATTACCAGAAAAAAATGAAATGGAAAGAAAAACAAATGAAAGCCCTGATTTTATTATTGCATTTAACAGACATAAATTTAGCTCTGTCAAATTGTTGAAAAGGTTTCTAAATGCTTATTCTCTCTGTCTATACTCAGCTCATTACAGACCAGAAGCAAACATTCTGTGGCCCAGCATCAGTACATGGACCACTCTTTACATAGCACTGTAACAGAAAACACTTAAAAAGTTAAAAAAAAGAAAATGTGTTTGAATTATTTAAAAATATGAGGAATGAATTTACGAAAGGGATATATTGACTTATTCTAGCTACCTTTGCAAGCCTGCTGGCATTTATTTGGAAGAACCACTGCAGATCATAGGTCATTTGCAAATGTAGTGTGCCTTTCCTAAAAACCTAAATACGCCTTTGTTTATTCTCACATCAGTATGACTATACTTATGTGACTATGTCTCTGGTAAAAGATGGCCCAGACTTTGTGCACTATCCCAGAGCTATTTGGAGGCTTCCAAAGAAAACGGAGAGCTTCTCAACATTTCATTTGAACAGTGGCCACAAGCACAGATATAGCTAGCATGAACTGCAATATTTCTGGATAGCCAAATACAGATATTGTTGAAGTAGATAATCTTGAATGAGACAGATTATATGACTCTAAATGCTCACAACTTTCGCTAAAGCCACCTAAATGTTCATGTTGCTGTTTATGGTAGTTTTGGGTACATCAGTTGGAAGATTCAGTAAAACATAAAGAAACAAAATTGCTGCTGTTTAAAATGGAGGAATAAGCAGTCACCATGCTCTGGGCTAGAAAAACCCTATGGGTAAATATAGAAAGAGAACCCCACAGACACACCTCATGAAATGTCTGACATCTAAAAGTGTATCCTGCGTGACAATTTTTTAAAATATTCATATCTTAAAAAAATAATTCTGTTAATGTAATGAATGTGGGGAAAGGCTTTAGCTATAGCATTATCTTTACTGTAATTCTCACAATTTCACCTCAGCCTGTGTGGTATTTGGCAAAACACTTCTCTCTGTGCTTCAGTTTTAAAATAGTGATAATAGTACCTTCCTAATGGTATTTTTGTGAGGATGAAATGTCAATAAAAAAACAAAACCTTTAGAAGAGCATATGCTCAATAAATGCTACTGTTATTTTTATCATTAGTAATACTATTAGTAAATTCATGTGAGAGGAAGACCCTATGAGTATAAGGAATTTGTAAAAGCCTTCCATTACCTTTCACTCCTTACTTATATTGAGATACTTGTGAATAAAGTCTACTAAAATGAACTTCCATTTCTAAAATCAGGACTCATCTCTGAAAACTGATATGAGAAAAACTTCTCTAGAGTTGATGAGTTTCGTGAAGTTTATGCAGGTAAAGCTTTTGAAGAATCAGGGAAAGCTATAATGCTTTTTCTTTTCATAATTCAAAAAGCAGACAAATTACAGTCTGCTTTTTCTGCCCAAAATTCATGATAAATTAGAAACTCACAACCAAAAGGCTACTGTTTATTTGGAAAAAAATTTAAAATAGTACAGTGAACACTGGTATGCCCTTTCTAGATTCAGTGATTATTAATGTATTGTTATCTTTGGTTTGCTTCTATATCATTTTTTACATTTTTGCTATATTGTTTGAGTATAAATTGTAGACATCATGACATTTCACCTGTCTGTACATAATCATGCAACTCCTAAGAATAAAGGCTGCCTCCAACTAATATAACTTCACACCTAAGGAAATTAGTAAGTCCATAATCTCTAATATTACAAATAGATATCAGTGCCTTAACCCAACATATCTGAAAGAATGTCTCTGGGAACATAGTATTCAATGGTACTTGAAAAATGTTCTGTGATCACACAGGCTTATGAAGCTTTGGACACTAAATCCCTTCTAAGGACAAAAAGTGCTTATTGTCAGACTATCAGAAGATTGAGTCCTACACTAACAATAATTTGCATAACTTTGTTTATCTCAATGTATCTTAAAATTTACTAAGGAAGTCCCATTCATAATACCTAATATCTTTGGGATGTGAACCCACACTGGGAATGCTGCCATAACCAAAAATGATTGACCCTAAGGATGGACTATTTAGTTAGTTAAAATGGCAGATGCTTAGCTATGTTGAGAAAAGAAATGCATGGTGTATTTCTCTGCTGCTCGCATCTTCCTCTGCAATCAATTGCTTGCCTTCTGAATTTTTCTACAAAATGAAAACCCCATTTGCCCCCCCTTTTAAAAATTTCTTTTTTAACATTTTTTTATTAGTTTCAGGTGCACAAAACAGTGTAATAGTTAGACATTTATCCTTTATATCCCTCACATAGTGACAACCCTCCTCCCCCCATCCACTATGGCCCCCTTTTTTAT
Organism: Rhinolophus hipposideros; assembly: GCF_964194185.1. Lineage (NCBI taxonomy): Eukaryota > Metazoa > Chordata > Mammalia > Chiroptera > Rhinolophidae > Rhinolophus > Rhinolophus hipposideros. The sequence goes on from NC_138067.1 coordinate 38,704,922, forward strand.
ATGAATATACCATAATTTATTTAAACCTCTCTTATTGTTTAGTGTTTAGGTTTCAAGAGTTTTTCACTATTTCAGATATACTTCAGTGAATATCCTTGTCTGTGATCATTGGTCTGTGTGAGCTGGAATTTCTTTAACTGAACATGTGTAAGTAGGATTGCTCACACATTATATATTCTTTCAGTCATGTTAGATTTTGCTAGATTGATCAAAGGTCATATACACTTCCAGTTATACTAGATATTGCCAAATTATTCTCTTAGACTCCTGTCAATACTCAATTTGACAGGAATACTATCAAATTGAGTATTCCTATAGCCTCACTCTAGATGTTTTAATAATTTTTATAAATTTCAGTTTCAGTTGAGCCTTTTTGCAAACATGTTTCTTAGCCAGTCATTAGTTCTTTACTTTGACTTTCTCCATTATTTTTGTTCTTTTGTTTTCCTAATTGACTTGAATATCATTCTGGATACTTCATTTGCTATATCAATGCAATTATTTTCTCCTTCATTAATTATAGCATTGGTTATCTGTCTCCTGAACACTCATTCCATTTTTATGAGACAGATTTCTAGGCTATAAATTGTATAATCTGGAAATAAAATTTTATTTATGTTCCAATATTTAATGTATTACTTTGTTTACTTATTGCAATAGCTAAACTCTTCAAAATAAGGTTGAATATTATGGTGATACAGGCATCAATTTCTCCAAATTTAATAAAAAATTTCATAACATTTAATCATTTGCTATAATATTCACTCTTTATTTGAAGATCAGTCTCTTTGTTGCCTCTAACTATTTTCTTGCAACATATGTGGGGGAGCGGACGGTGCCTACTTTGGTAATGATTGCTAAATTCTAAACAAGGCCATTTTGTTATCTGTTGGTATAATCTTATATTTTTCTCCTTAAATTTATTGATGTATTGATTTATACATATGAATTTCTTGAATTTTAAACATTTCTTGTAATATACTATGATTTTTGTGATATGCTGGAGTTCATTTAGTATTATCTTAATTAGAATTTTTCCATCTATAGTCATGTGTGAGGCAGTATTATAGTTTCCTTTTCATTCATAAGATTTTGGAATTGTAATGAACTGTTCTTTAAAAACTAGAAACAACTCGTCTTTAAGATATAATGAATTTTTAAATATTGACTTCGTATCTTATGACCTTGCTAAATTCACTTAGTTCTAGAAGAGATTATTTTTTATAAATTACTTAGAGTTTTGTATAAATACAATCAAGAAATCTGTTAAGACAGTTCCTTTTTCATTTTCTATTTTCTTTTATTTCCTTTACTTGCCTTATTGCACAGACTAGGACAGTGTTAAGTAAAAGTACTCAGAGCAGACCTTGTTTCTGACCTTAGGAAAAAGGCATTCAATATTTTATCATAATGTGTTATGTTAGCTGCTCATTTTCCATAAATATCCTTTATCATATTGGTTTTGAATTTTGTCAAATACATAAAAAGCAACAATTGACATGATCTTTTGGTTTCTCTCCTTTAATGTGGTGAATTACTTTGATTAATTTTAGAATGTCATACCAGCCTTGCAATTCCTGGGTTATGCCCCACTTGGTCATGATATATATATATATATATGGCTGAATTCCATTTGCTAATTATTTTTGGAGATTGTTCATGTACATGTTTATTGTTCATATTGGTCTAATGTTTTTTCTTATGATCTCTTTCTCAACTTCTATAATCAGTGTTAAGTTGCCATAAAATAAGATGGGAAATGTTCCTTCTTTCTCTAGTTTATGAAAGAAATATAGTAAAAGTCATATTATTTCTTTCTTAAATCAGGTCAAATTGCCATTGAAATTATTTGAACCTTGAGTTTTCTTTGTGGGAAGGATATTTCAAGGACAATATATTCCATCAAATTGATTTTTTATATCTCAGCAAACAAATTAAAATGAAATTTCAAAGAGAAAAATTCCATTTATAAAGAACATAAAATACCTAGGAATGAATTTTTAAAAGCACATGCAGGATCACTACCTGAAAATGACACAATTTTGCTGAGAGAAGCTAAGTAAGTGGAAAGATATGCCATTATCATGGATGAGAAGACCCAATAGTGTTTAGAAGTCAATTCTCCCCAAATTGATCTATAGTCAATGGAATCTAATCAAAATCCCAACAGGCATTTGAAGAAATTGATAAGTTGATATAAAACATATTTGGAAATGCAAAAGACTAAGAATAGCTTAGACAATATTTTTTTTTTAATACATATATATTTTTTTTGTTGTTTTGTTTTGTTGAGAGCCCACTGGCCCATGTGGGAATCGAACCGGCAGCCTTCGGAGTTAGGAGCATGGAGCTCTAACCGCCTGAGCCACCGGGCCGGCCCTAGACAATATTTTTAAAGGACAAAGCTAGAGGCATCACACTTCCTGATTTCAAACTATATTATAAAGTTACAGTAATCAAAATGGTATGGTATTGGCATAAAACCAGACACAGACCAATGGAACAGTATCTAGAGCCCAAAAATAAACTCATACATATATGGTCAACTAATATTTGATAAGGGATCCAAAAACACTCAATAGAGAAGCAAGTCTCTTCAGTAAATTGTGTGGTAAAATTTGATATTCACATTAAAAAGAATGAAACTAGAGAGCTCTCTTACACCACTCAGAAAAATTAACTCTAAATGGATTAAAGACTTAAATATAAGGCCTGAAGCCATAAAACTCCTAGAAGAAAGCAAAGGGGGTAAGCTCCTTGACACTGGGCTTGGCAATCATTTTTTTTATATGTATTACACCTAAAACACAAGTTTAAAAAGCAAAAATAAACAAGTGGGACACATCAAACTAAAAAGCTTCTGCACAGCAAGAGAAATGGTCAAAAAGTGAAAAGACAACCTATGAAATGGGGGGAAAATATTTGCAAACCACATATTGAATGAAAGGTTAATATATAAAATACACAAAGAACTCATACAATTTAATAGCAAAAATACAAACAGTCCAATTTTTAAATGGGCAAAGAACATGAAGACACTTTTTCCAAAGAAGATATTCAAATGGCCAACAGGTATATGAAAAGGTGTTCAACATCACTAACCATCAGGGACATGCAAGTTCAAACCACGATGAGATATCACCTCACACCTGTTAGAATGGCTATTATCAAAAGGACAAGAGATAAATGCTGGAGAGGATGTGGATAAAAGGGAATCCTTGCACACAGTGGTGGGAATGTAAATTGGTGCAGCCACGATGGGAAAGAGAATGGAGGTTCTTCAAAAAATTAAATATAGGACTACTTTATGACCCAGCCATTCCACTTCTGGGTATATATCCGAAGTAAATGAAATCATGATCTTGAAGAGATATCAGCATCCCCATGTTCATTACAGCATTATTTACAATAGTCAAGAAATTGAATCAACTTGTGTCCAGTGACAGATGAATGGATAAAGAAAATGTTATACACACACATACACACACACAATGGAAATCTTGCCATTTTGGACAAGTGATGAACTTTGAGGGCATATGCTAATAAGTCATCCAGAGAATAAATACTGGATGATCTCACTTACATATGGAATCTTAAAATAGTGAACTCATAGACACAGAGAACAGATTGACGGTTGCCAGTGGCAGGGGGTGGGGATTAGGGGAAATGGGTGAAGGTGGCCAGAAGGTACAAATTTCCAGTTAAAATATAAATAAGTTATGGAAATGTAATGAACAGCATGGTGACCAGAGTTAACAATACTCTACTGTATATTTGAAAGTTGCAAAAAAGTAGACCTTAAAAGTTATCACACACAGAAAACGAAACAATGTGAGGTGATGGGTGTGTTAACATTGTGGTGGTCATTTGCAGTGTATACATAAATCATGATATTGCACACCTTAAATTTATACAATGCTACATGTTAATTATATCTCAAAAAATCTGGCAAAAATAAAAAATGGATGAAGTCTGTTTGTTTCCCAACCACTAATCCTCATTTTTACTATGCTGCTTCCTTATATTGGTTTATGTTCTGTTTGTTTTCCTCTTGACTTGAAGGCTTAAATTTTTTAAGTTTATCAATTTCTCATGTGCCAGGCACAGTAGGTGCTGGGGACAGAGTGCTAACAACAACAAACCAAGGTTCTGGTCAAAACTACCTCGGTTTCCTGTATACCTTGAAGGATACTAATTTTGTACAGAGTTTAAGTTCAGCCACATCCAGCAAGTTCAGTTATGTGGACATTTTAACATTCTTCATTCCTGAACAGTCTATTTCAATTTTTTATTTCCTATTTGGTCAAGGGTTTAAATACACAATTATAAATTTCCAAAGAGATGACAAAGTCTCTCCACACAAATTACTTACCAACTGCTAACTAGACCTTTTACAATGGAGATCCAAAAGCCATCTTACCCAAATAATCAAACTTAGTTTCATTAACAATATGACTACCTGTCCTTAAATGTTTTCTGACATGTTGCAATATGACGTACAAGCATAACCTACAAAGTATTCTTCCCCCAAAACATCTAACCCGAGCTTAATGGAGCTTCTAGAACTAACTTCCTTTGTACAGAAAATAAAAAGGATAGCGCAAGGCTAAATGGCACTATATAAAAATATATATATACACAACATGGCAGACAATTTTCTAAGACTTCTCAAGAAGTCAACATCACAAAAAAAAACGAGGAGAAATATTCCCATAGCTCTATAACCCCTGGTAGTAAAGAACAGAGGGCCAGGCTCACTGAAGTAGGATAGGGATGGGACCCTTGTATTTTTACCAAGTTCCACAGGTGATTCTGATATCCAAGAAAGTTTGAGAGTCACTGTTCCAGACGAGACTACAGGGAGCTAATAAGCATATACACTGCACAATCTGGAAAGCATCTCCTTAGAAAATAAACAGCTATGAAAAGCATTTTAGAGGTCAATGAAGAAATCTGAATTTAGGATAGATATTATGGAATTATGGATAATTCCCTTAAAGTTAATTATAGTACTATGACTACATAGGAGATTGTCTTTGGGAGATACTAATGTAATAAGCGATAAAGTATAATGATGTCTAAAACATTCTCAGTGGTACAACAAAAAATAAACATGTCAAGTTGTTAATAACTGAATCTAGATGAGGGGTTCATTTAACTATTCTTTCATCTTTTCCATATGTGTAACAATTTTCATGACAAAGAGTTGGATAATATATGTGGATGGTTTTTATTTTGCTATTTTTGTTAATATCTAACAGCTTCTAGACAAAGAACATAAATCATACATTTTCTGCCTGTTGAAATTTTTATAAGCAAATCACTTCAAAAACTCTGATCCTTCAATTGCTGTATTTTAACCATCTCCACACTTATGAAATCCATAGAGTTTTTTTCCAGCATTAACTTTTTAAATGTAATTTAAGGAAGGAGCTCTTGATGACAATCCTCTTGTTTTTTTACCTTCAACTAGATCTTATCCAGAATTAGTTATTTAAAACAATAAAGGAAGAGTGGATAGACTTTTCTAAATTATTCTCAATAATACAATTTTCCTCTGACATCAATAACAGTAATGCTAATGAAAGAATGTAAAAGCTATTCTTTATGAGCACAGGTGTGTGCCAATACACATTCAACGATTTCATATGTACTATAACACATTTATTCCATAATTGCACTACCAGGTACACATTACTACAAATGATGCAATAGGAGGCTAAGCATCTCGCCTAATGTCACACAGGTAGTGAAGTGGCAATCATGATAAAGTATGTGTCTCAGGTAGACTTTTTCTACATTTGTTCTGATAATAGTTTTTCTCTAGTTTGAGTTTGAAGGCTTTTCTGCTTATGATGTTAACATATCTAATAAAATATCTTTTATGGTTAGGAAACTGCAAACAGGAAGGCTATTCCATATTCCTTACATTCAAAAATTTTCTCACCAGGATGTCTTCTCTTAAATTGACAGTGTTTACTGTGACGATCTTGACATATTACTTACACTCACTGAGTTTTTTACCAGTATGAATACTGTGCTGTTGAGCAAATCTCAGACCACGATGAAAGGTTTTCCCACATTCTTTTATATTCATAATATTTCTCACCAGTATAAATTCTCTGACATTGAGTAAATTGTTCATACTCAGAGGTTTGCCCACATTCCTTATATTCATAGGACTTTTGATGATTATGAATTTTCTCATGTTGTAAGCTAACCATTCACAGTAAAGGCTTTCTCACATTCTTCACATTCATAGGGTTTCACACCAATATGAATTCTCTGATGTGCAGAAAGGACTGAGCTAAGTCTAAAGGCCTTCCCACATTTCTTACATTAGGTTTCTCACCAGTATGAATTCTTTCATATTGAACAAGGTTTGAGCTGCAACTTTCTTTCCACATTCCTCACATTCACAGAGTTTCTCACCAGTATTAATTTTAACATGTTGAGTAAGATTTGAGTTACGACTAAAGACCTTCCCACCCTCCTTACATTGGTATGGCTTCTCACCAGTATGAACTCTCTGATGTACTCTAAGGTCTCTACCCATATGGTTTTGCATCCATATGAATACTGATGTTGAACAAGATTTGAGCTACGATTAAAGGACTTCCCACATTCCTTACACTCAAAAGGTTTCTCAGCTGTGTGAGTGTTCTTATGGTGATTAAGCTGGGTGGGAAGACTAAAAGCTTTCCCACATTCTTCACATTTAAAGGGTCTCTCATCAGTATGAAATTTCTGATGTCGAGTAAGTTGTATATGAAGTCTAAAGGCCTTCCCACATTCCTTACATTCATAGGGTCTCTCTCTAGGAATACTCTGATTCTGAATAAGGTTTGAACCATGACTAAAGTCCGTCTTACACTCTTTACATTCATGTGGCTCATCTGTATTGTGAATACAAGAAGTACAATCATTATAAGTAGGCATTTTTTTCACCGCTGATAATCTTTTGACTGATCTATCCCTCCTGATGTCCCCGCAGTCCCTCAAATCTATGACTGTATTTTGAGTCATTTCTAAAACAAGGTCTTGAGGCCAAGAGTTTTACTTACTGGCTTTATATCCTGTTTGGGAAAATTTATTTCATAAAAGTCATTTTCTGGAGACAACTTCTCAGCTCCATAATTTGACCCCAAATTTGAAAGAAAAGGAGAAAGTAAACACATTTTATTTGGCTATAACACACACACACACACACACACACACACACACACACACACACAATAAAGAATAACTTAAACCTAAAATATTTCAAGAGAGCCTGAAAAAGGGCAGGAAGAGCACCAATAACAAAGTCTATGTAAGATGGTGATGTTTGTAATGGCAATAGGTTAATTTTGTGAAGTTTAGGTGTTAATCAAAATCGTTTGGTAAGCTTGTTACAAATATTGATATTTGTAACTCAGATGTACAGAATCAAAAGTTTTAGGAATAAGGCCTAAGAAGTTGTAATTTTAACATCTCTATCAGATGATTTTGATGCAGATCAAAGTTTAATGATCCATACTTAAAATTGTTTTGAATGATTCATCTTTACTCTTAAAATCCAAAAACTTAACATAGATAACAAGAACTCATATCAAGCCACTGTCATCCTTTATGCCCTATCCCTTTTACACTGCCTAGAACATGATAAAACCTTTTTTCCATATCTTCATGCTTTGCTCAGACTGTTTCATCTTCCAAGAATCCTCTGGCCTAGGCTCTTTGTAATAGACATTCCTCTCATCTTTTAAGTGTCAGGTTAAACGTCTTCCTCCGAACAGCTGTGACTGCTGGGCCCTATCTAAATATATCCCTGTCCTATATTCTCTGTTCCAGAAACTCATTCCTTACCTTTAAAACTCTGTCTCAATTACACATGCATTCATTCATTAACTCATTTCCTGTTCAGTATATTTTCTTATCCCTAAATCTGCCTAAGGGCAGATAGAATCCTGAGGGCATTCACCACTGAATAAGCCCATAGCACATAATAGGTGTTAAATGGATTATTTACTGATAAATAAAGGAAATTAGGCAGAGAATAAAGGTATAGAATACAAAAATAAGCCACTGGGAATGGCTTATCATAATATTCATTCACAACCACTAAAGTTGATAATAGAACCTTTCTTCCATCCCTTCTGTTTCAAGTGGGAACAAATGCACTTCTGAGCCAGACAGATCATGTACATATATGTAAAAATGGGAAAGCAAACAACAGCAGGCAGGCAGAAACTGGAAGCTTAAAGCTAACTAGGTTGATCGCCTGCTTAAGTATATCAATATGTTCTAAAAGAAAGTCAACAGCTGCCAACACCAAGATGACAGATGTTGCAGTTATCTGACAAAGCCTTTAAAGCCATAATTATGCAGGTGCTCCAACAAGCAACCACAAACACTCTCGAAACAAATGGAAAAACAGAAAATTACTGCAGAGATATGGAGGCTATAAAGCAGAACCAAGTAAAAGTTAGAACTAAAAACTATAATAACTAAAATTAAAATATTGCTGGAAGTTCTCAATATAGCAGACTGGAGAAGACAGAGGAAAGAAAAAATGAACTTACAATGGAGCAATAGAATGATCTAATCGGAGTAACAGAAAGAAAAAGATTGAAAAATAAATGAATGCACCAACAAGGACCAGAAGTTCCGACATTCATGATATCATCAGCATCCCGGCTGTGCACAGCTGAAAAAAACGTTGAAGAAAAAGGGCTACATTCATAAACCTATGGAATAAAAAATTTCATTGAGCACCAAAGATGATAAACCTAAAGAAATCCACACCCAAACTCATCATAATCAAACTGGTAAAAACTAAAGACAAAGGAAAAAATACTTGAAAGCACCTAAAAAAAAACCCCAAACCCACATCTCATTACTTATACAATACCTGAACAATGATTCAATCAACAATCACTCAACTGACTTCTCACCAGAAACCACAGAGGCCAGAAGGAAGTGGCACAGGATTTTACAATGCTAAAAGAAAAATTCAACCCCAAATTCCATTTCCTGAAAAAATACTGGTCAGAAATGGAGATAAAGACATTTTTAGATGACAGAAAACTAAAAGAAGTTGTCACCAACAGACCTATTCTAAAAGACTTGCTGAAGGAAAGTCTTCAGACCAAAGGGAGATAATGCCAGAAGAGACTCTGGAACATCGCGAGTGAAGGAAATGGTAACTATCTGGGTAACTATTATACAATAGGCCATCTTTTCCTCTTGCGTTCTTTAGAATATGTTTGATGGTTGAACAAAAAATTATATCACTGTAGGATGGGGTTTTCAATGTACATAAATGCATAGATGTAAGACAACCACAGCACAAAGGGAATGATACAAGTGACATGTGATAGCCACTGATGGAAAAAGGCAGGTTATAAAATAGCAATTTTAATAGGATCCCATTTTGCTCAACAGAAATAACTGTACATGTGTGTATAAAGGTGTGGAAGGACGTGGTACAGTAGGAATTACTGATTGTGAGTGATACATTTTTAATTTGTACTTGTTTCCATTAATTTTCTATAATGAACCTGTATTATAAACATAATAATAGAGACATTAAATATTCATATGCCCCTAATAAAAGGGTTTCAATATGAGCAAATATAGATAAAATATAAGGGAAAATAGAGAGACCCACAAACTGAATGGGAGATTCTAACATACCCCTTTCAGTGACTTGCAGAAGTACTATTTTTTACAAAATTAAATAGACAAATATATATAAAACATGAAATAAACTTTAAACTACAAATACACATTCCTTTTTCAGTCACACAGAACATTTATAAAAATTGACCATATACTGGGCCATAAAATAAAGCAAGTTTCAACACACTTCAAAGGTGAGAAATGATATAATATATGTATACATTTTTTACATATAAATGTCTGGCTATAATCATGCTGAAAATCCATATCACAAATTACCCATTTATTTGGAATGGAAAGCCATACTTGGTTGGCAAAAACTTACAGTAATCTATACAGAGACATCATATTATGTGATTCTTCACATGATGCTATTGGAATTATACATCCATTGTGGAGTTTTCTGAATCAAATCATGGGAAAAATTTTTTAATCACACAAATTCAGAATGTCACGCTTTAAGAAAACTGGCCTAAACTTGGACTCTAAAAAAAAGAAAGAAAAAAAAAGGTCAAAGTGAAAATAAATAAATAAAAATAAAATGTTTTTAGGGCACAGAAATTCTTTAGATTAGAAGGGAATAAAGGAATCTAACAATAAATGAATTTGTGAACTTTGGCTCCTAAATTGAAACACACTCATACATAACCAAAAATTTTAAAAAGGAAAAAGAAATGGGAGAAATTTAACTATAAACTGTACTTTAGATGAGACTCCTGAAATTTCTTACGTGTGACAATGATAGGTTATTTGTGTTAATTAGGAAAATGAAGTTAATTAGGAATAATGAAAGGTTATTTAGGATAATGTCCTATTCTTAGGAGATGCAAGTTGAAGTATTTAGGTACCAAGTGACTCAGACTTACACACAGTTCAGCAAAAAGGTTTAAAATAGTTAGATGTAAAAAAACATTTAGGGGCCGCCAATAACTCAGTTGGTTAGAGAGCGAGCTCGGAGCAACAAGGTTGCCGGTTCAATTCCTACATGGGTCAGTGAGGGATGCCCTCTACAGCTAAGGTTGTGAACAACAGCTCCCCCTGGAGCTGGGCTGCCCTAAGCAGCCCAAGGTCAGCCTCCCCACCCCAGGTCAGATGTGGGCTGCTGTGTACTGCCACTGCTTGCAACAATTTCAAGAACTTGTCAGACCTCATACATCTGAAATTAATATTATATGTCAGCTGTAATTGAAAAGTAAAATCTTTTTTTAATTAAAAAAAACACAAGCACTTGCCAGCAGGAAACATAGGTTACAATCCTGGCTCCAAAAACATTACCTCAATGACCTTGGGTAAGTCCATGCCCTTCTCCATGATGGTTTCCTCCCCTGTTTTACGGGAATAAGGTGGCCTCTAGACAGATGGCCTAAGAAGGGGCCCAGATCGAAATCCAGCATCCCGTCACTGTCACCCCAATCCCGGAGAAAAGCCTGGGGCTGAGCTAGGTGCCAGATACTGGCCCCAATATGGCAGCAAAACACCGACTGCACCAATTCCACCTTCTGCAAGAAGGGAGGCGGCCCGCCTGCATGGGAAGCTCCCCAGACCACCTGGCCCAGAAACTCAGGTTGGCAATCAGCAGCCCTGAGGAGAAGCCCTCCTCGCTGGTGACCTCTTGCTTGGGCTTTACCCTCTCTCAAAGTCAGAGCCCAAGTGAGAGGAGGTGTTTATTCAGGGAGCTCCGCCATTCTTTTGTTTCCCACCTTTCCCCAGCTGCAGAGGATTCGGGGCAAGGAAAGAATCCTTGTACATCTACTAGCTGGCGTCCCTAGACAGTGACTTTCCGTCACTGTCTCCTTTTGTAGAAAATGATAACAGCACCTGCCTGCTAAGAGTTGTTATAAAGACTACCAACTAGGGTGCAAGCAGCAGGAATAACCCGAATCAAATGGTTTAAACAATAAAGGATTTAGTTGGTTATCCCACTTATAAACAGGCCATATGCAGAGCAGGCTCCACTATTTGTAGCCTAAACGGTCCCAGGTGTTTTCTGTATTTCTTCCTTTTTATATAGAGGAGGTAAACAGGATACGCAAAAATAAAGTAACAGTTGCTCACACTCTCATCCCTTGATTTGTTAATTATGTAAATCAAGAAGTAAAAGTTTTCTGATCTCAATTTCTAGAGATAATTACTGCTTAGAATTGTGGCATGTTTTTTTCAGACATTGTTTCCTATCCACCTAGAGATAAGTGTTACAGATAGATATACACATACATTTTAACCAAAATAAAATCATGTTACGTCTGTTGATTTTCAAACTAGTTTGGGTTTAACTAGAGCAGTGATTAAAAATTCATATGCATAATCCACAGAGAAAGAAAGCAGACTAGTGGTTGCCAGGGGTCAGGAGAAGGAGAGTTGGGAGAGACTGTTTAATGGGTACCTAAATGAGGCCTAAAAAGGACAGATAGAAAACATAAATGAGTGAAGAAAGCCAGGTGTAGGGCAGTAAGGAGTGATGGGAACATGGGCGAACTGAGAAGTCGGGTTGGTGTTGACTACTCAGCTCAAACGTCACCATGAGGAATGTGGGCCCAGTGTGATCAGATTTTAGAAGTGTTCAAGATAAGACAGAAATGTGGATCTTATGTGAAAACCACTAGTTTAGATATGTGGCAAGTAAGTGAAGTTTTTAAAAACAGAGTGTGGGCCTGCAGGTCCCCACCTTACAACTTTGGCAGCAGGAAACCTTAAGGGTTCAGCCAGCTTGCTATAGAAATGTGGTTTACAGGGACAGGGGACAGGCACAGGGAGGTGTCTTACACAGGTGACACACTGTCAGAGAAAAGGGAACCAGCCTTTCATACACTGGAGCCCCTACGTCTGAAGTTTGGATTAGGTTTCAGGAAACATTGGCGCCTCCCCTTCCCACAGTGGGGGAGGTTTTCTTGCCCCTCCCCCCTGGGTGGTGGGCGTGGCCACATGACCAGCTTTGGCTAGTGGAAGGTTCGCAGACACCATGGTGCACTAAAGTCTTCAATGCGCCAGTGAGGTTTGCTTGACTCTCTCACTCTGGTGAGTGCCCTTGAGGAAAGCATGTCCCAGATAAAAGCATGTCCCCTTCAGCCTGGGCCCCAGAATGAACACATACAGAACAAATTTGAAACCAAGCCCAGCCAGTGAAGCCCATCACACTGCAGTTGACCTTAGTCCAGTGATCACGAAGCTAAATGTCTGCTGAAGCCACTGAGTTTGTGGCTGGATCGTTAGTCAGAACTACTGAGGCAATATCTGACTGTTACACCACCATCAGGAACCAACTGATCTGTACATCCTGCCCCAAACCCTGGTCCCATGGCTCTTGAACTTTTTGGTATTAGGCTACCTTTACACTCTTAAAAATCATTGAAGACCACAATGAGCTTTTACTTACGTGAGTTCTATCTGTCAATACTTACTATATTAGAAATTAAATTCCATTTAAACATACAAACACAAGAATACTCAATATCATTAGTCATTGGGGAAATGCAAATCAAAACCTCAATGAGATACCACCTCACACCCACGAAGATGGCTATAATCAAAAAGACCGATAATAATGTTGGCAAGGATGTGGAGCAATCAGAATTCTCATCTACTGCCAGGGAAATGTGAAATAGTGCAACCACATTGAAAACAGACTGGCAGTTCCTCAAAAAGTTAAATATAGAGTGTTACCATATGACCCAGCAATTCCACTTGTAGGTATACATTCAAGAGAAAGGAAAACACTCGTCTGCACAAAAACTTGCATACAAATATTCACAAGAAGCATCATTTGTAATAGTAGAAACAACCCCAATGCCCCTCAATGGATGAATGGCTAAATATACTGTAGTATGAATATTATTTGCCAATAAAAAGGAATGCAGTACTGATCCATCCTACAATGTGGATGAACCTTGAAAACATTATGCTGAGTGAAAGACGTCAGTCACAAAGACCACATATTGAATAATTCCATTTTATCTGAAATGTTCAGGACACAAGTCTAGAGAAAAGAGAGTAGATTAGTCACAGCATGGGGGTAGAAGTGGGAGGAATGGAGTAACGACTAATGGGTGCTGGATTTCTTTTTGGGGTGACAAAAATTTTCAAAAATTGATTGTGGAGATAGTCGCACAGTTCTGTGGATCTACTAATAACCATTGGATTGTACACTTTATGGGAGCAAATTGTATGGGCAAATGTGAATTACAGCTCAATAAAGTGATTATTAAAACACACACACATAAGAATACCTACACACACGTTCCATTAGCTGGCACATGTCATCATCACACATGTAACCTGTGGAAGACTCCACTGAGTCCTTCTGGGAGAATGACAGTGAAAGAGGCAAAGAAAAAAACAAAAAACACCTTATTATTAGTATAGAAACAGTACTGCAAGGGTTCCAGACCCACACATTGAGAACCACTCCCCAGATGCTGAGGGAACCAGGATTCAGGCCTCCAAGCCACAGGTCTTTCAGGAACCCTGGGGTTAGGGCCCCCATCACTGCCGCTCCGTGCTTACTAATTCTTTAGACCATTCTCAGGTCCTGCTCCATGAAGATAAATGTCTCCAAGGGGACACGTCCTCACCACACGTCCATCCCTTCAGCCTTTCTGCCTTATAGGAAGTTATCAAGGAAGGCTGCTTGGAGTAGAGGCAACCAGTTCTGAGTCTTGATAGGGAAAAAGAGTTAGTGAGACACAGAAAAGAAGAGGGGCTCCCTGGCAGAAGAACAGACGACTCCATTAGGGACTGACTAGTTGTCCTGGGTCCCCAAGAGGGACCTCACCTCTGAGCACATTGAGTTCTCCTCTTTCTCCCTCCTTGCACTCGTTTTGTTCTTTTTTCCCCCCACATTATTTAATATTTATTCAACCCCAAACCACTAAATATTTAGTATATGCCAGGCACTGTTCTAAGCACTGGAGATAGAAACGTGGACAAAACAAAGACCCCTGCTCTGGAGCTCACATGCTATTAGGCTAAAAGGCAATGAACATGTAAATGTATAAAATGTCAGGTGATATGTGCCATGGAGTAAAATAAAGCCAAGCAATGGAGATTGGCGGCCCTGGGTGGATGAGGGAACAGGGCTACATGCAGCCATTAGTATCCTCACTTTCTAGATGAAGAGGCTAAGTAAGCTACGGAGAAGTGACCTGCCTGAGATATTTTCCTTTGTGTTTGATTCTTACAGGTAGACTGTAGACCAGACAGGTCCCATTATTCCTAACAATTACATCTAATAATTTCTCATCTCATCCTCTCCAATTTACAGATGGAAGCCAGAGGGTTAAGCAAGGAGGCCACGCCAAGCACTAGTCACGTGGTTATTAAGAGGGAGACAGCGGGTAGAGCCCAGGTCTTCAAGTCCATGCTCTGAGCCTCTACACCAGACAGCTTGGCTCCTCTCTGTTGACAGAAGACCCGCATGGCAGGCTCAGCAAACAACACTTGGTCTCACAGTGAGCTGGACACACAAAACCCCTTTGCTTTCTGTTGATGCCCTTTTCTAGGCCCCACGCTCTTGGCTTCGTAGGCAGATTTGGCCTTTCCCACTAACCAGCCGTGTGATTTGGGGCAAGTTGCTTAACCTCTGGGTTTCAACTACTCCATAGTTAAACCTTGCAAGTTTGACATGAGGAAAGCACTGAACACAGAGGCTGGCCCAAAGAATAGATGTTCCCTATTGTATTGTCTACAGGCAGTGCAATACAATACAGGGTCAGCTGTCTCAGGTCATAGCCATGACCCCTTCACAGGAACCTCGCGGGACACAGGGACCAACATTCTAGACGATTAAATCAGGGTGGCCTCCTTAGCTCTGTCTATGCTCCCTCAGTCCCACAGGTAGGCATTACGGTTCCCACTTCTCATCTGGGGACACTCTAAGGCTCGGGAGGTGAAGGAGGCTGCCCAAATGCCCTGCCGACGTGGCAGGATGGGGGGTCCTGAAGACCAGGGAGGGAGTCAGCCCTCGCAGGGCCAAATCTCAGGTACCAACTTTCATCTGCAGCTCCTGCCAGGTGACTCCAGACCAGCGCCTCTGGGCTGAGTCTTCAGCCTGGACCGAGCCAGCTCCGGAAACCTTCTTGTCCTCACAGCGATGACCCAATGGCTTCCTTCAGAACTCGGACCTCTCTGCTCCAACTCGGTTCGCAGGCCCCCAATGCCCCCCTTTTTGCGAGAGCTTATTCCGATGAAGAGCTCGGCCACAGCCCAGTTCTCATCATTTGTTCTTGTTCTTAACAAGAGTGATTACTGCTTCAAGTGTTGAGTGCTTCCTTTCCTATGCTTGGCTGGATTTTATCTTCACCATGATTCTATGGGGGTGAGTGCTGGGTTATCCCCATTTTACACCTGAAGAAACTGAGGCTCAGAGACGTGAAGTAAGTCACTCCAGATCACATGGGGTAGAGCTAACTTTCAGAACTTATCTGATCCCAAATCCCTGCTCTTTGCTATTGCCTCGTATTTTACCTCACAGATTCAAATGTATGCTCTTTAGGAACGAGTCTCATTTATTATATGTTACTCTCCCACCTGTGCCTGAACCCCTGTACTGGGGCCACGTGCATACTCACTTCATTAAGTAGGTGCTTAAGCCTATCTCCCTGACTACCCCAGACCTTCCTGGAAACACTTAAATCTTGCAGCATTTTGCTGAGCACATACTACTTGCTGGGCGTGTGCTCAGTATCTTACGTATATGTACCAATTCATTTCATCTTCACAGCAACCCAAGGGGGTGGGTACGATTACTAACCTGCTTTACAGATGAAGAAACTGAGGTACAGAGATGTGCTCCACTCAGTACTTTGCATACCTGGAAAATGTCAGAGCCAGAGTTTGAGCTCAGCCAGTTCACACTAAACCGCACTATACTGTGTCGTGGAGGGTGTGAAGGAAGCACAGGAATATGCAATTGTTGCCAAAAAATCCACATTCAGCCTCTGGGGTAGGCTGAATAATGGTCCCCAAAGAGGTCCTTGTCCTAATCTCCAAAACCTGGAAATATGTTCCCTTACATGGCAATAGGGACATTGCAAATGTAATGAAGTTAAGAATCCTGAGATGGGGAGATTATTCTAGATTATCCTGGTGGCCCAATATAATCACAAAGGTCTTTATGAGGGAGGCAGGAATGTCAGAGCTAGAGAGAGAAGATGTAAGGGTAGAAGCAGAAGTCAAAGACACCAGCTGTGTGGCTGGCTTTGAAGGTGGTGGAAGGAGCCACGAGCCAAGGAGTACAGCCTCTAGAAGCTGAAAAGGCAAGGAAACAGATTCTCCACTAGAGCTTCCAGGAAAAATCAGTCCTGCCAACACCTTGATTTTAGCCCAGTGAGACCCATTTCTGACTTTTGGCCTCTAGAATTATAAAATAATAAATTTATGTTGTTTAAGCCCCTGAGTTTGTGGCAATTTGTTAGAGCAGTAACAGGAAACTAATACAGTCTCTTCAGCGGGAGGTGCCAGTTCACCTCTCCCAGAAACCCACAGAGCTAAGGAGTTTCACCAAAACAGAAGAAATGTTTGGTTCCAGCGTAGACAAAAAATGTAAAATGTTCACCACCCATGTCAAGGGAAACTGTGTTTCCTCTAATATTTTAATGTCTCCTAAGAATACATTCATATACCAATAGTGTAATTAAAAGTAAAGAAGGAACAAATTCATTCTCATGTAGCAGTAAGTGCTTTATAAAATTCATTCTGGCATTCATTTAAAAACATTTATTGAGCACCTACTAAGTGCCAGGTACTGTTGTAACACTAGGGATGCAGCTAGAACAAAGGGGATAAAATTCCCTGGCCTTGTGTATCTCACATATTCTGGTGGGTAGACAGATAATACACAAAAAGAATAAGTAAATTATATTGGATGGTGATGAATGCAATGGAGAAATTCACGCGAAAAAGGAGATATGGAGCACCGAGGCAGAAGTTGCAAGTTTCAAGGGACAGTCAGGGACACCCTCCCTGAGAACGTTTGAGCAGGGGCCTGAGGGATGGAAGAGAGGGAGCCATGAGGGTCCTAATTCCAGACAGAGTGGAGTGAGCAAGGAGAAGAGTAGATGAAGTCAGAGTTATTGGGGAGTAGATGCGGGAGGGGGCAATCTTGCCGAGCCTTGTGGGCCACTGAAGGGAGTTTGGATTTACTCTTAATGAAGCCACTGATGGTAATAACAGAGAAGGGACATGATCTGGTTTGCGTTTCAAGGGGGAAATAACTTAGCAGGGCAGATGTAGAAACACATAGCCCGGTTAAGGAGCAATTGCAGAAACTCGGGGAAAAGATGATTGTGTGTTTTGTCCAGGGTGTTCTCCTTCGGGATATTTCACAAATCAAGTCAATGGGACTTGCTGGCAAATCAGACGTGATGTATGGAAGAAAGAGAGGAGTCCATCGAGGGTGATTCCAACAAGACTGTGACCTGAGCCACAGGACCGATGGATTTGCTGTTAACTGAGACAAGAAGCTCACAGGATGAGCAGCTTTGGGAGAGAGATCAGGAGCTCGGCTTTGGACACAAGCAGTTTCAGAGTCCATTAGACATCCAAGTGCAGAGGTTGGGTATACAGAGGGTGCCAAAAAAATGTATACGTTTTAAGAAAGGAAAAAAACGGTATTAAAATTGTTATACTCAGTATATACCGATAACAAAAGATGATTACAAGTCCTGTGTATACATTTTTCTGGCACCCTCGGTATGAGTCCAGAGACAAGGTTTGCACAGGAGATAGAAGTTTGGGACTAATGGTGAACACAGAGACCCCCCCTTCAAAGCAGGACTTGGCATTCCAGCCACTGGGAGTGTTGTCAGCAGACAACTTCCTGCTGTCAACTCCTTCAGGTTCAGCCTCAGCTGCAGAGAGCCAACCTGCTCAAATCCCGGCCCTTCCGGGGACTGATGGACTCAGGGATGTGAAGCCCATGAGTCTCAGCCAAACAGGGGCAGCTCTAATGGGCTATCCTTGCTCCAAAGCTCCTTGTGGGGTTGACCAAGGCCTATGTGGTCCCTGAATCACAGTTCAAATTCTCCATTTGCCCAAACCTGGCTCTTCCCTCTTCCTTCCACAGGTGTCAATCCCTAATAAATACCCTGCACTTCAAAGTGCATCTCAGCTTCTGCTTCCAGGGAACTCGAATTGCAAAGGATTCATCAGCATGTATAATAGGTGGTATGTAAAGCCTAGAAGTTGCATTTAACTTATATACAGGCCCTACAGTATTCCAGGCCTGCTTCCTAAGACACAGATTCATATTTGTGTGATGAACCTAACATCCTGACCTAGAGAGACAAGAGGAAAATAAAAAATAACTGCTCTAAGCACCTCAAAGAGACAACAGGAAGGGCCAAAGATGCCCAAACTCATTAGTATCCAGTATTCAGAAAGATTCTAGTTAAAACCATAAAAGCATGCCATTCTATAACACTTCCAGCAGAGTCTCAAAAGTGAAAAAGTCTCTCAATATCAGGTTTTAATCCATAGGCTAAAACAAGTATCCATGAGTCCATACTTATCTAACTAAATGATCAAATAAATAAGTAAATGGGGAGAAGGGACAGCTCTGTCTTTCAATAGAATGCTAATTAATAAATGTCAAAGGGAAAAGGGACATGAACAAGCAGTATTAGGCAAATGCCCCAGGAATAACTGTTACAAACAAAATCCACCATTGGATGTTAAAATCAGTGGGGGAAAGTCTGAGGAGAAACAGACTTGTATAGTCTCCAAGTACATCCTCTAAGATACTTATTAACTACAAAGGGAAAGACAATAACTTTACAGTGAAGAATTGCAGCAGATACCACTTAACCAGTGGTCAAGATCAACATCACCAGGAATAAAACATATGGACCTCACGAACGCCCGAGATGATGCCCTGAGAAGGACACAACATCATTTTGTGGTATTCTTGGCAAAAGTGCCTAAAATCCATGCATTTCAACCATGAAAAACATCCGACAAACCCAAATTAAGGGACATTCTATGAAACAGCTGATCAATACTCTTCAAAAGTGTCAAGGTCATGAAAGACAAGGAAATACAAAGGAACTGTCCACAGACCACAGGAGGCGAAAGAGACATGACAACGAAACACAGTGTGGGATGCTGGATTCGATCCTGGAACAGAAAAAGAATATCCGTAGAAAAATGTTTAGAATTCAAATCAGGTTGGTAGCTTAGTTAATATGGCACCAATGCTCATTTCCGGGTTTTGATCACTGTACCATAGTGTTAACATAAAGGGGAGCAGTGGGAGAGATATATGGGAACTCTGTACTATCTGCAACTGTCCTCTAAGTTTGAAATTGTCTAGCATAGCAGCTCCCACCTCGCTCTCTCTGGGTCCACTTTGCTGTGGGAGAATCCAGACATATGTCATGAGGACATTATGCAGATGGCCACATGAGAGAAACTGAGACATCCTGTCAACAGCCAGCACTGTCTTCCAGGTGTGTGAATGGCCCACCCTG
Organism: Rhinolophus hipposideros; assembly: GCF_964194185.1. Classification (NCBI taxonomy): domain Eukaryota; kingdom Metazoa; phylum Chordata; class Mammalia; order Chiroptera; family Rhinolophidae; genus Rhinolophus; species Rhinolophus hipposideros. The sequence goes on from NC_138067.1 coordinate 38,725,045, forward strand.
CAAAGGGATTCCCAACCCCAGTCAAGTCTTCCGACAACTGCAGCCCTGGATGACGTCTTCCCTGCCAGGGCTTCAAGCCAGAACCAGCCAGAGACCCCCTCTTCCCCCCCAATACGTGACCCACAGAAAGTATGTGTGATAATAAATGTTTATTGCTTTTAACTGCTTTATTTTTTAGAAAAATACTGCTTTTTGTATACAGTGGCCACCAGATGGCGCCTGGATTCCAAGGATGGAAACCAAGACGCTGCCAATATTACAGAGAGGTCAATTACCCCTGAGTTTGTTTATAAAATGTATTGCAACACTAATAAAAATGTCATCAGGGTTTTTCTCTAGAGCTAGACAGTTTGATTACAAGGTTCATTTGTGAGGCCAACAGGCAAAAAGGAGGAGGAGAAATGAGGGATATTAAAAACTCTACCAGATATTAAAAACAATATAAAACAACGTTATTGGTGCACGCATAAGCATACAGAGCAAGGGAAGGATTAGAAAAATCCAGCAATAGAAGCAATTGCTTATGAAAATGTATTGTATTATCATATAATACTTTTAAATTTAGGGAGGGACTTTAGGGCAGTGTTTGGGTTTTTTTGTTTGATTTTTAAGGAGGGCTCAGCTCACACTGGCCCATGTGGGGATCAAACTGGCAACCTTGGTGTTATTAACACCATCCTCTAACCAACGGAGCTCACCAGCCACCCCAGGAAGTTTGTTTATATAGTAGTGTTGGAGCAGCTAGATAACCAAAAAGAAAAGCCTAAGTCCATTCCTCACACTAAATACCAGGTTAAATGCCAAAAGTGTATCAAAGATCTAAGTGAAAAAAATACAACCTCACAAATAATAAAAGAAAACTCCCTAATGACCTGGGATTGGGGTAAATTTTCCAAACTATTCATCAAAATCCAGAAGCAACAAGAGAATTTTGTTAAATGATCAAACAAAAAAAACCTTGTACAGTTCCAAAACATAAATCCATCGTACACAAACTAAAAACTACAGATGACAAAATGAGAAAAATATGTACAACTTATATGCCAAGGATTAGTATCCCTAATATATAGAGACCATCTGAAAATTTAGGGAAAAAAGACCAAGAAACCTCTTGAAAGTGGGGGAGCTATGTGAACAAAGAGTCACATAAAAAGAAATGCAAGGGACCTCACGTATGTTAAAATATGCTCAACTTCACTCATAATAAAAACATTAAAACTATATTGACAGCCTTTTTCTCACCTATCTGATTAGCAAAAGTCCAAATGTTTGACAACATGCTGTTGCAATGCTGTGGGGAAAGAGGGATTCTCACACCTTACTCGTGAAATGCAAAAAGGTAGAACTACCATGGAGGAAAACTGGCAATATCTAGCAAATTTACCCTTTGACCCAGCAATTCCTTGTCTAGGACTCTATCACAAAGACAGACAGAAAAATGGAAGCCCATATGCATGTGTCTCTTCACTGCAGAACTATTTGGACTAGTAAAAACTGGAAACTATTGAAGTGGCCCTGAATAGGGTGCTGGTTAAATCAACTATGTTGCATTCACAAAAATAGAACACTATGCAGCTATAAAAGGCATAAGATATATTAGGATTATATACACATAAGATATGTGTGTGTGTAGGGACCTCCAAGATATAGTTAAGTGAAAAAGGCAAGGTGCAAATTAGTGTGCAGAGTATGCTACCTTTTGTGCAATAAGGAGGAATAGGGTCTTCCCTAACTGTCTGGGATGTGGCCCTGGGGTGGATAGCAGCCCAGCGTGTGAGAACCTTACAGAGGATTGGGGGGGGGGGGTGTGCTCTGGATTGGTTGGTTTGTGTTTGAAAAGCATGCTCAAGGGTGGATCACTTACTATCTTTAGGAATTGGCCAGTCCTGGCAGGGGCAGTCCCTCCAGGGTCAGCAAAGCCCCAGATGTCAAAGCATCAGAATACAGGGGAAAAAGAAAAAAGACCTGTTAATCACCTCCTTGGCCTCCGACTGCATTTGGCCCACCTTCCTGAACCTCCCATTTCCCTCACTTTCTTTAACTACTCACCCCTTCGGCTCTCCTCCCACCGCCCAGCCTTTCCCTTCTCAGTGTCTGTCCTGGTGTCTATTCCTGTGACATCTTCCTAGGGGATCTTTTTCTCATGCTGCTTGTCTCCTGGGGGAGACTTACACAGGCCTATGGCTTCAGCAGCCACCTAGATGCTAATCATTCCCAAATCTCAATTTCTATCCAGACCTGTCTCCTGAGTACAAGACCCTATAGCCAACTGCCTATGAGATGCCTGCACCTGACTGTCTCAGTTGGAACCGGATCAAATCCAAAAGCAAACCCATCATTCCACTCCCCCTCCCCCTATAGTGCCTGTGAATGGGCACCACAGTCCATCTGGGACCCAGGCCAAGAACCTGGAAGCTGTCCTCCCTCCTCCCAAATAGTAATCAAGACCTGGTAAATATCTTCTGTCACGTCTTCACCGCACCTCCACCGCTCTGGTTTGGACAGCCTTCATCTCTAACTTGTATTATGGCAGCAGGCTCTGGCTCAGTCAGGGTCCAGTGAGGAGACAGAAAGCACACCAGTTACTATAACAGAGAATTTAACATATGGGATATAAGGAATTGCCAGCTCAGTATAAAGTTGTTATCTAGGTAACTGAACGGGTAAAAAGAGAACTCAAAGGCAGCAGTTCTTAAACATTAGCAGAATTGCCTGGAGGACTTGTGAAAACACAGACTCCTGAGCCTGACCCCCCCAGTCTCTGATTGTCCTGGGATGGGGCCTGGAGTTTTGCGTCTCTAACAAGTTCCCAGCTGATGCTGACGCTGCTGGTCTGGGGACCACCCCCGTGAGACACACAGCCCTAAAGTATCGTAGAAGAAAAGAATGCAGGAAAGTGTTTACTGCTCATAGAGCTGGGGGAACAACGGCTGCGCCAGCCGCCTGGCACTAACGTTTCTGATGAAATTGGTTTTGCAAGTGTTCGAAAACGACAAACGGGATTCAGCTGCTGCTACAGGAAGGAACTGCTGCAGCTGCCGCCACTGGAGTGAAGAAGTGTCGCCGGGTAACGCTCAGGAGAACAGCCGGTAAGTCCCTGCTGCGAAGGGGCTCCCAAAAAGCGGAACTTTCAATGCTAACACCGGGAGAGGCCTGGACAAACCGGGACGGGTCGGTCACCCTAACTTCCGCAGTCTCCTGGCAAACTCTGTTGCCAGAGCCTAACAGAACCATCTGGCAAAGCAAAACTGGGGCTTCCCAGATCAGCATCACAAAGCGGAGCGTAGGAGGGTAGGTTTGGAGCTCTGAGAGGATAACTTCATAGTTGATACTGGCTCCTGGTCCTCTGCAATCCATCCTCAGGGCTGCCATCCAGAGAAGCTTTATAAATTGGTAAAACCGATCATTCCAGACTCTTGACAAAAGTTTTTAAATATTGCCTGTGATTTATGATGAATAGCTATCTGGTCTTCATTCCCTTTCCTGGCACAGAGCTCCTAAAACCCTTGGAATTTGCTCAGTGATAAGAGCGATAAAGGCGAAAATGTCTTTTTTTTTTTAATTTTTTTTATTCATTAATGAGCCCCTTTCAACCACACCCAACTTTTGGAAAGCCCCTAGGTAACCTAAGCATGGGGGCTGGTTGCCAGAGGAACCAACCTATGATTAGAAAGTTGGAACTGGGGCCAAAGTGTTGCTCAGGTGGTTGGACGGAAGTGCTCCTAACCCCCAGATCGCAGGTTGGATTCCCACATAGGCCAGTGAGCTGCTTCTCTATAGCTAAGATTGTGACAACGGCTCTCCCTGGAGCTGGACTGCTATGTGCAGCCAGAAGTGGGTGTGGGCTGCTGTCCTGCCCTGGGCACACAACTAGACTGAGAAACAACAGAATGGGAGTGGTGGGGGAGGCGGAAGAAAGCGGGGGTGGGGATGGGGGGGTAGAAAGTTGGAACTTTCAGACCAGTAATCTAGTCAGTAAATTGTTTTCCTGAGTTCTGTGATCCATTCTAGCAAGTTATGGAACTCAAGGAGGGGGTCATGGGAACCCCCAATTTGTAGCCAAGTTGGACATATTGTGGGTAATCTGAGGACCCACTACTTGAGACTGGCATCTGGGGGGGTGGTGTCTTGTGCGACTGAGCCCTTAACCTGCGGGTTCTGACGCTAACTCCAAGTAGATAGTGTCAGAATTTAACGGAATTATAGGACACCCAGTTAGTGTCGGCAGAGAACTGGAGAATTTCTTGATGTGGGGAAAGAAAACCCACACATTGGTGAGCAGAACTGAAGTATTGAGAGTAGAGTGGTGAGTAGAGAGAGAAACAGTTTTTCCTTTTCACTGCCTACCAGCCAATTGGGGTGAAATTTCAACTTTTTAATGCAGCATAAAAGCCTCTTTAAAGTTATCTTCAGCCTCATCTCCTTTCCTGAACTTGATGTTCCGGAAATATATAATATAAATCTTTAGTCTTCCTAAACCAAATCATATTCTCAAGTTGCTATGCTTTGTATATGCTCTTCCCTCATCTGGATGAGAAAGCATATACGTAAATGCCATTTATGGAGGAAAATATAAGATCAGAATATGTGTTTCCCCTTTAAAAATGGAAGTTAGCTTTTTCAATCAGTAAAGTGTTAGCTGGATTTGAAGGCCAAAGAAAATCTCAAAGCAAGGGTATTTTTGAATCCCACAGTATTTACTGTTCTGAAGCTTCTGACACCCAAGGAGAAAAAAGATAGGGACACTCCTAGTGCTAACAAAACTTGTTAGTTTTTCTTTCCTGTTAAAGATATTTTTACTTGAATTCTTTTCAAGGCTTGAAACATTTTTAGATAAATTCCATAACTGAAAAGCAATGGTTAGTTTGAAAATTAGAGATGGTTTATAAAATCATATCAGATGATAGAAAAGAGTCAACAATAGTTTTGTAAGCTTGTTCTTCAATTCAAACGCTATAAGCTCCTTGTGTGGTTGTAGTTAAGAGAGTGATTTTGCTTTTTTTCCTCTCTCTCTACTGCAATATTTTTTTAATTAATCAAATGGTTTCTGACCAACCTTGTTTGGTTTTTCTCCAGCATAAATTCCTCTGTGAAGACTTCCAAAGCAAACTCTGGACTCTTTATAGGATCCCACTGGAATCAATACCTTCTTCCTCCAGTAAGTTGAATTATAATTGTTTGCATGACTGTCTTTCTACTCTGCTGATCCCCCTTTTGGGCAGTAACTCTGGGCTTTGGTCTTTAGACTCCATGTTTTCAGCACAATATCTTTCCTACGACAGACACTCATCAAACAGTTGTTGAGTGAAAGAAATAGTGTTTTGGATAAAACTGAGTTCCAGTGCAGCCTTAGCCAATTATTATTTAACCTTGGGCAAGTTTATGGTTACCTGAGTCTCAGCTGACTGACGGGCAGAAGGCAGAGTGCAGAGAGCATGGTGAGCTCTCTGGAGTCACACTGCTCCATTTGGCAGTTGCCCATGGGTGGCCTTGGCAAGTGACTGACCGGCTCTGGGCCTGCCTTCCTTTCCTACAAAATATTACCGAAGTGAAGCAAACAAGCGTCTGCCAGCCTGCACAGCCAAACACTGAACGTCGAGGTTTGCAATGGAGAAATTAAAGCCATTTTATTTTCGGGGCGCCAAGCAAGGAGAACAGAAGCTATCGCTTAAAACCCAAACTCCCCAGTGGCTTTTCATCAAGCGTTTTCTGGTGTCCAAGTTCCAGTCACATCCCAGGCCTTTGGTGAGGCGGGAGGAGTGGGACTTTGTTCCGGGGGCAGCTGGAGGCCAAAGTTCTCTTGTCTGCAGGCTTCGGCCGCAGGGTTTGTGGGTTCTGTCTGTTGTCTCTGAAAGGCAACTCGGTATCTCGTTAGAAACGGGATAGGACCATTTTGAGCTGGTTCTGTGGTGACAGTAACGACGGTTCCTACTTCATCTGTTGCAGTGAGGATTAAATGAGGTGATGCGTGTTCGGCCCAGAGCACAGTGCTCGAGACTTTAGACAGAACTTCAGTGTTGGCGTTATTTTCTTTGAAATGTGGTCAGTGGTACTCACGTCATAGTGTTATTTCAAGGCCTGAAAGGAGCAATGGGTTCAGTGACTAACAGGGATCTGGCATACAGCAAGTACTCCCTGCTTCTCTCCTGCAGCTGTTCCGGGGCAGCTCTGTCTCCTCATAATACATCCAGCTGACTCGCTGGCTCTGCTACTTCTTATGTGTTGCCCAGGGGGAAAAATGTTCTTCTCCAAAAGAAGGACCACTGGGTTATGCCAGGAGAGCAAAGAGCCCTCAGCCACAATGCTCTCCATTTCTCCGACTCTTACTGTGAAGTCACTTGGAAAAAAACAACAACAGTAACTTTCCCAGGCCTTGGGGTCATACCACATTTGGGGGAGGCCTGGAACTCTCGGGGACTTAGCAGTAACAGAGACCTCAGTGCCTTGTGAGGCCAGCTCGCTTTGGTAGGAGGAGCTTGCTGTCAGACCTTCCTCCAGCACCACCCTGACGAGGACTGAGACTAAGAAAGAAGCGGTTCTTGGCTGACAGGGAGGCAGCAACCCGGTGACCAGAGCTGAGACAGACATCACCCGGGTACCCATGCACCAACGCCAGTATGTTGGTTTGCTCAGGCTAGTAACCAAGGACCACAGACAGAGTGGCTTAAACAACAGAAATGTATTGTCTCAGTTCTGAAGGCTAGAGGTCCAAGGTCACGGTGTTGGCAGGTTGGTTCCTTCTGACAGTGTGAGGGAAGGATCCATGCCAGGCCTCTCTCCTTGGCATGTAGATGGCCATCTTCTCTGTGTCTCTTCACATCCTCTTCCCTCTATGTGTGCCTGTGTCCAAATGTCCTCTTCTTTGAAGGACACCGGTCATACTGGATTAAGGACTTCCCTAACAACCTCATTCTAACTTGATACCTCTGTAAAGACCAAGCTTTCAAATAAGGCCACATTCTGAGGTACTGGGGGTTAGGATTTCAACATATGAACTTAGGGCAAGGGGATACAATTCAACCCATCGCAACCAGCTTGGCCATTCACAGTTGTTAGGGGTATCAGTCACCTCCAGTGATTAAAGCTCTAGGTCTCCACCCCACAACCTCACTGTCAGGTCGCGTGCTGTATCAGAACAAGGCTCGGTCAACTGCTGCCACATATACAAACACTGATCAGCAGGCTAACAATAAAGCAGCCATGCCACCTACTCCGTAAAATCAATGAGGCCCAGATTCTGTCATGTTAGACATGCCAGCAGGCACCTTGTATGAAAAGTTCACTGGAAACAGATGAAATGATATACTAGCCGAAGGTCAGCTAATCTCGTCAGGATTCCGTGGCAGGAATCCCCATATGAGGGGGTCAGAAACTCTATGTCTAAGGTGCCATTGTAAAGAGCAGAGGCTCCTTGGCTCATGGTACTTAAACCTGCATTAGTTTGTCTACCCAATGTTCACCTTGACCATCACTCATTTCATCAAAGAAAAAACCATTCTAACATCTGTTACTCTGATTCAAAGACCCTCTACATTGCTTGGAGAGAAAGATCATTGAATGCTTTGTAATAGCCACTTCGTGAGTGTGGCCCTCTAATTAGAGTCTTTCGAATGATAAGTAATGTGTCTGCAATGTGTAGATTCAAACAAAACACCCACATATCTATCACTGTGTGCAGAAGTATCGTTTTTCTCCCTGGATTTTCGATTTTTAATAACTCTCTTGGAAATAATTTTTTTCTTTTAAGATAACAAAGTATATACACCCATGGTTTACAATGAAAACACTGCCACACACTCTCTTTGCCCATCCTCAGCCTGAGCTCTGCTCCTCAGAATTTGTCAGGAAGTATCTTACAGAAAATTACAGACAATACAACAACCCCTAATAGCAAATCTCCCTCTTCCTAGACTACTAGAGAGCCTGAATTTTACCATTAGGAAAAGGAAAGGGAGGTAGTGATGAAAGAGGAAGCTTTTTTTTTTTTTCTCAGTAGAAAGATTCAGAAAGATTCAGAGGGTGACACAATATAGCAGATTCAAGGAACTAAAAGAAATCCAATATGACAGGCGGATAGTTTTTTAAATTGAGATATAATTCACATGCCATAAAATTTGCTGTTCTTAAGTATATAATTCATTAATTTTTACTACATTCACCATGTTAAGAAACTATCACCACATTCCAATTCCAGAATATTTTCATCACCCCAAAAAGAAACCCCATACCCATTAGCAATCACTCCCCATCCCCTCTCCCCGCAGGCTCTAGCAGCCACTAATCTACTTTCTATCTCTGTGGGATTTGCCTATTCTGGACACTTCATATAAATAAAATGATATAATATTTATCCTTTTATGTCTGATTTCTTTCATTAAGCATAATGTTTTCAAGGTAGACCCATATTGGAGCATGTATCAGAACTTCACTCCTTTGTATGACTGAATATTTCATTTTATGAATATAACAAATTTTATTTATCCATTCATCAGTTGATGGACATTAGGTTGTTTCCACTGTTTGGCTATTATGAATAATGCTGCTATGAAGTTTGTATGTGAACACATGTTTTCAAATTTCTTGGGTATCTACCTAGAAATGGATCACTGGGTTAAGTGGCAACTCTATGTTTAACTTGTTGAAGGACAGGAATATAGTTCAAGGGCACTGAAGACTGCCCTTGAGAGAAGAAGCTTGTATTAGTTTGCTAGGGCTAACAAAATGCCACAGACTGGGTGGCTAAACAACAGAAATGTATTTCCTCACAGTCTGGAGGCTGGAAGTCCAAGATCAAGTTGCCAGCAGGTTTGGTTTCTGCTGAGGCCTCTTTCCTTGGCTTGAAGACAGCTGCCTTCTCGCTGTGTCCCCAAGTGGCCTTTCTCTGTGTTTGCATGCCCTTGGTGTCTCTTCCTCTACTTATAAGGGCTCTAGTCCTGTTGGATTTGGGTCCCACTCTTTTGATCTTCTTTAATAGTAACCTCCTCAAGGCCCTATCTTGAAATTCAGTCACACGGGGAGTTGGGGCTTCAACATATGAATTTGTGGGGATCACAGTTCAGTCTATAACAAGGTAATAAGGCAGGAAGTGATTAGGGACCAGAACCAGATCACAAAGGGCCATGGACACATGTTTAGAGGGCATTCTTCACCCATCCACTCACAAGGTCTCCTGGGAACTGGCTCCATGGAGAGTCCCCTTTCTGTCTTTTCGCTTCCAGACAGGACTAAGCACTGAACACAGCTCAGTGGTGCATTTCTCAAGGTTGCCTGGGTAAGAGTGGACCCAGTGGGAATCATTAGAAAGAAGTTGCCTGGGTAGCAAACACGCCTGGGAGGAATGCATGCAAATTAGATACAAATGATCTGCCTATTTAGGCTTCCTTCTTCGGGTCAGCTGCCCAGGGCTTTTGAAAAAAAGGAGTCTAAGCCTGAACAGAGCAGTCCATGAACTCCTGCTTCCCACAAAGGCCTGTTGCACCACGGCTTATTCTAAGCCCGGGACTCTTACTGAGCTTATGTTCTAGGCTTGCACTGTCCAATACGGTAGCCACCAGCACAGTTGGCTATTAAGTACTTGCAGTATGGCTAGTCTGAACCGAGGTGTGCTGACCCATAAAATATACACCCGATTTCAAAGACTCAAGATGAAATATCTCATTAATAATTTTTGCAGTGAATGAATGCTGAAATAATATTTTTGATGTATTAGATTAAGTAGTATACATTATTAAAATTAATTCCATCTATTTCTTTTTACTTTTATTTAAATGGGACTCCTAGAAATTTTGAAATTATATATGTGACTCGCATTTGTGTCTCCCATTCTATTTCTCTTGGACTGTGCTGTTCTAGGGCCTCTACCGGGAGACCCTGTCTGATCAAACTCACTCCAGTGGAAGTAATCTTAACTTGGACCGCCATTCATACGGATTAGGGGATTTAGAACGAATGCCTCCAGCTGATGATATCTGTTTTAAATGAGTTGCAAGGACAGGAATAGATAGGAAAAGGAGGAAAAGAAAGAGATGAGATCAGCACACAGCTGGGGAGACTGGAGAGGGACACAAAGAGTGCTCTGATGTCTGAGAGCCAATTTCCAACTTGCTCTCTGGGGGAGGCAGAATAATGGTCCCACAAAGATGCTCATGTTCTAATCCCAGGAACCTGTCAATATAATATCTTACATGGCAAAAGGGACTTTGCAGATGTGATTAAATTTAGGATTTTGAGATGAGGAGATTATCCTGGATTACCTGAGTGGGTCCAATGTAATCACAAAGGTCCTAATAAATGAAAGAGGGAGGCAGGAAAATCAGAGGAGATATGATGGGAGCAGAGGTTGGAGCGATGCCATTGCTGAATCTGAAGATGGAGAGGGGGCCACAAGCCAAGGTAGCCAGATGGCCTCTAGAAGCTAGAAAAGGCAAAGAAATGGTTCTTCTCAAGCCTCCAGAAGGAATGCAGCCCTATAAAACCTTGATGTTAGCCTAGTGAGACCCATTTCAGATTTCTGTCCTCCCTAACTATTAAGATAATAAATTTGTGTTGTTGTAAGCACTAAGTTTGTGATAATGTGTTACAGCAGCAACAGGAAACTAGTACGCTCCCTTGCCTGCTGGATATTCCTTTGAGTTGCATTCCTCAGTAGCTGAGAGGGCCACTTCCTGCTAAGGTATAGTGGGTTAAGTCCTGGACTGGCTCTTTAATCTGCACTGTGAGTGTTTGGACAAGTCCCTTTTCCACTCTATAAGTTTGGGGGCAAAGAGATTGGAAAACTGTGCAGTTCTAGTGGAGAGGAGAGGCATATTTGTCTGTACCAATGCATAGATGTCATTATTAAAGTTAGGACAAAATAAGTGCCAAAGAATTGGATGGTTGTTTAGCATGCTGAGTCATTTACACAAATCATCTCCTTTCATTCCGAGAACAACCCCATGAGTTAGATAACTATTATTATCTCATTTGCAAGCTAAGGACGCCAAGGTCAGGAAGGGTGCATAACTTGCCCATAGTCAGTAAGACAGTAAATTGTGAGCCAAGCGTCAAACCTCGGTTTACAGACCACTAAGAGGCCCCCTTTGCTGATGAGAGAGATCTGGCCACTGGATGGGTCCATTAGTTTCATTCATTCATTGATTCCAGAGATAGTTGTGTTCCTGCTGTGTCTGGCATTCAGGGGACAGTGATGAACAACTCAGGCCAGATTCTTGCAGCATGGGAGCCATAGTCTACTAGAAAGATACCAACAACTGAGAAGTAACACAGTTACGATGAAAACGATCATGAACACTAAGAGAGTGAGGTGAGAAGGAGTAGCTGGGACGGGGAAGCTGCTCCTCATAGCAATACGCCAATGTGGTTCTGAACCTGAGAGGGCACTGCCCTCCAACGGGTGTCCTCACCAAATTCATCACGCTTCCTATCTTTGTTTTCTTTGTTAATCTCCCAAATATAAGCCCCTCTCGTCATCTCAGCTTCTCTCATCTCCATCATTCTCTCTGTTGCATTTTGTTCTACCCAACTCCTGCCTTCCTCCATTCTTTTCAAACTGTGACTCCTGTAAATCTTCCACTGAATGTACGTCCAACTTCTACTTTAACTAAAGCCAGTTCCTTCACTGAAGATAATCACCACAATCCTAATTGAAGGTTCTTCATTCCCTCCACTTGCCAAATAGCTCAAAGTCTAAAGGAAGAGAGAAGTAGTCAGGATATGCTGCAGAAACAGATGAGCCCAAACCCCAGTGGTTCACTCAAACAAAGGTAGAGACTCACTCATGCGCCATGTCCAACTCAGGTCAACTGAACTCTGCTGCACGTCTTCACTCATGGACCCAGGCTCTTAATTCATGGGGCAGCCTCTGAAGCATTACCAATCTCCTGGCAGAGGGAAAACACACATGAGCTGGCTCTTGAAGCTTCCACTCGGAAGAGAAGTACATTACTTGTGTTCACAATTCATTGGCTAAAGTGAGTCAACTGGGATATCTTTCAGGAGAGATAGCAAATATTGTACACAGTGATAGCATCTGCCATCCTTGGCACCCCAATGCTGTTTCTAGATATTATTATTCCTTCTCCGTACTCTTATTTTTTTTTAAATCCTGCTTCCCATGGACAGACCTACTAGAGGACCAGGTATACCTCTTCTTTTCTAGCTCTTCACAGTGGCCCTGGAAACCTGAGTCACCCTTAGCTCTTCCCTCTTACTGATGCCATAACAGATCCTTTAGAATGTTCCAGAGTTTCTAAATCTGTCACTTTCAACAGTCCTCACAAAAGCCACCTTCTTCCAAGCCACCACCATCCCTCACCTGAACTACTACAGCAGTTACCTTCCAAATCTTGTTCTACAATTAATTCATGACCCACCCAACAACCAGGGTAGATCAAGTCACACTACTATTGGGATTCTTCAGTGTCAGTGAACTGACATTCAATTACTTTAGAGCTTTCACAACATGGTTCTCTTTGCCTGGATCTCTCTCTCTCACTCTCTCTCTCACCCCTCCTCCCTCCCGCCTCCCATCTTTCAGGTCTCAACTTCCTCACTGAGGCCTTCAGATCTAGTTGGTTCTTTCTGCGCATGGGCTCCCACAGTGCCCCTCACTGCCCCTTCTGAAACACTCAACGTTCCTGTCTGCACATGCTCAGTGCCTCTCCTGCCCAACCAGACTTGGAGCTACATGAAGTATGAAGTCAGGGACTGTCTCCCTGACTGCTACGTGCTCAGTATAGTGATCATGCTCAGCAGATATTTTTTTCAATGAGAGACTGAGTTTCTCATACATAAAGACTGGGGAAGGAGTAAATAAAGATTAATAGATGTCATTATCAATGATTGGATTGGCCCCCCTGACTTAATCAATAAGGCACTTGCACCCCCTCTGACTTACTTAGTCCTAAACTCACTGAACATCACTCTCTTCCCACATTTCCCTCTGTGTTTCCAGACCTCCTGAAATGCTTTCCTCACCCACACCTATTGAAAGAAGTCTGGTTTCATGCCTGATAGAGTGCTTCTTCCCGCTCCCTAACTCCTGCTGTTCTCACCTCTCCCCCAGTCCTCAGCGCATGCCACAGGCCCTCTAAACCAACTTGTCTGGAAAAGACTGGAGCGTCACCAAGATGTTGCCTGTCCTCAGATTCATCCTGAAAAGTAGGACTTGAATGACACCCTGAAAAAAGAAACATAAGGATGCATGAGTGAGACATTTCTGAGGCCTGGGCTGTTAAGTCTTTCTGCCAAACCAGGCTGTGCTATCAGCGTGACGTGAACAGCTTTGGAAAGGCCCCCATGTCAACATATAGTTCCTCCCTCTAGGCTAAGATAGTGTCTGAAATCATAGCGCTGGAGACAGTGTTAGTCTGCTAGGGCTGCCGTTACCACATGCCACATGCTCAGTGGCTTAAGCAACAAGGGAAATTTATTTTTTCTCGGTTCTGGAGGCCAGGCATCCAGGATCAAGGTGGAAGCAGGTTTGGCTTCTGGCATCTCTCTCCTTGACCTGCAGGCTTGCCTCTGTGCACACACATTCCTGGTGTCTCTGTGTGTTCAAGTTTCCTTTCTTATAAGGACACTGGTCAGACTGTATTGGGGCCCACCCTAGAAGTCTAATTTTAATGTAATCACCTCCTTAAAGGCCCTACCTCCAAATACAGTCATTTTCAGGTACTGAGGGTTAGGGCTTCAGTACCCTAACCTGGGAGTGGGGTAGGAGAGACACAATTCAGCCCATAACAGAGATATTACCAGACCTTCAAGGTTCTCTGAATAAGCAGTAACTATTGGATAAATGAGTAAACGTATTTCTTGTCCATGAAAGCTAGGGACAGGATATAATTAATTTAAACATGAATAGGTACAATTAATTATGTAAATCATGTAAATTAGCTCTCTAATTCAGTGAAGGACAGCAGAGGAAACCTGGGGGGTCCAGACACTCTTGGTTGTGACACTCCTAAAGGAGAAAGAGTATGCCTTAAGTATATCCTTGCAGACCAAAAACAAGAATACACGAATCGAGAGAAATAAAGAGAGCTCTAGACTCAGCACTTTTCCCCGGGGTTATCTGCATAAAGCCTGTAACAGGCCATTTTCAGAGAAGAAAAATCCTGGCACTCAAGCAGAGTGAGAAGAAAGATCAGAGACCTATATGTAAAATTTCAGAACCTGAGGGCAAACTATCAGTTGGTACTTTTTTCACCCCCAACCGGCCAAACAAAAAGACAATGGGAATATGTTTGTCTCTACCTCTATAATGACTAAATGAGAGAGAAATTTCCCCTGAGAATTCCTAACAGTAAGCGCACATTCCTGTGGGTTTAGAGCCTAAATTTGTACTATCTGTGTAGCCTTAAAGACCTCCAGACAAAATTTTAGAGTGATCGCAAGTCATCTATTCTCATAGGTCCATGGCATGAGCAAACACTAACTTTATCCAAGGAAATACATTTTAAACTCAGGATTTAAGGAATTTCCACAGAGATAGTCTGAAGGAACATGAGTTCCACAAACCACAAAAGAAGAAATAAACTTGAGCATAACACTCACAAATGGTATAAATAATGAAATTATGCGGTATAGAATGTAAAGTATATTAAATTGTTAAAGAAATTAAAGATGGAGTTTAAGAAATATTGAAGGAAAAACACTATCAAGATTGGCAAGGAAGATTTGAACAAGAAAAACTAGAAGTTACATAAGTGAGAATTTTTAAACCCTGTGGACAAATTAAATAGATTACATCACAGCCGAAAGGAGAAGAAACTAGAACACATACCTATTTGAAGAAATTACACAGTGTGCAGCACACAGAGAAAAAAGATGAATATTACAAACAGTGGGTTAAGAAATGGGGAACAGAGTGGGAAGGTCCCACATCTAATTTGTGTTTACAGAAGAAAGATAATAGAAGGGAGAGAAGCACATTTGAAGAGATAGTATGTGAGAATTTTTCAACATTGATGAGACTCTTCCTCAAATTCAGGAAATCCTATGAATCCCAAGCAGAATATTTAAAAAATCCACACAAGACATACAGTAAACCTTAGGACACTGAAAAGAAAATCATTAAAACTGCCAGAAGTACTACTTTATTTTTAATTTTAACAACTCTATTGTGGTATCATTTACATACCATAAAGTTCATCTGTTTTAGTGATTCAATTATTTTTAGTAAATTTACAGAGTTGTGCAACCATCACCATACCACAATTCTGTTTTTAGAAGTGCTACTTCTTATTTCTCAGTGGCAATGGAATGATGGAAGCCAGAAGATAACGGAATGAGCAACTGAAGTACTGAGCTACTAAAATAACTGCCACACTAGAATTGTGTGCCCAGCAAAACTATCTTTCAAGAGCAAAAATAAATTTATTGTTTAGACACACCAAAAACTAGGAACGGATTCCCAAGATACCCTCTTCCAAAGAACTCCTAAAGGATATACTTCAGGAAGAAGGAAGATAATCCTAAAATGAAGGTCTGAAAACCAAAAAAAGAATGATGAGGAAAGAAAAAGGAAATCAAAGTGAAAGGCAAACATATATGTACTCTAGCAAAAAAGTATAGCAACAATGTCAAATTTTGGTGTTAAAAAACCTAAAATCTTGAACAACTTATAAATGAAAGGATTTTGTTAAATACACATGATAATACTTTTAGAGTAACCACTAAAAGAGGAGAAACTAAGTGGAAAGCTTCCGATCCACTTAGAGGGGAAATGTACATGTTTGGCTTGAAGACTCAAGCCAAACAAAGGCCAGAAGCAAAAGGAAAATAATAGAGGAAGAAAAATAGAACTACAGGAGGAATTCTGTATCTCCCCTCATCAAAAAAGCAGATGAGAGCTTCTTTGTTCAAGGTTAGGTGAAACATGATATTGTGTGGTTGTTCAATGGAAGTTCCAACACGTGTAGAAAGGTATGTATGGATGCTGAAAGGGTGGCCGGATTGTGTGGGTTACTAATTCATTGCTTCTTAGCCCAACCCCACCCAGGTATACTGGGCTTTGTGGCGCTGAGGCTGGGAATCTACAAATCACATTTTTCCTTTGCCGCCTGGCTCCCTATTAGGTTCTGACAAGAGGGAGCATAAGAAAGAGAGACCAAATGCTTAGAAGGAGAAAGTACGGGCTTCTTCCTGTTTCGCCATTTGCTGCTGTCTGCACCACTCCCGCAAGGGTTCTCCCCCTGAAGCGGCAGTTGACTCCTGTTTTTCCCACACTCCAGGTCTCAGTTTTCTATCTCTCACATACCAGTACCAGTCATCCATTGCCCCCTTGTCAGAGGTCTGGGTCATGGCTCTAAAGGAGTATCCTTTCAACCTTCTAGATTCTAATAGCCCCAAACCTTTCCCTCTGTTGCTCCAGTCCTGGGGAGTGAAAGTTGACTTCTGCATCTATTATCTCTGGTTAATAAAATATTCCCATGTTGACATCTCAACATCTACTTAACCAACTTAACCCATTCCTTATGTTTAATTCTGTCTGTTAAAATAACTGGTTCAGTGTCTGTTTTTCTGACGCTGATTGATACACTTTGGCTCCTGTGGCCATGTGACTCAGTTTTGGACAGTGGGAGATGAGCAGGCGTAAGGTGGGCAACTTCTGGGTCCTGTCCTGAAAATTAGGCTAATGGTACCATATTTTGCCCTTCTGTCTTCTCACAGACTGGAACACAGATTTGGCAATGGTGAGACGGCTTAAACCACGCAAGTGAGGATGATGCTCAGAACAGGGTAATAGAAAGGTAGGACCTGATGACCGCTTGGACCAGGGCCACCTACCCACTCTGAGATGTTTTGTGAAATAAATGTCTTCTGAGGCATTGTGTTCTGGGATCTCTTTGTTCTTCCTTAGTCCACACTCTCCTGTAGATAGCTCTAAAAACCAAAAATACAAAGCCCCAAAACTAAATAATAAAATATAAGAATTCTTGAGTTAAAAAATAAAACATAAGGGGCCGGGCTGGTGGCTCAGGCGGTTAGAGCTCCATGCTCCTAACTCCGAAGGCTGCCAGTTCGATTCCCACATGGGCCAGTGGGCTCTCAACCACAAGGTTGCCGGTTCAATTCCCCGAGTCCCACAAGGGATGGTGGGCTGCGCCCCCTGCAACTAAGATTGAACACAGCACCTTGAGCTGAGCTGTGGCTGAGCTCCCGGATGGCTCAGTTGGTTGGAGCGTGTCCTCTCAACCATAAGGTTGCCAGTTCGACTCCCACAAAGGATGGTGGGCTGCGCCCCCTGCAACTAGCAATGGCAACTGGACCTGCAGCTGAGCTGCGCCCTCCACAACTAAGACTGAAAGGACAACAACTTGACTTGGAAAAAAGTCCTGGAAGTATACACTGTTCCCCAATAAAGTTCCTGTTTCCCTTCCCCAATAAAATCTTTAAAAAAAAATAAAATGAAACGTAAAAGAAATAAACCTTTATAACTGAATGGTAACAAAAGCGTTACCAAAGCAGTAGTTCAAGTATAATTCGTTGCTTTGAATATTTTTATCAAAAAAGAAAGATTTAAAACAAATGAAAAAAGTCTTAGCTTAACCCTTTATATGAAACAACAGAGAAAATCCAAAAAACGAGAAGAAGAAAAAATAAAGGCAGAAAGTGATAAAGTAGAAAAACCAGAGAAAATTAACAACAGCAAAAAAGTTAGCTATTTGAAATTCTACTCAGATAGAAATGCTTCAGGAAAGTCTGATGGAGAGAAGAAAGATGCAAATAAAAACATAATATACACTTTTCGGCTCTCTGAGCAGCACCATGCTGGTCGGCAAGAATAAGCGCCTTACAAAAGGCGGCAAGAAGGGAGCCAAGAAAAAAGAGGTTGACCCATTTTCCAAGGAAGATTGGTATGACGTGAAAGCATCAGCTACTTTCAGTGTAAGAACTATTGGGAAAACACTAGTCACGAGAACTCAAGGAACCAGCATCGCATCTGAGGGTCTCAAGGGTCATGTTTTTGAAGTGAGCCTAGCTAATCTGCAGAATGATGAAGTTGAATTTAGAAAATTCAAGTTAATTACTGAGGATGTTCAGGGCAAAAATTGCCTGACTGATTTCCAAGGCCTGGATCTTACCCGTGACAAAATGTGCTCCATGGTCAAAAAATGGCAGACCGTGATTGAAGCTCATGTTGATGTCAAGACGACCCATGGTTATTTGCTTCGTTTGTTCTATGTTGGTTTTACTAAAAAACGCAACAATCAGATTCGGAAGACCTCTTATGCTCAGCATGAACAGGTCTGCCAAATCCGGCAGAAGATGATAGAAATCATGACCCAAGAGGCGCAGACAAATGACATGAAAGAAGTGGTCAATAAATTGATTCCAGATAGCAGTGGAAAATACAAAGAAAAGTCTTGCTGATCTTTTTATCCGCTTCATATCTTTGTTAGAAAAGTCAAAATGCTGAAGAAGCCCAAGTTTGAATTGGGAAAACCCATGGAGTTCATGGTGAAGGTAGCAGTTCTGGAGAATCTACTAGGTATGAGACAGCCGCTAAAGTTGAATGAGCTGATGGGTGTGAGCCCCCAGGCCAAGAATCTGTTTAAAATTCAGACTTTTCACAGTGACAAATAAAACCTGTTAGTGATGTTTAAATAATAATAATAACAATGTATAATGAAAAAGGGGAAATAACTACCAATACAAATATTTCTAAATAATAAAATAAAATTTTGAACTATATAAACCAATACATTTTAAAATCTTGACAAAATGGACAAATTTCTGCAAGAATAGAAAATGCCAATACGGAAACAAAAAGAAACAGTAAACTTTGACTAGACCAATACTGTTAAAGAACCTGAAATTTCAATTAAAAGAAGCCCTAGAAGGTTTAACAAAGGAGTTCTACCAAATCTTCAAGGAACAAATAACACCTGACATATACAAATCATCACAGGGTAAAAAGAAAACAAATTCATTTTATGAAGCTGGTACATCCTTTATTCCCAAACTGAATACAGGCAATTTGGGGAAAGAATATTAGCGGCCCATTTTACTTTCTAAATTATATACAATTCCTAGATAAAATATTAGATAAACAAATACAACAATGTGTTAAAAATAAAAATAAAGCACCATCAAATAAGTTTTAGTAAACATCAGAAAGTTAACAATGTAATGAATGCACTCCATCATGGAAAAAGGAAGAAAGTCACATGGTCGCCTCCATAGTGTTCAACATCAATTTGTAACAGCTCTCAGAAAACTTGGAATGGAAAGGAACTTCCATAATATGATAAGGGCTATCTACCAAAACTCTACCACGGACTTCACACTTAACACAGAACTTTAAACTCATTTCCTTTAAGTTCAGGAAGAAGACATAGCTGGTCACAATCATCACTACTGTTCACTCCCAAGAGCCCTTGTCACTGCAATAAGTCATTATAAATATGTATATAGGAATGAGATGAGAGGGGGAGGGACAAAATTGTCATTCTGTGGGTGTGATTTGGTATTCTGTATAGAAACTGCAAACCATAAAAACTAACAAGAGATTCAGCATATTGGTCAAATAAAAGATCAAATAGGAAAAACGAATACCATTACTCGACATAATAGTAAACAACTAGAAACTAACAAAATACAAGATTCCATTCAGAATAGCAACAAAAATTAAAAAGTAATCTAAGACTTCACATATCAATCCACAAGACATTTATGGAGAAAAAAATTTAATGTTATTAAAAGGACATAAAATAAATCTAACAAATGGGGAGATAAACCACGTTCATAAACAATTGTTCATAAACAATTTAATATTAAGATGTCTCTTCTACCTAAATCAATCTATAAATTTAATGCAAGCCCAAATTCCAAAAGATTTTTTTGAGAAACACAATAAATGGATTCAAAAATGCATGTGGAATAATCAAAACCCACAAATACTAACAGTGCCAAAAGAATGTATACAAGTGGACACTTTGGTCAACATTGCTCCAGCAATAGTTCGCTGTGTCTGGACACTGATGGTAACCACTGTGAGCACCTCTTGTAATTGCAGAAGTCAAACATGACTTGTATTCATTTTTTCATCTTTTGTTATCAGTATATATTGAATATTATAATTTTAATAGTTTTTTCCTTTCTTAAAATGTGTATACATTTTTTGGCACCTTCTGTAGATAAAAATGGCAAGAGAGAGAGAGAGAGAGAGAGAGAGAGAGAGAGAGAGAGAGAGAGAGAAGTTTCCTGTATCAAATAAAATATACTAAAAAGCCAGAGTTATAAAGAGAAAACAAAGGTGGTATGACACATGAACAGACAAACTGATCAAAAGAACAGAACAGAGGGCGGCCGGGTGGCTCAGTTGGTTAGAGCACGAGCTCTGAACAACAGGGTTGCTAGTTCGATTCCCACATGGGCCAGTGAGCTGCGCCCTCCACAACTAGATTGAAGACAATGAGCTGTCGTTAAGCTTCTGGAGGGGCGGCCAGATGGCTCAGTTGGTTAGAGCGTGAGCTCTCAACAACAAGGTTGCTGGAATCAATTCCCTCGTGGGATGGTGGGTTGTGCCCCCTGCAATGAAAGATTGAAAACGGCGACTGGACTTGGAGCTGAGCTGCGCCCTCCACAACTAGATTGAAGGACAACAACTTGGAGCTGATGGGCCCTGGAGAAACACACTGTTCCCCAGTATTCCCCAATAAAATTTATTTTTTTAAAAAAAGAACAGAGAAGCCACAGACAGAAATATGTACATAAAAGAACTTGAGCTATTTCAGAATAAACACCCTAATCAGAAGGGAAGAGTTGGATTATTAAAGGACAGTATTGGGAAAACTGGCTTCTTATAAGGAGAAAAGTCATACAAAGGTCATCATAATATAAAGATCAAATAAATGGATTAGAGACCTAAATATGAAAGATAAATCTATGAAGCTAGTACATTAATTTCCCAGGGCTGCCAGAACAAAGTACCACAAACTAGGTGGCTTAATGCAACAGAAATTTATTGTCTCACAGTTCTGGAAGACAGAAATCTAAAATCAAGGTATCGTTGAGGCCATGCTCCCTCTGTAACTTGTAGGAGAATCCTCCCTTGCCACTTCTTAGCTTTCAGTGGCAATCTTGGCTTGCAGCTGTATACTCCAATCCCTGCCTTTGTCACCACATGGCGTTCTCCCTGTGTGTGTCTGTCTTCAAATGGCTGTCTTCTCATAAGGACATCATTCATGTTGGATTGGCGCTCACCCTATTCTAGAATGACCTCATCTTAATTTAACTAATTACGTTTCCAAATAAGATCACATTCTAGAGAACTGGGGTTTAGGGTTTCAACATACCTTTTGGGGGGACTCAATTTAACCCATAACAGCTAGTAGAAAAATGTAGACTATCTTTATGACTTTGAAGTGAAAAAAGATTCTTAAACACAGACAACATGAACCATATAGTGAAAATGAGATCGATTTGACTATATTAAAATGAAAGATTTCTTCCACACAAAGACGTGATTGAAAACGTTAATAAGTGACAAACTGGGAGAAGATATTTTCCGCTTCAAAAAAAGTGATTCATACCCAGAATATACAATGAAATCCTGGAAATGTTTAGGAATGCCAAACCCAATAGAAAAAAGTGAGCAAGAGATAGGAATAGGCAATTAATATAAGAGGAAATCCAAATGGCTAACAAGCCTGAAGAGATGCTTATCCTCCTTCACAATCACTTAGGAAATTAAAATATGTTAGTTTAAATCCATCAGGGTGGCCAAATTAGAAGGTCAGGGAGGAACTACTATTAGTGAAGACATGCGGAATTTGGAGCTATCATGCACCTCTGATTGGTATGATTCAGTATGTATATCCTGTGAGCCAGCAATCCCAATCTTAGGTATGCAATCCAGAAAAACTCTTGCACAAGTCCTAGAGGATACAAGTGCAAGGTTGTTGATTGAAGTGTTGTTTGTAGTAGTAAAGAATTCAAGGCAATGTCATTCTTCATTAGGAGGTGAATAATTAAGGACAGTGAATTAATACATTGGAGTGCTATGCAGCAATTGGAAGCAATGAACAAGATGTATAAAAAACAACATGGAATGCTCTTAAAACAATATTGAGCAAAAAAAGTGAAAATAGAAATTTACTTAATACCATGTTTGTAAATTAAATACATATACATATACAAAACCATATATAACCCATATACATAGTGTGCAGGCAGAGCCTGACTCCGTCTTAAAGCTAATCTGCCATCTTGACTCTTGGGTGAGCCCAGACCCTGGCCCCCTACACTGGGTCTGGGTACGTACTCAGAAACTCTGTGTTCTACCTCTGGAGTGAGATACCCTTGATGTTATCTGTCTCTTAATCAGCTCTGGAGCCACAGCCTCTCGGCACCTGGTGGTCTCCTTCCCCGTAGATTAAAACACATTCCTTTCCAGCACATAGACTCACTGCTTTAACTATAAAACACAGAGTTGGAGTGGGGGGGTGACAGGCACTGAAGATATCCACCACAACTTGCTGCCTCCCAAAACACACCTTGTATGTAAGTTCCCTTAATAAACTCATAATATCATGGTGGAGTTGTCAGCCTCTTTCTTCAGTCTCCCAGCCTGGGAAATTTTACATAACACACAGGAATATACATATATCTATATTCCTATACACCTTTTAGCAATATAGACATTTCCAAGAACTATAAATTAAACACATTAGACAGTGTGTCTAGGAGATGGAGGAAGAAATCGAAGTGGGAATGGAGATATGGGAAAAAATAACATATGCGGGTAGAGTTACACAAACTATTGCCAATAGTGTGTCAGGATGAGACAGTATGGCAAAATCAGCTCTCAGAAAAGAAAAGGGGGAAAAATGAATGAATGAATGAATTAATTAATTAATTAATGAGAAAAGAAATACCAAGGAAATGTTAAGAAAAGAAAGCATTAGGGAGTTCCGGGCAAGATGGTGGAGTAGGTAAATGCTGTGCTTGCCGTTTCCCATGACCACACTAAAATTACAACTATATTATATAACAATCTACCTGGAGAACCATCTGAAGACTAGCGGAACAGAAGTCCTGTAATGAAAGATATAAAGAGGCCATATTGAGACTGAGGGAAAAAAAAGGAAGCATTAAAAGCAAAAATCATTAGGAAGGACAACAAAGGATGTTTTCTACGATAGAAGAAATAATTCACTGATATATTAATATCATAAACCCTTATGCACCTAACAACATAACTTCAAAATATATAAAGCAGGGGCCAGCCCAGTGGCTCAGGCAGTTGGAGCTCCACGCTCCTAACTCCTAAGGCTGCCGGTTCAATTCCCGCATGGGCCAATGGGATCTCAAGCACAACGTTGCCGGTTCAACTCCTCGACTCCCGCAAGGGAGGGTGGGCTGCACCCCCAGCAACTAAGATTGAACACGGCACCTTGAGTTGAGCTGCTTCCTGGATGGCTCAGTTGGTTGGAGCACTGGCTCTCAACCACAAGGTTGCCAGTTCGATTCCTCAACTCCTGCAAGGGATGGTGGGCAGCGGCCCCTGCAACTAAAATTGACATGGCACCCTGATGTGATCTGCCGCTGAGCTCCCGGATGGCTCAGTTGGTTGGAATGCGTCGTTTCAACCACACGGTTGTCGGTTGGACTCCCGAAAAGGATGGTGGCTGTGCCCACTGCAACTAGAAATGGCAACTGGACCTGGAGGTGAGCTGCGCCCTCCACAACTAAGACTGAAAGGACAACAACTTGAAGCAGAATGGCACCCTCCACAACTAAGATTGAAAGGACAACTTGACTTGGAAAAAAGGCCTAGAAGTACACACTGTTCCCCAATAAAGTCCTGTTCCCCTTCCCCAATAAAATCTTTTTTTTTTAAAAAAAGAAAAAAAGCCACATACTAGGTCAAAAAGGAAAGAGCAACATATTCCTAAAAATTTGTATCATTCAGAATATGTTCATTGAATAAAATTAGAAATCAACTACAAAAAGATAAAGAAAAATCCATGTATATAGATAATCAAAAACACTGTTCTAAATAATCTGGGGGTTGGGCCGGCCCGGTGGCTCAGGCGGTTAGAGCACCGTGCTCCTAACTCTGAAGGATGCGGCTTCGATTCCCACATGGCCAGTGGGCTCTCAACCACAAGGTTGTCAGTTCGATTCCTCGACTCCCACAAGGGATGGTGGGCTGCGCCCCCTGCAACTAGCAACGGCAACTGGACCTGGAGCTGAGCTGTGCCCTCCACAACTAAGACTGAAACGACAACAACTTGACTTGGAAAAGAGTCCTGGAACTACACACTGTTCCCCAATAAAGTCCTGTTCCCCTTCCCAATAAAAGAAAATCTTAAAAAAAAAAAGTAACTAAATAATTTGGGGGTTAAAGGAAATTGAAATTACACTTTTTGGGAACTGAATGACACTGAAAGCACCACATACCAAAAACTGGGTATAAAGAATAACAAAATAAACATTAAAATAGGGGGGAAATAATGAATCAACAATTAAAGCAGAAATAAAATAGCCCCCTCCCTGAAAAAATAAGTAGAAGAGATTATCAGTAAAACAAAAAAGATTCAGACTATTACAATCATGACATGAGTGATCTCGAATCCAATGACAAATTAGAAAATAGGCTTAGATAGGACAAGTCACCTCCAGTCACAGATTGTGGCAGAACTAACATTTGAACTCACTTTCTAAAAACTCCAACTTCTATGTTTGTCTTTGTTACTTTCATCTTCCTACCACTTCTCTGGAGCCGGTTTCTTTAATAAGGCCAAATGTCAGTATCCTTTTTGCATGGGCCAATTTTGTTACCACATCCCAATGAAGCTGAAAAATAAAAGGAATTTTGACCAAAAAAAAAGAACTACTAGAAATCTACTAAAAACATCATACTTAATGGTAAAACCTCAGGGTCATTCTTTTAAAAGTCTAGAACAAGCAAACATTCTCAATTATCACCACTATCATTCAACATTATGTTGGAACTCTTAGCCAAAGGGCGGGGGTGGGGGGGGGTGAGAAATGAGTTATAAAGATTGGAAAGACTAAACTGTCTTTTTTTTTTTTACTGACAGCAGGATCATCTAGCTATAAAAGTATGTCAAGCTAGACTAGAACAAGTAAGAGTGAGTTCAACAAAGTAGCCAGGTCCAAGATCAGCATTAAAAATAGGACAGCAGTAGCTAATTAGAAAAAAATAACAAAATCCTAGCCACAAATAAAGAAAAACAGTAACATCCCAGTGAGTGAACCACAGAAATCATGTACAAGGTATCCCACGAGAAAATTATAGTCAGACAGAAGACTCAATGTTACAAACTCATAAACTCTCAAACTAACAAGTTCTTCACTACAATCCCAATCAAAATCCAAAGGATTTTTTTTTTTTAATGGTATTGACAAATTCCACCCCAAACCTGAGCCCAACCAGGTTTACAACCAAACCAGGTCCCTTTCCTCACCCAAGACAAGGCATCTGCTTGGACACCATCTGTTCTGCTGCCCACCTGCTTCTTTGACCTGAATTAACCCATAAGCCATGGGTAAACAGAGTAACAATGTTAGCATAACACAACAGTATTGGTTAGTATGCAATTTTCTCCAGGAAGTTAATGTTTTGAAGCAATCAGGAGCCAGCTTTTTCACAGCTAAAGGGGCAGTTTTAGTAATAAAAGAAGATCGTGAGGAGAAAAGCTGCATATCTACAGAAATGTCTTCCTTTATATCCACAGTGGCTGGTTTTGTGGCTTCGAAGCCACAACACTTACTACTATTATGATGTGTAGCAAAGTTGTGAATGCAGGTGAACAAACGGCAACATGTTTTTCCATATTAAAATAACAGGTTTATGAAGAAGACTACACCTTGGATCAGATTTGTAATTTTCATGAAAATGGTCTCCATTAGAAGTTAGTATCTCCAGACCAGCATCTCCAAGGAGGAAGTACAAGCCCCAGCTATGCAAAGAAGGGACTGAAGTGTTGCTAAGTGCAAATGCCCACAGAAATTTCGTATTTCGATTACTCTTAGTATTTCTATGAGAATGGTTACTGGTTTTGTAGTGCTCTGATTATAAAGTTGCACACGTTTTGAGCACTCTGTCCCTAATCCTATTTTTTCTATTGTGGCTGAAAGAAGGGTGCTGTAACAAATCTAACCAAAAGTAACCTCACAGGGTGATCTGGTCATATATTCCTACCTGGGCAGGTTATGTTATGGTGGGTAGTCATACCCTAGGCCTATAATTTCCCTAGTAAAATGTTATCTTTGCCTTAAACAAGCCCTGCCCATTGTTTTCGTGCATCTAGATTAACATATCTTTGAAATACCTCTTTTTCAGACCCTCAGAAGTATAACCACCTTCAAGAGAACACATAATCTTAACTATCCTGTAATCCAATGCCAGCCTTGCTTTCCCCAACCTTCATGTCACCTTCCTCACATTCATTCCCTCCCTAATTCCAAATGAAAAAAAGAAACGCAAACTGTCATTCTGGGAAGCATTTTTCTCAGTCTGTTGAGATCTTGCTTCCACAGGTATCCTCTGTCTGGCTCAAATAAACTCTAAGAAACTCTTAAGATTTTTCTACAGGTTTGGACGTTCTTACCTTGACACCATAAAGTCTTGTTATTTTTAGTACACCGTGTTGCCAAATTCCAGGTTTTGCAGGAACCCATGTAAGAGTATATCAGGTTATAGCAGATCTGCCTATACTCAGAAAGCAGCTGGGTCTCTCTCTTCCAACAAGCATTCTTGATAGGTCCTTAGTTTCCCTGACACATAGCCAGGAGCCCAGGTACCCACTTCCCTCTGAGGGTGGAATAACCACCCAGGGCCCTGTGGGGAAGTTCTCTGGAGTTTGGGCACCAGAGCCCATCGTAGTTCCCCTCTTCTCTCCTCCCTCCAGACCCCCAGACCACTCCGGAGAGGCCAAGTGAAAAAGCCCAGAATTTTGCCACTTACAAGCTTACTGATCTTGGGCAAGTCACTGAACCACAGGACTCAGTTTCTTCATTCTTTAAATGGGATGGCATTTTTTTCATCATGGTTGTTTTTGTTGTTGTTGTTGTCGTTGTTTAATTTTAAAATCTGCCTTTGATTTTTGCCGTGCCATTTATAGTTCTGGACCTGGACTTCACTTCCCTATGCGTCATCTGTAAAATGGGACCTTTGCAAAGATTTAAAGATACCATGTGTGCAAAGCACAAGATGTACGTTAAGGCCCCCACCCCAAATTGAAGTTGCTATTATGGGAGGTGGAAATCCTCCAGAGTAGGAGTTCTGACTGCGAAGGCAGAGGAACCCAGAGCTGGTGGGGAAAACAGACGTGGCTCTGATATCCCCAGAGCCAGTAAACAATTCCTCCCAGTCCCGTCTTCCTCGCAGAGGCCTCGCCATTGGCCCCACTCCCTAGCTTGCTGGAGCCACCAACTGGTTCCGCGAAGCCTGCCTTTGGGGGCTGCCTCCTGCAGCGCGGGTCGAGAACAACTACATGTCCCGGCATTCACCTCGGGTTGGGGCCCCGAGGGACGGGGATGCAGCCGCAGGGACGGTCCCATCCGTGTTAGAGGCTCCGGGCAGTAACCATCATTCACGCAGCTCCTACTTTTCTCTTTGAGAAGCGCGTGCGTCACGGTCAACCCCACCGTGGGCCGCGGCCCCCGCAGGGTCTGTGAGAAACGTTGGTCCCCTCCTCCTGCCCTCCTCCAAGAGTCCGGCCACTAGGTCCTAGAGAGGGTCCGAGGCCAGGCTGATCTCCCCAGGAGCATTCCTTCCGGCCCGCGGCCTCCCCACTGCGACCGGAGGTTGGAAGCTGGGCTCGGGGGGCTAGGGGACTGGGGCTAGCCTCGACCCCGCGCAGCCGGAGACTACAACTCCCAGGCGGCACCGCGGCGGCGGCTGCGAGCACGTCACTCAGCCACCGCCGGCGGCCCCGGGAAGCGGCACGGGCGGGGGCAGGGGCTGTGGCCGACCCGGAGGCCGGTGCAGAGGATGGGGGTCGCCCCGCCGCCCCGCCCGTGAGGAGGCCGAGGGGCGCTCCACCCCGTCCCGGGGCGGGCGCCCCCGGGGCCCCAACGCCCCTGTCCCGCCCGGCGATCGTGTACCGGGATGCGGAGCCGGGGGCCGCCGGTGGAGCTGCGCGGGGTGAGAGGCGCGGGGAAGGGGGCTGCCTGTTGCCCTCGCCCTCGTCCCCCACCGGCGGGCCCCGGCAAGAACTCGGGATCTGGGCGGCCAGGCCTCCTTAGCTCTCTGACATTTGGGGGGTACAGGTGAACCCGCCGCCCTCCCCCCACCTCGCCCCGCCTGGACAGCTGAATCAGAGCGGACGACCCTGCCCTTGTAAAGCAGCTGTTTCCTGCTCCTGCGGAGGGTCCCCCAGCTATGGCCCCCAGGAACCCCCTACAACCCACAGGGACTGCCCCCCATCCTGTCCGCCGGGGCCCGCCCTCCGCACCCCGCGGGCAGCCTGTGTAGAGCGGCCTCCAGCAGCCCCCGCCCCTCCCCCATGGAGGAGGAGGGAGGCGCGGCCGCCAAGGAGTGGGGCGCCAACCCCGCGGGGCCCGTCTGGACCGCGGTGTTCGACTACGAGGCGGCGGGCGACGAGGAGCTGACCCTGCGGAGGGGCGACCGCGTCCAGGTGCTTTCCCAGGACTGTGCCGTGTCGGGCGACGAGGGCTGGTGGACCGGGCAGCTACCCAGCGGCCGCGTGGGCGTCTTCCCCAGCAACTACGTGGCTCCCAGCGCCCCAGCCGCCCCGGCGGGCCTCCAGCTGCCCCAAGAGATTCCCTTCCACGAGCTACAGCTAGAGGAGATCATCGGTGTAGGGGGCTTTGGCAAGGTCTATCGGGCCCTGTGGCGCGGCGAGGAGGTGGCGGTCAAGGCTGCCCGGCTGGACCCTGAGCGGGACCCGGCAGTGACAGCAGAGCAGGTGCGCCAGGAGGCCCGGCTCTTCGGAGCCCTGCATCACCCCAACATCATTGCCCTCAGGGGCGCCTGCCTCAGCCCCCCACACCTCTGCCTGGTGATGGAATATGCCAGGGGGGGCTCACTGAGCAGGGTGCTGGCGGGTCGCCGGGTGCCCCCTCACGTGCTGGTCAACTGGGCTGTGCAGGTGGCCCGGGGCATGAACTACCTACACAGTGATGCCCCTGTGCCCATCATCCACCGGGACCTCAAGTCCATCAACAGTAAGTGGTGTCTTTCCCCAAAAACTTGCTGCCACAGAACCCTGTAAGGCCAAGCCTAGGTGGTGGGAAATGGGGACCCCAGAAGATCCTGCCTGGGGCAAGAAGGGGCAGTAATCCCTTCAGGGCTGGGTGAGGCAAGCCTTGGCCCATTAAGGGAGGAAAGGGTGGCTCAGAAAGGTTAAAGGACTACCTACCTGCCTCCCAGGCTTCAGGGTCACAGTAGCTCAATAAATATGTGCCCATGAACACTGTGACAGCCTGTGCCTTCCCAGCATGAACAGAGCAGATACAGTGCCTGCCCTCATGGTGCTCCCTGTTCAACCAGGACCCCAGAGTCCACCAGGAAGAGACTTGGCCTGGAGTGAGGGTTTCTCAACCGTGGCACTGTTGATGTGGGGCGGGGTGATGGCAGAGGGCTTCCTGTGTGTTGTAGGTTTTATCACAGCATCCTGGCCTCTACCCACCAGATGCCATTAGCGTTCCCTGCCCCATCTCCAGTTATGATAAGCAAAACTGTCTCCAGACATTGCCAAATGTCCCCTGGGAGGGCAAAATTGCCCCCAGTTGAGAACGACTTGCTGGAGTCCTCCCAGGCCTCTGCCCCAGCTGGCAAAGGCAAACTGGAAAAGATGAGGGAGGAGGAAAAGGGACGTGCCTTATGTAAAAGCTTGCAGGCTACTGGGCTTATTACAGATTCTCAAAAGCTGACTGGTTGTTGAATGAGGGCTGGGACCGGGTAGAAGGGAAGGTTCTCCAGAACCCACATCTAGATCAAGGAGCTTTTCACGATGTCAGCAAATATTAATGGAGAACCTGTTAAGTAGAAGCCAAACAGGGACCAGGATGTCCATGGTTTTGGCCCTAATGGTACTCGCAAACTAGGGATTTCATTTATTCCCCAGATATTTCTGGAACTCCCATGGTGTGCCAGACCCTTAAGGACACAGAGGGGAAAATCCTGCCTTCCTGGCTCTCCTGTCCTTCCTCTGCCCCATCTCACTTCCTTTCATTACTGGGCCAGATCATGTGTTAAGCTAGAAGGATCGATGGCGAATGAGACCAGCACATTCCCTGCCCTCAGTAAAATGTGAGGGGCTCCCCTTTGCCCTCAGCCCTCACATCACATCTATTTCTGATGCCTGTCAAGTCTACATCTTGACAATTGTTTGAATCCATCCCACTATTTTAATAAGTTTTTTGCTCTGCCCCCATCACCACCTAAAACAGAGGGGTGTCTTCCTTCCCAGGCCTGGCATTTGTATACTCCACAGAGAGCTACCAAGTGTCCGAGGCATACCAAGCCCTGAACCAGGGCTGCAGACTGGAGCAAGACAGACACAGGTGGTCCCTGATTTTATAGATGCTCGTGTTCTAACTCATCTGAAATACTGGAGGAAGGACTACCGCATGCGCCTCTCAAAGGCTGGGGCCCCTTCTCTGCTCTTCCTCACCCCGGCTGATTCACAGCCTGCAGGTGGGGTATAAGGACACTGCTTCCACTCCCCCAAGTTTTTCTGTAGCTAGTGCCACCTGGACAAAGGGTTGGTGGGACTCTAGGCCAGGGCTTCCTGCTCGGGCGATGGAACTGCTCTGTGCCTGAGACAGAGGACACGGCCTGCACAGCACAGCTTCCCCAGTCCTCCTTCCCTAAGGAGCACCTCATCTGATGTCATTCATTCATTGGTTCATTCAACCAATAATTCTTAAGCAAATTAAGTAACTGGGCATTGTCTGAGGCTCTGGGATTATAGAAGGGAACAACACAAGGTTCCCTGCTTAAGGAAGTCACAGCCTAGTGAACAGAAATAGATGACTGATATTTACATAGATAACAAAATTTCCAGAGAGTATCAGGGGCTCTGAAGGAAACGAAGCAGATTAAGGATGGGGCAAGAGAGAGCTCTTACACCAGATGGTCAGGGAAGGCAACATTTGAGTAGAGATCTGAACAAAGAGGACGCAGCCTTACAAACATGTGGGCAGGGCAAAGGATGTGAGGTGGGAATGAGCATGTCTTGTTGGAGAAACAGCAAGGAAACCAGAGGGGTTGTAAGAGTAGGAGTGAGGCAGAGATAGAAGGAGATGAGGTCAGAAAGGTAGCCAGGGGCCGGATCACATTGACCTTGGGGGCTATGGTGAGTACCTTGGGCATTTTGTTCAGTGCAGTGGAGGCCATTAGAGAATTTCAAGCAGAGGATGACATGATCAGACATATTTTAAAGGAAACTGATTTAGGCCCAGCCTAAGAGATATAGAAATAAAGTATAAGACCATGGAAGTGTTACCTCTGTCACAAGGTCACTCCACAAACAGGAGAGGTGGGGACCCTAAAAGGGAGGACTTCTGGGAGGTCGAGTCATAGGCTAAGAGTCACAGGAGGCTTCCAGGAGGAGGTGGCATTTGAGTCAGGCTTTGGAGAATGGACAAGATTACCAACATGGCCCTGGGTGATGTACTGATCTCACTAGCCCTCAGTTTCTTCATCTGCCAAATGGGCACGATAGAGGAATTACCTCATTATTATTGTGACTGGAGAAGTAGCCAGGAATGGTCAAAGATAAAAGTAGAGAAATAAGGAAGAATTATGGCAACATCACACACTAATAATAATATCTAATGCTTTTAAAAGGATCTACTGTTGCTTCAGGAAATAAATGTTTACTACAGCCCTGTAAGGTAAATACTTTTATCATCCGCATTTAACAGAGGAGAAATCTTAGTGTTAAGAAAGATAAAGTAAATTTACAAGGTTATGCAGCTAATAAGTGGCAGGGCTGGGATTCAAACCCAGGCAGGACACTGTACACTTTGGGGCCTTTTTTTTTTGATAGAAGGTAGTAGACTATCATAGCAGTTAAAAGATTGGGCTTGATGACAGATCTAGTCCACATCTTTGCTCCAGCATTTTCAAGCTGTGTGATCTTATACAAGGGACCTCATCTCTCTGAACCTCAGTTTGCTAGTCAACAAAATAGGTTGATTGCTAGTTAATTCATGTAAAGGACTTAGCACTGTGCCTACCGTGATTATTATTGTTAGTAATGACCATAGGTAGCAAGTAAGTTGGAACCATTCAATAGGCTTGGGGGCTACATCAGTGAGATTTTGTCAGAATACTTATGGTTGTATAACAAACCACCCCCAAAACTCGGTTTCTTCAAACTCCGTGTCATTTGTTACTGCTCATACATTTGCAGCCCAGCTGGAGGGTGAACTGATTTAGGCTGGGTTTAGCTGGAGAGACTTTGCTCCAAGTGTGTCATCCTCCTGGGCCCATCAGGCTAGCCAAGGCACATTCTCTTGGTGATGGCAGAAGTGCAAGAGGGCAAGCAGGCACGTGAGGCCTCTTAAGGCACAGGCTTGGAACTGGCATTCTATCACTTCTGCCTCATGCTATTGGCCAAGGCAAGTCATATAGCCAACCCACAATAAAGGACAGGGAAATGCACTCTGCCTCTTTAGTGGAAAGACCTAGAAAGTTACATGGTAAAGTGCGCCACAGAAAGGAGTAGAATGGGGGCCATGAATGCTGTATCCACAGGAGATGACAGACAAAGGAAGCCCCGTTCATCCCTTCTCTCATGGTTTATAGTTCCCACTTCTGGGGAGGTTGGGAACTCAAGGCCTGGACCAAGGAGAACCAAGTCCCTGGCCATCGATCTTCCACTAAGCCCCCCAGAACCTAAGTGGCAGTCAGGAGGGCAGAGGATATAGGAGAGCTCCCTCCTGCTAGTGGGAGCCTGAAGTTAGACCTGCATGAAAGGGTTCATGGTATTCCAGGCCAGGAAAGGAGCTGCTTCAGAGGGGGACAACTCAAAGTAGGGGGAGAGAACAAGTAGGAAATTCCAGCTGAGGCAAGGGGCAGGACATGGGTCTGTACCCTAGCAGGTCTGGGGTGACCCACCTTTCTTCCTACCCCACAGTCCTTATTCTGGAGGCCATCGAGAATCACAACCTCGCAGACACGGTGCTCAAGATCACGGACTTCGGTCTCGCCCGTGAGTGGCACAAGACTACCAAAATGAGTGCCGCGGGGACCTACGCCTGGATGGCCCCGGAGGTTATCCGTCTCTCCCTCTTCTCCAAAAGCAGCGACATCTGGAGGTGCTGATGGTGGGGCCGGGGAAGCTTCCTGGAAATGGGGGAGGGAGGCGGGGATGAGGGCAGAGTGGGAGGGACAGTTTCCTATTAATGCCAGGACCTGGGCCTCGCAGAGTGCCCTGCCAGCAAGGGGAGACCTTTAGACCGGCGCCAAAGCAGGTGTCTGCTCTGCTACCAGAAGTGGCCGCTGAGGAGGGCTTGGATGACAGTAACAATTCCAAAGATGCAGAGATAGGACGTCAGCACTAAGGCCCCTCAGACACCATCCAGTACACTGCCCCCCCTTGTCAAACAGGAAATTGAGGCCCTTAAGGCAACCATTCATTCATTCATCCAACTGTGCCAGGTGCTAGGGATACAGCAGTAAATAAAAATAGAAACGTCCCTGTTTGCAGGGATAATAAGTACACAAGAAGCTGAAAGGGCTGTTTTAAGAAAATTGTAAAATTATTTTTAAAAGATAAGTTAATCCACCAAAAGAAAAAGTATTAGATAGTGTTACAAGCCAGGAGGTTGATGGGAAAGCGCTCTGAGGGTTGGAAGACAGCTTTGCAGAAGGCTTTTCTGAGAAGCGATACTTGAGCTGGGTTGTAGATGACAAGGAGCCAGCCATGGAGAATTTGGGGGAAGATCTTCCCAGGCAGAAGGAACAGCTTGCACAAAGGAGGTACTGAGGTGAGAACAAGCTCAGTATGTTCTGGAAACAGCTACAATGGCCCATGTGGCTGGCTGGAGCAGGCAAGGAGGAAAGTGGTAGGAAATGATGTAGGAGAGAGAGCTAGAGGGCCGGCAAAGGAAGCAACGGACTCGTGTTATTCTAAGTGCAGTGGAAAGCCATTAGAGGCGTTTATGAAGGACAAGATCTGAGGCAGCACTGCAAAAGCTCCCTCCAGCTGCAGGGTAAAGGATGGGTTGTAGGGGAAGGAGTGGGGGCCGCAGGCCAATGAAGAGGCTGTTCCCATCGCCAGCAAGACCTGATGCAGCAAAACTCTTCCAGGGCCTTCTACTGGATGAGAACCAAACCCAGGTCATTCCCAGCTGAGGCTCCAGATGGACCAGCCAGCAAAGTCATGGTTTTTAGGCAGACAGGTCAGACAGGAAGTCAACTAGAGCAGTGCAGCCCTTAGGGGCAAGTCCTGACTGGCTTCACATCAGGTGTCCATTTGTGGTCCCAGACATTTGGCAGTCATATTTCAGCAGCAAGGAACAGAAACCCCAAAATAAACACTAAAGCTTTTGCTTTCAGGACACTTCGGGAAGTTAGTTGCACACTACACACCCTCCTACATCCTGCTGGCCAGGGCACTTGTCATGGGTGTGCACAGCTGCAAAGGAGGATGGAAAATTATTTCGGGCAGCACATGCCGGGTTCAAATTCACCAGCGCCATCACTGAGGATGGAGGGGGGCTGTCAGCTGCATGAAGGCAGGGGTTACATCTGTCTTATTCCATTGCCTAGAGCGGTGTCTGGCACATGGTGGACAGTTAATAGGTATATGCTGAATGAATGTATGTGTGGATATGGGGCAGCATGGGTTCTACTGCACGTGGTGATCAGGATTCAGAAGGAGCATAGTTAACTGGAGAATGTAAACACGCAGGTGACCCTAGCACAGTGCTGCAAGCTGTCGTGTTGTGTAGCCCTAAGGACACTGTCATGGGCATCGGGCAGACCTGAGTGTGGCTCCACCACTTACTAGCTGTGTGGTCATAGGCAGGCAGCCTAATCTCTCTGGGCCTGCAGCTGCTCATCAGATGAGATGGGGGTCGTGCCAATGCTTTCTGCCTCACAGTGCTGAGCTGGAGGAAGTGCTTTATAAATGTTAAGGAGTGTCAACTTGTTTTTAGAGGTAAGTGCTGAGGGTTCTGTGGGAACATAGAAGAGGGGCTTCTGACCCAGTTTTGGAGACTGTGAAATCAAGGAAGGCTCCCTGGCAGAGGAACACCTGAATTGAGACTTAAGAGAAGGTTAGGCACAAAGGGAAGAGTGTTCTTGACAAAGGGAATAGCATGTGCAAAGGCTAGAGGTTAGGAAGAACAGAGCTTGTTCAACCCTTCAATGTGACTGCAACATGAAGCTGGGGTTGGTATGGAGGCTGAGAGTGCTTAGAGGTGAGGCTTCAGGGGTCATCAAAGGTCAGGGCTAAGAAGGGTGGATTTTCCCAGTGGGCACAGGAGACCCACTGAAGGTTTTCAGGCAGGGGCAGGGGAAGAGAGAGCAAAGGGGAGACATCAGAGAGCAACCCCACTACAAATATTTGCGATCAGGCCAGTGGAGGTCAAATCAGGTTCTCGGGGCCTCATTGGCCAGGGCTGGGTGTTGGGGTGAGGGAGGCTGACCGTGGGACCAGATGCAGGGCTGGGATGTAGGTCAGGATTGGGGTGGGCTGCAGCATCACCTCTCCCTCTCCGCCACCTGCAGCTTCGGGGTGCTTCTCTGGGAGCTGCTGACGGGTGAGGTCCCCTACCGTGAAATCGACGCCTTGGCCGTGGCATATGGTGTGGCTATGAACAAGCTGACGCTGCCCATCCCTTCCACCTGCCCCGAGCCCTTTGCCCGCCTACTAGAGGGTGAGCCAGGGCCCTGTGGAGAGGGTAGGCTCAGCTTGGGGTGGCAGGGGCCCTTGGGCGCAGACCTTGCCCCTTTACACCCATTCTTACCAGTGGGCCCAGGAGTGAGGGAGGAGGGGCTGGACCATGAACAGTCTCCCCCAAAGTTGGCTCTGTGGCCCCAGACCCTTGCTCTGGGCAGGCCCATAGCTCTGAGGGCAACCTGTTAGTATTCACTAGCCCTGGAATTCCTCCCTGATCCCCAATTCTACCACCGGTCAGGGAGCAGGTCCATGGGTTTCTTTCTCAGAGTTTCACCAAGTAAAATTTGCCAGGAATTTGGCTTTGAATCCCTTCCCCTTGACGCCATGGAGGCTCTTTGTCCCTTGAAGTCCTGCCTTCCACGGAGACGGCTGATGCCCCAGAGCATGGCCACTGACTTCTCCACTCCCACCCCAGAATGCTGGGACCCAGACCCCCATGGGCGGCCAGATTTCGGCAGCATCCTGAAGCAGCTTGAAGTCATCGAACAGTCAGCCTTGTTCCAGATGCCACTGGAGTCCTTCCACTCGCTGCAGGAAGACTGGAAGCTGGAGATTCAGCATATGTTCGACGACCTCCGGACCAAAGAGAAGGTGAAGATGGGGAAAGGTGGGAGGGATGGAGGAAGATCCCTGAGTTCTGATATTGGGTGGGGTCTTTCCCCTGAGCCCAGGTCTTTGGGTCCATGCAGGGCCATGGGAGCGTTTTCTGCATATTAAGAAAAGACGGCCTCCTGCTGGTGGATTAGTTAGAAAAAGGTACCCTGCACTGAAGCACTTACAAGTGATACTGTGTGTCAGCCGCAGTTGGTTTCACAGTACTACAGCAAAATGAGAGGGGCAGAGGAGAATAGGAAGAGGACATATGAAAAAAGATTCGCAAAGTATATAGATAATTGTTGGGTGATAGGTACCAGGGAGGCGCACTATTGTCTCTCTGCTTTCGAGGGTGTTTGAAGTTTTCCAAATTGAAGAGTTAAAAAATGAAAAATCAAAGAGAAAAAGGCACCCTTTCCTTGGGCTTACACAGTCCCCTGCCCTGGCACCCAGCTTGGCTAGTGAAGTGTGAGTTGGATTGTGCCCCCCAGTTTGCCCCACAACAGGACGCCCCTGTGCAGGACCCCAACCAGACATGGGTCCACCCCAGCGGCGGAAAAGCTAAGCCCCTCGCCCCAAGCCACCTGTCTCCTCTCCAGGAGCTCCGAAGCCGGGAGGAGGAGCTGCTGCGGGCAGCGCAGGAGCAGCGCTTCCAGGAGGAGCAGCTGCGGCGGCGCGAGCAGGAGCTGGCAGAGCGCGAGATGGACATCGTGGAGCGGGAGCTGCACCTGCTCATGTGCCAGCTGAGCCAGGAGAAGCCCCGCGTCCGCAAACGCAAGGGCAACTTCAAACGCAGCCGCCTGCTCAAGCTGCGGGAAGGCGGCAGCCACATCAGCCTGCCCTCCGGTACCCGCCCCGCCCCTTGAGCATTCCTAACCCGGGCTTTATCGCTTCCTTTCTTTTTGTTTTTAACTTTTTAATTACTGAATATATCACACACACAGAAAACAACCAGACAACTGTACAGCTTAACTAGTTAGCATAATCAGCCCATGAAAGCACCGATAGCCACCCAATTGCTCTTCACATGCCCCCTCCAGCCCCGTCACCCCCTAAAAGTAAGCCCTGTCTTGACTTTCAGGACAATCACTTCCTTACTTTTCTTTATAGTTTTATCTCCCAACTATTTGCTTAATATTTTTTAATCTGTCTCCTTCCCCCCCTTACTAAAAATGTGTTGAGGATACGTCATTTATCCTGTAGCATTTCCTGCAGTCTGGATTTTGCTGTTTGCATCTCCCTGGTACCACTTCACATGTCCCTGTGTCCCCAGACTTTCCTATAAATGGGTATTAGGTTAGACCATGTAAAATTGCTGGTGTTTGGTCATTTTTGAACTACAGAAAAACAAGTTTCACGTGGATTTCTAGGCTTAATCAGTTTCAGTGTCAGGTTTGATTTTGTTGTTGTTGCTTTTGGCAAAGACTTGCGTCCTAGGGAATGTCAGCGGCCCCTCACACTGGCTGTCTCTCTCTGATGTCATAGCCGTAGAGCGGTGCCTAGAACAGCACCAGCCTGTGCAAATACAGTGCAAACTGCATGTGTACTTTTAAATTTTCTAGTAGCTTTATTAAAAGGGGGGAAGAAACAGGTGAAATTAATTCTTATAATGTATTTTTACTTAACCCAGTATCTCCAAAATACTATGGTTTCACATGTAATCAATACCCCCCAAAAAATTGTTAACGAGATAGTTACTTCTTTTTTCCACACTAAATCTTTGAAATCCAGTGTCTTTTATATTTACAGCACAGTTCAATCTGCCAAATTTTCATCAAAAATACTTGACTACATTTAGATTCCATAAAATTTACAGTTGAAAAAGTAGATTCATACACCCACGTTGTTCCAAACATGCTTAAATGTTTTCAGTGACTGAACTGCGTAACCATCTTTAAAGGTAAACTTAATTGCAGTCAAATAAATAAAGGTAAAACCCTCCAGCTCAGGTGCACAAGCCACATTTCAAGTGCTCAGTGGCCACATG
Source organism: Rhinolophus hipposideros (assembly GCF_964194185.1). NCBI lineage: Eukaryota > Metazoa > Chordata > Mammalia > Chiroptera > Rhinolophidae > Rhinolophus > Rhinolophus hipposideros. The sequence continues at coordinate 38,763,490 of NC_138067.1, forward strand.
CGGCTAAAGGCCACCAGAGTGGACACTCAGGCCTAGGTCCTTAGCTAGGGCAGCAGCTCTCGGACCTGAGCGTGCGTCAGAGGTACCTGGAGGACTGCTTCCACCGCAGTTAGATCGCCACACCTCATCCCAGAGCTGCTGAGTCAGGGAGGGCCCAAGAACGTGCATTTCCCAGAGGTTTCCACTTGATGTTGATGCTGCCAGCCTGGGGACTGCACTTTAAGAACCACTGCATTAAGGGGTGCAAAGTGGTGGCATTCCTCCTATATGTCTATAAAGAGCACGTCGCTGGTTACCCATGGAACCGTTTACTTAGGAAAGGCTCTCTGTTTTGCAGGCTTCGAGCATAAGATCACTGTCCAGGCCTCTCCAACCCTGGACAAGCGGAAAGGATCGGATGGGACCAGCCCCCCTGCAAGCCCCAGCATCATCCCCCGGCTGAGGGCCATTCGCCGTGAGTATCTCCCTCGGCCCTGACCAGTCCATCAACAAACTTCTCTGAGCACGTACCATGCACCAAGCCAGAGGATCAGCAGGGAACGAGCCAGGCAGGATCCCCCCCCCCATTCCAATTGGGGCGTCAGACAATAAATAAGTCCATAAGCAGGATAATTTCCTGGAGGGACAAGCACTATAAAGGAAATCAGGGAAGGGAATAAAAGAGAAGAGTTGACATTAGGAAGGCCTGTCTGAGGAGCTGGGGTCTGAGCAGGGACCTGTGTGGTAAGAGAGGCGAGACAAATGGCGATCTAAAGGAAGAGTGTCCCTGTCAGAGAGAACCGCAAGGGCCTGGCGGTGGGAACAAGCATGGCATGTTTATAAGCCCAAAGGCCAACTTGGCTGAAGTGGAACAAATGGGAGGCAGAGCAGTGTTTGTGGTCAGGGGTTCAGCAGGGGAAAGATTGCGCCAGTGCTTGAGAGCCGGGATAAGGAGTCTGGATTGTTTTTAAAGGTGATGGATGAGCCTGTGGAGGGCTGTGAGCAAGGCAGTGATGTGATAAAACGTACCTTTCCCTCTTGATGGTAGGACGACAGGAGTAAGGGTGGGAGACAAGTTAGATAATGGAGGCTGGACCAGGGTAGGGCCTTGGAGGCTGGAGAGGGAGATGGCCGCAGTCGGGGCTGCCTGGCAGAGGTGCAGCTCTTGGGGTTTGCTGATGAGTTGAAGGATACAGGGCTGAGTCCCAAGTCTGTTCTGCCCCATCACTCGCCCCCAGCCTTGCCCTGCACACTCTCCCCCTGCACTGACCTTTATTGACCTCGGTTTGGGCCCCAGATTTGTACAAGGCTGGGAGATTCATTCTCATGAGGGACGCAAAGACAAACAATGACCATTCAGTGGTAGTCAGTACTGCTATCAGGGTGCGTTCAAAGTGATAGGAACAGAGAAGACAGCACAGTGACTCCCCAGGGAACAAACTGCTCCAGAGCTTGAACGGCATACAGCCAACCAGGCCCAGAAAGGGACTGAAATGGAACAGAATTCCCAGTGAAGGGAACAGCCTATGCAAAGGCATAGAAGTGTGAAAGCCTCCACTTGGGAACCTGTAGACATGGGGTCCCAACCAGGGCACTATGCCCTCTGCCTGTGTACCCCAACTCTCTCTCTCTCCCTCCTTCCCTCCCTCCCCTCCACGCTGGCCTCCTGGCTGTTCTGTGTACTCTCTGGACTGTCCAGCCGCAGGGCCTTGGCACTGGCTGTTCCCTCTGCCTGAAATGCTCCTCTCCCTTGTATCTACATGACTCACTCCCTCACCTCCTCAAGTCTTTGCTCAGATTTGTCTTCCTCCCATGTGAAGCCTTCCCTAACCTCCAAACCCCTTGCCTGCTTCATAGTTCCCACAGCACGTACCACCTTCTAACACCTGCACAGATGATTTACCCAGTGTGAGTCTTGCTGTTCGTCTATCTTCACCCACTGAAATGTCAATTCCCAGGGCAGGGGAGTTTGTCTGCTTTGTCCACTGCTGTCTTCTCAGCACCTGCCACAGGGCTTGGCACAGAGCAGGCTCTCAGTAAACATTTGGGAATGAATGTATAATTAAAGTGATAGGAGCTGAGGCTGAGGAAGTCAGCTAGGAGTAACATGCAGGGCCTCCAATGCCAGGCTGAAGAGCTTTACTGTTGTCCTGACAACGCTGGGGCACTATGGAAGGATTTAGAGCAGGGAAAGGTCATGATTGGAGTTAGAATTCAAGATCCCTTGGGTTTCCAGGTGGAAGATGAATCTGAGGTGGGCAGAAAGAGGCTGGGAGCCCAGTGGGGACAGACTCTCCAAGACCCAGTAACCAAGTGTCTTCTCTCGACCCAGTGACTCCTGTGGACAGTGGTGGTGGCAGCAGCAGTGGCAGCAGCAGTGGTGGCAGTGGGACATGGGGCCGCAGTGGGCCCCCAAAGAAGGAAGAACTGGTTGGAGGCAAGAAGAAGGGCCGGACCTGGGGTCCCAGCACCACCCTGCAGAAGGAGCGGGTTGGAGGAGAGGAGAGGTATTGGCGGCTGGACCTACCCCACGCCCCGCTCCCAGGCCCATGTCCACCAGAGGCCGGCGAACCATCCCCCATCTTTGGATCCCCCTGCAGGCTGAAGGCCCTGGGGGAAGGAAGCAAACAGTGGTCATCAAGTGCCCCCAACCTGGGCAAGTCCCCCAAACACACCCCCATGGCTCCAGGCTTCGCCAGCCTCAATGAGATGGGTAAGAAAAGGAGGGTGCTTTCAAAGGGGAGGGGAGGGGACATTCCCTGGCCTAAGGGGACCCTAACCCAAGACAAAGCGGTTACCATTCCGCTGGGTTGTGGGGAGGGAGCTGGATTTCACTGGGCCAGAGGGTAGGAGGCATTTCTTTAAAGGGGGACAGACATTCCTGGAAAGGTATGGGCGTCACTCCCAGGGACCGGAGCTTTGAAGGGAGCCGGATTCGAGAACCATACTTAGTGGACTTGGTGGTCTCACTGTTGGAGGGGTCATTGGGGGAGTCCCTGCCTCTAAGTCCCCGGAAGTCCCGGGCCGGGAGCCACCCGGAGGGAGTCGAGTGCTGGCCCTCTCCCGGTTGCAGAGGAGTTCACGGACGCCGACGGAGGCAGCAGCGGGCCCTCCTCGCCCCACAGCACCCCGGCCTACCTCGCGGTGCCGCTGCCCACTGAGCCCTCCCCGGGGGCACCTGCGGGCTCCGCGCGGCCCACGCCCGGCACCCGGCGGCGCTGTGAGCTTGCGCTGCTGGGCTGCGCCACCCTGCTGGGCGCCGTGGGCCTGGGCGCCGACGTGGCGGAGGCGCGCGCGGCCGACGGTGAGGAGCAGCGGCGCTGGCTCGACGGCCTCTTCTTCCCGCGCGCGGGCCGCTTCCCGCGGGGCCTCAGCCCGCCTGCGCGCTCCCCTGGCCGCCGCGATGACTCCACCCCCGGCCTGGGCCTGGCGCCCTCAGCCACCCTCGTGTCGCTGTCGTCTGTGTCCGACTGCAACTCCACGCGTTCGCTTCTGCGCTCAGACAGCGACGAGGCTGCGCCGGCTGCGCCCTCCCCGCCGCCTTCCCCGCCCGCGCCCCCGCCCAGCACCAACCCCCTGGTGGACCTGGAGCTGGAGAGCTTCAAGAAGGACCCCCGCCAGTCGCTGACGCCCACCCACGTCACGGCCGCGCGCGCCGTGAGCCGTGGGCACCGGCGGACGCCGTCGGATGGGGCGCTGGGACAGCGGGGGACACCTGAGCCCATGGGCCCCAGCCCTGGTGAGTGAGGCTCCCATGCCCAGGGCAGAACACAGCCCTCGCCCCTGCCCCTGCCGAGGTCCAATGTCCCAGCCCGCGGCCACCCCCAAGGTGCCAAGGCAGCCACCCCCTGCCCTGCGTGAGGAGGAAGGGGCAGTGCCCCTGGCCCTCACTGCTGGAGGCATCGTGGGTTCCCCAGTGATTGAGAGACAGGATGAAGCAGGGGTGGCGAACTCTGCAGGCCCACAGGGGCCAGGCAAGTGACATTAATGACAGCAAGAATAACGACAGCTAACATAATAGCTATAGCTAATTCGCATGTGCCAGGCCCTGTTCTCTATGCCTTTATTAACCTGACAAAGATGACTGGAACAGATAGGAGTTAAGTACCTCCTATCAGGTACTGAGCTACTCTTTTATCATTACCATCATCATTTGATTTACTCCTCACCTATGTGGAGAGGTGCTGTTATCCCCACTCAGAGATGGTGTCATGTCTGAGCTCTGTCTTCCTGACCCTAGCCCAGTGTAGGGGAGTTGGGAGGCATGAGGGCTTTGTCTTCAGCAGATTTTTCAAGAGAAGTCAGAAATTCCAGTTTTCATGTCAATGCCCCCGGCTCTTCAGTGCCACCCTCTGCCCCACCCACACACCTCATCTGATCCTCTCTTACCAGGCCCTCAAGATCCCCTGGACTTCCCCCGCCTACCCGACCCCCAGGCCCTGTTCCCCACCCGCCGGCGGCCCCCCGAGTTCCCTGGCCGCCCCACCACCCTGACCTTCGCCCCAAGACCCCGGCCGGCTGCCAGCCGCCCCCGCCTGGACCCCTGGAAACTGGTCTCCTTCGGCCGGACACTCAGCATCTCGCCTCCCAGCAGGCCGGACACTCCCGAGAGCCCCGGGCCCCCTGGCATGCAGCCCACACTCCTGGACATGGACATGGAAGGGCAGAGCCAGGATAGCACAGTGCCCCTGTGTGGGGCCCACAGCTCCCACTGAGGCCTGCCCACTGCCGCCCGCCTGGGCAGCCATGAATGTAGCCCCCCAGGTCCCACCCCAGCCCACCAGGCCACAAGGCAGGGGTGGCCCTGGGCAGGATACTCTATTTATTGGGGAAGGGGGGAGGGGGGAACATTTAATTTATTCCTTTGTACCCCAGGGGGTGGGGCCCTGTGCCCACCCTGCAGTAGGGGGAGGGTGGGCAGGGATACTCAGGGACAGGGCATCATGGGGGATTCAGCACAAAATTCAGCATTAAAGGTAACCCCTGCCCCCTACTGTGCTTGGCTGTGTGTCTTTCCCTGGCCCAGGCCCTGATGCTGGCTCATCCCCGGTGGGGCACCCCCCACCCCATGCTCCCTCCCTGGGCCTCTCTGGATTTCCGAGGTCCAGGGGGTGAAGCCCAAGCCTATGTCCCCTCCGTGGTCCCCACAGAACATCACACAAAGAGGTTGGTCACCAGTGATATGTGCTTTACCAGCGAACACGAGTCGGGAAATTACCAGGTGAAGTAGGAGGGAGTAGGGGTTAGGGACAGTCCCCCTGGGTTGGCCTCAGCCAGTGACATCCCTCGGCCCGGAGCCACTGTCTTCCCGCTGGAGGTTGTACCGGTTCATCCTCAGCTGAGTCAGCTGGATGTAGCGGAGGACATTGGTGTCTGCAGGGGAGGTGGCAGGACGTTATTTGGGTGTCCTGAGGCAGCAGGTGCCATCCACACCACCTCGGCTCATACCTCATTGTCCCCAGCCTTCAGTGGCTCCCCGGCACAGCCAATATTGCTGGAGCCCTTCTCCAAAAGCTCCAGCCCCAACAAGCAGAGTGGGTTGTCACACCTACAGGCTTTTGCATTTGCTATTTCAGCTGCCAGGAATGCCTCTGCTCAGAGGCTCCTGTCACACTTCTACTCATCCTCCAATGACATCTGCAAAATGCCTGTTCTCTCCAAACCACTTCCCAGGAAAACCCATCTTGCTTCCACTCCCACAGCCCCAGGTCATGCACCGGTTGTGATCCCTCTTCATTGCTCTGAATATAAATTGCATATTGCTCTGAATACAAACTGCACACACACACACACACACACACACAAAAAAAAACTCTGTGATCTCCCAGAGGACAAGGAACGAGCCTCCAGCTCTGCCAACCCCACCAAATTCCTGGCATTGCCCACCCTGGGGTCTGCCTTTTGGCAACTGCTCCAGGAGTGCTGGCTTGGGGGAACAGGTGAATGAGTGGGTGAGGGTGGGAATGGGTTAGTGAATAAATTAATGAGTGGGGGGATGAAGCTGAGGGGGTGAGTAGATAGGGAAGACGCTGAGTGTGTGACTTCAGGATGAGTCGATGATTAGATGAGAGGTGGTTGGGTAAATATCAAGGAAGGATGGGTGAGTGGACATCTTAACGGAGGCTGAATGAATGGCGGATGAGTGGGTGTGTAGGAATAGGTAGGAGGAGAACCTCACCCTCGTAAGGACGTAGGTGGGTGGTACAGCACTAGCTCTATCCTGACCCCCACCCCTGCCCTTGTTTCCTCTGCTTCAGCCCCTCTCCATGCTCCGCCCCTCCCCTCCCCTCACCTGTGGGCTCTCGGCTGCGGGCCTCCTGCAGGTAGCGCATCGCGCGTGCATAGTCACCCAGGTGGTAGAAGGCAATGCCGGCGCGGTATGTAGCCTTGAAGTTGCCCTTCTGCTTCTCCAGCACCTTGAGACAGTACTCGCGCACCCGCTCATAATTCACCAGCTCCGACTGCAGCAGGCAGGCTGCAGGGCACGGGGACCGGTGCTCTCAGAGCCTGCCGGCACCCCCACACCGCACCTGACCGCGAGGAGCCTTGCCTTCAGGCTACGGGGAACCCCCATCCTTTCCCACGGGTGGGCGGGGCCTAACGGATTTCTCAGGCTACCAGGGGCCGCTCACTCAGCTTCTGACTAAATCAGAATATAATCAATCTGCGCCGCCGCTAGAGGGCGCGAAAAACACAGACACGCGCTCTCGGTGGATTTCCATGGGGGGAGTACTACTAAGAGCGATCTCAGGTGAGGGATGGGGACCTTGAATGGCTCATCCACGGTGAGCTTTTCTGAGTTTCGCGTGGGGCAGCCTAAAGCCCATTTCCTGCATCCCAGCTCCTTCCATCCCTGTGGTTCCCTACACCCCAACCCCTCTCCTTGATAAGTTCTGAGGTCTCCCCCCACAGACCTCAGCCCTGGGCACTTCAAGCCTCGGCACCCGCGCCCAAAGCTTCACGATTGTCCCTCACTCACTCCCACCCCTGTCACCTATGCACTCTCTGCGCTCCCCAACGGCTCCTACCGGTGAGAGAGTCATAACATTCCACCTCCGTGTTCTCCACCAGGCGCCGCTGCTCCTCGCTGAGGCGGGCCGGCCCCGGGCTGGTGGCGGGCCCCGGGGTGGGGGCCGACAGGCCACCAGGGCGGGCTCCCTGCGCCGCCTTCAGCTGCAGCAGTGCCCGATGATACTTGCCGATGGCTTCCCGGAACTTCTTCTCTCGGTAGCAGCGCTGGCCCTCCGCCTTGAAAGCCACGGCGGCCCGCAAGCTGCTGTCGAGCGCCGCGCCCAGGCCACCCGACGGCTCTGGGGCAGGACCCGGCCGAGATGAGCCATGGCGGGGGCCGGGGCCGGGCGGGGAAAGGGCGGGAGGCGGGCGCGGCGGAGGCTCCGGGGCAGCGCTGAGCATCAGCACCGGGGACAGCGCGCCGCGCTGCATTGTGGGAAATTCCTGCGGCCGCCGCTGCAGCTACCGCATCGCCCCCCGCGGGGCCGGTCCCCACCCTTTCTCCGCCCCCGCACCTCCGGCAGCCGACTCCGGCTGCCCCCTATGGGTCTAGAGAAACCCCTCAAGACTTCCGCACTCTCTCCTTCAAATCAGCCCCAGTCCGCGTTCTCTAGCCCGCCTCTCCCTCCTTCCCACTCCATTTACTATCCCTACCCTCCTACCTGCTCTGCTCCCCCGTGCCCAAAGCTCCCGAAGATTTCTGGAAGGAAAGGACCAGTCTGGGAGAAAGAGCAAAAACATATTAACCTCGCGGAAAACCGGTTTCAGCCCACTAGGCTTTTGGCATATTGGATAAGGACACAGGCTATGGACTCAAACTGCCCAGATTCAATTCCCTGATCATCTTCTCACTAGTTGTATGACTTGGGCAAACCACCTAAGTTCCCTGGAACCCCATCGTCTCATCAGTAACACAGGACAATGATAGCAACTTTGAAACTCACTGGTGTATCTATGCAACAAACAAAAATATCCACTGATATCTTTTCTGTGCCCAGCTCTGAAGCTGGGTGATGCCGGGACTTAGCAAGGAGTGAGAAAGCCTCAGACCCTACCCTCACTGGATTCCTAGGCCATCGGGAGACAGAGAAGTGGCCAGTAACAGCCCAGAGCAGGCTAGCAGGAGAAGCTCAGGCAAAGCGGTCAGGGTGGGATGGGGAGGCGCAGGCAGAGGGGTCAAGCCCAGGATGGAGGATTCACACAGGCTCTGAGGGTCCAAAGGAGGGACCTGCCCTAGACTGAGGTGGTGAGTGAAGGTTTCCTGGAGGAGAAGACAACTCTAAGAAAGATCTGCTTCTTGCCCTCAAGTTCAGTGTCTGGGTAGGAAAACCAGTGGGAAAGCAAGTAAGTGACAGCCCAGAGGGAGCAGCCCATGTGAGACGCTTTGAGTGAAAAATTGAGGCTGAAAAAGGTGGTTGTCCTTCAACCCTCCTTAGCCATGTACTTAATGGTGGAAATTTGGCTATGCTCCTTGATCTGTCTCACCTCGCCTTCCTTCTGCGTAACATGGATAACAAGCAGGCTTACTTTAGTTGTAGGGACTGAATTATGTTATGCAGATCAAGCACTTAGCACAGGGCCTGGTACAGTAATATGCAACTAACAACCCATGTTTCTTATCATCTGTGAGACTGTGAGATAGGTGATCATAAGTGCCTGGCTCTGAGTCAGCGCCCATATATAACTGTTGAATGAATGAGTGAGTGAATGAATAACTTTATGTATTACCACTTCCCCATCCCCACAAAACCCCAGTTTGGGTCTCAGCCCCAAACACCAAGCTTGTATTTCCACTGTCCCCTCCCATCCTCACCACACATCCTCTCCCTGGCAGGTCCTACTCAACATACTCTGAAAAGAGAACCTTCCATCCCATCAGCAGCATCTGCTTCTATCTCTTACTGTACTTTGCTAAGTGAGTCTCTCCCCAACTCTGGTCCTCCAATCTCGAATATCTCAGGGGCAGGAACTTCCTTCTCTCAGCACATCCAAACCCTGGCTTGGTTAAGAGTCTAATATTCCTAAAGTTGAATTTTAGAGCAGTGAGCTCGCCTTTCTGCACCTCAGGTATATTTCTGTTTTAATTAAAAACATGGAGATCCACAGCTTCATAGCAAATATTTTCTGAGCACTTACTAACTGGCTAGGTGCTAGAGGCTTTGTACAAACGGGATCACTGTCCCTAACTCACAGCCCTGATAGGATGCAATGCTTTTTCATACCACCTACTAGGTATCAGGCAATGTTCAAAAGCTACTCATAACATACTCCTAAGAGTATGTTAACTTAACCTTATCACATCTCTCAATGAGGTGAAGTAAACCGGATCCCATTTACCAAACTCTTGCTATCAAAGAAGACCTGTACTATCACAAACTGATGACCCTCGCAGTCCAGCATATATGTGATGGGCTTAGACAAACATTAAAAAAATATTTAATTAGTTTCCAACATATAGAAGCAGAGATATTTATGAATTTGCATATTTTCAACCTCACTTGAACAAAATCTGAAAATCTGGCAATATGGAGGTAGTATTCAGGACGGGGGGGACATTCTCAGTTTCCCACAGTCCCCATTTCTCCTAAATTCTTCCCCACCCTGAGACAGAGGGCCATTCAGCTTGCGTTGAGATTTTCCTTTCGGCATCCCTGTCCATCTATCTCCCGCAAGGGTTTGTTCTTGGGATGCCCAGTTTGATCCCGGGCAGCTGCGCTTGCGGAAGCCCGTTAGTGCCCCCTCGCGGAGGAGTCGGAATTCGCATGCATTAAGGGACAGAACAATCAAAGAGGCCCGGGAAGTGACCAATCAAAATCGAGAGAGAGGTCGGAATCCGACCAATGAGAACAGAGAGCGCTCAGAATAAAAAACTCTTTTATTGAAGTGGGAGGCGGACACACACGGAGTCTTTTTTGATAGGGATTCAGGGAGGCCCGGGCTGGGGGCGGCGGAGCAGGCAGGCGGCGGCGAGGCTGGTGCCTTGGCATTGGGGCCGGGCGTACTTGAGGAAGATGGCGGCGCGGCCGGGCGCAGGGCCTCTGAGCGCCGCGTGGGCCATGCACGGCTCCAGCGGGCTCAATTCTGCGGGGCTGCAGCGGGGAGACGGAGAAACTGAGGCGGACGCAGGGGACAGCGATGGAGACGACCTGTCCTCGGAGCTGGGGGCTCAAGACCGAGAAGACACGTTGACTTGGGGCTATCTCGCGGCCCATTATCTAGAGAGGGACTAGAGGGAGCCAAGGAAGGGCAAACCTCCATTCTCCCCGCAGGGCGCGGCTAGGGAGGGCCAGGGCCCTCGGGGAGGGAAGGCGTGGTGCTGAGGACGGCCAGGCATCCAGCTCTACCCTGGAGGCTCAGCTGGAAGCAAAGACGATACACCCTGACCCTTGGTGGCATGGACAACAGGGAGGCGGAGCTCCAGCAGTTGAAGGGAGACCCCATTCGCGGCTAGAGGGAAGCTGCGGAACTTGAGGCTGGCACACCTCTCATCCTCAACTCTGGAACACAGCATCTTCCGGGTCTGGGGAGAGTCTCTCACCCTGGACATGGTTAAGGGTCCCCAAATCTAGACAAACAACCCATTCTCCCAGACACTCCCAGAGAAAAACAAATGGGATTGCCCCCAGGCTAAGCAAACACCCCATTCTCTCTTACACGCAGAAAAATCAAGTCTAGGTGTCGTCGTCGTGTCTCCCCCACCCCTATAAATTGTCTCATTCTCTGAGACAGTAAAGACAGCGACCAGGAAGGCAGAACCCTGAAGCCTCCGCCTCCTGGGAGGGCAAAGAGACCCTCCACGATGGACGTACCTGTAAAGCGCCGGCTCCTGTCCGGACCCCGCGCTGTTGAGCACGCGGTGCGCCAGGCTCAGCGCCGCTGCTGCGCGGCGACCGGGCTCCCACCGAGCGGCCTCGGCCTCCAGCAGAGACAGCTCCAGGAAGTAGGTGGCAAGTAGCATCACCTGCCAAAGCCGGGGGAGACTATCAGGCCACGCCCCTAGCCCGCATAGGCCACGCCCCTAGCCGCAAAAGCCGTAAACCGGTCCCGCGCACCTGGGAGCTGCTCCCGGCCACTGCAGCAAGTAGGCCAAGGCAGAGGAGCGGACCTGGGTGGTGCAGCCGGAAATCCAAGCGGCTCAGGATGCGGCGCTCGGCCCGCAGAAGCTCGGCCTGCGAGAAAGAGCCAGCTCCCAGGAGGCAGAGGGAGGCGGGCTTTGGGTTGGGGGGAAAAGAGGTGTTATTCCCTGCCCTGGAGCGCTGTGTTGTTTCCTTTCTGGTCCTCAGTTTCCTGATCTGTAAAATGGAGCCACTGATTTGTTGTCTGGAAGTCGTGAGAACAGTCTTCAGAGTCAGAGAGACCTGGGTTCGATTTCAAATCCTACCATTTAGGCACACTGTGTGACATGTACATTCACGGAGGCGCGCTGAGACTGCTTCCTCATCTGTAAAACGGAGATACTGCTTCTACCTCACCAGGCAGTTCTGATAAAGCACTGAGTTTACACATGTTAACTAACTTCTCAAGGAGGGCTGTTAACTACTGCAACTACTCAAGACTGAGTCCAAGTCCCAACTTTGGACTTTGGGCAAATGTCTTCCTCTCTCTGGGCCTCAGTCTCCTCCTCATACAGATCTGCTGAGATTCCAAGAGGACGTAAAACACTCGCTGGGCACAGTGCTTGGCACACAGTAAGAGTTTAATTTGTGACAGCGGCGTGTAGGAAGGGCTCACCCTCCCAGCCCTACCCCGGAAGTACCTCGGGAAGCACGCACTCTTCCATTTTGCACGCCACGAACAGGCAGGCCACGCCCAGCAGCTGCAGGCGGTGTAGGCGCACTCGGCCCACGCGCAGGTAGGAATCGAGCAGGTGCACAGCCAGGTAGAGAGTGTCCCCCGCCAGGCCCAGGTACTCCTGGGGAGGAGCGCGGGTGACCACCAGGCTGCGGGACAGGCCCCGCCCCGCCCCCCGCCCCGGTACGTACGTGCACCTGGACCAGCCAGTCCACCACTAGCGCCCGCATCTCCGGGGTCACGGTGCGGGGCAGGGCCCTCCCGGGCAGCGCGCGGCACACCTGGGGTTGGGTAGGGTCGGCCTCACACTCTACACCTGTGTCTCAGCTTCTCTCCTGAGCTCCAGCCCTGGGTGCCGCAGCCCGCCTCGCCCCAGCTGGACAGGGCATGAGTGCCACACCCAAACTAGCTTCCAGCATCTCCTCCACATATGCTCCTTTTCCCTATCACTGTCTTTAAAACCCTGGTCTTTCTTCTGGGTTTCACCTCCTTATCCACGCCACCCCCCCAGTCTGCAGCCCCCACAGCCATGGGAACTCCAGAGCATCTCATCTCCCCCTGGGTTCCCAGCCTCCACTCTTGGTCACCAATCCTCAACCCATCCTGCTCAGAGCCCCCAGACAGGTCTTTCTAAAGTACAAACTTGACCAAGAAACTCCCCCGCTTAAAACCCTTCCATGGTTTCCAGGACCCTCAGGAGAAAATCCTAATTGCTCTCAGACTCTCTCAGGCCCTGCCCCTGCTCCAACATCATCTCTTTCCTCAGTGCCTTCACAACCCACACTCCAGCTACCCCAGCCGCCTTTTGGCCCTAGGCTATGCCAAGATCATCCCTACCTCAGGACCTTTGCATGTATGTAATGTTCCCTCCACCTGAAATGGTTCTTTCCCAGATGACTCCTCAGTCATTCAAGTCTCAGTTAAAACTCCCCTGACTTTTTCTATACTCTTCCCTATTTCATCACTTTATTTCCCCCAATAGTATATTTTCAATCTGGAGATAGCCAGTGTTTCCTTGTGTATTTTGTCTGTTTGCCCCACTAGGCTGCTGGCACGCAAGGGCAGGGATTTCTGACCAGATGCCAGCTATATCTGAGTTCCTAACAGAGACCCTGATCCAGGAGACGCTCACAAGATGTTTGTTAAATGAATTCGTCCCTTCAATGTTTCTTCTGCCAGTGCCTGTCTCAGATGTCTGTGGACTACCACGGCCTGTGTTTTGGTCTTTGTGGGCCTTCTGAAATTATCACCTACATTTGTTTGCTTGCCTCCTCACAAAGAGGACAGACTGCCTCTGTTCATAGCAGCATTCACCAGTGCCTAGAACATGCTCAAAAACACTTGTTAATACATCGCTAAATATTTGTCAATCCAATATATATAAGTGACAAGAACGAGGGGCTCTGAAATACCAAAGGAGGGACTGCAAACAGGCGGGGAGGATGGGAAAGGGCATTGAGGGTAACGGGTTGGGGACAGCAACCAAGCCACGAACTTGGGAAGTCAGCGAGAAGGGATGAGACGGAGGCTGGCCGGGAAGCAGACCTAGCCTCGGCTAACCCGCCCCACTCTGCTACCCTCCGGGCCTGGGGCGGCCCGCCGTCCAAGGGGTCCCGCCTGGCCCCCTCACCAAGACCTCGGTGAAGATGTCCCCGGCGTACTCGCGTTCTCCCTGCAGCCCCAGCGCGCTCAGCGCCTCCTCCAGCGCCGGCGGCGCGCACGATCCCGGGGGTCTTTCTGAGAGTCCTGGGGAAACGCTCGTGCCTGCAGGGATACCGTCAGAAGCTGGGGCGCTCGGGGGCTCTGAGTCGAGGGAAGCAGTGGGATTCTGCAAGGAAGAGGGGCTGGAGTCAGCGCCTGGAGGGAGGCCCGAACCGGGAGGTGGGACGCCGGCTTCTGCATCTCACCAGCATCCTCGAGGCTGGCGTCGGAGGCCAAACCGAGCCCAAACCGAGCCCCCACCTCTTCCGGCTGGAGCGTGGACCCGCGGCAGGCGCTTTAAATGCACCTGGGCGCACGCGCGTTGAGCACACCTCATCTCGGCAGGTGCGTCGGCAATAGAAGATGCTACAGAGAGGCTGGCTCTGCCCCTCCAAATCCTGTATCAGGCAGCTGAGTCCAGCCCTTGTCCTGTTACTACATGACCAGATGCAGCTTCTCGGAGCCTCATGTTCCCCAGCTATGAAGTAGGGATTATTTCAAAACCTAGCCAATGGAGTTGTACTGAGGATTTTATGATTGTCTTTGTTAAGTAGCTAGCACAGGGCTTAATGCAGTCAAAGCCCAAGACATGGGAGCTACAAGTCTCTTCACAAATATTTAAGGAAGGCCCCTGTGGTCCATGCAGTGGGAGTTCAGGGGTGAACAACCCACCTGTGGCTGCTGCCTTTTACCAAGCCAGTGGCCCAGAGCTGAGCTGGCCATGGGACAAGTTGCCAGTGATGCGTGTGAACTGGTGTAGCAGCCTCCTCACTGCTCTCCTCACTCCCCTCCCCCGCACTCGGTTCCCTGCATGCAGCCAGAAGGGATCCTGTGCACACCTAATAAATCAGAATCTCACTCGGCCTCTGCTCAGAACTCCATCATGGCTCCCATCATGGCTCCCATCTCCCTCAAGATGCAAGTCCACGAAGCCCTGTATTATCTTCCCACCCCACACACACCTGTGAGCTCATCTCCTGTTCTTATTTCCCTCGCTCCTTCCTCTCCCACACCAGCCTCCTGACTCATCCTCACCCACACCAGGCGCACTCCTACCTCAGGGCCTTTGCACTGTTTCCTCTGCCTGAAATGTTCTTCTCTTGCTTCCTTTAAGGTGTTTACTCAGATGTCACCTTCTCCATGAAAAGTGTCATCCTGAGCACTTTCTGCCCCCATGCTCTGTACTTATTCTCTCCTTAGCATTCGCTGCCTTATTTATTGTCTCCCTCCTGACTAGAATGTGAACCTCATGAAGGCAGGGCTTCTCTGGTTTTTCATTGCTGTATTCCCAGTGCCCAGAACAGGGCTGGGCACATAGTAGGTGCTCAATAAATATCTGCTGAATGAATGAGTGAACAGGCTGGATGTAATTTAGAGATGGTGGTCTGGAAGGAGCTCTCTGAGGAGGTGACATTGGAGCTGAAACCATTGGAGCTGAACGCGGAGGAACCAGGAATGCAAAGAGAGGGGAAGATATTCTAAGTGGAGAGAATAGCCTGAGCAAAGGCCCTGAGGTAGGAAAGAGCTTGCTTTTTCAGGCATGGAGACGTCAGTGACACTGGAAAATCAAGCAGAGAGAAGAGTGAGATGCTGGACCAATGGCTTCCTGTCACAATAAAACCAAACTCCGTACCTCAGCCACAGGTTCGTTTGGCCCACGGTTACCTCTATAACCTCATTTCCTTCTGCTCTCCCACTCCCTCACTCGACTTGAGACACCATGTACTCTTTATGTACTCTCCAGATGCATCAGGCATCTGCCTGCCTCAGGGCCTTGGTACTTGCTGTTCCTTTCACCCGACCACTTGATATTTACTCAGATATTTACATTATCCGAGTATCTCCACAGAAGGTACTAACTACAAAGAAAACGTAGTAACTTCACAGTGGCGGCACCTGACAGACACCACCTTAACAAAGGCATCAGTCACCTCCTGATAGGTTGCACTGAGAAAGGCAGATCATTTCTGGGAATTCCTGCCAAAAATAGCTTGAGTAGAACCACGAGGAAACATGAGGCAGCAACACCTAATGGAGGGACATTCTGCAAAATAACTGCCCTCCCTGTAAGCTTCCAACCTGACAACTGAATGCAACATGTGAGCCTGGACTGAGTCACTAGCCAGGAAATGTTTTTTCTTTTGTACACAAGAACATTCGTGTGACCATTAGTAAATCTGATTAAGTCTGAGAAGAGCGTTGTTTCATTGTTAGCTTCCTGACCTTGATCACTGGACTGTGGTTATGTAAGAGAATGTTCTTGTTATAGGACGGATACACACATACGGGGGGAGGGAGGGAGTCAATGTAAAACATCCTTAGAACCTGTGTGAAGGGGAGATGACAATTCTTTGTACTTTTTTTAAATTGAAAAAATTTAGAGATTTATGAGAAGTTGCAAAAATAGTACAAAGTTCACATATACCCCACACCCCCTAAGCAATAGGTTTCCCCTATTACTACCTTAGTGTGCTGATTTGTCACAATTGAATGAACCAACAGGGTATGTTATTATTCAACTCCATGCTTTACTCAGATTTCCTCTCTATACCCAATGTCCCTCTCTGTTCCAGGACCCTATTCAGGGTGCATTACACTGCTTTCATGTCTCCTAAAGCTTCCCTTGGTTGTGAGTTTCTCGGGCTTTTCTTGTTTTGAAAATCTTAACAGTTTTGAGAACCGGTGGTCAGGTATTTTGTAGACCCTCCCTCAGTTGGGATCTGCTTGGTGTCTGTTTTCTTTCATAGACTGGGGGAATCCTTTTTGGGGAGGAAGACCACAGAGGTGAAGTACCGTTCTAATCACACCATGACTAGATACGTGCTGCCAACAGGACACATCACTGTGGACACTGACCCTCATCACCAGCTGATGTACTGTTTGTCAAGCTCGCCCTGCTTTCTACACTGTTCTCTGGAAGGAAATCACTTTGCAGCCCTCACTTAAGCAGTGGGGGTTGTTTCCCCTCCTTGAAGGTGGAGTTATCTACAGAAATTATCTGGAATTCTGTGAGAACAGGTGTCTGTTCTCACCATTTATCATTTACATCAATACAGGTTCATTTGTTTTACTTTGGCTATAACCTAATACTACACTACTTATTTTTGGTGCTCAAATTGCTTTCAGCTTTGGCCACTGGGAGCTCTTCCCATTGACTCCTGTGTCCCTTTACACGCCATCAGTGAGGTTTTTGTTATTTAGCAGGTCTGTCCTTCCAGGCACTCCAGTCCTAAAAGCATTTTAGTACAATTTTTGAAAGTTTCAAAGTTTTCTATCAGTCTGCAATTATTTCAGAATCAAAGTTAAAAATATGTGAATCGCTCCACTTGTTTGGGTAGCTACCTGGCACATATTAAAACGCAGCCACCCCGGGATACAGGCCACAAAAGTAAAAGCACAAGTTGGTAAGGATGGATTGTTCAAGTTTATTACAGCATTGTTGGCAGCAACAACAAAACCCACCCCAAACTGGAAACCAAGTAAATTCCTGTCAAGGGGGGGGGGCAGCTGGATCAGCTGAGGTTCATCCACCCTGCGGAACACAATGAAGCACCTGCGTCCCCAAAACACAGAAAAGTGGCTAAAACAGGGTAACATTTTGACCAATGACCCAACACACCCTCCGAATGCACACGTTGGTAGCAGTGTGGCCAAGACGTGGCAGGATATAGTGCAGGGACTTGGCATGATTCACTAAGAGGAAAGAGTTCTGCAAAAAAAGAAGAAAGCAGCTTTTTTATGCCACGTCCATTCGCACAGAGGTGACACAAGCACTAAAATCAGCACTTGACAGCCTGCGATCTGGGTGATGTTTACTGTCTTGCGGATTTGTTTTGCTTGCATTCTTCTTCACAAACAGACAAAACTTGTGACACTTTCCACATGCATGTGACAAAAGACAGATTACTCAAATTATAGTTTTTCTAATTGATAAAATTTTATTAAAACTCTTCTGTCTAAAACTCCCTCTTTGGGAAAAGTTCTACAGAAATAAGAAGCACCACTACATCTAAGGGCATGCGTTCAACAGAGGGAAGCAATTGGGTAACCTGCTGGAGCCCATCCATGGAATGTGACACAAGTGCTACCATATTGAGATACCCAGGGACAGAACCACACGGGAGAGCTGAGTGCCAGAGCGATGTGAAAAGAAACTAGCATGGTCACCTCAGGGGGCTGCATCGAGAGGGGAGAGTAAATGGCTTTTCTTTGTAAGCCTTTCTGGCTTATCTTATGACCACCAGGACACACTTTTGTAACTAAATAAATATAATAAAGTCCATATGAAGTTAGGGAGGAAAAACAAATTCCTTGAGTATTGGTTGCAGCTAACGCAGATTTCTATAAATTACATTCACCTTTTCTGCTATCTTCACTTAAAATCTCAAAAGGCTCCATGTGTGTGAAGTCTGGCAAAATCAGACATTAAATTACTTGTGCTCAGCAGGGCAGCCCTCGGTCCCGGGTCTGGGAGGAGTGATTCAAGCATGGGAACACTACAATAAAGGGGACGGCTGGCAGAGGATTCCCAGAGCTGTGAGGGCTATGACCCAACTTGAGATGCTCCCAGCTGCCAGCCACCACACATCCCACTGACAGACCCAGGAATCAGTCTTGGAATTAACAGGCCTCAGGGCTCCCCAATTTAGCATAAACTGGACGGGGACACGCACACAATGCCCTGCTCTAGGGCTCAAGGGCCATGGAAATAAACGTGCTCCCTGTCACTGCCCAGGGCTCGGTGTCGCCTAGCACCTCCTCTTTGTTCAGAGCCACCCACCCCTCCCACTCCTGGCCTTCCACCCCCCCTCGCTTTGCCTAAGCAGCATCTGAGGGTCTGGTGAGCCCTCCCCAACTCCTCAGCAGCTTCCACTCCAAGATGCCTCCTCTACCCACTTCCACACCTCGGGCTCGATGGGCCCCTACCTAATGCAGCCACGGGAGCAGGAGGCAGCTGGTGCCAGGGGCCGGCCGTAAGCAAGGAAAGGCCCAGGGTGATGAGCCCTGATCTTAAACAAGTGTCTTTATTGCTTGTACCGTACAAATACGAGGAATGGGGAAAGGCCAGTGGGGAGGAAGAATTATCAGATAAATGACATACACACACAAAAAGGGAAAGAGACCCCCCCCACACTCCCCCAAACCAACCCCCACCCCACCCCAGGATGTCTCTCTGTGAACTACCTAGTACAGGAGGTGGGGTGGGGAGACCAATACCACAAAAACTACATTCCAAACACCCGGAGATGTTGGTGAGAAGGGGTAGGGACAGGGCAGCAAGTGGACCTCAAGTGTGGCTCCCCTGTTAGGCCAGCACTCCTCTCCTGGGATGAAATAAATGCTCCAGCCAGGGACAGGGGCCGAGCCCACACACACCATGCACACTCGAGGCCGGGACACACTTGCCCTCACACGCACATACCCAACACACATGCACACACACACCCTATGTGTATCTATGTCCCAGATGCACAGGGACGCCCAGACACACACAGTTCAAGGCACACACACAAGTGCCCAGAGCACTGACACACGTTCACCTTAAGGCTGCAGAACATTGGGCTGGGGGAAGAGGAGGGGGTGAGGTGGCCTGGAGCCTTACTTCTCAGAGGCTCCCACCCCAGTACGTACCAGACACACCCACCCCCACCCCCTCCTCGACCCAAGTCCACGGGGCCCAATACTGTCTCGGTGTGAGATGTGTAACAGCCGAGGCTGGCGCCCCTCCACCCCAGGCAGAGAAAAGGGGCAATCCCGGCCCCTATCCTTGGAGGGGCCAGGGCCAGGCCCGGGGTCCAGCGGGAGGTAAGGCCAGCTGGAAGGAAGCCCTGGGGAGGAAGCCTGGTAAGGCACGGGGCTGGGGGGCGGGAAGGCTAGGCCCCAAATGTTCCTCCTGCCTCATCCACAGGGTCAGGAGAGCAGCATGGGGCATGGGGCGAGGTGAGGCAGCACCCATCCCCTGGGCCCCTCCAGGCTCCCCACAGAGTAATTGGGCCTCAGTCACGTGAGGAAGCCCTAGACCTCCACTCCTGCAGTTCCCAAAGGCCCTGCCTTTCTCTAGACATTATTGCTTTTCTGCCCCAGTGCGGGGAGAGGGCCGGACTGTCCCTTCGCCAGGCCACTCAGAGCCTAACAACAGGCATGGAAGGCAGCCCCGGAGCACGGCCCCAGGCAGCATGTGACCGGCAGCCCAGAAGAAGGCAGCTTCCGAGGGCAGCAGTGCAGAGGCAGGCTGCCTGGGGGCGCCTGGCCGGAAATTCGGGCAGGCCCCCGCTCTACCTTCCCTCCTCACTGGGGCTTGCGTTGATTAAAAACTGGAATTTCCCCAATTGCCCAAAAGCCTGGTCCTGGAGTCTCCCCAGTCTTGGTCTGGGCACAAAGGTGAGGGCAGGACAGGATCCTGGAGGCAGGGCCACTGGGTCCGCTGAGGGGATTTTGGCGGAGGGCTGAAGAAAAAACTGGAAATGGGGGTGAGGGGATGAGGGATGGAGATGCAAACAAAAAAGGCAAAAAAACATTAAAAAAAAGAAAAGAAAAAAAAGACAAAGCCCTCCTGCGGTGATGGCAGCCTTGCGAGTGTCCTGTGGCGGCTTCAGCGGCAGGCAGGCAGCGCTGCTCACTCGCGGATGCTGGCCGAGTAGGAGAACTGGGGGAAGTGGGTTGGCTGGTCCATGTCGAGCGAGCCCAGGCTGTCATCTGCAGGGGTCAATGGAGGTGGATTGGGGAGAAGCGGCCTGCAGAGGGCCTAGCACACCACCCAGACTCCCGGGGGAGGGGAGAAGAAAGGAACCAGCCCTAGAAAGGACTGCAGGCAGACCACACAGCATGAAACAACTCCCCGCCCCCATCTGCTCGTGGGGCATCCAAGAGACTTTCTCTAACAGAGGCCCCTCGACCACACACAGCACCCCACCCACCCAGGTCAGAACCTAAGCAGCCGCCAGCTCCGCTGCTCTCCTCCTCCTCCCCTCCACCTCAGCTCACCGGGTTGTCCACTGCGGGCCGCCCAGACCTCTCCAGCCCAGCCCCTGCCCTGGCTACCACTCCTGCCCCAACAGTCCTCCCTCCACATGCAGGCCCTGATGCAACCCTGTCCCTCCTCTGCACACAACCCTTCCACAGCTCCCCAGAAAAGTCCCCACTCCTCCCAGTGGCCTCCAAGCCCCTCCTGCTCTGGCCCCATGTCCTCTCCCCTCCCCTGCCTCACCTACTCAGACCTCTGCAATGCTCCCATTTCTGAGAGTCCCATGTGCTGTTTCTTCTACCAGAAATGTATCTCAGCTGCCCTGTCTCCTCCTCCAGGAAGGCCTCCCTTGACCCACAAGCCAAGTCAGGCAGTTGCTCCGGGCTTCCCCAGTCCCTATGCTCCTATACCCTCGCCATGAGCACACCGGGCTGTCACTCCACCTGGACCGGGAACTCCCTGAGGGCAGGGCCCAGGGCCCGTCTCCATCACTGCTGTCTCCAGCATAGCCCAGCACCGGGCAGGTGGGTAACAACTCCGACAGCTACAGTCAGTGAACTAATCCAGCCCCAAAGGTCTGGGCGAGTTGGGAAGATGTCTACAGCTCTGCCATCTCTGCACTGCCAGTTCCCCTAAGCGTCTCCTGCCCTGACCTCTGGAATGTGCTATAGCAATGGCTCCTGGTGATCCTCGCTGGGTCTGCAGGTGACCAAGAGCAAAAACCCCGTGAGCTTCCTCCTGGAGATCTGGGTCAGCAGCAGAACCCCAAGCAGGCCCAGTGGGTTTGGGGCCTCAGACACTCACAGCGGTCCGGGGGTGTGATTGTGATGGACTGGGCGGTGAACTCGTCATCGAAGTACCTGGTGTCCACCTCAGATGTGACCTGAGGTTTGAAGGGTGGCAGGAGCTGCGGACAAGAGAAGCCCAGGCTCAGGCCTGAGGACGGGAGGCCTTGGCCAAGGTCACCCACAGGAGGCTGGGCTCCTGCTGGGGGCAGGCAGAGGCTCTCACCTTCTTCTGCACCACGTCCTGCCAGTTGGTGCTGAGAAAGAACCTGTGCTCCATGACCTCCTTGGCATCGCTAGGGCCCCCGCCGAGCCTGGGCAGAGACGGCCATGAGCACCCGCCTCCCAGGGCAGCTGTGTGCCAGGCGGCGGGCGTCCGGTGCAGGGACGGGCCTGCCACACGCTCACCCTAGATCAGCTGTAATGATCCCCTCCTGGCCACAGGCCACCACTTCAGAGGGGGAAAGTGAGGCAGGGAGGGAGGGAGCTCACAGGCCCAGGGTCAAAGCCAGGGGACTGCAACCTAGCCCCCAGTTCAGAATGAGAGCTGAGGGGCCAGACAGCCACCTCACATCCCGGCTCTGCCACATGACTGGGCCACCCCAGGCCAGGCACAGGGCCGCCCTGCTCCTGCGTCCCCATGAAACAAGGCAGTGCAGGCAGAGGACTAAGCACAGGCCTGGCCCCTAGGGAGTGCTCCCTAAGCACCAGCGATGGGGACCATCAGAGGCTGTGTGGGGACAATGCACACCACATGCCCACAAGCGAGTGTGCCTGTGGACTCTGCCCCTGCGGGCCGTGGGGACAGTGGTCGCAGGTGGTGCTGGGCTGGGCAGGGCATACTCCAGCCCTCACCTCTGCTTGGGGTCTTTCTTAAGCAACCCAGCGAGAAGAGACTTGGCCTCAGGGCTGAGCGTGCGCGGGAAGCGGATCTCCTCCATGAGGATGAGCTCGAAGAGGCGCTCATGGTCCTGGTTGTAGAAGGGCAGGCGGCCGCACATCATCTCGTACATGACCACGCCCAGCCCCCACCAGTCCACCGCCCGGCCATAGTCGTTGTCTTCCAGCACCTGACAAGGAGGGGCAATGAGGGGCCAGACCCACACCCCGGGGCACAGAGTGGGGGACACGGGGAAGGTGACCTGAGGAATTGGAACCCAGCCTTCAGAGCGTCTGGGCAGGGGAAGCACACAGCCCCGGGGTCCCACCTCCCTCATCCTCACAGGCCCCTGGGATCTCCAGCCCCAGACACCTCGGGTGCCAGGTATTCGGGGGTCCCACAGAAGGTTTTCATGGTGGCCCCGTCACTGATGCCCTCTTTGCACAGGCCAAAGTCAGTGATCTTGATGTGGCCATCTTTGTCCAGCATGAGGTTTTCCAGCTGTAGGAAAAGTCACTGTATCAGGGACATGTCCTTCCTGAGCTCACTGCCACCCCCTGAAGCCCCCCACACCCAGCCCTGCCCTAGATGAGGCTCTGGCTCTAGGCTGGGCCACAGGGCACACCCCCAGCACAGGGTTAAGCCCTCACCCTCTGATTCGAGGTGGCCAGCCTCTGGCTGCCCCCCAGGGAAGCTGGAGAAAAGCAGGGCAGGAAGCGATGGAGCCAGGCCCTCCCCCAATCTGCCTCCCCCACTGCGGGCTGTAGTTTTCCAACTTTGCATATGAGAGACACTGTCTTTCTTCTATTTTTAACTAAACTTCACACAAATGGGCAATTTAATGGGCCTCTGCATAACCTTCTCCAGGTCAAGACAGGACATTACCAGCCCCGGAGACCCACGTGCCCCTTCCCTTCCCTTCCCTGTTAGTAACCACCCCTTGCTCCGACAGAGAAGTCATTTTGCTTCCTTGCCCTTCTTTGCAGTTTCTCCCACCTCCATGTACACCTGTGAACAACACAGATCTGTCCTGTCTGTTCTGCTTTTCCCCTCAACGTCAGCCTCTGCTGCATCCACGCTGCTCTATGTGGCTATCGTTTGTTCTCTTTAACTGCTGTGCAGAGCCCTTGTGTGTGAACACACCACACCTTCTATCCATCACCCGACAGCGGACACCTGGGCTGCTTTCAGTAGTGTGAACAGCACTGCCAAGAGCATGTGTCCACATTTTGATGTGGACACAGGTACCTGTTCCTGTGGTGCATACACCTAGGGCACAATGGCTGGCTCACAGGGCACGCACACATTCAGCATGAGTGGATTCTGCCAAACTATCTTCTCAAGTGCTTGTACCGATTTACCACCTCTGGCTGCAAAGGAGCGTCTGTCTGCTCACCAGAGGCTCGGAAGGGCCCCTGCACAGGGCTGCCTGCTGTGGAACCACCACCCAGGGCCTGAGCAGCACGGTTACCACCTCCAGAGGGAACGGGACGCAGGGCCACGGACAACCAACAAGACAGACCCTTCCTGGAGCGGGGAGCTTGGCACATAGGGCAGAGGGCCTGGGCCCAGCCTCCACTGTGAGATCCTGTGCATACACAGGCCAGCCTGGGCCCTCGCCAGGAGGCGACCGCGTGCTCACCTTGATATCACGGTACACCACATCCCGTGAGTGCAGGTACTCCAGGGCCGAGACAATCTCTGCGCCATAAAAGCGGGCCCGCTCCTCCGTGAAGACACGTTCCCGGGACAGGTGGAAGAACAGCTGCCAAAGGGGGGGCAGGAGAGGTCAGACCCCTGGCCCAGAAAAGGATGGGACACTGCCCAGTGATATGGTGACAACTGCTCCGTGAACCAGCAAGTGACAGCGAGAAGGACCAAGTGAGGAACGATGAGTAGAGAGGAGCTCACGTGATTTAAAAAAAAAAAAAAAAAGAGCGAGGGATAAAGAGAGAAGGACTGACAGCAGACACCAAGGGGAGAGTAAGGGGGGGACAACATGAAGGGGACAGTGAGTGAGGGAGTGACAGCAGGGAAGCAGAGAACACTGCTCTGCATCAGAGCTGGGGAAAGCAGAGGACTGGCGGCTCTTGACCCGTGTATGTTCTTTGCAGTGCTGTCATCCAGCCACCCCCAGAGCCCCCTCCACGGCTCTCCACACCTGGTTTGTATCCTGCCCACCAGCTCACTAGCTGTGTGAAGTTGGGCAAGCCCTTGAGCTCTCCGAGCCTGTTTCCCTACGTGCAAAATGGAGACGATGCCTGCCTCAAGGAGCAGGAGGACGGAAGGAGATGACAACTGCCAAGTCTCCCTCCGTCCCCTCCACCCCACCCCACACACCAGGGAAAGAGACACCCAGAAAGCCAGGCAAGGGACAGTGAGGCTCACCTCACCACCATTGGCGTACTCCATCACGAAGCACAGGCGGTCGTGGGTCTGGAAAGCATATTTCAGCGCCTGCGGGAAAGGAAGGCAGTGGGGCATTGCGGATTCTGCCTCGACACTCCCTGCCCAGACCCAGCTGTGGCAATTGGGCAGCTGGGGCTCAAACCTCAGCTCTGCCTTTTGGGGTATGTGAGTGAGCTCGCGGCTGAGGGCTGGGAGAGAGTTATGTGCTGAGAAATCCTGCCCTGTGCTTTCCACTAAGTCTTCAAGAGGCACGGCCTCGGGACATCACGTTCCGAGCAACCAGAGCCGTTTCACGTTTGTCTTCCTCTTCCTATTTTATAGTCCAATGTGTTCCTCTCTCTCTCTCTCTCTCTCTCTCTCTCTCACACACACACACACACACACACACGGTGTGTTGGCTGGGAGTTGAAGGTAGCTCAGGAGCTCACCCCAAAGACAAGCGATCCGCCAGCAGAGTAGTTCTCAAGCTGTGCTCTAAGGAGCCTACAGAGGGAGCCTCAGAGGACTCTGGGGTGACCCCTCTGCTCACAACAACTCTACTGTTCTCCATCTCTACGTGGAAGTACCTCATAAAATTTCATTTGAACAAGTGCTGCGGCTTAACAGGACACCTGGACAGCAACTGAGCTAAGGAAACAACCCATAAGCCAGCCACCCTCAACCTGGTCCAGTTAACTGACGGCTGCTGGCCTTGACGGAGACTAGCCCAAAGAGGTGTCTGCTCAGCGTAAGTTGACAGGCAGCACACGATTCATCAGCTTTAAGGATTGCAGTTTAAAGCAAAAACAAAAAAATAATGTTTCCACTTCCACCAGCTGGGCTAACTAAGCATCTCACACTCAAAGACAGCAGCCATGCTCTCCTGGGACCCTCCTGCAATGTGATTTCATCTGGCAGCTGAGGCGCTGACAGGAATCCACTGTCTATGAAGAAGCAGCCACCCCTGGGGTCTTGGTTCAGGCCATCTGGGAAGCCCAACAACCTGGCCAACACCAGGTCTGTGCTTCCCAGGGGCAGGGTCGGCCCGCTCTCCGAGCTCTGTCCAAAGGGCTGGCCCGGAGGCCTCGCACGGAATACAGGCCTGAGGGGAGTGCCACTCACAGTGAGGAACGGGTGCCTGGTGTTCTGGAGGACCCGGCTCTCGGTGACCGTGTGGGCAACTTCATCCTGCAGACAGAGGCCGGGTGAGGGGCTGGTGGGTGACATCATGCCTGCCCACCACCTCCCAACCAGAGGGATGAGGGGCGGTATCCTGGTTAAATGTAACCCCATTCCTAACTAATACGCAGAGAGAGAGAACGGAGAAGTAGCACATTACCATCCACAAGCTCTAACGGAATAATGAACCCACACAAGGGCATCCAGTGGTTCATTCTGAAAACCATGAGGTGAGAAGTCAGTGGGGACTTTATGATAAAGGGATCAGACTGTCACCTCCTGAAACCACAAGCCAATTTTAACATCCCTGAGGGGGGACAAGCAGACATTACGAGCCCCCTGAGATGATGCCACAGGCCGTGGGAATCAGCACCTATAAAAGTTCTTGCCAGAAGGAGGAACTGGCTCTAGAATGAGGACTCCAGGCTGTGGAGCAGTGGTTCTGTGTGTGGTCCCCACACAGGCAGCCTCTGGTCGCCTGGGAACTTGGAGAAATGCAAATTCTCAGGCCCTTCCCCAGTCCCACCTGAAACTTGGAGAGGGGCCTAGCAGCAGTTGCCCAGGCCTTCCCGGTGACTAACACGGGCTCAGCTCTGGTATCTGAGCACACAGCAGTCACCAGAGAGCTGTGAACAATCCTGAACTACCTGCAGACCCAGACACGGGCTCTCCCCCAAGGGACATTTGGTAGTAATGTCTAAAGACACTTTAGTTGTCACAACTGAGGGGCGGGGGGTGCTACTGGCTTCAGTGGGCTGAGGCCAGGGACACTGCCACACGTCCTACGATGAACTGGCCCGAAATGTCCGCAGTGCTGAGGCTGAGAAACCCTGCCTCGGACCGACGACACTAGGGGTCGTTCACTTTGTTGGAGGTGATCACAGTACCATGATTACAGTCTTTAAAATCTTCACCTGCTCAAGACACACATCTAAGTACGTATGGGTAGATTATACGTTGTCTAAATCACGCCTTAAGTATGTTTTCCAGAACAAAAAAGGGGGAAAGCAGAGCTAATGAAACAAGATTGGCCAAATGTTGATAACTGTTGAAGCTGGATGATAGCTATATGGGAGTCCATTATATTTATTTTTCTTTTAAAAATTCTGTGTATGTTAGGAATTTTCCATTTTAAAAACTTTAAATAAGGAGAAAAAAGAAACAGAATTCCATTCCTGGCCCAGCCTCCTATGGAGACACCCTGAGCCAAACCCCGACCCGTGAGGCCTACGGAGGCCGCCTTTCAGGCCCCCTCCAGCGCCTGCTGGGGGAGGCCCCAGTCAGACTTTCTCCACCTCCACGCTAGGTATCCGAAGGGTGAGCTGGGCGCTCAGCAGGTTCTCTCTGGGCCTCAGGCTCCCGTTCACTGACTGGGGACTTATAGGACTATGCCCGGGGGGAGAGGTTTGGTGGGAGAATGAGATATTGGCAGCCAAAGGCGTGGGTAGGTGTCCTGGCCCTGTGCGCGCCTCCCTGGAGGCCAGCCCGTGGCAGCCTGGGACACCCACCTTGGCGATGATAACCTCCTTCCGCAGGATCTTCATGGCATAGTAACGGCCAGTGGCCTTCTCCCGCACCAGGATCACTTTGCCAAAGGTGCCCTTGCCGAGGAGTTTGAGATAGTCGAAGTCATTCATGGTCTGCCAGGGATGGGGAGCGAGTGAGCTGTCAGCACTTGGCACACGGCCCGTGGGAGGAAATTTTCCCAAAGAAAAAGGAAAATTAAAGGACACTGTTGCCAAAATGCTCAGGCATGAGCAGGAAGGGAGGCTCCGGGCAGCAAGTTTAGTTCTGCAGTGGCCTTCAGACCAACTCTCCCACCCCCTGACTCTCCCCGGCATGGGCGCTGGGAAGGCTCCAGTGAGGGGAGGCACAGGTCTTGGTACCTTCAGGATAACGATGCCCCTCACCCTGTGGGTACAAAGCAACCCTGGCACAGCTATACTCTTGATATCATCCATCCTACAGGGCAGTCGTGGGCAAAGGCTGGGTCCCTACACACTCTGTATGGAAACCAAGGGTGGGAGGGCCAGCACTGGGGCTGGGACGGGGTGCTCACAGACTGGCAGGCCCTACCCCCGACCACCTGTGCCCCCAAGCACTTACCACCTTGGCTCGGGCCTTGCTAACTGCCACTTCCATCTCCTCAGCTGCCGAAGAGTCACTAGGGGAGCCACACTTGTAGTCCATGGGGTCCTCACCCGGGCCCCGCTGCTTGAGGCTGTTGGCGACCATCTGGATGGCCCGCATCCACTCCTCCCTGTGTGGGGACATGTCAGGGGAGCCATGAGTCCTGGGGAGCCTGGACCTTGCGGCAGGAAGAGCTGAGCCCCACGCTAATGGGAAAGCAAATGACCAAACACCTTTGGGCATTTTGGCGAGATCTGTCTGAGCTGGGGGGAGCTGATGGGACCAGAATGAAATTTTACAGACCCTCTGGATGGGAGAGGGCAAGAGTAGAATAAGAACAGGGACCGTCTATATCCCAGGAGTGGCCTGGCCGGAGGGCCACTTGAAGTCAGGCAGCATTAAATGATCAAAGAGGAACAAGCACCCTTTTTCTCCGCTCCTTGAAAATGAGCTGCCACCTGGAGCCTTGAATGATGAAGAGACAATGTTCCTCTGAATTCGTCCAGAATAAATGACACGCTCAAGTGTACCAGAGACCAATTTTTGTAAAAGGAAACCAAGAGTAAAAGAAAGCATTCGTTAGCCACAGAAGCTGAAGCTCTTCCAAGGCAAGAGCCACCAACCTGACTCTGGAGGGGGCTGTCCGCTGGCAGGAGGGCCAGGGGCGTGGAAGAGAAGGTGGCAGACAGGGAAGCAGGTGCCAGCAAAAGGGAGCCTCGTTTAAGAACAATAAGCTAGTTCTGTCATTCATGATTCAGAACTTGTGGGGAAGAATTGGCTTCTGATATTTGCAAACTGCTCTGTCTGGAGAAATTAATAAAAGTGTCCAGAGACCAAGAAAAAAATATATAAGGCTGAATGATACTAAATTGTCCATATCCCCTTTCTGAGCCACCATGTAATTTTTTCATTGGTTCAACCCCAATATCTGTTGAACCCCTTATGGATTTTGCTTATGTCTATAAAACAGCCACATAAACAGTGGATAAAGTTCACTAGGAATGAGAAAATTCAGACAGCACAGCAGGCAACGTCCCAAATCAGAGATTTAAATAAGCCCCAGTGAGTCCAGCACCTTCCAGAATCCCCTACCCCCAGCAGGTGTTACTTTTCCTTGATCCTGAAGCACCTGCCCAAGACCTGGAATAGAGCAAGGGGCCAGGCTGGGATTCCAAAGCCACGACTTGGCCACCCTGCTGTGCTGCGCTCCTCCGAGACTCCATCTCCTCCTGCACCAAACAGCACTACAATTGACCCTGAACAATGCGGGGGGGTGAGGGGCGCCCACTCCCTATGCAGTTGGAAATCTGTATATAACTTCTGACTCACCAAAAATGTAATTACTAATCACCTACTGTTGATTGGAAGCCTTACTGCTAATATCAACAGTTGATTAATACATATTTTGTATGTCATATGTATTATATACTACTGTACTCCTACAATAAGAAAAGAAAAATCATAAGGAAGAAAAAATACATTTACAGTATTGAGAAAAATACACATAAGTGGACCCACACAGTTCAAACCTGTGTTGCTCAAGGGTCAACTGTACTTCTATAATCAATCGGTCCTACGATGCAGGTCCTGCTTTAATTGGGCCTTCCTTTTTCTTATTACATAATATTATGGTGTGTCTGCAGGTGACAGCATCTTAAATTGATAAAACACGGCAACTGAGCTCACAGGGTGGTATGAGGTGGACAGCGGACATTCCGTCGCTAAGAGAAAGAACGAGGCAGCTCTATATGCGGACTTGGCATGATCGGAGACATCTTAAGTGCAAAAGGGATGGTGCAAAACAGCACCATTTCATGCTCTTTGAGTTACAAACAAAAGGAACTTATGTGCACGAGCGCACATAAGCACAAGCACCTCTGGAAGGACGCTAGCGACACAAGGCCCAGGCTTCCTCCAGGACGGGGACTGGGACTCGGGGGTGAAAAACAATCTCATTCCACTGTCTTCTAATAACACTCACAGAGCACTCACCCCTCCTTCTCTATTACAGATGAGAAAACTGAGGCACGGGTTAAAAAACAAAATTCAAGAAAACACAGTGGTTACTCCAAGCCTGGCAGCTGGAATTGCAGGGCCTTGGACCTCCCAGAGCCGAAGGGCAGGCAGTTCTTGCTTCGCTCCATGGCTTGCTGGACCAGGCAGCAACCAAGCTCAGAGGCCCCAGCTCACATACAAAAGCTCTGCTTCTGATAGTGGCCTCACTCACTCTAGATCGTGCATCCTAAGACAGCTGCGCGAACACTGCAAGCGCAAACATCAAATGCTGGCACACTGGTCCACCCTAAGCCCAAGCAGAGTCTGGGAGCCGCACAACCCATGCAAGTCAATCCCGTGAGGACAGGTGTTTCCTGTGTTCATACATGGTGGGGCCCAGCACACAGGCAAATACTTGGAAGGTATCTGGCCAAGGAGGGAGTGAGGCAGCTGAAGTCGACGTGGCCCCCGGCCTAGTGCACATGGAGACTCAGGGCACATCCAGGTAGAGCACAAGGCCGGGTACAAACCAAACAGAGCCACCGAGGCCCAGTGCACACCCAGGTGGAGCGCACTCCGGTGGAGCACACCGAGGGCCAGCGCACACCCCGGCGGAGCACACCGAGGGCCAGCGCACACCCCGGCGGAGCACACCGAGGGCCAGCGCACACCCCGGCGGAGCACACCGAGGGCCAGCGCACACCCCGGCGGAGCACACCGAGGGCCAGCGCAC
Organism: Rhinolophus hipposideros; assembly: GCF_964194185.1. Classification (NCBI taxonomy): domain Eukaryota; kingdom Metazoa; phylum Chordata; class Mammalia; order Chiroptera; family Rhinolophidae; genus Rhinolophus; species Rhinolophus hipposideros. The sequence continues at coordinate 38,794,026 of NC_138067.1, forward strand.
ACCCCGGCGGAGCACAGCGAGGGCCAGCGCACACCCCGGCGGAGCACAGCGAGGGCCAGCGCACACCCCGGCGGAGCACAGCGAGGGCCAGCGCACACCCCGGCGGAGCACAGCGAGGGCCAGCGCACACCCCGGCGGAGCACACCGAGGGCCAGCGCACAACCCGGCGGAGCACACCGAGGGCCAGCGCACACCCTGGCGGAGCACACCCACGGCCAGTGCACACCCTAGCAGAGCACATCCCAGTGGAGCACACCAAGGCCCAGGGCACACCCCAGCAGTGCACACTGAGGCCCGGTGCACAACCAGACAGAGAGGCACTGGCCTCTTCCCTCCCTGACCCAAGGCCTCAAGCCGCATTTCTCAACTTGTTTTACCCTGTGCCCTCTTTGGAACGAATTACAATATAAATCTCTATGCCTACATTAACATTCCTGTATTTCAAAAAATGTGGGTATGGGGCACATCCCATGATTTGTTTTATCAGATAGTTGTCCTCTTAGAAATTTTTAAATGCTGACTTTGGATGTAATACCATGGATTTAAAAAGAAAAATCACCAATCTTCTAAGAAATATGCTGAATATGTTTAAAGAAAAAAATACATATACATCTCACCTACAGAGATCTTGAGGGACTGTCACATGAAAAAAAAAAGTTGCAGACTATGTTGCATCGTGTACTCTTGTTTTTGTTTCTAAAGGAGAACACAGACAGTCCATAAACAGTAGCCTGAATAAATGAATGACAGTGTATCCACGCCATAGGACCTACGGAAGTGGCTCCGAGGGGCTACTCTGGAGTGGCCTCTCTGCCCCACAGAGCTGCTCCTCAGGAGCATGGGCTCCAGGGCCAAACCAGCTGGGGTTCAAATGGCTACTCTGCCACCGGGGTAGTGAGCACACCCCTCCCAGTCCGCCCTTCTCCTCAGTAGACTGGGGACACTGAGACATAGGTGAGCTGCTGTGTAGAAAGCACTGCACACACAGAAAGTGTTCATCAGGAAGGTGTGAAAGACACTGAGGGGTCTGGGCCCATCCCATCCACCCTGACTCACGTGCCCAGCCCCACGGGGAGCGGCAGAACCTGCGGCAATGCAGGAGGTCGGCTGGGTGTCACTGGGGCTCTGCCAATGCTGACAAGCCCCCAATCCTGTTCCAACTGGACTGAGGTTGCAAGGTTGCAGCACTGAGAATTCAGAGAAAAAGCAAGGGCCTCAGTCCAGAACACTCCTCACGGGTTTGCAACATGGTGTCTGGGGCAGAGGGGAGCTCCCCGCCAGCGTGGAGGCTGATGTGCCTTCCACTCCTCAAAGGAGAGCCTTCAGGGGAACCAACCTCCTTCCCCTCAAGAGACACAACAAGAAAAACAACAGCTCCACAGACACCAACTCATTCTATTTCCCTCAAGGGTGTTAGAGGGGGTGTTAGAGGGGGAGCAAGTGTGTTTCTGATGTGGAAACTGAGGCGCACAGAGGTGGACTCACCTGTGGAGGTCACACAGCCAGGCATGCTGGACTCACCGGCTCCTGCTCCCTGATGAAAGCTACAACTTCCTTTCCAGACTGAGGCCCAGAGGATCAAGCAGGGCGCTCTCCCGGGAAAGCTCAGGAAATAAGGAACACCAAGCCATGGAGCCCCGGAGCAGAGCAAAGGAAAGCTGCCCTTTGGGAGTTCTGACCTGCATCGCCTTTTGGAGAGGGACTCCCCCAATAAACAGCAATACAAACGCCCTCCACTTGCACGGGCATGCTCTGTTTTTTAAATCCATGGTCTTACACCCAAAATTAGCATTTAAAAATTTCTAAGAGGACAATTTATCTCACATAAAGTGCCCAGATACTCGAGTCCTCCCGGACCCTATGAAGCAGGACCTGTTATTCACCTCCTTCGAGAAACTGAGACACAGAGAAGCTGACATTTGCCCAGTTACACAGGCAGCAAGCAGAGGCCCAGGCTCAGTGTCCCTACTGCCCCCAAAGCACTTCTCCCAACGGGAGTCTTCTTATCCCTCACTTGGGCTCCAGGGCCAGGGAAGACATATTTGGGGGAGCCACACCGCCCCAAGCACTAGGCCAAGCATGGCACAGGCTCAGGAGCCAGGAGCCAGGGCCTAAAGCCCAGCTCTGCTGCACACTGGCTAATAAGGACCCTGAGCGGCTTCGCTTCTCCAGCCTCCGTCTGCCTCCCACATACACTGGGCATCACACAGTGGCTGAGTGCACAGACTCTGGAGCCAATGGCCTGGCGTGAATCTTAGCTCTGCCCCTCCTGGAGGCAACACTGGGCAGGTGATTTAACTTTCCTGTGCCTCAGCTGGCTGACACACAGAGCACAGACTACAGGGTCACGTAAGGGTGAAATGCAACACCACATATAAAGCACTTAGGGCAGTGCCTGGCACAGAGCGAGTACCTCAAAAGATGGTTGTCAGAATCCACCCACCCAGCCAGCAATACTTCCTAAGTGCCTTCTGTGCACCCAGCCCGGCTCTGGGTGCTGAGGCTACAGCAGGGAACAGGTCCCATGGAGTTCCGAGCCTAACAGAGAGGACAAGTATGTAAAGGTTCCAAGATAGGGACTGGAGAAAGGTACTGCTCGGAGGGTGGTCAGGGAAGTCCTCTCTGAGGAGGTGGCACGTAAGCCAGAACCTGAAAGATGGCCCTGGAACATGGACCATGCCCAGTGCCAAGAACAGGCACTTGGCACCACCGGGCTGTGAAATGAAATGGAGGGAAGGAGGCAACTGTGCAAGTGACAGGAGGAAAAGGAATCGGGTGGGTGAACAGCACAGCAAAGGTCCTGAGCAGGCGGGAGCCTTGAGTGCCTGCAGGAGACCCCGTAGGTGTAATGGGGCTGGATCCAACAGAGAAGGGAACAGGAGATAAGGGAAGGGGGAGGGCAGGCCCACACTACACCGGGAGCCATGTGCCACTATGTTAGGGATTCACATGTAACATCACGGGAAGTCGCCAAAGGGTTTGTACAAGGGTGACAGGATCTGATTTCTGTTTTAAGTCAACAGCTGCTGTGTGGGAGACAGACTGGAAGCAGGAGACTACGGCAGTCCTCCCAGGAGGTGCTAGTGGCAGAGGAGATGGAGGGGAGAAAAGGTGTCAACAAGCAGGATTCCACAGGGCGGGGCCTGGGTCTGTCACATTTACTTCCTCCTTTGTTCCCCATGACAGTCAGAGAACGGAGTCCCAATGAGAAAATGGCACAACACTGGTCTGACTCCAGAGTCTGGGCCCCAGCCCCAGGATACCCTGCTGAGCAGACTAAATATGCCCCACAGGGAAGCCAGAGGGGACAGGCTTGTCCTCATCGCAGCTCCAGAAGTAACTGCTGACAGCTAGTCTGAAGGTGGATGGGGGACCTCTCCCTAACCTGGGCCCTCTTCTGACCCAGAGGGTATTTACAGCAGGAGGGCATCTGAGGTCCGGCTCGGTTCAGACAGACACCCTCAGATGGGCTGAGTTGGCTGATCCAGGCCAAGCCCTGCCTGGTGGGGAAAACCCACCCGGTTTTTCTTTCATTTCAGATCTTTCTTTTATTCTATAACCCCCTGTGCCTCTGTTTCACTACCACCCCTGTTAACAGGTGAGGAACTACCTCCTAGAAATGCTGTGAAGGTAAAATGAGTTAATGTATGTAAAGATCTTAGAACAGGGTCTGGCTCAACAGAGAATTAGTTTTAATTATTTTTTTATTCATTCAACAAACATTTACTGAACACCTATTTATGTTCCCAGCACAAATATATTAGAAAATGTCACACCTGGTAAATAGGTACTGTAAAGAAAAACAAAGCAGAGTAAGGGTAACAGAGACACAGGGGCAGGGCAGGACACTCCAAGAAGGTGGCATTTGAGCAGAGACCTTGTGAAGTTAAGGAGAAAACTGTAATGTTACCCAGGGGAAGAGGGTTCTAAGCAAAGGGTACAGCAAGTGCAAAGGTCCTGCGGTAGAAAGTGTGTTTGGCGTGTTTAAGGAAGAGCAAGGAGACCAGTGTGGCTGAAGTGAGGGAACTAATGGTAGCAAATGATTCTGGAGAGGAGGCCAGATCCGTGGGACTTTGCTGAATATGACATCGACTTTGGAGTTTACTCCAAGTGCGACTAAAAGGCCACTCAAGAGTTCTAATTAAAGAAATTTCATGGTAAGATTTACATTAAAAAAGATCACACTAATGTAGTACACCATTAAGTATATCTGCCAAGACCGGGGTTTGCAAACTTTTCCTGTAAAAGGCCAAACAGTAAATATTTTAGGTTTTGCAGACCACATGGTGTCTGTCACAGTAGTCTGGCAACTACTCAACTCTGCCATAGCAGGGGAAAAGCAGCCATGGGTATGGCTGTGTTCCAATAAAACTTTATTTACAATCTGGGAGGCAGGCCATAGTTTGCCAACCCTGCTCCATACCTCATTTCAGGTTTACAGGAAACATAGGCACAGAAGAACAAAGTATACAGCACCAAAAGGTAGTAATATGACATATCCACACTGTGGAACATTCTAGAAGACAATTAGCCTGGCTTATCCAAAAAAATCAATGTCATGGGCGGGAGGGGAGACCAAGAGCTGAACTAGATTAAAACAGGCCAAAGCGACAACATGTACTAAGACCTTGAGTAAATCCTGGTTTGCAAAACAACATTTTGAGGACAACTAGGGAAATTCAAGTATGGCATGGGTATGGGGAGGATGTTAGTAAATACATTTATGAAGAATCACCTCAGGTGTGATAATGGCAGCATGAGTCTGTAGAATAAAGTCCTTATTCTTAGGAGATGCCTGCTGAAGTATTAAGGAGGTAAATGTCACAAATATGAACAGAAGTTCAAGATTCAGCATAAAATATAGCAGATGAGGCAAACATGGCAAATGCTGAATTGGTGAATGGAGGTGCGGGCATCTGGATGTTCATTTATTCCACTAAATGTACATCGGAAACAAGTTGGCAGGGCAGATGGGTCAGAGGAATCCCTCTAGCTGCCCAGGAGGTACCGGAGCCCAGTGAGCAGGCCACTGCAGCATCTACGGAAGGACCAGTCACCAGTGTGGCTCCTATTGGCCCTCCGCCCCACACCCCAACCCCCGGCTCTCCCCAGGCTCCGGCCTACGTGGCTCGGGGCAGTGAGGACAGACCCAAACAGAGCAGACTCCCTCTTGCTGGGTTTCTGGCTCTTGCCTCCCAGGGGTGAAGGTCAGGAAGTTGGGGCTTGGTCTCAGAGCAGTGCCAAATTTCTCTCCAGTGGCAGAGGCAGGTGCTGAGAAAACATGAGAGGCAAGGCTCTCTAGCCCTCCCAGTCTTAGGGAAGGGGCTCTTCCCTACACTGAAGGGCATGGTATCGTACTAAAGTAGAAACCGGCGCGGGTCTCTTGCTCCCCACTGCTCCTTTTCCAGGCTTGCACACTGTGTGCCAGGTACTGCTGAATCAAGGGCTTCCTGTTTGTCATCCCCCTGCATCTTTTAGCAACCCTGTGACAAACCCCAACTGATTCACCACCTGCCAAGCCCTGAGGGGATCTCCATCTGGTGTCCAGCCCTGGCTGAGCTCACCAGCTTCAAGGTTCTCCACTTCCCTCCTTCCAAAACCTCTGGCCCTTGATTCTTTAGTGACACAAAACCCTCTGTGGTCCCTGGAATGACGAGTTGTCTCACCTCCAGGACTTGCACATGCTGGTCCCTTTTCCTGAAGTCACCTTCTCCGTCCTATCTCTGTGACCAACGCCTACCCATACTTTAGAGCTCAGCCCAACACCCAGTCCTATGCACCTACTGGTCTCAATCTGCTCTTTTACAGCAGGAGGGCATGTTTTGGTCCCCAGTTTTCAACTGAGTAACACCTCAGCTGGCCTGAGATGGTAATTCTGTTCCCCTTGGTGGGGCGAGTATATTTTTAATCTTGGGAAGGTATGCCACAGTAACTACAGCATAAATTGTGGTAACATGTCTTGTGATACTGTTTTGTGTATACTCTAGAAATGTACTGTCCAAGAGGGTGGCCACTAGCCACATGTGGCTATTTACATTTAAATTAATAAAACAAAAGAATCCCATTCCTCAGTTGCACTAACCACATTACAAATGCTCAACAGGCACACAGGACTAATGGCTACCCTCTTGGGCATTGCAGGTATAGAACATTTCTACATGGCAGAAAATTTTCTTGGATGGCACTGCTTTAGGGTTCTCCAGAGGGTCAACTGAATCCTCACCGACTGACAAGTTAAAGGAGTGTTTCTCAAAGAGAGGCCCAAAGGGACAAAGTGGAGAAAAAATATTTGCCACTCATTACAAAGGGCCAAGCTCCCTAATATACAAAGAGCTTTTAGAAATAAATAAGAAAAAGACTACTCGACAGAAAAACAGACAAAGGATATGAACAGACAGTTCAGAAGGGGAAACTCACATGGCCCTTAAACATATGAAAGGACACTCAAACTCACCCAGAAAGAAAAGGCCAATTAAAGCGACCCTGAGGCGTCGTTTCCCATTGATCAGATTGGTAAAAATCCAAATGTTTGAAAACACAAGACTGTATGGACACTCTTAGACATGGCTTAATAGAAACATTTCTCAACTTTACATATACATATTTCCTGTAACCCAGCAATCATCCATCTAAGAATTCAGCTTATAGATTTAAGATTTACCTGCACACATGTCAAAGAGACAAACACAGGTTCTATTATACATTGTGCAACTGCCTATAATGAGCCAAAGGCTGGAAACCACCCCAGTCGTCATCCATAAAGAACCACTCAACAAACGGGAACACAAGCATGCAGCTGTTTAAAATAAAACGCAGCAGCAGCTCTCTATATATTAAAGCAGAAAGATTCCCCAAGATACACTAAGTAAAAAAGGAAGTTCAGAACAGTTTGTGTACAATGCTACCTTTGTGTACAAAGAAAAACAGGGGAGTAGGGCACACAAGTCTCTATCCACGTGAGCCTGTCTCTGTGAGAAGCTCTTTCAGGACACACGAGAGGAACGGTTACCTCGCGTTGGGGGACTGGAGGGGCGCAAGTGAAGCTTCCACTGGACGCCTGCTTACACAAAAATCAAGCAGATTTTTGAACCAGGAGAACCTGTATCATCTCTCTGATTATTACACTGATCTTTTACAAACTGAATCTCCGCACTGCCTGCCTCACAATCAGTGGAGACGCTCCTTACAAATGCGCCTCCCAGGTCCTCCACAGATCTCCAGACACTCAGAGGCCCTGAAGCAGCTCTGAGCTCTGTACTGTTTCCAAGCTCTGCCCGTGATTCCAACGCACCCTCCAGTCCCTGGCCTGTAAGGGGGTCTGTACACGGAGAACCCGTGCTCCCCTAGCTCCAGCGAGGGAGACCCCCACGCTAGAAGGGCTGTGACAGGAAACTGCTAAGTAGGGGCCCAGGGGAACCTGTCCATCTACACCCCTTCTCCTCACTGGGCCTGTCCACTCTCAAAGGGCAGCCACACGGAGGCCCAGACTCGCCTCTCCTCTGGAGAGTCTACGTGGAAGGTCCTCTCAATGACTGTGGTCCATTGAAGGCAGCGTATGACAAAGGTGTTGGGCCTCGGTCTCTCGGTCTTCATCAGCTGGCATTCTACAAGCAGAGGAAGGGCAGAGATGAGAGGTGAAGGGACAGCCCTGCTGGCCTGCAGCCCACATTCCCCAAGCCACCTCCTGTGCCAGCCCCATGCTAGATGGTGTTGGGGACACTTTAGTGACTGAGAGAGCCCTGGACTTGTCCCCATGGGGCTCAAAATCCAGTGTGTGTGTATGGGGGGGGCGGGGGGGACAGGCCACAAGACAATGATGGCTCAGTGGTCAGGGCTGGGAGGGGGAAGCACGGGGGCATCTCCCAGAGGAAGGGGCATTTCTGTACTGAGCCCTGAAGGACGAGGGAAGAGGAAGTGGTCAGTCAGAGAGAAAGGTGTGGCATGTTCAGAGCCTAGCGGTGCCAAAAGGCCCAGCACACTTAAGGAACAGCCAATTCCGCTCTAGGTGTGAGGAGCGGAAAAGGGAAGGCTGGAGAGGTGGGAGGGGCCGGCCTGCGCGGCTCAGGGGCATGGACTTTGTCCTGAAGGCAACAGGGAGCTGGAACGCTTAAACAGGGATGGGTCATAAACAGATTTAGACATATCCCTCTGGCTGCCATCTAGGGTGCGAGAGAATGGAGGTCGGGAGTGCAGGGAGCAGGCTGTGGCTACACCAGAGGGGAGCCGTGGGGGAGGAGGGAGGAAAGGGCAGGCAGACATGCCAGAGGGGAGGTCGAGGGACCCAGGAAGAGGCCTGAGCCTGTGGCCTGAGGACTAGGGGGCAAGAGGGCCCTCCCCTAGATGGAGACAGGGAGCAGGAGAAGGCTGGGGCAGAGGAGGGGAGACAAGGCGGGTATGAGGGACTAGAGGACACCCGGGAAGAATGTGTAGGAAGCTACTCGGGACAGGCTGACAGCTCAGGTGAGAAGTCAGGGCTGGAAACAGCCATGTCAGTCACCAGCACATGGCAATAGCAACCAGGACAAGGCTTTAAGAGAGGGGACTGGATTCCAGAGAGTGTAGACTCAAGGGTTAAGACTGGGCAAGAACCTGGGGCAGGGAGCTAGGTGGGAGAGGACAGTGGTCGCGGCTATGGAGTGACGGTGAAGACGGGGGTGTCTTTGAAATTTCTGGAGGTGAGACACCAAGAATGTGGTGACGCGGTGACCAATCGGGTCGGCAGGGAAGGAAGGAAGCAGGGGGTCAGAGGCAGGACTGTGGTTCTGCAAGGCCCAGGCAAGGGTTGGGGCGTGCCAAGCTTTCCCACGGTAGGTCCAGCTAGAAGGCCCCATGGAGGGGTGGATCCCACGGAGGTGACGGAGGATGTGAGGTAGCCCTGCAGTCATCTGAGAGGAGGCCACGGCGGCCTTTTGGTGAGAGGGACAGAGAAGCACCTGACACCTGCCAGAACCCCAGGGCTGCCTGGGCTGGGGGGCTGGGAAGTACCTGGCTTCTCCCTGTTTCCTGTGTTCCCTCGTCCACCAGTACAGCCCCCGGGGCCCCCCCTGACACACAGGTGGAGGGGGCAAGGGTGAGCAACAGGGCAAACAGGCCCACGGCCTAAGAACAGCAGCCCCCCAGGTGCTCCCAAGACCTGTCACCATTCTGAGCACCTAAACTCTGGCCCTCCCGCCCACCTGCGCCCAGACGCACCTGCAACGGAGAAGTTGTTGAGGGGGGGCAGGGTCTGGTCAGGGGCCTCGGGCCGTTCCTTGTACCCAATGAAGGAGCCGTCACTCTTCAGCAGGAAGTACCGGGGCCTCCAGGTCTTGATGTATTCACCTGAACCAAGGAGGGGGAGAGGTCAGGGCGGCCGCCTGGGCCTGACGTGCCTCACAAGGGGCACCTGGGTGGGAGAAGGGCGGCTGAGGGGGTGGGCCGGAGAGCGCCTCTCCCAGGTAAACCCTTGAGGCAGCCCCGCTGACGCAGGCTGGGCACCAGGCTGGGCGCCAGTGATTCAGAGGTCATGCCTGGCAGGAAGGCGCCCACTGCAGTGCCCCAGGGCACCAGCTGCCTCAGCGTGTGGCCAGCAGCAAGCCAGCCTTGCCAGCACGTGGCCCAGTCCCAGGAGAGGCCCAGGCTTCCAAACACACATGCCCTGTGGCCCTGTAAGGCCAAATCCCATGGGCTGGTATTCACCAGTACAGCCGTGCAGGTGGGTCAAATGTCAAAACACTGTGCCAGGCCGGGTATAACTGTTGCTCTGCCCTCCAAGTCTCCCCTGACCCTTCCATTTGTTCTAACCATGGCTATCCAAACACTGTGTGCGTGCGCGCTCTCTCTCACGAGAACTCCTCAGAGGGTGGCTCAGAATTAAAATGAAATGGGGTATGAAATAGGTGTAAGGAATTAGAGGTGCAAACTTCCGGTTATAAGTCACAGGGACGTAAAGTACAGCATCGGAAATACAGTCAGTAATATTGTAATAACTTTGTATGGTGACTCATAGTAACGAGACTTATCGTGGCAATCATTTCATAATGTATATAAATATCAAATCACTATGATGTACACCTGAAACCAATAGGCTATTGTATGTCAATTACATGTCAATAAAATGAATAAATAAATTTCAAAAAATAAATCAGTAAAATAAAATGCTATTTAAGTTCTCAAAAAAAAAAGATGGTGTGGGGCCCGCCCGGTGGCTCAGGCAGTTGGAGCTCTGTGCTCGATTCCCACATGGGACAGTGGGCTCTCAACCACAAGGTTGCCAGTTCGACTCCCGCAAGGGATGGTGGGCTGTGCCCCCTGCAATGAGCAACGGCAACTGGACCTGGAGCTGAGCTGCGCCCTCCACAACTAAGACTGAAAGGACAACAACTTGACTTGGAAAAAAGTCCTGGAAGTACACACTGTTCCCCAATAAAGTCCTGTTCCCCTTCCCCAATAAACTCTTTTAAAAAATTAAAAAAATAACAATAATAATAAATAAAAAGAAAAAAAAGAAGTATAGCTGCTACAACATGTATGAACTATAACTTATGGTTAATAGAAAAAAGCTTGTCACAAAGGACCACAAATTAGATGATTTCATTTATATAAAATGTCCAGACTAGGCAAATCTGTAGACACGAACAGTAGATTAGCAGCTGCCGAGGGCTGGGGGTGGGGGAGAGTCTGGGGAGCGACTGGATGGTGAAGGCCTGGAGGAAGGTGGGGAGGGGGAGGTCAGGGCAGGCAGCCAGGTGTGACAGTACCTCACAGAGGCACCTGGATGAGAGGAGGGTGGACAGAGAGCAGGCAAGAGAGTGGTAGTGAAATGTGCTAAAATAGATTGCGGTGATGGACGCACAACTCTGAATACTAAAAGTCACTGAACTGTACACTTTAAATGGCTGAATTGTATGGTATGTGAACTAGATCTCAAGTTGTTAAAAAAAAAAAAAAAAGAGAGAGAGAGAGAGATCGCAACCATAAAGCACCAGTTTAGTGCCCAGCACACTGCAGGCTCTCAACTCACATGAGTGCGTGAGACAGGATGGCAGGGTGCGCTCTGAGCTGTGTTTGCTATGTGGACACCAGTAAGTCACCTCACTTCTCTGAGTCTTTATTTCGTCTTATGGGGATATCCACTAATTGATGATGATGATGATTAGATAACATTATACTGGTACTTTATGCCAGGTACTGTCCTAAGTATCTTATAGGTTTTAACTTACTAAATTCCTTCAAATGTAGATATTAAATGATTTCCTGTACATAAAGTTCAAAAACTAGCAAACCCCCAAATTCAGTAGCAGATTAAAAGGATTATATACCATGACCAAGCAGGTTTTAGCCCAAGAATGCATGGGTGGTTCAATAGATGAAAATCAACCAATGTAATACACAATAGAATGAAACAAAAAAAATACATGATCATTTCAATTGAGGCAGAAATAGCATTTGACAAAATCCAACGCCATTTCATGATAAAAAAAATACTCGGCAAAGCAGGAATAGAAACTAACAGGATAGTGTGTGGAATAGAAGGGAATTTCCTCCCCATGATAAAGGGCATCTGTGAAAAACCCAGAGCTAACATCATACTCGATGGAGGACTGAAAGCTTTTCCCTAAGATCAGGAACAAGACAAAGATGTCCACTTTCACCACTGCTATTAAACACTGAATTGGCCATTCCAGCCAGAGAAAAAGAAAGAGATAAAAGGCATCCAATGTGTAAGGAATAACTATCTTTATTTGCAGATAACATGATCCTATATAGAGAAAAATCACAAAGCTTCCACAAAATAATTACTAGTGGTAATAAACAAATTCAGCAAAATAACACACAAAAATCAGTTGTGTTCCTATACACCAACAGTAACCAACCCAAAAAAGAAATTAATAAAACTCTGTTTACAATAGCATAAAGAGGTGAAAGATTTATACACTAAAAACTATAAAATATTGCTGAAAGACACTGAAGACCTAAATACAAAGACATCCTGTGTTCACAGACAGAAGACTTGATACATTTAAGATGACACCACCCAAAGCGAACAGTGATCTACAGATCCAACACATCCCCTATCAAAATTCCAGCAGCCTCTTTGGCAGAAATGGAAAAGCCAATCCTCCGATTTACATGGAATGCAAATTCACATGGCCAGGGGTCCCAAACAGCCAAAACAATACTGAAAAAGAACAAGGTAAAAGGATTCACACGTCCCGACTTTCGGACTTACTCTAAGGTTACAGTAATTGAATCAGTGTGGTATAAGGATAGACACACATATAGAACCATGAATGGAATTGAGAGAAAAACACACACACATACACACACATTTATGGTCAACTGCTTTTCAACAAGAGTGACAAGACCATTCAATTGGAAAAGACTTGTCTCTTCAACAAATGGTGCTGGGATAACTGGATATCCACATGCAAGAGAACAGAGTTGGACCGCTACCCCACACCATATGTCACACACAAAAAGTAACTCAAAATGGATCTCCTTAAATATAAGATCTGAAACTACAAAACTCTTGAAAGAATACACAGGGGTAAATCTTCCTGACCTTGGATTGGCAACAGATTCTTAGATATGACACCAAAAGTACAAGCAACAAAAGAAAAAAAGGTGGACTCATTAAAATTAAAAACTTTTGTGCAATGGACATTATCAAGAAAATAAAAAGACAACCAAAAGAATGGGCAAAAATATTTGCAAATCACATATCTGATAAGGATCTAGTATCCAAAAATACATAAAGAACTCTTACAACTCAACAACAAAAGGACAAACAGCCTGATTATAAAATGGGCAAAGAACTTGAAATAAGACATTTCTCCAAAGATAAACAAATGGCCAACAAGCACATACAAGACGCTGTTAGTCATTAGGGAAAAGCAAATCAAAACTATAAGATACCACTTCCCAACCACTAAGATGGCTGTAATTTTTTTAAAAAAGAAGAAAATAAAAGGAAAAGAACAAGTATTAGTGACGATGTGGAGAAACCGAAACCCTTCTGCACTGTTGGTGGGAATGTAAAATAGCTCAGCCCTACGGAAAAATTTGGCTCTTCCTCCAAAAGTTAAGTATAGAATACACTGTATATTACAAACATAGCATATATGACCTAGATTACTTATATATACATATATTTACATGTATTATATAATTATACAGAATATGTTAGGTTATAAATACAGAATGTATGACCCAGTAATTCCACTTCTAGGTGTACACCCAAAAATCTTTAAACAAGTACTCAAATATTTGTACACAAATGTTCGCAGCAGCACTAATCACAAGAGCCAAAAGGTAGAAATAACCTAAGTGTCCATCAATGGATATATGGATAAACAAAATGTGGTATCTTCATACAATGAATATTATTTGGCCATAAAAAGGAGTGAAGTATTGGCCCACGCTACAACACAGGTGAACCCAGAAAACATCATGGTAAGTAAAAGAAGCCAGGCACAAAAAACCACATATTGTATGATTCATTTATATGAAATGTCCAAAAGCAATAAATCCATAAAGACAGAAAACAAACTGGTGGTTGCCAGGGGCAGGAGGAGGGGGCAACGGGGACTGACTGCAGGGTTTTCTTCTAGGTGATGAAAACGTTTTGGAACCAGGCAGAGGCAGTGGTTACACAACGCCGTCAATGTACTAAAGGCCGCTGAATTGTACACTTTCAAACGGTTAATTCTGTGTTGTGTAAATTTCACCTCAATTTCAAAACAAAGCAAAACAACACTAGAAAAACTCACCTATGTCACTGAAAGTTAGGAGAGTGTTACTGCTTGGGAGAAGTGGGGGGGGGGGGTTCTGGAGACTGTCTTGTTCTATTTCTTGATCTGAACACTGGTTTTAGGGCAAGCTTATGATCCAGGCCCTTCCTTCCCTGTGCTGTTTTATGCATCAGTAACAAGGGGGAAAAAGAAAACCTAGAAGGAAAGGACACACATCCTCACAGCAATCCCATTTTACAGGTGAGGAAAATGAGGCACAGAGAGGTTGCATTAGTTGCTTGAGGCTCACAGTTGTTGACCTGAAGAACTAGGATGGAACCCAGGTTTGCTCTGTCCACGCTCTTGACCATTACAATGTCTGCCTCTAAACTGGCAGATGGGCCAGGCCTGGCGGAGCCTGACAAAGGGCGAGCTGAGGCTTTGCCAGAAAGGGGACCAGCACATGGCATGAGCCAATCCCACGGTGGTATCCTGACTTTGCCAACTCCTTGAACAGACCTTGCTGGGCAAGCAGCAGCAGGTGGGCCAGGCCTTGAGAGCACTGGCTGCAGAGCGGGAAGACCCCAGTCCGAACCTCAGTGCTGCCTCCTCCTCTCTGGAACCTTGGGCGAGTCAGTCTTGCTGCCCAGCCTCGGCACCCTGGTCTGGAAAGATGCCCATCTCACAGGGTGGCTATGGAAATGCACCCAAATCAGGCTTGCCTATAAACAGAGCCATGCCTGGCATAGAGTGGGCACACAGTAAACTGGGGCAGCTATTACTGCAAGCACCAGGGGGGATGAGGGGGATGGTGCAGGCGCTGAAACAGCTGCCGCCAGCAGGGCCCACCTTGCCTCACCCACCTCTGCCAGCCACTGCTCAGAACGACAGGCACTGAGACGCCCTGGAGTGACACACATATGTGTGTGTTAAGGTGCAAACCCAAGGCAGGTGTGTTCCAGCGAGGCCATCTCAGCAGCTCCGCTGGCTCCCCACAGCATGAATGGAGACACAGAAGGCCTGAGAAGGCCTGAGATCCATTTAAAGCCATCAGTAGCCCTGGACCAAAGACAAACCCCCATGCCCGCCACAGTCCTCAGGCCACCTTCAGGGCTCCTACGACCCAGCCCCGGGAGCCATGGGCCTCGTGAAACTCAGGAGCCTGAGACTCTGGCCCACCAGACCACAATCGCACCACCTCACATGCAATCCCAACCATTCGTTCGACAGTCACCGAGTGCCCACAGCATGCCAAGCACTTTTCTAGGCACGGAGGGCATCGCAGTAAGTAGGGCAGATCAAATCCCTGCCCTCTGGGAGCTGACGACATCAGAGGCTCAGGTTGTTAACCCACTGGACAGATGTGAAACCAAGGCTCACAGTCACAAGAGGAAGTGCCAGAGCCAGGGTTAGAATGACGACATCTACCAAGGTTCAAAAGCTCCATCAACAGCCCTAAACTCAGAGCCCAACCTGGGGGTAGGGTGAGGTGTCTTCAAGAGAAGTGGGAACAGGTCTCCCCTACTCAGTCTGAAGGGGGAGGCCCCCAGGCCTGGCCCTGGGGCGTTGCGTCAGTCCCTCATCACTGCTCTGTCTGCAGACTGGCACAGGGCAGGATGAGTGGGCACCTGTCCCAATACCCGCAGGGCTGGCCCCATCAGCCCCCTGCCCTCTTCCATTTGAACAGCGTCCCTCAGGGAGGTCCTCCCTGACCACCCAGTTTCTGACAGCTCCCCTGGCCCCCTCACCGGCCCTCCTTCTCACACTGCTTGGATTTGCATGGCACTTACCACCACCGGACACAGGGACTTACTCGGGTGCCAGCCACCCGCCTCACTAAATGTAGGATGTCAACATGAGAACGGGGATTTTGCCTGTCCAGTTCACTGCTACGTCCCCAGTGCCTAGATCAGTGCCTGGAATACAGCAGCTGCTCCACAAACGGTAGTTGAATGAGTGAAAAGTCCATTAAGAGCAGGCCAGGCACCCTCCCTGCCAGGACGATCTGCCTCCTCGCTCCTCAGCCGCACGTGCTTCTTCCTGGCTGCCCCTGGCACACGGCAGCAGAGCCCGTTAAGTGCCCCAGTTCTGGGGACAGGCAGCCTGGGGTCTAGGGTCTAGTCTCTTGTCTCTTCCGTGTAAAGGACTTCACTTCTCCGGCTCGGCTGACCACCGGTACAAGCAGATCAGGTCACATCCTGGCTCCCCACCTCCTGGGCCTCGAATCACCGGGGAGCCAAGCTCAGGCCCTTTCTGTGGCCTGCGGGGCCGCACGCAGTTAGACGCGACATCACCGCTCTGCTGTGTTACCTCGTCCCACTCGCCCTCGCTCCTCTGCTCCAGCTACACTGCCACCTGTGTCCTTGCTGTCACCCTTACCCAGCTATGTGTGCTGGCCTTATCTCCTACGGGCCTCTGTTCACTGTCACCCCTCAGAGCAGCTCCCCCTAACCACCCTCTCTCCATCCCCCTCCCCGTCAGTCCCTACTTCTCACAACAGCACTCACCACCACCTGACATCACATGTCCGCTTATTTATTATTTGTCCCCATCTCCCAATGGAACGTAAACTCCATGAGGGCACCACACTGTCCCCAGAGCCTGGGACCACCTGGCACACCACACACTCAATGAGTACTTGCTGAATGAGCCTCGGCGTGACCTCAGTTAAGTGACCTCCCCTCTCTGAGCCTCAGTTTCTTCACCTCTAAAATGGGGCTGTGAATGAGATCATGAATGCAGCGACAGCTGTCTGGCCTGTGGGCTCACGCAGGGTGTTCAGATAGGCCTGGAGATTCGCCCACAGGCAGAATCCCAGCTCCCCAGCCCAGACTAGCGCTGAAGGAGTCCAGGAAATGGGCTTAAGGAGATACTGGCCTGGGCCAGGCAGGTGGAGCTCAGAGGCCGACTCCTGGGGCTGTGAAGCCCCTGCATCTCTGCCTCTCAGGGTACCAGCTGCCAGGAGGGGGGTGAGGAGGTGGGGGGTGTGTGTGTGTGTGTGTGACACAATCCTGTGGGCAAAAGCAGCCCCTTACCACGCTTGTGGAGCCAGCCTTCTTTGATGACAGACACCTCGTTCATGGTGGCAGCGTGACACGCTGTCACCTAGCTTGGGACAGCTCAGGGCAGCAGGACATGCAGGAGACGCGGTGGACAGAGCACAGTCTGCAAGACAAGAGAAGAGCCCATCAGAGTTCGAGGGATATTCGGCCCCAGCCCCTTCCTTCAGGACAGCCAAGCTCTGAGGCCTCTCTGCTGCTCTGCTTGTTTTGTACAAGGTGGAACCAGTGAGGGTGGGAGAGCCCTGCCCCAGGGGCCCACTGTGAGGGAGGGGATGTGGCCATCCCCAGGGACCCCAATCAGGGAAAGGACATGACCCTGTCCTCAGAGCCCTACTCTGGAGGGAGCAGAGCTCCCTGACCCACACGCAGGCCAGGCCCTGTGCTCAGAACACCCACACTGAGCAGAGGCAGCCCCTCCACCCTCCTCACTCCAGGCTGCAAAGGCAGCAAGGGAGCTGCGGCCCCGCCCCCAGCGTCACTTCCATGCCCCAACGCTGAGGTAACCTGGGATGAATCAGACAGCCATGGGCACCTGAGGGAGTGCTCAAAGCCACCAGCACCTGCCTGCCACCCCCCAACACACACACACACACACACACACACTCTCTCTCTCTCTCTCTCTCTCTCTCTCTCTCTCTCTCTCTCTCTCTCTCTCGCTCTTTTCCTTTCTCTCTTTCCCTCCCTCTCTCCCTCTCCCTCTTTTTCTCTCTCTCCCCTTTCCAAACCAGGGAGCCACCAAGTTGCCACCTTTAGCTAACCAAGTATCCCTCCCCCTGCACAAGGCCACCCCATGTCACTCCCTCACCCTCAGGTCCCTCCTTGCCTCCACCAAATGACCAAGGAAAGACAGATCTCAGGTACTCCAGGTCTTGAACAAGAAAGCAATCTACTGCGTAGGCACTTGTCTGTGGCCTAGCAGCCAGTCCTGGGGGCTCGACCAAGGCCCTGGTCCCTTCTCCAAGACCTCCAGACCTCCGCTTCTGTCCTCGGGGACCAGCAGCTGACAGACTGACAGACGCCGAGGCTGCTGCTTCTGTCTCAGGTTCCCGGGCGGAGGGGTGAAGGGCGGGAGGCAGCCGCCAGCTGGGCCCCTACCTGGAGCCGCAGGCCTGGACGGGGGCCATGGAGCCCAAGACGCCTTTCGCCTTTCCTGGCCTGGGGTTATTTGCGGACAGCAGGTCAGGAGCTACGGTGGCCCCCAGAGAAGTGGCAGCTGGCTCTAAGGACACCATGGGCATCAGCTTTCTCTCGTGCCCCAGGGGAGCTGGTGGGCTGGACACACTATTGCCTGGCATGTGACAGTGGCAGGCTGCCCGGCTGGGCAGAGGGAAGGAGGTAAGTGGGAGGAAGCAGGGGAAAGACAAGATGGACAGCGACGGGGAAGTAAATAGCGGGGTGAGAAATCACATGCCGAACTCCAAGCTGCAAAGGCAGAACTAGGAGCAGCAACAGGGGCTCCCTCCCCAGCAGGTATAACAGGCACCCTAAGGGGCTCACACCCCACCACCCAGAACTGCCAGACCCTCAACCCTAAATATCCCACCAGTCTGTGCTGCGATGGCTAATGTGACCAGTCTCTCCATCCTGCCTCCCTAAGCCTGGCCCAGGTCCCACACTATCCTCTCCCAGCAGGGTCCCGCCCCTCCTCCTTCCGGGACTCTCCTCCTCCGATCTGTCCCCCATTCAGCAGCTAGGGGAACCCTCAAACCTGACCCTGTCCTTCCCCCACTGGCCTCAGAAAAGAGTCAAGCTCCTCGGCTCGGGACTCCAGGCCCTTGAGGACCTGGCCTCTGCTGGCCTGTACTCCACTGCCTCCCACCCCTTCTGACCCAGGTGACCTCAGGACCCATGCACCCAGCTTCCTCCCCACCCTTCCCCTACCACCCAGGTTCTCCCTGGGGTCCCAGCCTCTGCTCTCAACCCCTGCACTCCATCTAAACATGGCTCTGTCCCTCGCTTTCTAGGAGCCAAGAGGCACCCGCAAAGCCCTCAAAGCTAATGACCATGACAGCGGTTACACCTGGCACTGCCCACCCCTCCAGGCCCTCCCACCTACCCCCACTCTTGGCCCTTGCCTCTGACCCCCAACCCCCATCCCTTCGTGAGTGCTCCCTCCTCCCTGGTCTCAGCTGAACCAATGCCCCCTCCAGGAAGCTTGCTGACCTCAGAGGCTCACTGGGGCTCTGTGTACTTCCTCAGCCAATTCTCCCCACATCCATAAATGCTAACACAGTGTATCAGCACAACATCCGGGTATCTGGTGAGTACACAATGAATAAACCCAAGTCTCCCCAACACACCCCCAGCCCAGGACCAGACACAGCAATGGAAACACTTCCAGAGTCTAGTCATGCCATCCATTTTTTTGAGAGTGTCCTAAACTCCTGACCCTATCGTGGGGGCCAGAGACAGAGCGTCCCTAAGACACAACCCCTGCCTCCAGGAGCTCACATTACAGGGGGAAGGCAGACAAGGCACTGATACATAACAATGGCGTGTGTCGGAGAGAGGTGCTGAGAAGAAAAATAAAGTGGAGGAAAAGGACAGCAGGGAACAGAGCTGGGTTAGCCACGTGGTATGGGGGACATGTGAGCAGGGACTGAGCCCTGCTAACATGTAGGGAAAAGAATTTCAGGCAGGGGAACAGCAAGTGAAGAAGGAAGGAGCTTGGTGAATGTGGAAAACTGCCTGCCAAGGGGCCTAACCGGCTACAGGGTCAGGAGCCAGGAGAGGTGGGTGGCAGAACACTCGGGGCCTGACCACTGTGGCGGGGACTTCAGGAATTCCTCCCAGACACAGGGACTGACACCGCACTTTCCCCCATAGGAGCTCAGTTTGGAATAGCTTCCAAAGATCTGGGATCGACCCGAAGTCCAAAAGAAGAGCAGATATAGAAGAAAAGGAACAGGCCTGGTGTCTGATCTCGGCTCTGCCCTCCCCTCCCGGCCTGGTGGGAGGAGCCTCCATGATTCAGCAGCACTAAAGCACCCACTGTGTGCAGAGATCTGGCCTGCTGCCTCGCCCCCAGCCAACACCTGAACACAAGGCTGCCATGATCAGAAAGAGAGAGGTGAGGGAAGCCGGGTATGGCCGAGAGTGGTCAGGGTCGCCGAGTCCGAGCCACTGCCAGCTGGTAGCCTTGAGCGGGTGCTTGTGCTCCGGTGGAGTGTGTCCTGAATGCTCCCCACCTCCCCACCACAGGGGCAGCAACCACGCCCAGCGGACGGCAGAGGCTCCGAGAGGGGAAGCCCGTTACCTTGGGTCTCCCAGCTGAGCAGTGGTGGAGGCCCTGCCGCTGCTCAGCACACCAGAGCCATGTTTTACACTCCCCTGTCAGCGACTAAGAAGCCAGCGGTAGCTTGGGCACGGGTCGGGGGGGGGTGGAACTGAAGATCCCAGTGTCCTGCCTGGATCCTGCCCTGTCCTCCCACTGAGGGTGGCGCCTCAGCTGAGGTGTCTGTGACGCAGTCCTGCTGTGATGAAACACCAGGCACTGCAGCCAAGAGGATGGCCTGCTCCCTGGGGAGGGGCCGTGGAGGACACCCAGGCGGGAGGACAGAGACCAGCCTCTGGAGGCCGGCTGTCCGCACTTGGCCTGTCCTGCCCTAGCCGGCGCACCGCAGGCAGCACGCTCCACGGCAGGAGTACCTGCGTGACCCCATCCCTCCTTGCTGCTTCCGAGGGTATCTGGGCCTGGGCTGAAGCCGCAGCCAACTAGAGGTGAGCCACCTGGGAGGCAAGGTGAGAAGAGCAAGGGCACCTCACAGGAGAGGACAGCCACACAACCAAGGCCCACACGCAATCTCATTAGTTACAGGGAAATCCAAATTCAAACCACACTCACCAGGAGGGCTGAAATTTTAAAGACTGACAAGGCAAAGTGCTAACAAGGAGGTAAAGGAATCACTACGAGGAGGAGCCTCAAGGGGTCAGACATCACGGCCACTTATTTGGCAGAAAGAATTAAAACTCAATCTGCGCCTACCCACGGCTCAGCAATTCCACAGCCCCAACAGAAATGAGCCTATTTGTTCACCAAGACATACACTAGAATACGAGGTCTGACAGGTAAGTTCGAGAACTTGTTGCACTGATGTTGCTAACCTTTTTGATACCAGAGGGATTATTCATTATGAATTTGTACCAACTGGACAGTAAACCAAGTTTACTATTTGGAAGCGAAAAGGCTGCGTGAAAAAGTTAGAGGACCTGAACTTTTCGCCAACAATTCATGGCTCTTGCGTCACGACAATGCACCAGCTCACACGGCACTGTCTGTGAGGGAGTTTTTAGCCAGGAAACAAATAACTGTATTGGAACACCCTCCCTGCTCACCTGATCTGGCCCCTAATGACTTCTTTCTTTACCCGAAGATCAAGGAAATATTGAAAGGAAGACATTTTGATGACATTCAGGACATCAAGGGTAATACGATGACAGCTCTGATGGTCATTCCAGAAAAAGAGTTCCAAAATTGCTTTGAAGGGTGGACTCGGCGCTGGCATCGGTGCATAGCTTCCCAAGGGGAGTGCTTTGAAGGTGACGCAGTGATATTCAGCAATGAGGTATGTAGCACTTTTTCTAGGATGAGTTCGCAAACTTAGTTGTCCGACCTCATATTCACAGCAGTAATACTCACAGTAACCCCAAGTCTGGAAACAGACCAGGAGTCCCCCCCACAAGAGAACGGATAAACAAACTGAAGTAAATTCATCGGGCAGAACACTACTACTTGGCAATTTAAAGGACTGACGGACTCCTGCTGCATACAACAGGGAAGAAGTTTAAGAATGTGACACCAAGTGACAGAAGTCAGACACAAAATGATGTATCAAGTAAGGGTCCTTTCACAGCAAGTTCAGCACAGGCAATGGGACACTTTAGGGATGCCCTTCTTGCTTATAAACTGTGCAGAAAATCAAGACAACAAATATTCAAATGTCAGGAGAGTGGTTCAATTTGGGAGTAATGGGGGTGGGGGAGTGTGCTTCCGGAGCTGCCGATGCTCTGTGGTGATTACACCAGGCTTTGCTTTACAATTATTTGTTATATTGTACTGTATAAAATTGGTTTAACATATTTTTCTGTGTTTTATGAAGTAACTATAACAAAAAACCTGGGTTTGGGAGTCCAGAGGATACAGGGGAGCTGAAATCAGGCCTCCTGGCTTCCAGCGCTCCCCCCGGCCCCCAGTGCTAGCCTGCCTAGATTCTCCCCTCAAGATTAGGTCACCAATGAGTAAGGAGGAGGAATCCGGGATCCAGAGGGTCTCAATTTCAATCCCGGGCTCTGCTGCTTTTTGGCTGTGTGGCCAAAGGCAAGTGACATCCTCTGTGTACCACAGTGATCCGCTGTCCAAATATCCCGCTGGAGAAGGGACAGGCACCCAGGAGAGTGGAGGGTGGCACACTGCCATCCCCACAGCCTAGGGAGGGGGCTGGAGTTTGGGGGGTATGTTTAACTCTGCACAGAAGAAAGCTGAATGGGAATGACATTCGCTGAGCTCAATGGTCAGCTCTGAGCAGGGAGGGGAAGGCCACTGGACAGGCGGCCCTGAGTGGGCTCTGCCTGTACCGGCAAGGTTTTCTGTTTTCAAATAGTCACTGAGTACATGGGTATCACTGACGTACTCTATCATCATGTCTCAAACACTCCGTAACAAATTATTTTAAAATTTCTTTAAGACATTTTTATTTCCATCTGTCTTATTTCTCACTGGTTTCCAAACTAGCTCCTTCAGAAGCAGCATTCCCGTGTTAGGGTCAGACGCACAAGAGGCAATTTACAGGACAACGCAGGGCCAAGCAGGGAGAGGATGACGGCGTGGGCCTAGCTGGCGGCCTCGGGAAGGCTCCTTCCAAGCTTGTTTCCTCATCTGCAAAAGTAGTCGTGTGGTTCAAGCCACTTAGGTGGAGCTGTGAGGCCTAAGGGAGCTCCAGGGCTTCTGCCCTCGCCCCTCCTACGGTCTGGGACCCTGAGACCACCGGAGTCAGAGCCCACCCCTCCTCTTCTCAAACCCTCCCGCGTCCCCATGGAACCCAGAGTAAAAGGTGAAGTCCTTCCCATGAGCCCTGTGAGGTCTTCACTGTCGCCCCTTTACTTCTCCAAACACATTCCATTTCGGTGGGGCCTGCTCCTGCGGCTCCTGCGACAGCAGCACAGCCCGACCTCAGGGCTCCACGAGGTCGGAGGCCCCACCGCCCCGCTGTCATTAGTCTGCTCACATCACCTCCTGGGAGAAGCCTTTCTCACCTCCCTAGACAAAAGTGTGTCCACCCTACCTCCCCTGACCCTTTAGTTTTCTCCATGAGCACTTATCGTCACTGACATGATTGTGTCTTTTCACCTGTTTACCAGTCTACTGTCGACCTCGGCCCACTGTGGTGTCAGCGTGGTAAGGACAGGGGCTCTGGCCTGTCGTGGGCACGGCTGGACCTCAAAGCCTTGCATGGTGCTGGGTACACAGTGGGGACTTAATACGTATCTGTGCAATGAATGCGTAATGATGAAGCTCTGTGCCCAGAACAGGCTTAAAATAAGTTCAATTCCTTTCCTTTCCATTTGTCAGGGCCTTTTTCTCTCGCCCCCTCTCACTGACCTGGTTTCTACGCCAGACGGCACAGATGGGATGAGGGAGGCAGGAGGCTCTGTGTCTCCTGGAGCTGGAGACAGTGGGGTGGGGGGCTCCTTCCTGGCATTGCGACCCTCCAGGAGCCTGTCTCCTGCCCTCTAATCAGCGCCTCACCTACAGCTCCCAGGAGGGCTTGCTCAGGAGATAAGTTCAAAGACAACAGGAACCTGTCCTTCAACAGGCAGCAGCTGCTTGTGGGAATCTGGGAGGAAAGGCACATGGAGCGGGCGGAGGGAAAGGACTCCCGTATTCACCAGCTTCCACAGCTCTGTGAGGGCACTTTAGCAAAACTGGTAACATGGAAAACACACATGGCCTTGGAGGAACTTCTGCAGAAAACGCTTCTGCCAGTGCACAGAGGGGTTTCTTAACCTGAGCGCTAGTGCTGTCTGGGGCTGGGTAATTCTGGTCGAGGGAGCTGTTCTGTGCTTGGCAGGCGGTTTAGCAGATCCCTGCTCTTTATTCGCTAAAGCCAACAGCACACCCTCCCCCGAGTTGCGACCCCAAAATGGTCTTCAGGAGTGGCCAGTTAGCTCAGTTGGTTAGAGTGTGGTGCTAATAACACCAATCGATCCCCACATGGGCCACTGCGAGCTGCGCCCTCTTAAAATTTTTTTTTTAAATCAATGTCTTTAGGCATCACCAAATGCCTCTTGGGGACAAGCCACCCCCTGGCTGAGAACCGCTGTTCTGAGGGTCCTCTTGCTGGCACAGTGAAACCCTGGTAGCCACTGAATGCCCACAACAGGAGGCTGATACTGTAATAACGATTAATATGACGGTAGAACTAAAAAGAGGGAATGCCTTACCGCATGCCAGGCGCACCTAAGTGCTTTGTACATGGGAAGTCTGCCTCACAGCACCCCTGTGAAAGGCACTGGTGCTATTATCTCCACTTCAATGAAAAAACTAAGTCACAGAAGTGAAATGACTTGTCCCTACCAGCCAATGATCAGGAAACACAGAGCTAGCCTGGGACCCCAGGCAGCCTGGCTTCCCCACCACACTGCACACACTCAGCCTGAGAGTTAGGCAAACGCACATTCAGGTCCCTGCTCTCCAAGTCGCAGTTTCCTCGTCTGTGCAATGGGGCAGCAGGGCCTCCACCGCAGGCTCGTGGGTGCGGAGGACTCAGCACAGTGCCCAGCCCTCAGTGAGGGTCCGTCCAGTGGGCAGAGCACAGCACAGCCATCCAATGCACAAGAACCAACCTCCCTGAGCTGACACTGCCCTTCAGCATTCAGTGCGCTCACGGAACAGAACATCCAACCTGATCCTTTTCGGTACCAAACAGGTACACACCATGTCATCTCAATTCTCATGTGCGTAGTTTTTCACACGCTGACATTTCTGAGATGGACATGCGTCTCACAATTGATGGATAAATTTCATCTAAAGCTTCCTTTTCAGGAAAGCAGTTGTTCGATCAACAATGGACCTTATAGGGAACAGTGTCACAGACTGGAGGGCAAGGAGAGGTCTGTTTAATCATCACATGCAGACGGAATTGTGCCACAGGGCCCACAGGGGCAGAGTAAAGGGTACAGGAGTCAAGGTGGCCTCAGGAACCAGATGCATTTCAACCTCAGCCCTGCCACTTGCTGTGTGACCTTGGGCAAATCACTTCCCCTTTCTTTGCCTCAGTTTGCTCATCCATATATAGAAATAACACATAGTACATACCACCAAGGCTACTGTGAGGATTAAATGAGTTAATCCACACAAAGTCCTTCAGACAGAGCCCAGTATAGCAGCTGCTCAACACCTGTCAGGTATCACTATTTCTTCTGATGGGTGGACATGGGGACCTTTACTTCCTACATTACACATTTTTGTAACCTGAATTTTTACCTATTCAGACTCCTTGGTAAGAAGACGGCATTAAAGATATTTTTTTCCTCTTAAACACTACACACTCCCCCCAACTGCCCCATCTGTCTACTTGGAACAGGTAGGACTGGAAGCAGGCTGAAGATGTGGGCAGGTTGCAAAAGATACCGGGACAAGAATAAGCACCAGAGCAGATTTCCTTCTCTTCCCTGCCACCCCCCGACACCTTCCCCCTCACCCTGCCACCCAGGGCCTACAACATCCACAGAAATCATGTCAAATATTTGAGTCTGCCTGGCTGTGGGCTCCAAACATACTGAGAGCACCATGCCAAGGCCAGAGGGACCCTCCAAACACAGCATTGACCTTTTTCCTGATTGGGAACCACGTCCAAGGCCCTCTGCAGGCTCCAGGGGCCTATGTGAGGTGGCCCCTGCCTATTCCCCAGCTCATTGGTCAGCATGCTTCCCTCAACACACTTTCCTTCTCTCAGTCCCCTGAACCCTCCTTGCTTTCTCTCACCCCACGCTCACGCTAGTCCTTTTGCCCACGCTAGTCCTTCCCCACTGCTCACCCACCTTCACCTGCCAAATCCTCGTTTCCTCAGGAAAGCCTGCGCTGGGGCCCCTGCCCGAGACAGACCCTCGAAACTCAGCCTTCCTGTCTCCTCACACACTGAGCTCTCCTGAGCTCAGTCGCTCGTACAGTTCTCTAAGTAGCAGCACCTTCCCACTGACCTGCGAGCTCCACAGGCAGAGAGAGTCTGTCCTGGTCCCCACTGGGTCCCCAGCCCCACCCAGCACGGAGCCAGGCCCACAGCTTTCATTAACGCAAGGTGGGGGTGGCAAACAGAACCACAGCTTTTGAGCTCAGAGTTCTGTCAAGTGAAGATGGAACCAAAAATCCTGCATTCATTCATTCCCCAAAGATGGCTCCCGGGAGCAGTGGCAGCACTGCTCTGGTCACCAAGGGGGCAGCAGTGACCAAAACAAACTCCCTGCCCTGGGGGAGCTTACTGGGAAAGGAGGGTGGACAGGCATTCAAATAAATAAGTTAAATAAATAGGCAAGTTATACAGTATATCAGAAGTTGACAAATGCTTTGGAGAAAAGCCACCTATGGAGGACGAGGTGTTGGGAAGAGGGAGAGGCTTCTGGTTTAGTATAGGGTGGTCAGAGAAGGGCTCACTGAGATGGTGAAATCTGTGCACAAACCTGCAAGAGACGAGGCAGCCACGTGAAGACTTGGCGGAGAGCAGCACAAGGTGTTGCCTGCGTGAGACAGTCAGGAGGCGGTGGAGGGGAGTGAGGCACATAATGGCTCCAGAGGAAGCTGGGGGCCCGGCTGAGCAGGGCCTGGTAGACCACTGTAAGGGCTGTGGCTATTTCTTGTAGAGAGATGGGGAACTGCTGGCTTGAGGAGGGCGCAGCACACGAAATCCCCTGGCCCCAGTGAGGCAGGGCTTATCACAGCCTTCTCCTCCAGGAGTTATCCCAGGAGAAGCCCCATCCGCTGCCTGACGCTCTCACCACCCGGCCCACTGGGGAATCACAAGGACCCATACTTTACAGATGAGGAAACTGAGGCCCGGAAGGATTCAGTACCCAAGGCCAGGCAGCCAGGACACAACAAGAAGACTGGTTCACGCTGTCCTGAGTCGCTTCTACCTCCCTCTGCCCTTGCTCCCGAAAGACTGAGCCCCTGCCCTCCCCAGCCAGCCTGCTCTTACCATCCCTGACATCCTGCAGACCTAGGCTTCCCCCAAACACACACACACACACACACACACACACACACACACACACACAGGGCCCCTCTCGTCTGGCTGAGGGGTTCCTCCCTCACAGCCACTGCTCACATCTTCACCTGCTGCCTCCCCAGCCAGGAGCTCTGAGGCAGGGCCTGGTGGCCTGAGTCCCATCTCATCCCTAGGACATCTGGGATCAAACAGGCAGGGCCCTACACATGCCTGGAGAAAGAGCAACCCTCCCCGAAACCCTGTGAGGCAGATGCTGTTACTATCTTCATCCTTCAGAAGAGGAGCCTGAGACCCAGAGAGAACAAATCACATGCCCAAGGTCACAGGTGAGCGCAGGCAATCTAGCCAACAGAACTTTCTGTAATGATGGAAATGTGGCTACTGTGGCTAGTGTAACTAAAGAATTGCATTTTTACTTTGTTAGTTTTAATTATTTAAAATGTAAATGGCCACACATGGCTCGTGGCTAGCAGATTGGAGGTGCAGTTCTACAGAACCTCTGCTAATGGAGCCGCAGGAACCTGAAGGCAGGAGGAAGGGTGGTGGTGAGGCGAGTACCATGATGGTCACAGGAACCAGGGGCCAAGGAGAAGCCCCCAAGAGACACCATCACTCCTGAACCCTGGCCCTCTCAGCCCAGAGCCAGAGCAGGGCTCAGAGGCCCAAATGCAGGCCTGGGGCCCTGATCAGTTCACACCCTGACTACCACTTCCTTCCAGGCTGCAGAGGTCACTTCTCTGAACCTCAGCACCCTCATCTAGGAAATGGGATCTTAATACTAGCCTGATGGAGCGTATCCTTACATTATTTCAAAAGATGCTTTTTCTTAACCACCCAGGGTCGTCCTGGGGATCCAGTGGGACAGGATTCCCGCACAGCTGGGGATGAGGCCAGCACTTTGGAAGACAGGCAGCAATTACACAAAGGCCAACTCCGAAGCCAAGGGCCCGCCCGAGCCTCAGCTAGTCAGAGCGGTGGCAGTGACAGCTATGTGAATACTGTCACCACTTGGTTAAAAGGCATCATCCAGATGATTCATGACATGCCTCTATTAACTTTCTGAAAATATCACCTAAATGAAAATACACAGCTAAAAAAAGGAGACAACTTGCAGACACTACCCCAAAACACATGTTCACACCTGCCGCCACCACCCCCCAGGTTTTTGGACACTAGTTTTGAGAAGCACAGCCTTAAGGGAGCCCAGCCCTGTCTGCCAGACCTGGGCCCTGCCACCTTCCTCTCGCCCCTGCTGCAGCCACTGTTCCGACCTCATCACTGTGCCCCCACCTCAGGACCTTCCCGTGCTGTACCCGTGTGGCCCACTGCTTCCAACATTCACATTCACGGCCTCATGTCTCACCTCAGGAGCCTTCCCCAAGCCCCTTCCCACCAAGGCCAGCTAGATCTCTGTTCCCTTCCTCAACCACACCAAGTGCTATTTCTCTGCCTCCTCCCCTAAGACTGCATGCCACTCGCTGGTGTCCAGAACTACACATGGCACGTAGCAGGTACCCAATAAATTACTTGGTCAAAGAATAGAATACATAAATGACCAAAAAGAGCCAAGGCTGACTGCAGAGGCCCTTTGGGAATCAGACCCCAAGGCACGTGGTAGGGGAGTGCCTCCCACTCTCTTCCCTTCCCCGGGCTCTGGGGAAGGAAGGGGCTGGCCAAGGCCAGAGCTCCACAGGCATTAGGCAACGGAGAGAGACAGCCCATCTCCCAAGTGGGCATCAAATGAAGCTAATCGTGTCATTTCTGGGACAAGTGAGGCCTACTTTGTGCCAGCTGGGTCTAGAAGAGAAAGCAGAAAGATCATTAACATAACAGTAACGACCTCAGAAACAATGGCCATGACATTGGTCGGAGGCAGAAAAGCCAGCCTTAAAAAGCCAGACTCAACCCCAGATAGAACTGGGTTCAAATTGCACGTCTGTCACGAAACAACACTTTGGGCAAATCCAATTTCCTCCCTGGGCCCTCACGTCCTCACTGGTGAAATGAGATTAGCAGCCAGGCTCCCAGGTTATGCTGAGGATTGGCGAGAGCGCCCCGTAAAACCCCAGGGCAGTGCCTGGCACAGAGAGGCCACTCTGCGGGCTCTCAGTAACAACGCGGACTTCCTGTGTAGCTTTCTGCACCTCAGTTTCCTACCTGCAAAATGGGGGTGACTACTGTCCACCTCACAGGCTGCAGTGCGTCGGAGCTAACACACACAACGTGCTCAGAGCCATGTCTGGCCGAGCCGGGCCTCATTGATGAATGTGATCAATGTTTCTGACCAGAGCCCTCCCCACTGGGAACCTCAGTTAATTGGCCTGCCACCCCCTCCCAAGGCTCCAAACCCAAACGTGCTCTGCCAACCAGCAAGCCCAGGCTGGCTGCATCCAGAACCCCTTCTCTGCTCTCAGGTGCCCAGCCTGACGACCTCCAGCAGCAGCGGCAGCAGCAGCTTGGATTCTTCGCAGAAGGCCCCACGTCAAGCACTCTCTAACACATTATTAGTTCCCGGATTCCTCTCTACAGCCCCACTCAGCAGGGATGTTCCCATTTCAGCTGAGCAAAATACACCTGAGAGATGAAATAAGGTCCCCAGGGTTTCCCAGCAACCAAGGGAGGAGCCAGGAGCAGGGTTCACACCCAGGCTGGCTGCCCCCCCCCACCCCAGCCCGGACCACTTCGCAAAGACCCACCAGATGAAGATGACCTAAAACCAGGCTAGGAAGGTCTGGGGAGAGGGGCAAGGTCTGGGGCAGCCGCCCCAGTCCATTCGGAAAGGGCCCACGAGGTGGCAAACCAAGACAGGCTTGGATTTCTGGCCTCACCCTTAGAAACAACATCTGTGGACGAGCTTCCTGGGCAGAACAGCCAGGCTCCAGGAACTTCCTGCGGGGACCTCTGACATGTAGTCTCCCCTCAGCCAGCCCCGGCTTGCTGTCCCTTGCCTCAAGAACGCAGCACAGCTGGGCCCTGCTGTGGGTGCCGAGTTGGCAGTGGGTCCTGCCCCCCAATGGGGCCAGGCTGAGATCCCACCCCGCAGCCCTCCCACACCGACTCCTCCACTCCCTCCCTCCTGGTGCTGCTCCCAGGGCTGTCTCCCCCAGCTGGGCCTCTCACTGCTTGGCTGGTTGTCCAGAAGAGTCTGCCACGGAACCACCCCACCGTGCAGCCCAGAGGCCTGCTGGTTGAGAGCCTTCTACTGAGAGTTCTTGGGAAGGCGAAGAGAGGCCCGGGGAGGGGTGTCCCTGGATCCCCAAGAGGTTTGGAGATCAACTGCAAAGGACACTCCTTCCATCCTCCCAATCCAAGGAAATTCTGGGGACCCCAGGAGGTTTGCTCTGAGGGGTTCCAGTCCTTCCGGGAAGACACCCCAAACGGGCCTGGGAGAATCAACAGCCAGGCTCCTGCTCACTGTGCTAAACCTTAGGTTTGAGGCTCAGGTATGGGATTAGAAGCTACCCTCATTCATGGTTACCGAGTGCCTTCCTGGGCTGGGGGACTCTGGAGCCAAACTGCCCGAATTCAGAGCTTGCCAGTTTGTGGACCCAGCACAAGTTACCAAGGCTTTCCAGGCCTGTTCTCACCACTGCCAGGTGGGAATCGGAGCTGATTCCTCTTCCGTCTGAAGGGTCTTCACACAAGTCCTCCCAGGGCTCCTTCATTGCACTCCAGTCTCTACCTACACATTGCCTCCTCCCGGAGGCCCTCCCTGATCATCCCAGATAAAACATACTAATATCCCCACTCTCTTTCTCCTGATCCCCATTCTCTTTGCTTTTATAACATTGATCTTGACTTGATGTCCTATCATAGGCTTATTTACTGGGTAACTGTCTCTGCTAGAAGGTAGGTCCACAGGCCTAGTCTTCTAAATTCTAGAGCAGTGCCAAGAATGGCATAGGCCCTCAGGCACAGAAGCTGAGCTCGGAAGGCAGATTCAGCAAGTGTTTTGTTTTGTTTTTAATCGGGTATTACTATTACTACTGTTCTGCACTGTTACTTGATATTAGCCCAGCTATTTGGGTTGGGGAGAGTAGGAAGCAAATCAGCCCATTGACCCCTCCCCCCATCTGTCCCTAAAGGGAACAGCCATGAGCCCTGGGGAACACGGTGTGAAAACCACAGAGGAGGGAGGCAACCATCAGGCTTTTGCAGTTTCTAAGGCAGAGATTCTACTCAAGAGGGAAGTGGCAGGCCTGTGAAACTCCCTGACCACCTCTAAAACCTACCCCCAGCCCAGGCCTGAGAACCTCTCTTATGGAAAAAGGTACCTGCTAAAACCCTAAATCGGACCCAAGTTGCTCCTTAGGCCGGACTGCAAGGCTCTGAGTAGCCCAGCCCTCGGCCACCCCCACCCCTACCCCCTCTCTCTTACCCTGTCCTTGCACCTCACCAAGCTCTGTCCTCCCTGTGACTTTTGTACTGTGCCCCCCCCACACACCCCAAGGCTGTTTGTTCTCCTGTCTCCTTGTCAATGCGGAATCAGCTCAAAGGCCTTCCTGACAGCCCAGCTAAAGACGCACCAGTGATTTTAATTCACTGCCTAGCCCCTCCCTTTCATTTGGCCCTCTTTTAGTAAACCAGTTTAGGGTTTGTCTCCCTCAGCTCCATGGGGGTAGGTCCTTTGTCAAGTGCACCCTGTATCTCCAACACCTGAAGCAATGCCAGGCATGCAGTAGGTGCTCAACAAATGGTGGTGGATGAACGAAAAACTTTCCTCAGCTCTGCAATGGCTTTGGGATCAAATCTAAGCTTCTTGACCAGGCCCGGCAGGCTCTGCACAGCCTGGCCCGACTCTATGAGCACTTCTCCAACTCTCCCTGCCCACCCTTCCGCCTCAAGCCTTCAAAAGGGCTGTTCCTAACCTGGGTCAAGGCCATTCCCACTACTCCTGGGGACTGTGATGGAAATACAGTAAAAACATGTATCATGTATAGGAAGAGGGTTTAGCAGAGGCTGACATCTGGAAAGGAGCTGGACTTTTGACCTCTGAGGGGCTCCGGGCAGCAAATGTGTGGGAGAGTGAGAAGACCTGGGTGCTGCATTTGCCAGTTTTTCTTTGGCTTATACATCCCTCCCACTCCAAACCCTCATCTGGAAAATGGAGATGCTAATTTCAGCCCTGCCCTCCTCCTGGTGTTATCCGTCAAGGCTCTGTAACCTGGAAAGGGCCTTCAAAATCCCAGCAGAATGTGAATCACAATTGCTAACATATCCTAGGGCTTACCACGTTGGGCATTCTTCTTAAATGTAGTGAGAGCAAGAAACGTTTACTGGAGGCTTACTGTTATGCCTGCCCAGTTATAAATACTTTTCACAAATGAGCCCATTTAACCTTCACAATAACCTATCAAGGGAGAATTATCATCATTCTATGACACAGATGATGAACTGGGCCCAGAAGGGTAGAGGAACCTGCTCAAGGTCACACAGCCAGTAAGTGGAAGGGATGGATTTGAACCCCGTGCTCTGAATCACTTCTACGCAGTTCTTCATGGAGATTAGATACCAGGACACCAGATTCCTGGATACTGGCTGGGCCGGGCTGGGCGCCTGGATAGCAGGACACCCAAGAGGACTAAGGGTAAGGGGTAGGGAAGGGTGGATGCCCTTGGGACTGCTGACTGGGCATTCACACAATGCCAGCCACCATTCGAGGAGCTTCTCATGGATTAACTCAATCCTCACAACAGCCCAATGCGGGTACTGTTCTGAGCCCACTGCACAGAGATGAACACTATGGCCCAAGGTCACACAGCCAGAACGTGAAAACACAAGAACTTGCATGCATGCCCACTACACCATCCTTGAGCAGAGACTTCTACCACAGGTAGAAGCTGTGTCACCCTCTGCATATCGCTCTTACTATCTTCTCCGGGCTCCCCGAACACACTCTGCCCCAGGTTCAAAGATGCCCTGGCCCAACTCAGGATAGACCAAATTTCATCAGCAAGCCCAGAAGTGCTGGGCTGGCTGCCCGCAGACATGCTCACAGCACTCCTAGGCTCTGGGGACAAGAACAAAATGCCCATAGGTGCAGCTGGCAAGGTGCAAGGCAGGGGCTTTGCGGTGACAGAGACCCACTCCAGCTTGGGACTCAGTGAGCAAGGAGTACATGACACCAGAGACAAGCTAACATGCATTCAAACCCCAGGCTGGCCCTCTAAGTCTGGTAAACCTAGGGCAAGGCAATTCCTATTCTGAGCCTCAATTTCTGGCTCTGCAAAATGGACAGAAACACCATGTCCACCTCTGGGTGCGAAGAAACCACCTACTTGTCGACAAGAGGTACAACTTTGAGGTGCAACGTTGACAGGGGCTCACAGCTTTACCACTTCTTGCTGTGAGACCTGGGGCAAATCATTTCACTTCACAGCAAGTGTCAGTTTCTGCACCTGTAAAATGGGTATCACACTTCTCTCTGCCTCATAGGGATCTCCAAAAGGGGCACAACCTTACCCACCCCATAGGGCTGTTTTGAGATTTCCATGAGGTCTTGTATGTAAAAGGCCTGTCACATGCCTGACATATGGTAAATGTTCAATAAAAACTGGCTATTCACCAGCTCTGGAAATAATTTGCCTCTATGTGCCTCAGTTTCCCCTTCTAAAACAGAATATCATAACAGTACCTATGGTTCTAGGATGTGTTCAGCAACTTAATCCACGTGAAGCATTCTGAACAGCACACAGAATGCATTCAATAAATGTCAGCCATCCATCTCACAATTGTTTTTATTGCTGCTGTTAACCCCATCAGGCAAACCCTCTAAAACTGGCAGGAGACCAGAAAAATAAACCCTTAGTGGAGAAAAACTGTAGAGCCACCATGGCCTCACAGGGATCTTTTTCTCCAGGAACCACAACTCACAGGAGCCAGTCAACGTGGACGCTGATGCCGTGGACCAGAAGCGACCATCTGTCCACTTTGACCACATCATCAGCCCATGTTAGTTGGGTCAATCAGGGACCGCAGCCAGCCCTCTGGGAACTCCAGACCCAAGGCAAAGGTTACTGGGCAAGCCAAGGTCATAAGCTGGCCTGGAGAACAGGGACAGTGGCCTCAAATCTGGGGCTGGCTGCTCCAAGCATCCACCCAAAGGCCACGGTGAGAAACCAGATCTGTGGGGAATCTGGCTGTCCCAAATCCTTCAGAGCAGTTTTCCTCCCTGGGTCGGGCTGGCACCCCCACCCAAGTCCCCTTGGCCTATGCAAAGAGGAACAGCTGGGAAAACAGTGCTTAGCGTCACTGCCGACTAATGGTGAGGCCAACTGTTATCGCCTGATGGGGAACGTAAACATGATGGGCAGTTGGGACTGCTAAGCCAGAGAGACAAGCAGCCTCAAGGAGAACAGAGGGGCCTGCGGTGGCTGATGCCTGGCCCCTTCACACCCACCACCAACCAAGGTCAGGCCCACAGGTCTGACTTAACTCCCCATGCTTCTCTGGGAGGGGAAGAGGAACAAGGTTGCACGGCAGCCCATGGAGCACCTCATTACTCCAGTCTAGACCCCTTGCTGAGTCCAAGCAGCCTCCAAATCAGAGGAAGGGGCTCCTCAGAATCCCAAGCATCAAGATGTCCCCAGCCACCTTGTCATAGGAGAGGCGTCCCTCCAAACGCTCCTTCCTCCCAAGTCTTAAGCAGGACCCGGAGCGCACAGCTCCTAAAATCCAAGCTCGATAACCCTTCCGTTCCCTAAACGGAGGAAAGCTCAAAACACTGCAAACACTGGCTTCTAAGACATCTCACCCTCCCCAAGGAAAGAAAGACTTGCCACAGAGGTGTCACACACATCTTAAAATACGGTGTAATCCCATGAAAGGGTTCTGGGGTAAACAGCAGCCCAGTGTCCGCCCAGTTTCCCCTCAAAGTCACTACGTTCAATAAACGGTGATCCTCCCTTCAGCTCAGCGCAAACCCCAAGCCCCACCCCCCAAGCTTGGGAGGCAGAAGCCCCTCCTCATCACTTGCACTACAGCCCTCCTAAAATACTCCCCTGAACACCCACGTGGGCCTGTCCCGTCCCTCAAAAATTATAAACTTAACAGCCCTCCTCCTTTGATGTAGCGTTCTCTGTGTTCTAAGGATGGCTCCCCCCAGTGGTATAACCCAGACGGCACTCCCCCGGCCACACTCGGTACAGCTCCCTCCCCAGAAGCCCCCACCTCGCTCAACGAATTATAGGAACTGCTCCCACAGCCCCAAGTAGGTACAGCCCCCTACACTGGGCAAGGTGCGCCCCCTCAAGGGCTCAGCGCTCGCCCGCCGGGCGCGTTCTGCCTGCCCGCCCCGTGGGCTCAGCCCGCCCCACGCACATGCTGGGGTCCGCGCCCCCAGCCCTTCAGTGGTACGGTCCTCGCACTTTGGAAGCCCCTCGCCGCTTCAGTGGTACGGCCCGCCGCCCCCGGCCCCTGAGGGTTAGAACTACCACCCCCGCGCGGCCACCCCCACTCAGTCCCGGAAGGGGGGGTTCGAGGACCGCGGTCCCCGCCCGGCCGGCACTGGTGGTACGGCCCAGCGCGGCACTGCGGGGGGTCCGGACGCGACCACCGCGGGGGGGGGCCGCTCGGGGACACGCGCTGGCGCACTCACCTGTCACCGGCGGCCGCCCAGCCTCTCCGGCGGGGCTCTACTCCCGCCCATCGCCACGCTGCGCTTGGTCCCGCTCCTGTGTTTCCTGGCTGCAGTGGCGGCGGCGGCGGCGGCAGAGGCGGCGGCAACGGCAGCAGCGGCGGCGGCGGCAACGCCTTCTCCGAGCCAGACCCAACGGCTCGCGCGGCGCGGCCCCCCCGCCCCCTCCCCCCAGCCCCCGCTTACCGCCCCCTCCCACCCTCTGGCCGGAAATACCGCCTTCTCCTGCCACAAACAGGAACTGACGCAAAAGCGAGAGTTGGCCTCGGAGAGCGCTAGAGCGCACGCGCCAGGAAGGGGCGAAGGCGGACTCGGAGCAGGGCGCCTGCGTACAATAGACAAGTTTGGGCCGGTGTTGGTTAGGGATGGGCCTCGCGCAGGCGCCGGACGGAAAGAAGAGATGGGAGTGAGCAGGCGCAGTACGACCCTGACTGACGCCCGCTTTCCCTAGAGGCTGGTCGCAGTGATGTTTCCCGGCAGCCCCTGGTCCTTATTTACATACGCTTTGATCTCGTTTTTCCCGGGTCTGGCTTTTCCTCCCAGGTTCCGAAAGCCCGTGAAGAGCCCTGGACCTGGAGGCAGCAGGGGTTGCCTTTTCAGTATGTTCCTCATGGTTGAGCTCAGGCTCTGAAACCACACAAAGCCAGCTTTGCATTGTCTTCCTCGCGACTGGGCAGAAGGCTCCACCGTTTTTTTCTGTGCCTCAGTATCCACATCTGCAAAATGGAAACGATCATACCTGCGTCACTAGGCGATTGCACTATTTTATGTAAACAGAACAGTTTATGTCAATTAGACATCCTCGGACTCCAAAATATTCGTATCTGTTTATCGTATATATGCAATTAAATATGGGATATAACTTTTTTATGGGGTAACTTGGGCCTTCAAAGGCCTTAAAATCACCCGACAAGAAAAATTTTGCACACATCCTGGCCCAATTTATTAGCTGGTGAACTAAACAGCTGTGAAACATCTGGCTCCCAGTCCCTTCTCTCGAAAGGCTTGGGTGGGGCTTGTTAGCTTATGAATTTGGGTTCCAGTATGCCACACGGCTTGGCAAGTATGTATTGGTTAGTGCATACTTTTTCTAGAAGGCCTGGCTGGGAGTTGAAGAATGCTGGGTCCACCTAAGTCTTTGAGAGTGTGTCTGGCAGATGCTGCTCAGGGGTGGGCTTTAGATTCCCCGTACGTGAACCTAATGCTGGAACTAGCCCTTAGCTAATGAATGGGTTTCCAGCTTGGAACTTGCTGCTCTGTATTTCTAATTCGTCGTCTTGCCCCATCACAGTGTTGGTAACTCTGACCATTGCCTCCCCTACCACAGCCCTGGCCATTTTAGAGTCTCAGTGTCTGGTGACAGGTCTGTCTCCTTTGCTGCACAGAGAGCCCCAAGAAGGAAAAGACCAGGACTGTCTCAGTCATCACTGCGTATCTAACTGCCCAGTAAAGGCCTGGCAGAGCGGGCCCTTGGGGAATATTTGTTTCACCCTTCTGCTCTAATCTAGACTCAAGGTTACTGTGGCCTACCCTCTTCTTTCCTCTTCATGCTGAACAGCTCACAGTCTATCCCTACCTCAGGTCTTCCTGGTGACTGCAATCCCTGCCCCTCCTAGGGTAAAGGATGGAGTATCTCACTGAAAGCTCCCATGTGCTTGTGTAGAAACTCCCTGGGACACTAGTAATGGCTTTCAAACTATTTTAAGGCCTGGTACACACATATGGGTACTTACAGTA
The DNA here is from genome assembly GCF_964194185.1 of Rhinolophus hipposideros. Taxonomy (NCBI): domain Eukaryota; kingdom Metazoa; phylum Chordata; class Mammalia; order Chiroptera; family Rhinolophidae; genus Rhinolophus; species Rhinolophus hipposideros. The sequence continues at coordinate 38,831,392 of NC_138067.1, forward strand.
TAATGAAACAAGTGTTATGAAATTCTATTTACTCTTACGTATGATGCATTCTAACATTTAATTTTTTTCAGTGCTGTTTGAGACCCGGCTGAATTGATTTCCTGACCCATTAATGGGTCGTGCCTTGCAGTTTGAAAAACACTAGTCTGGGGGGTGAACAGCACTCACTGGCTTTGGAGATGGACAAGCCCTAGTTCTACATATGCCTTTCCTGTGTCATCAAAATAACTTCACTTCTCTTAGCCTGCTTTTCCTCGTTGCAAAATGTCAATCGAATTTATTTAGCAATTGTTAAGAGGCCGGGTTCTTTTAACACCGTCCCACCAATGCTGTCAACACCCTCTGGGAGGTTAGTGCAGCAGTATTTGTCCCAGAACAAGTTAGCGGTAGGATTTGAACCCTGGCAGTATCGTATAAGAGCCTGTACTTTGAACTCATATCATGCAGGAAAGTATTGGCCCTATTTTTGTCCCGTGTTGCTTCAGCAAACCACTTAATTATCTTTTGGGGGCCTCAGTCTCTCAATTTCCACATCAAGGGTGATTGAGGAGAAAATTCCCTAAAACCCCAAATTGTTCTCTACCCTCTAATCTGTTCTGTGAACTCCCCGCCCATAACTATAAATATGGGCTGCCCATGCATTTTTCTGGGGAGAAGGACCGGTAGCTTCTCATCATGTCTGCTCAAAAGCCTAGATTCAGAAAAAATGATTTAAGAATCCTGCCCTGAGGGACGGAGAGGGCATCTCCTCAAAGCCCCCTTCTGTCCCCAGGTAGCAGACGGCAGCCCCTGGAGGCCATTTCAACCCTTCTCACAGAGGTTGGGTTCCCAGCGGTGACTGGACAAGCTGCATGGACCAGCTCTTAGAATTCCCAAATGGGGAGGTTTCTACTCCATCCCACAAGGGCTGAGGGTCTATCCCAGAGAGTGGTGGCGGTGGCCATGAGGGCAGGGGAACCTCCTTGCCACATGGGCAATTAGGAAATGAAAGCAGAAGGAATCCGAATTCTCCCTTTCTTCATCCTAAGCAGAGTGTTTTCAGGGGAGAAAGTCCACAGCATTAATCCGATTCTCAAAGAAGTCTGACACCACTTTTTAAAAGTTTTTATTTAAAAGGGTTTCCCACATTATACAGAAATGTTGAAATAATATTTTTGACTCCCCAGCCAGAAGTTACTAAACCCCACCCTAGATGCTACTGTGTTGGGAAGATCCTTTTAGAGTCATTTTAAGTGTCTGGCAGAAGTACAGATGAACCTCAAGGATTCTATAAATGTTAGTTCCAATTTTCTTTTTATAAAATGTGTTTCTTTCAAAAGTTGTAATAGAAGACACCATGCCTATTCAATATTTTAACACGTAGGAGATTCCAAAAATGTTTCCGTGGTCATGCTAGGCTACTGCACTTTGGGGCAGACTTTGAAATGAAGCTTTTTCTCCCCTCGGTAAAATTGAACACCTTGTTGATCTGCTCAGAACACATAGATGGCTTCCCATCCCACGTGGAATAAAAGCTAAAAGCCTCACCACTGCCTTCAGGGCTCTCTGTGAGCTGCCCCTGCCCATATTTTAACTTCATTTCAAGCTACTCTTGCCCTTGACCACCATGTGCTAGACACACTAAGCTCTTTTCTGCCCCTCCAGAAAGACGAGATGTTCCCACCTCAGGGCCTTTGTATCTGCTGTTCCTCATGCCTGAGCTGTTCACCCCAATCCTGATCTTTGCATGACTGGCTCCTTCTTGTCTGTCGGAACTCAGTTCACATATCACCTCTTTAGAGACTTTCTCTGACCATCCTACGTCCAAAAGAGCTGCCACTATCTCTTTAGCATACCCGAATCCCCTACCTAGCAGTTAACGCTAAAGAATATTTTTGTAGTTTATTTTGTAACTGTCTTCCACAAACCAGAATATAAATTTTCCCATGAGGGCAAAGATCTTGTCTTGGGCACCACTGTTTCCCCAGCCCCTAGAACAATGTCTGCCACATAGTTGGGGCTTGGGGAATCAATAAATATTTGTTGACTGATTGTAGTTTTGATTAGGCAGGGGAAAGCTCTGTACTGAGGTGAATTTTACTTCAGGTCTGAACTTGTGTACTTAGAAGTCTCTGTAAGGCCTATTTTGCAGAAGTAAACATAGGCCCTGAGAGGGGAAGTCTCTTGCCAAACATCACACAGCCAGAATATTGCGGCACCTGGATGCATTCCCAAGGAAGTCTCAGGCCAACCTCACACTTTTTTCCGCTGCACTGGACTTCACCTGTGTGGGTCTAGATTTGAGATAGCAACATGTCGTATTATGCTAAGTTAAAGTATGTGGATTTGAAACAGCAACATACTTAAAACAGAGTTTCCCACATTATGAAGAAAAAGACATAATATGAATATCACTCCTTTTATGTCACCAAGAAGGGCATCAATGATTTCACAGTTGCCCAACAATGTGATTTATAAACGCTATTCAAGCTATTGCCACAAGGTGGCGCCACACGCGCTGGCCATCCTCGCTGGAACCCTGCTGACCAGCAGGCATCAAGATTCCCGCAGCAAGCTGGGGGGCTTTTGTGTGGTTACTTAAAAGGAACTGACACGACTCCTAAAAGCAACACATGGTCGGGAATTGATTCTGAGCCCGGGGCGAAATGGCAATAAGGAACATTATTGAGACAATGAAACTGCGGGTTAGATAAGAATATTGTAACCATGTTAAATTTCTTTAACACGTTTTTAATAGTTGTACTGTGCTCATGAAAGAGAATGTTTTTGTTCTTGGGAAATACACACTGAAGTATTCCATGATAAAGGGGCATTATGTTCTCCAACTTAACTCTCAAATGGTTCAAAAACACAACCCACGTGTATATACGCTTATAGAGGGGAAGGGGAAAGGAGGGAATAAGACAAATGAGCAAACAATTGGCAGATGTGGACAAATCGTAGACAGGAAACCCTCGTATTATTCTTGCTACTTTTCTATAAGTTTATAATTATATAAAAATAAAGAGTTACCCAATAGGCGCTTTTTTGTAGCCTATGAGAATGTCATTAACGGGTTCTTTATGTGGTGGTACTAATGCTGGTGCTGAATATCTTCCCTGAAAATCATCCATTGCAGAGATAATGTTAGATAACAACACTGTGCCAGGCACTGTTTGAATTGATTCATTTGATCCTCATAGTCATCCTGTGAGGTAGGTGCTACTATTACTCCCATCTTAGTGAAAAGGAAACTGAAGCACAGAGAGGTTGAGTCACTTGCCCAAGATCACACAGAGACAGAGCTCAAGCTCTTAATCATAACAGACCATCAAGAAGGCCAAACGATTGCCAAGACATGCAATGCTGGTCACTTAGGAGCAAGAACAGTACTAAATATGAGGGGGCAGAAAGGCATATTTAGGGGAACATTTTGGAACAATGAATGTAGGTTTATGTGCTCTGAACACCTGCCTCAACCTGACATCAAATCTATGCAAAAGTCCGTCTTGAATTATGCAAAAGTTGAACCAAAACAAAATAGGGAAATAAAGTGGCCACCAATTCCGATGTGGTTGAACCTGCTAAACATTAACACTGGAGGAAGAATTAGAATGTTCTTCAAACAACTCTGATTATTCTCTATATTTACTTTTAAATACACAAGTGGCATAAATTTAAACTTATAAAACACAGGTACATTCCCTTTGCCCTAGGTATTTACCCTGTGGATATGTTCACACGTGAGCAAAATGTCATGTACACAAGAGGCACTGTGTGTGACAGAAAAAGACTTGGAAACCACCTAAGTGTCCATAATAAGGGACTGGTTCAATAGATCAAGGTACATCCACACAAGGGAACACTATGCAGTTACTTTAAAAGGAAGCTTTTTCCAACAAGCACATTAAAAGATGTTAACATCATTAGCTATCAGGGAAATGCAAATCAAAACCAAAATAATATCATTTACACCTGCTAAGATGGCAATAATCTAAAAGGCAGATAATGTGTTGGCGAGGATATGGAGAAATCGGAACCCTCACACACTGCTGGTGGGAATGTAAAACGGGGTAGCCACTTTGGAAAACAGTCCAGCAGTTCCTCAAATCGTTAAAAATGGAAGTAACGTACGACCCAACAATTTGACTCCTAAGTATATACCCAAGAAAATTGAAAACATATGTCCACACAAAAACTTGTTCACGAATGTTCATGGAGGCGTTATTCATAATAGCCCAAAAGTGGAACCAACCCAATGTCCACCAACTAAATAAACAAAATGTGACATATCCATACAATGCAATATTCATCAAAAAAATTAATGAAGTATTGATACATGCTACAACATGAATGAACCTTGAAAACATGCTAAGTGATAGAAGTCAGACACAAAAGGCCTCTCCTATTGTATGATTTTGTCTATATGAAATGTCCAGAAGAGGCAAATCTAGAGACAGAAAGCACATTCGTGGTTGCCAGGGGTTGGAGAGGGAGGCAGAGTATGGGAAGATTTGGGGAATGATGGTTAAGGAGTATGGGGTTTCATTTCAGGGTAATGAAAATGTTCTAAAAAGTGGTGATGGACTAACAACTCTGTGAATAACTACAAGCCACTGAATTGTGCACTTTAACTGGGTGAATTATCTGATATGTGAATTATATCTCAATAAAGTGGGGTTTTTTTAAAACACTTTTTAAGTGGTTGATACTGACATTCCTACAGCAGTATACATACATTACTCCAAATCTTCCCCAACATTGAAATTTAAATTTTTTGCCAGTCTACTGGGCACAGAACAGTCTTAATTGTATATATCCCTTTGTGCTTTTGAATTTTGTACTGTGTGCATGAGTTAATCCCAAATAAACACTTTTCAGATTACATTTTTTTAAAAAGGAGGTGTTGCCCCAGTAGCAACGAGCACATCTCATACCGAGATCTTGGTTCCTAATACCACTCTACAGTAATAGGAACCGGACTCCTTGGGAAAATGGCTGATTCTAGGACCAGGGCAGGAAATATACAAGGTGAGTCCGAAGTATCTGTAGTGCCAGAAAGCAATGATGTACCAAAAACAAAACAAACAAAAATCCACTACGCAATAATGGAGCTACGTCAAAGGGACACAGGAGCCAACTGAAAGATTACCCAGTGGCCAAAGCTGGAATAATGTGAACAAAATAAATAAAGCAGCATTGGATTAGAACCCAAATATAAAATAAATATCCATGAGTTCATACTGATTTAAAAAAATGATTGTTAATAAATAGAAGGGGGAGCCGGCCGGGTGGCTCTGGCGGTTAGAGCTCCATGCTCCTAATTCCGAAGGCTGCCGGTTCGATTCCCACATGGGCCAGTGGGCTCTCAACCACAAGGTTGCCAGTTCAACTCCTTGAGTCCCAAGGGGACGGCAAGGGATGGTGGGCAGTGCCCCCTGCAACTAAAATTGAACACGGCACCTTGAGCTGAGCTGCCGCTGAGCTCCCGGATGGCTCAGTTGGTTGGAGTGCGTCCTCTCAACCACAAGGTTGTCAGTTCGACTACCGCAAGGGATGGTGGGTTGTGCCCCCTACAACTAGCAACGGCAACTGGATGAGCTTGACTTGGCAAAAAAAAAAAAAAAAGGCCTGGAAGTACACACTGTTCCCCAATAAAGTCCTGTTCCCCTTCCCCAATAAAATCTTTAAAAAAAAACAAAACTGCTTTAAAAAAATAATAAATAAATAAATAAATAAATAAATAAATAAATAAATAAATAAATAAATAGAAGGGACCAATCTCCCTCGCAGAAGAATTCCAAATCATTTATGTTGGTACTTTGCCCTTAAGGAGTTAGAGCATGAGCCCCAGATTCCTTGCGTGTAGGCCGCTCAGAGTGATTTCGTTTCAAAGAGCCCAGTATGGAAAGAAAAAGAAGAACAACTTTACGGTGGAGAAACCTGACAAATAGTAGGTGATCAAGGTTAACATAAACAGTCATAAATCATGTTGGCAATATGTACCCTAGATATTTAACAAAATGGCACTTTATCTCTGAGCTCTTTTTCTGAACAACACACAACCCCAGTCTAATCAAGAGAGAAAAACACCAGATAAATCCAGATTGAGGGACATCCCATAATATACCTGACAAGTATTCTTCAAAACTGTCAAAGTCACCAAAATCAAGTCTGAGAAGCTGCCACAGCCAGGAGGAACCTAAGGAGACATGACAACTCCTTATTTGTCAACATATTTGACAACATAAACGTAATACGGTATCCCGGGACAGAAAAAGATGTTAAAACTAAGGAAATCTGAACAACTACGGACTTTAATGTATCCTTATTGGTTCATTAATTGTAACAAATGCTATCACACTAATGTAGACTCTTAATAGGGAAAACTGAATATAGGGTAGATGGGAACCCTGTACTAAGCACACTTCTCAATCTCTGTAAATCTAAAACTGTTCTAAAAAATAAACTGTTCCTGTTTGAAGTTTGCGAAGGCTTGGTTTGCAGTTCAAGCAGGTCAAATTCAGTGTATATAAATGTCAGCCCATCAAAGGCAGGGCTATAGGAGCAGCGTTCATCAAAGCCAGCTCAGATCCCAAAGGAGGGAAAAGAGGAGTCACTATCACTGTAGCCTAACTCCTGGCCCATCTCTCGGCACCGGGTTCAGGCACTGGAGGAAGTGGTGGTGGGGCTGGCCTGGGTCCTGGCTACTGCCACAGGCACTGCAAGTTCCCATCTTGCTTTGCATTCACTGGTGGAGCTATCAGTGGAGGTGACGTGTCCGGAGGTGACCTCATCCTAAGACCACATCCAAACAGAATCATCCACCGGGACTGGCTCACATCTGTCTCTGTGATTTAGCATGAGCCCTGGGCTCACTTCCCCTCCATTTCCACATCTGTTTATGCGATGAGAATAGGAAATCCCTGACTTTCCTGGGGATACCCTGACCCTGAGGATTCAACAAGTCCATCAACTCAGCAAAGCACGGATTTAGTACTTCCTGGCACAGAGGGGGTGGTTAATGTTAGCTCTTAGCAGCCCCTGACTCGCTTCCTCCAGCACTCTCCAATTAGACAAGTCCAACTGCTCTTAATTCCTTTGTGGAATGGGGTTATAAATGTGTAAATAAACCATCTGAAGAATGCCAATAGTCTTAGGGGAGAGCCTAATTCAGATTAGCTATTGACCCAATATTAGTATTTTAACTGATTATCATTGGAACTTTCCAAATTCACCCCTGAACAAGGTTATCCACTGTAGCATTGCTTGTAATAGAAGACACTGGAAGCAACTTGAATTCCCTACCAAAAGGACTAAACAAATTAAGCTATTAATATGTGTTGTATGTGTGTACTATGTTTTCTGCGTGTGCGCACATGAGGATACCAACACACACACATACACACACCTCTGTAAGGATTACTCAAGACACTGGTAACACTGGTGGCCTACGAGGAGGGAACTGGGGGACAAGGAGACTCAGGAAGAAACTTTTCACTACAGATCCTTTTGTATCTTTTGCATTTTGAAACGTGTATTACTTATGCTCAAAAATGTTTACGAGAACCAGATTAAAAGTAATGCACCTCTGCAGGTCACAGCTATTAGGGTTGATTTGGAGCAGTCACCAAATGAAATGGGTGGCATACTGGGGCTCGAATGGCTGCAGCGGAGGAGGAGTCCAGCTTAGTGGCAAGATGGGGCTTGACTCTCAAGGCGCTGAGGCACCCAGAGCTGCCAATGCTTCGGAGGGCAAGTTGATGGGGTGGGGAATATAGGTAACTCTAGAAAATCCAAAACCACCCCCCCCCCATTTCCAAATGGACCGTTTCAAATCTGCAATCAAGGTAGCACAGGGTAGGGGTTAAGGGGTCAGGGTCCCGGTCAGCTCCCTCACACCCACCTCAGTCCTGTCACTTGCCGCCTAGGGGAGTCTTCAGCAGTTTACTCCCCTTTGAGCCTCTGTAAAGAGCAATAGGGACGAGTCACACAGGTAAGCCCTTCAGCCTAAGTGCGCCATACCTGTGTTTATATCATTGTAGTTCCTATTGCACATCAAGAAATTACCCTGTGCTCTTAAATTTAGTAATTGAATGCTTCCAATTAACTCTAGCAGTTGCTAAAATTATCCATGGAGGGGAACCTGAAGAAATTATTAGAGTTAAAAAGCAGTAAGGAAAGTGCGTTTGCATTGAGCTCCTCCTTGTGGCTCAGACATGAAAGCACAGCCTCTGGAGTCTTCGTGACATTGTCATCATTTGCTGTCCTTCCTAGGTCCAACCCAAGGCTGTCCCGCCAGGGTCTAGCCGGGGCCCTCCCAGGACTGGGGTCTCTGGCTGCTCTCTCTACCACTGTTGCTCGTACTGAAACCTTCACACCCAGGCTCAGTGCTTGGGCCACTGCCTGACACAGGGGCCTCCCATTATGACATTATGGAAAAACTAAAAATAAATTATCAGTTTGGGAAGACGAAAGCAGTTCTGGAGAAGGATGGCAGTGGTGATTATATACAATATAAATGTGCTTAATGCCACTGAACAGTACACTTAAAACTGGTTAAAATGGTAAATTTTACATTATGTATATTTTACCACAATAAAAATAAAAATGAATGAGGTCTAATGTCATCTTCACCTACACTTAGCTCTCCTCCAAACCCCCCACCGCTCCTTGGTAATCTCATCAGACCTGCTCTATGAATGGAAAAAGAGCCCCAAACTCCCTCCTGTGTCCTCTCCTCTCTGCTCCTTTCTGGCTGGTAACGCCAGCCTTTGGCTTTGAACACAGCAGCACCCTGAGCACCCCCCCCCTCACGCTCCTGCCCTCCCCCCCAGCCTCAGCAGCCTGCTCACACCTCAGCCAACATGGGGAAAGCCCAGTGCCCTCCCCCTCCACACTCCCCCCCTCCCTGGCCTCCCAGGCTCCACAAACAGCACATTCCTTCCTCTAGAGCAGGGGTGTCCAAACTTTTTTCAACGTTTTTTACCAAGGGCCATATGCGGTAAAATACACAAACAGCCGGGCCACTTGCTCGAGGTAAAGTACGTACGTATTGCCTCACCTGGTTTATTTAAGTAAACTAAATATATTTTTGGAATTTGCTGCGGGCCAATTAACAATGGATTGCAGACCGCAGTTGGCCCATGGGCCGCAGTTTGGACACCCCCGTTCTAGATGCTCGTCTCCCGTCTAGGTGTGATCCATGCTTCCTATCCTCCCCTCACCCCAACTTCCAATCCATGGAACGTCCTGTAGCTCCACTGAACCCCAGGCCACCCACTTCTCCCCAGAGCCAACCCTCCTTTCTCACCTGGGCTTCTTACGTAGCTGCCTCCCTGCTCCACCCGTGCCCTCCCAACAATGTATCCCCCTCACAGGGCCACAGCCATCTTCAGAAAAGGCAACTCAGATCATTACTCGCCTTCCATTAAGCCCTCCCACACTCCTCAATGCTGAGGATGATGTCCAAATTCTTCAGCCTGGGTCACTTGCTTCTGGCCCACCCACCCCACATGTGCTGGAGGACAGGCCCCTCGCTGGCTGGTCAGCCACAAACTGGCCACCTCTGCGTTTCTTGTTGTACCTCAGGCCTTTGCCCAGCTGTTTCCTTTGCCTGAGAGCGCTCCTCCTGAAATTCACGTAGGCTTCTCATTCCCATTTCAGCCTACCTGCCACCTCCTCCGAGAGGCCTTCTTACCCCCAATATCTAAAGAAGCTCTGGTCACTTTTGCTCACTGCCTGCCCATCTCCCTGGCTAGAGCCATGTGGGCAGGGGCTTGTCTGCCTCGCTCACAGAGGGGTCCCCAGCTCCCAGAACAGGCCTGGCACAGAGTAGAGGCTGGGCAACAAGTAAGTGAAAAGCAAACCCACAGGAACCCACTGCCTCCAAATGGAGCCTGCAATTTGGAAAGCCGCCAACAGGGAGAGTGACAGAAACAGGTGACATCTGTGGAGGCGGAAGGCAGTAACACAAATGCAGCAATTTGCTGAGGGGCGGGGGAGGCCCCACTGAATGGTGACTGTGACTAGCACTCCCTTGGGCTCGGGACCTGGAGCAGAGACATGGCCCACGTGTGTGCAGGGAGCTTGACCTTCAGAGGCAGAGCCCAACCTTTCATCACCCCTCCCTCCCCACATTGTGCTTTGTGTGAAAAACAATCCTGTGACTCACCTTGAAGGAGGGGAGGGAAACAATTTGAAAGTCACAAAAATATATTAAAATAGCTGTTTTCTTCTCTCTCAGCACTGGCCTCCCTTCCCAGTGCCCCTGCCCGCCACCCGGAACGGCCTTTCAAATAAAAAGATGCCCAGGGCAGGAAGACGGAGGTGCCCCGTTGCAGCCCAGGGTCTGGGAAGGTCCCTGCAGCCTGGGAGCGAGGGCAGCTAAGTGTCTCTACAGGCTCGACGCCACTGTCGACGAGGCGGCCGCGGGGAGGCCGGTGGTGCAGGAGGGTCAGGCAGGATGCAGCGGACCATCGGGCCTTGCCACAGGGACAGAAAACAGAAGAGAAATGAACAGAGTGATGAGAGGGAGAGGCAGAGAAGTTAAAGCAGTTGGGTGGGAGGGGATGCCAAGGAGCGAAGGGAGGGCAGTGGGCAAGGTCGGGGATAAGGGAGCCCCTCCAGGTGACAGCCACTCTTGGGGATCAGGAGGCCGAGGAGCTGGGGTACGAGGCAGCAGATGCTGCTAAGAGGGAGGAGGGGGATGTAGGAGAGGAGAAGGGCACTCGGCACTTGGGAGAGATAGAAAAGTGGGCTCTGCCAAGGCCACAGTCGGAGAGGACAGAACAGAGGACATGAGAGAAGTGAAAGTCCCAGAACGGCAAGGCCAGGCTACAATGGCCGTCTCAGACTCAGAAAAACGGGGAGAATCCCCGAAGCTCCGGCTGGGCCTGAATGCCTGAGGGAGAGCAGCAGTGCCATCCAGAGGGGTGGGCGTGCACTCGCTGAAGACTCTATGGAGCCAGGAGCCTGGAGACGGGCCTGTGCCCCGCCTGGGGGCTAGCATGTCCTGCGGCCCAGTCTTTTAAACACACTCACAGTGCCCGCATGGTCCATCTGGGCACCAAGGCCCTCGCTGGAGCTGCTCCCCCGGGGCCCCAGAGTCCTCTTAATGGTGACCTTGACGTCAGCCGAGGACTTACTCTTGGTGCTCGTAACCTGGCTGTCCTGGGCCTCAGGCACAAGGGCAGCCTTGCCCAGTCTCTGGATGATGCTGACTTTGGACAGAGACTCTGGCTTCCTCTCGAGCCCCGGACGGGAGGAAAGGGCCAGGCGCCGCAGCACCGGGGTGTCGGCTGTCGTCGCCGAGCTTGTGGCTTTGGCTTTGACAGTCAGCGCCGGCTGGGGACTGGCCTTGGCTGGGCCCCGGCCTAGCTTCTTCAGAACCCCGGCATACTGTAGGACAGAGCTGCTGCTGTCATTGTCGCTGTCCCAAGCCAGATCCTCGTCCATCTCTGGGGTGGCCCCCAGGCGGCTGAAGACTCCTGTAGGCTGTGAAGGTCAGAGACAGGACAAGTGAGTCATTTAGTCACTCAACATGTATTCATGGAGAGCTGCCTCATTGCCTGGCCTCATGGAGCTCACAGTTGGGAGAAACACCCATCGGTGACACCCTGGATAGTAGTGAGAGCCGCAACAGGAAGTCCAGGAAGCTGGGGGGAGCCCAGAGGAGGCTCCTGACCTTGATTGGAGTTCAGGCAAGGCTCCCTGGAGAAGGGACATCTGAGATGAGATCTGAGAATTAACCGGAAGTGGGTCTAACAAGGAGGGGAGGAGAAAGGGTGTGTCACGCAGAGAAAGACCATTGGCTAAGGTCTACAGGTGAATAGGAGAGAAAAGACAGATTTGGTCATTCACGCAGCAGATATTTTCTGAGTCCCAACTCTGGTACCTGGCCCTGTGTGGGTGGTGCCGGGGACACGGCGGGGACCAAGACAGGCCTGGCCCTGCCCTCAGGGGGCTCACAGTCCAGCGGGGAAGACAGGCCTGGCATCGGAAATAATTCTCTAAGTAATTCTCTAATTATGACAGTGCTCCGTTCTGTGCAGAGGGGAGTGCTGGAAAGCAGAGAACAGGGAGGCTTTCTGAGGCACACCGTGTAAGCCAGGCCCTCAGGGCAGAAATCAGCAGAGAAAAGAGCACGGGCTCAGTCTCCAAGGCAGGAATAAGTCATTGGAGGACTCACTATGTGCCAAGCTCTTGACGTGGCTGCATCTTGAAGCCACATGACCCTGAGTGTTATCATCATGCTCATGATAAGATTCTAGGAAGTAAGAAGAGACCAGAGCAGGTAAGGCCTAGTGGGTGAGGGACTGAGAGGTAGGAAACAGGCGGGGAGCTCCCCCATACTTAATCAGAGGTGAGGCTTAAAGGGTGCTTAACACGTACGAGACACCCCCAGCACCGGGCAGGAATATCACACTTAATCCTCACGACCACCCTATGAGACAGGTTTTCCACAGATGAGGAAACTGGGTACGAAGGGCTTATGTGACACGGGCAAGACCACGCAGCCAGGTGGTGGCAGAGCCAGATTCACGCTGGGCAGCGGGCCTGGCTGTGTGCTGCTCACCACATGCCATGCCTGGGGCCTGTGGGACTGCAGGCCAAGGCAAGAAGAGTGGGCTTCGGCCTGAGCATGGTGACAAGCCTCTGAAGGGCTTCCAGGGGGAGACAGGTGGCCCGTCCTGTGGGCGGCACACATTGCTGCTATTGGAGAGGGGCTGAAAGGGTTCACAGCAGCTGCACAGGGACCAGTTAGGAGACCATCGCCCTGTCCAGACCGGGAGATGTGACAGCAGGCGAGACAGATGACGCCATTGGACTGGTGACTGCCTGGAATGGGACAGTGGGGGGGGGGGGTCCCTGAGATGAGGCCCAGGAGAGGAGTCGCTTTGGGGGAAGAGGCTGAGGCCAGTTTGGGACATGGTGGTGGGAGGGGCACAAGGGGGCATCCAGGAGTCAGCCTGGCAATCAGAGGTTGGGACAGCAGACAGACAGGGAAGCCACCAGTGCAAAGAAGGGAACTGAGGCTGGAAAGGTGGACGAAATGGCCCCAGGTCATGCGAGGAGGGAGATGTGGAAAGTATCAGGAACAACACCCAGGGAAGACAAGAATGTGAAAGCTCCGAGTGGCTCCTCCATTTCCGACTCACTTTATTCCCCGTTGTCGTGTCTGCCTTGGTCTCGGCGCCGAGGCGGTCAAACACGGACGTCCTGGGGAGACCTGGAAGGAAAGAGAGACCATCAGCCAGCACCGACAGAGTAGCCTGTGTGGGCCCAGGCCTGGCTGAGCACAGTCAGATGAGGGAGGGGACTACATGGCCAGCCCAGACCGCAGGTGGCACTGGTACAAGCAGACATAGACTAGGCCCAGTTAGGTTTGGTATCTTCGCATTGGCTAACACTGACCTTAACACACACCTGTGGCTAGGGTCAAATGCGTGAACAACTGAAATCGACCACACGTTCCTTGCACCTTAGTACAAGTTCACAAAGTATGTGTGCAGAAGACTTCTTAATCCCTACTCACGCCTATCACTCTTTTTAAGGGGTCATGGGTTTCTGAGATAATTTGATGAATGATAATGAGTCCTCTCCCGAAATAACAACCTAAATAGCCCCCAACAGAATGCTTACTAAATTATGATCAATACTATGGAAATATACAAGAACCATTAACAAGAATGAAGTACAGTTGTCCCTTGGCATCTGAGGGGGATTGGTTCCAGGACCCCCCATGGATACCACAATGCACGATACTCAAAATCCCTTATAAGAAATGGTGGCGCATTTGCATGTAACCTGTGTTTGCATAGCAGCTACGGCAGGTTCGCTCACACGCCACCTCATTCACGTGGGTTCAGGTCAGCACAGGACTGGGCAGCATGGCAAATTCCAGTTTTATTTTGAAACTTCCTGGGATGTTTTTCCCCCCGGAATATTTCACTCCACAGTTGGCTGAAACCACAGATGCGAAACCCGCGGGTACAGAGGGCCAACTGCAGCTGTACATGCACTAATGTGAAAAGATCTCAGTAAGACAGTTATAGAACTACACCTACAGGACGACGCTGTATGTTTAAAAAAAAACAACGCCTACATATGTGCAGACATACGTGCTGATGCATGTAAGTGCAAGGATGCTGGTCTGGAAAGATTAACAACAGGCGTGGCATACGAGAGGGAGGGGAAAGTGGTTTTCCTGTACGTGTTTCCACATTATCTATATGTTTTTCCATGAGAACATACACAACATTCTAATATTCTACGGAGCACCATCTCTGCACTACCAGACCCAAACCCCAGCAATGGACTGAACCTCACCAGACCCCTCTGGCGCACACTGACAGCTGCCACGTTTCTGGGCACCTGCCCTCAGATGGGTACGACCGCACACTTTACAGGCAGGCCATCACTGAGTCCACACTCCTGCCCCCACAGGGAAGAGCACCAGCTGAGGGACTGAGGAGGCCTGCAGCACTAGCTGCAGGACAAGAGGGCAGAGATGGTGACCTGCCCCCCTCTTCTACGGCCACCGTCACGGTCTCCTCCATCCAAGGCGCCCTGGATCCCATTAGAGCCTGTTTCTCGCCCAATGCCAGTGGGATGTGGCCAACCTTGCACAATGCAGCCACAGGGAAACAGTGTCTGACCAAAGCATGCTCCCCTCAGGCCAGTACCTTTCGCCGCCTGCTGCTGCTCCAGGATCTTGCGGGTCCGCGGGGTGGTGCCCTTCGGCATATTGATGATGTATTTCCCCTCCATCTCGGCAGTGACCCGGCGTCGCTTGGTGGGAATAGCCAAGCTCTCCTCCTCCCGGCGGGCCAGGGCTGCAGGGGGAGGGGATGGGGATAAGCACCTTTTGGGATGGAATGTTCTCCTGGGATAGGGACTGGACACCCTGCAAAGGGCTCATGTGTGCCTTTTATCTCCATGCCTCCACATGACTGGAGTCCCTCCTCTTTCCAACACCCCCATCACCACTCACTCTGAACCACTGAGAAACTCAGAGGCCTGAACAAGATGGAATGCAAAAGGCACTCAGAACTCCCAGGCGGCGGAGGGCCTCCCAGGCTCTTTGAGGCTCAGTCTCTGCCCCAAGCAGGCTTACCTCCCAGCCCAACCAGACTTCCTGCAGACAATGGGTGGGTGGAAAAGTTCTAGAGTTCCATCTAGGTAGTAGTTTCACAGGTGTGTTCACTTTTCAAAAACTAATCAAGCTGTATACCGTGTTTCCCCCAAAATAAGACCTAGCTGGACAGTCAGCTCTAATGCATCTTTTGGAGCAAAAATTAATTAAGACCCGGTCTTATTTTACTATAAGACCGAATAATATAATAATAAATATAACATAACATAATATATAATACTGGGTATTATATAATATACTATGACACAGTATATGATATATGATATAATACAATAACAGGTCTTATATAAGACCGTGTCTTACATTAATTTTTGCTCCAAAAGATGCATTAGAGCTGATTGTCCAGCTAGGTCTTATTTTCGGGGAAACACAGTACTATTTGTGCCTAAGTAAAGTGTACCTCCATTTTTCTAAATGAGAATCCCCTCAAATGTGTCGAGGGATGAGTGCCAGTCTCCCAGGCTCACCACCTTTTCAATACTTTAGAAATTAATTGTAGCTTTCTTGCTCACGGCACACAAATCAAAAGACAAGAAAGAGGTGAGGCACTTCCAAACACACATGGCAAAACGGGAGCACACGCACTGGAGGTGGACAGGGTGCGATGGGGCTGGGTGTCAGATAATGAAGCCCCCTCACGGGGCTTTAGTTTCCACTTGTGCCAAGATCACTGTGATGGGGGATGGGCCGAAGAAAGGCAGGAGAGCACGGTGGGTAGAGAGAGGGCCTGGAAGCCCACAGACCCGAGTCCTGTCCCCAGCTCTCAAGCTGAGACCTGGAAAAGGAGCAGAGTCAACCATGGGAGTCTGTGGAGGAAGAATGCTCTGGAAGAAGGGAACATCAGGACAAAGGCCCCACAAAGGGCAGGAGCCTGGAGGGGACCCCAGCAGCGAGCAAAGGGGAGAGGCATATGAGATGAGTCCAGGAGGACTGGATTTTATTACTAGAACAACGGGAAGCCCTGGAGAGTTCTAGACAAAGGACTGAAAGAATCAGATTGAGAGTTCTGAAGGATCCCTCTGGCCGCTGTGAGAAAACGGTAGCTTCTTTACCTTTGACCCCTGGCATCAAGCACAGGGCCGGGCTCAGTGACCATCTATTAAAAAAGACTTAACCACCTATAGTCAACAACACTGCAGTGTACATTTAAAACTTTGTTAAGAAGGTAATCTTGCATTAAGCATTCTTACCATAATAAAATTAAAAAGACTGAACCAGGCCGGCCTGGCCCAGTGGCTAAGATGGGGAGTGCCGCGCTCCTAGTGCTGAGGTAGCTGGTTTGATTCCCACATGGGTCAGTGAGCTGCGCCCTCTACAGCTAAGATTGCGAACAACAACTCTCCTTGGAGCTGGGCTGCCGTGAGCAGCTGGAGGTTGGCGTGAATGGCTGGTGGGAGCTGCTGTGAGCAGCCGACCAACAAACGACTGCCTCAGCCGGGGGCAGCGCAAGGCTCCTAATACCAGCATGGGCCAGGGAGCTGTGTCCTACACAACTAGACTGAGAAACAACAGCTTGAACTGGGGGAGGGTTAAAAAAAAAAAAAAGACTGAACCAACCGCTGACTGAGAACCAGGGTACCCATATTTAAATGCACCATCTCATTTAATGCACGTCTATTTAAATGACCGTCCTCTGGGTAGGGCACCACCAGCCCCATTCTACAGACACAAAAAGTGAGGCCCACAGGTGCAGTGACTTGACCAAGTCCAAACACTATGGATACTGGTGGCCTTCAAAGCACTTGCAATGTCTGGAACATGACCCCCAAATACAGTCTGCCAACCCACATTCACCTCTAGCTCCTCCCACCACCTGCCCAAGGCCCCTCACCAGTGGCCTTGGCACTCTTGGCTGCCATCTTGTTGGACACGGTGATGGATATCTTGGAGGTGCTGGTGTCCGGCCGCCTGGGGGGAGTGCTAGGTGGAGAGTCGCGGTTTAGGCTGTTGGTGATCATTCGGGAGGCGGCTGCCGGGAGCAAAAGGGAGAGTCCAGTTGAGTGGGCCCTGGGAAGGAGGCCAGGATGGAGAAGGCCAGTCTTGGGACTGAATGAAGAAGGGGCAGCCAGAGTCACCGTGTGGCTGTACTGTCCTCATGCAGGGATGCTGGTGGTGGGGTGGTCCTGACTTCCAGGAACTAGCCCACCCTCCCCTGCTTTGGGGGTCTTTCCTGCCCTAGACCAGGCTGGTTCCTACCACACTTCACCCACCAGTTACCCACCCTGCAATGACCTCATCCCTCCACTTCAGCCAAGCTGGTCTCTGGCTCTTCCTTGCCCAGCAAGGGTGTGTGCTGTTCGCTCGGCCTGGCATGCAGTTCCCCACGAACCAACAGACTTGCTCCGCCTCTGCACTGAGAAGCTTCCTAACCACCCGATCAACCTTTACCCCTTACCCTACATTTTCTTTTTCTTCATAGCCCTTATTACTGCTTGACATTAAATTACACTTATTTATTTCCTGGTGGACTCTCCCGCAAGCATGCAAGCTCCATGAGGAGACACTGTCTGTTAACTGCTGTATCCCCACAACGCTTCTGGCATTCCACAAGTCCTCCATAAACACCCACCAAAAAGATGAATATTATCTAAACCAAAAATAAGATGAACACTGTTACCAAAGCTCCCAGCATCCCTACCAGACAGGCTTACTGCCAACCAACTTTATAGACAAGGGGACTGGGACTCAGGGAGGGGGTCACCCAATCAGGGCCCTGGGCAATGTGGGTCTGGCTCCAGATGGGCTGGGCCAAGAAAAGCAGTGACCTCCCTGTGGGGGTGGGGCCCATCTTCTGTGGAGAGAGGAGGGATGTCCCACGGTACGAGGCAGGAGCTACAGGGCACTGGCGGGAGGGCTAACCTCAGCATGGGAAGGAGACAGCCCTGTCTCAGGGCACAGCTGCTGCTAGCTTTAGGGAGCTTTTGGGGAAGCCCCGCAGTGAAGGAGGGGACAATCTTCATGCTGCCCCTGCTGGCTTGATAGTCCCAGTAACAACTCCCCACCATCAGTGGCTTTCCAATTTTGGTATTTTGTCCTACCCACCCCCAAAAAAGTCTCCTCTTTTCCTGCTACGTGCTGTCCTGAAGCCCTCTAAACTCCCCCATAATGACCCTCAACACTGTATTATAATGACATATTGCTAGGTTGGTTTTGTTGGGTTTTTTAATAACTACAGCACACAGGAAAATACATCGAGCCTACACAGACCACTTCACAAAAGGTCCCACAAACCTGGTACCCAGATCAGGAACCGGAGCATTCTTGCCACCTAGAAGTCCGGGAATCGGCCCTTCCCAATCAGACTTCATGACTGCCCCTCCCAGAAAGAAAGGGTCAGTGTTCAGCCCGCTCACTCCCCTGTTAATAATTTGGTGCATCCCTTTCCACCATTTTCCCAAGACATTTCTTCAGATGTTCAGAGGGGCGGCTTTATGAGGTCTGATTGCTAGAATCTGCACCAGGAGGCCCTCTGTTCCCAAAACGCTGCCGGGCCAAGGGCAGTGTGACCAGGATGTTCTGTAAAAGGTGAGTAGGTGACAGGCTCCTTGCAGTGGCCACAGAGGGAAAGGTCTTGCTTAAAAGGGATCAGGGATACTATGTTTTATCATGACAGGTAAACACCATTTGGGTGGAAGGAAAACAACTCTGTCTCTGCTCTATTGAATTTGAGTGGCAGGCAGGACGTCAGAATAAAAAGAACTGTTCTTTTCTTTTCCCCCAACATTGACACACACACGTTCGATATTATAAAGTGCCAGGAATGTTGTTTTGGAGCACTCTGTCCCCTTTTCCTTCTTTGCCTGTTTCCCCTTCTCTTCTGACTTGCCTATTTTCTCCACTAGTGTTTTTAATTTTTAAAATTTATCTTAAACTACTTAAGACACTCAGAATGGTACAAGTCCATTTATATTGGCTTGAAAGACTGGGAAAACTAACCTATGCTGTTAGAAATCAGGGTAGTGGGGACCCCTGAGAGGGTGGTGACGCTGGTCATGTTTCTGTTTCTGGATTTGAATGCTGCTATCTACAGGGGTGTCCCATTTGTGAAAAGTCATTCTGTTGTACCTGTATGATCTGAAGGTACTTTTCTGTACGTAAGTTGTGGGACCCCAATTTGTTCAGCTTCCCTTCATCCATGCCTTTGGGTATGACCTGCCCATACTGACTCTGAGCTGAGCCATGTGATTGGCTTTGGCCAATGGGACAAGAGCAAATGTTATACAAGCAGAAGCTTAAGAAATGATTTGTGAAATGGGGCCTGCGTCCTCTTATGCCGCTTTTGGGAACCCTGCAACCACGTAGGCTAGCCTGCTGGGAAATGAGAGACATATGGCCAAGTCACCCCTGCTGTCCCGGATGGTATCAAGCCAACCATCAGACACGTGAGTGAGTGAGGTCATCCCAGATCACCCGGCCTCCACGGAGCTGTCAGGTGACCACTGTGATCAGCTGAGCTGGCCCAGAGCATAATTGACCAGCCAAGTCATAAACCATGAGAAGTGAAAGTCTGTGTTTTAAACCAGTTTGGGGGTGGCTTGGTAAGCAGCAAAGGCTAACTAATATGCATGTTAAATTTTTTAAGTTTATTTTTTTAAAGGTATCATATTGCTGAAAAAACAAAAGTATAAAAACAGCTCATTCTTACCATTCACAGATTCTATATTTGCCAATTTGCCTATTCCCTAAAATTTATTTGTAACCCCAAAATCAATACTTGTAGTGCTTCTGCAGTCATTCACAGACACGCGCAGAATGGTGAAAAACTTGAGTCTCCAAACACACACGCTCCCAACTGAAGTCAAAAAAGGTAACATTCTACTTTCTCATTTTAGCTTTCATACAATAAACAAGTGTCCTTCTCCTGGTCTATTTAGTGGCACATTTTTCACATTTTGTTCTTTTTGTTAGTGGCTTTGCTATTTAAAACGGCCTGTAAACATAGTGCTAAAGTGTTGTCTAGTGCGGCTAAGTGTAAAAAGGCAGTGATGTATGTGCCTTATGGAAAAAAATACATGTGTTAGATTAGCTTCATTCAGGAATGAATTACAGTGTGACTGGCCATAAGTTCAATGTTAATGAACCAACAAATATATTAAATAAGGTGTCTTTAAACACTAACACACATATGAGGTGTGATAAAAAAATACAGTGAATGTTTAAATTAAAAAAATATGTATTACAGTAAGACCCATTGCCATTAACCCCCCTCAAAATGCTCCTCTTCACTTTGAACACACTTATCCCATTGTCCTGGCCACTTTCTGAAAGAGTTCTGGAAGTCCTCCTTCGTGGCTGTCGCGAAGTCCTGAATCAATTCACGACGTTTACCTTTCATGTTCATTTTGACTTTGATAAAGAGCCAGAAGAAGTCACATGGTGCCAGATCCGGTGAATAAGGTGGATGAAGGCACACCAGATTGTTTTTATCTGACAGAAATTACTGTACCAGCAGCAATGTGTGACACGGAGCCTTGGTGATCACAAAACACAGTGAATGCTGCTGCTAAGTGCCATTCAATGGAAAGGTAGGGATCTTCAATACAGGAAGCGATGTGTCAAACCTTAGTGACAGTGTGTGACAAGTTTCAACTTGTTCGGTGCAGTCAGTTGGGTGCGAGCCAAGGTTGAGAGAAGGTGTGTTTGAAAGTGTGTTGTAAATCATCCTCCATCATGACAATGTTCTGTGTCACACCTCACTCGTGGTACGGTAATTTCTGTCAAATAAAAACATTATGGGGGAAAAAAACAAAATCATTATGGTGTGTCCTCATCAACCTTATTCACTGGATCTGGCACCGTGCGACTTCTGGCTCTTCCCCAAAGTCAAAATGACCATGAAAGGTAAACGTTTTGAATCGGTTCAGAACATCGAGGCAGCCACGACAGTGCTATAAAGACACTCACAGAAGACGATTTCCAGAACTGCTTCACAAAGTGGCAAAAACGATGGGATAAATGTGTTCCGAAGCGAGGGGGGGCATTCTGAGGGGGATTAATGGCAATATGTTTTTTACTGTATGAATTTTTTTTTCGTTTAAACATTCAGTGTATTGTTTGATCACACCTCGTAAAAGCACGTTCTGTATTGATCAGCTGACGAAAATGTGACCAAAGGCTCACAGGAACCTACCGACCCCGGTATTTCCCCAGGCGCAAGGGTTCAGTATCCACTAACTGAGCATTCGCAGTGACTTTATACAACAGAACTACCACCAGTCCGTCACCCAGTGTATTTTTCCCTAAGAGAAGAGGACCTCTGAGGGCTTTGCTGCCACCTCTACAGACTCCAGGTGTCCCCTTCACTGCAGGACGAGTGTGAGAATGAAGGAACGGGGAGACCTGACCAGATGGGACTCACCGCTAGAGGTACCTCGGCGAACGTCGCCTGGGAGGGGGCTGGGGCTGCAGGGCACCGACTCAGTGGCAGCTTTGCACATGTCCTGTAAAAAAAATAGGTGTCTGGGGTTACCACGGAGACAGGGGTATGAGCTGAGGGAGTAGGGGACCCAGAAACCAAAGCAAAACTAAGCGTATCAGAGCCACTAGGGAAAATATTTCAAAACATTTCACTGCTAACCATGAGAAAGCATTAGACAAACCCAAACTGAAGGACCTTCTACAAAACACCTGACTGGTACTCTTCAAAACTGTCAAGGTCATGTCTAATCACTATGTTGTACACCTGACACTATTAATAATATAATATTGTATGTCAACCGTAATTGAAAAATAAATTTAAAAAATATAAACCTGAACTAAATATAGTAGCAAAATATTAAGACTTTAATAAAGCTTATTAGCTGTAACTTGAAAAAAAACCTGCCAAGGTCATTAAAAACCTGGAAGACTATGAAACTGTCACAAACCAAGAGACTACGGAGACATAAGTCAGTGCAGTGGGGCATCCTGGAACAGAAAAAGGACATCAGTGGAAAAACGGCTGAAATCCAAATAGTCTGTAGTTTAGTTAATGATAGCATACTAATGTTTTCTACGTTTTGACAAACGTACCATGGCTGTGTAAGATGTTCACATTATAGGAAGCTGAGAGAAGGACACAGAAAGACTTTCTGTGCTGTTGTTGGAATTTTTCTAGAAATCGAAAATCATTCCCAAATTTAAAAGTTTAAAGAAAAAAACAGTTTTGTTCAGTGATCATCTCTGTTATAACTCAGATCATGTCCCTGGCTTGAGAAAGCCCTCACTGTGGGGTCTTGTCCTAGATGATGGACATATGAAGGCCGTCTCTGAAATGGAGGAAGCTACCAGAAGTGACGAGAATAACACCAGCAGCCACCATGTGGTAAAGTGGAGTGTTTGAGAATGCTATTCCGGAACAAGTTTCCTTCTCGGTCAAGTGGAGGGAAGAGTAAATGAGTTCATATGTATAAAGGTTGGAAACACGGCCTGGCAGGCCATGGCAAGCACCTGGTTAAGTGTCAGCTGTTATAACTTCACAAGCACTTACTCCAGGCCTGGCACTCAGTCCCACATACACTATCTGTACATGCCCACAGCTACCCTATGCAGCGAGGGTGTGTGAAAAGCCTGTTTCAGAGACTCAGGGAGGTAAAATCACTAGTCTGAGGTCACTGTAAGCTGGGGGAACAATCATGGACAACCATGTTGCTGGCCAAGTCTCCAACTGGATCCCACATAGAAGGTCCTGTCCTTCTAGTGATAATTATCACTAGTAAGATGAAAAGTAGTAACAATAATAATTACAGACAACCTTTACTGAAGCCCTACTGTTTACACTGTGCTAGGGCTTTATGTAACTTAACACTACTCTACAAAATGGGGTTTTCTATGTGCATTCTACAGATGGAAAAAGTAAGGCCCAGAGAGGTTAGGCAATGTGCCCAAAGTCACACAGCAAACGGTGGAAACAGCCTTGGAACTCAGGTTTGCTTCCAAGCCTCCTGTTGGCTCTGCCACTGTCCCTCTACCCCGCCCTAAACCCAGGGACAGAGGGGTGGAGCAGAGCACTCACCTGGCGGTGCACCACCTTGGCATGCTTGAGAATGGCGATGATGTCACCCACCACAGTCACGCCCAGCTCATTCATGATTTCCTTGTTGAGATCCAGCAGCATACTTTTCTGGATCCTACACGGGAGGGTCAGCAGTGAGCCAGGCTGGGTGGGCCAGCCAGCTCCCTATCTCCCCCAACTTCTCTCCTCCCCAAGTTCGGCTCTGTCCCCTCGCATCCTTACCTATTATCCACAAACATCACGGCGTAATTGACAGCAGGTCCCGGAGGAATGCCGGCTTCCTTAAAGAACTGGATCCACTCGGAAGTGGCTGGGGGCGGGGATTGTCGACAGGGCTCATTATTCACATTATTCTCTTTAGAGAACAGCCGCAGCAAAACCACAATAGCAGCGGCTCCCACAAATTAAATGCTTATCAAATGCCAGGCCCTGGGCTGAGTGCTTCACACGTACCATGGAACTAAGCCCTCCTGACAACACTGTGGGTGGGTTAAGTAGCATTGACTCCCCCACTTTGTCAATGGGGAAACTGAGGCAGGGAGAGGATGGGCAGCTCAGCTCCAGCCATTGCTAACAAGCAGCAGAGTTCCCCAGCCTATATGCTCCCGCACGGCCCTTCTCCTTACAGCTCTGCCCTGCCCTGGAGCGTGACCCATAGCGATCACCCCCCACACTTGGCCAATGACTGATCTGGGGGACCCAGGATTCTGGGTTTTCTGCCCCAGTCCCCATCAGAAGACCCAGCCCCAGAGTGTGATAGGATCCACAGGTGGATGGAAAGAAGGGTCACAGAGATGGCCCGTGGGTGTCAGCAAGCCCCTGCCTCGCCACAGGAGCAGCCCTCCCTCACAGTGAGGTATGGAGATAAAAGCATAAGCTTCAAATCCTGGCTCTGCCATTTCCTGGCTGAGGGACTCTGAGCAAGTTAACGCTCGCTACTTCAGTTTCCTCATCTGTAAATTTGGGGTAATGTATTCAGCAAGTACTTCCTAAGCACTTGGAACAGGCCAGGTCCTGTCCTAGGGCACTGGGGATACCACAGGGCACAAGACAAAGTCCCTTCCCTCCTGGAGCTGACATTCTAGAGATAACAGCGCCAACATCCTCGGGTCACTGTGCATAAAGGACTTTAAAATGACGCCGGGCCCCGAGGACGTCCTCAAGCCATTGCACTCATTATTATCATCATTTTGCCACCACTCCACATGGAGCCAAGGCCAAGACCAGGCAAACCCCACCCACGTAGCTTTAGTGTTTTCAAACTTCTTACTTGTCCTCTTGGGTGTGACCTTCAAACTGACCCTGACCTGTCAGGCCAGGTGTCACCGTTTCTCCGAAAATAAGACCTAGCCAGACAATTAGCTCTAATGCATCTTTTGGAGCAAAAATTAATATAAGACCCAGTCTTATATATTACATTACATTACGTTATATTAGATTACATTATATCATATTAGACCTGGTATTATAGTAAAATTAATTTTTGCTCCAAAAGACACATTAGAGCTGATTGTCCGGCTAGGTCTTGTTTTCAGGGAAACACAGTAGATAAGATCACTAATTTCAAGTAGAACTCTTTTTCACATTTTAATCTCTCTGAAACTAGGATCTACCTCACAATTGATGGTGTGCCACACTTTAACTGGCAAGCTTTGTTTTTTTTTCTCATGGTACATAACGCCACATCCAACAATCCATGCTATTTTAGAATAGAAGAAATTTGGTATTACAATGCTAAATTGCTTGCTTATAAGACAACGGAGGCTCAGAGCAGGAAGAGACACGCTCTGGGCCAGCTGTTGCACAGGTGGCAGTGCAGGGCTCGGGCGCAGGCCGAGGGGCCACACCTCTTCCAAGGAGGCCTCTGCCCACCTGGCCACAGGCCCATCTCCCCAGATTGAGGCAGGTAAGCTCATGCCATCAGGACTTCCACACCAGCCCAGAGGAAAGGGGGGCTTCTTCTACTTTATACAGGCACTAGCCACTTGCTATAAGCCATGGAGCCCTGGCTTCCATCAGCCAAAAGTGGGTACCTTTATCTAAGTACCAAAAAGCACCACATAATGATTCCATTTATATGAAATGTCCAGAACAGGTAAGTCTACAGAGACCTATAGAGACAGAAAGTAGATTAGTGGTTGCCAGGGGCTGGGGCGAAAAGAATGACTGCTAATCAGTATGGATTTTTGGGGGGAAGATGAAAAATGTTTTGAAATGGATTGTGATCATGGTTACACAACTCTGTAAATACAGAATATAGAAACCATTGAACTGTACATTTTAAACAGGTGATTGTCTGAAATGTGTCTCAAGTAAGCTATTAAGGGGGAAAAGAGTGCCATGTGGGTTGTGAGTAGCTAGCTACCTGAAGCAAAGTCAAGGAACTGCCGAAGTCCCCACATCCGGGCCACACCATCATTTCATACATTGCACATCCTCGAATAACGTTGTTTCCTTACAATATTGATGAGATGCCGTAGGAACTTAACTCTTGTTTCTATCAACTAGCCTATGGTAAAACTGGTTTCATTACATACCATTTTGCTTAAAGTCACAGAACCTACGCAGGAAGTTAAGTGAGGACTTACCGTACTACTAAGAAGGAAAATGTACTATCCATCAAACGACCATAAGCCACCAGCTGTAAGATATACCCCCATTTCAGAAATAAGATGGGCAACAATATGAGTCTTGGAATCAACGGGCTTGCTGAACACACTGAGAGACAAGCAGTAGAATATTCACAGCTGCTGGTCTGTAGTGGTCCCCACCCAGAAACACTGCAGTATCTACCGACAGCAGCATCGATAAACAAATGGTGGTCATTCAAGTGGTGAAATACTACACAGCAATGAAAAGCAAAGAACCGCAGCTACTCACAGCAACACAAATGACTCTCTGATATTACATTCAGCAAAAGAAGCCAGACACAAAAGCACACACAGCATGATTTTGTGCATATAAGTTCAAGATTAAAGCCTACGGAATAGGAATGTTTTCATTGGTGGTACAACTACAGAGAAAGGTAAGGAGAGATTTATCACAAAGATAAGATAGTGGTTTATTCCATCTGGAGAAGGGAAGGGGTTGTGATTGGGGTAGGACCCTCTGGGGGGCTGGCAATATTTTATTTCTTGACCTGGATGGTTAGAGGGGGTTTGTTTTTTAAAGTCTTTCCATTGAACTATAAAATGCACACAAAAAGGGGCACATAAATGGATAGATTTTCACAAACCAACACACTCATGGAACCAGCACCTAGATAAAGAAAAAAAACATTTCCAAATCTCAGAAGCCCCCCCTCATATTCCCTATGTAATCACTTCTCCCTGCCTCAAAAGGGCAACCACCACCTTCTAACAGCATGGATTGGTTTTGCCTGTTTCTGTGCTTTATATAAATGGAATCATAAAAGATGCACTCAGATATTTGCTTTTTAATCGGTCTTATGACCAAATGTTCTATGTACTCTTCTATATATACAACAAATGCCCCAAATTTTTAAAGCTACCAGCTAAACTCTGTGCTTTGACAATCCCAAAATACAGAACTTAAAGAGAATATGGTGATAAGGCTCATGAGAATAAAAATATAGCTAACACGTGTTGAGAACTATGACGAAGATTTTACATGCAATAACCTCCTTCATCCTTACAACATCCCAGGATGTAGGGAGTATTAGTATCTCCATTTTACAGGTAAGAAAACTGAGGCTCTGAGAGGCCATGTGGCAAATCTGCTTGACTTCATAACCCAAGTTCTTTGCAGCTAGACTAGGGTGCCAGGAGGCCAAGATACAGCGAGGAGGCAGGTAGGCTTTGAGCAGGCCCCGGACCCGCCTCCGCCTCCATGTCCCTGAGTACAGCTGTTCCTGCCTGTGACCTGGCTCTCCCTCCCCCAGCCCGTCTCCCCCAACCAAGGTCATAGCTCAAAAAGGGCAGTGGGGGAGGGGGCCCCGGAGAAAAGACCACACTCACCCATAGTCACTGAGACCATTGTCGCCCTGGCCCTGATGCTGCTCCCTGGAGCCTGGAAAGAAGAACAAGGGGAGAGGGCCCCTGAGTCACTGCCGGCAGTGAGTGTACGTCCCTCTCTCACTGCCTGTCTGCCTGCCAGAGGAGAGTTCCTGGCCTGGGGGCTCAGAGCCCAGGAATAGACTGGAGCAGCTGGCAGAAAGTCAGCCTGGAACAGAGCTGTCACAACTATCACTTCTGCCTGGGACAAGGCCCAGGGACAACAAATGTCCATAGCTCCATTCTCATACACCTCAAAAGCGTCTTGCTTGAATAAGAGAAGGACAGAAAAAAGACCCCTTGCCCAAGACTTTAACCATAAACACCCATTCATTCATCCATTCAAAAACTGTTTACTAAGCACTTTCTATGTATCGGGACAGAGCCCCAGAGAGCAGTTTGCAGGCTCTCGGCCTCACGTGGAAAGGTGCTGGCTCGGGTAGTAGATGGCCGTCAGCTGTGACTAGTTGGCCATCAGCTGTTACTGGTTAGCCATTAGCCACCGATATAACTGCCATGGCTAAGCTAGCAGGGGGCGGAGTGTGGATTGTGGATCGTGTGGCTTCTGCCTCCTGTGTCTCCAACCCAGCCACCAATGAGACCACAGTGGTATGAACTATGGCTCCGTGGGTGTTCCTTTTTGGCCTCACCATATCCTGCGTTCTTATGTGGGGAGTGGGACCAGAGACTCCGCATGGCACCAGGCACGACATTATGTGTGTGGCACTGTTCTACGAGTTAGGGATACTGCGGTGAACAGAAACATGGAGTTTGGCATGCAGATGAGGCCAGGGGGAGAGGGAGATAGAGAGTAAACAAGTAGGACAGTTAACGATATAGTCTGTCAGAAAGCCTTAGTGTCATGGAGAAAACAGGGAAGGCCTGGGAAGGAAGGAGGTGCAATTCTGAATCGGGTGATCAGGAAAGACCTCTCTACAGTGACATTTAGAGATCTGGAAAAGGAGGAGGAGAAGGAGTGAGCCTTGTGGTTTTACAGAGGAAGAGTGTTCCAGAAGGTACAGCAAGTCCAGTGCCCCGAGCCAGGAGCCCATCTGGCATGTTTGAGGGACAGTGAGGAGCTAGTGTGGCTGTAGTGGAGTGAGCGAGAAGAGGGAGAGGAGGCGAGGGCAGAGAGGTGGGGCCCCAAGTCAGGAGGGGCCTCAGAGAAGATGGAAAATCAATTTTCACTTAGATAAGATTAGTAGGTGCTAGAAAGGTGTTGAAGACCTATTAGCACCAACAGAGACTTTCTCCAGGACATTAATAGCAGCACTGAAAGGCAACTAAAGGAAGTAACTTTCTCTCCTGATGATTCAATGCTATCTGACTCCAGGACCACCTGTCCCACATGACCCTGGCCCAAACTTCCCACTTAGCCTTCCCCCTTTTCTCTGACCCTGCCGTCTCCTCTGCCCTCTTCCTTCATTCTGCTCCCTGCGACCCGCCCCAACTCCCAATTCTGATCCTTCGCCCTCATCCCCCCTCTGCCTCCTTCACGGGGTGGAGAAGGCCCTCTATCCAGCATACACAATCTGTTCCTCCCCGACCCTCCCCCACCCCCATTTTGATGGTATAACAGAGACCGTACAAAAGTAAGGACTCTGGAACTAGACAGCAGGGTTCAAATTTGGCTTTATCAACTTACTAGCTGGGTGGCCTTGGCAAGTTACTGCACCAAACAGACTTCGGTGTCCCCATCTGTAAAGTGGGAGGGTACAAACCTTACTTACCTTAGAGAAGTGCTGTGAGAGCTAGATGAGTTTCTCTTTACAAAGCACCTGAGACAGTGTCTGGTACACATCAAGTACTCTACAAGTGTGGGTGAGTCTCATCTCCCCGGCCTCCTACCTCAGCCTTCCCTCTAACACCCAGGGGCTTTGCCGGCCTCCTAGTTTTCACAAGGAATGTCACCTCTGTCTGCAATGCTCATCTCCTCCCGGCAAGCCCTCCTTCACTCTGCTTAGCTGCCACCTGCTTTGTGAAGCTTTCCCTAAGACCCCACACGTGAGGCTCTCTCCTCTGCCCCTGGCTAGGATTCATCCTGCCCTTCACTGGCTTCCGCTGCATCTCTTATTGATGAACATGACCACAGACATCATTCCGCCCTGTATTTGTCTCCCTAGGACCCACTTTCCCTCCTGGATCTTACTGCTGGACAAAGAAAACATAACTGGCTTCACTCAAAGAGCAGGGCATGGAGAGGCTTCAGTAAGTCAGGTATCACACGTGTTAGGCACTGACTGTGCACCAGGACCAAAGCCAGGCATCATGCTGATGTCTCACAACCACCTCACGAGTGAGGACTATTATTAGCCATATTTTAATTGATGAAAAAACCAACGCATTGAGGTGCAGTCATTTGCCAAATGCCACATCTAGCAAGTGACTTTATCAGGATTCAGAAACAATTTCTCCCTGATTCCCGTGCCTGAGCAGCAGCTCCTATTGAATATCCACATGCCAGGCACTGAGTATATACACATCTCTGTGACTGCTCACAACCACAGGGGAAGAAAGTAAAAGGGATCCCCATGTCACAGATGAGAGTGGCAGGTCCAAGGTCACACAGCAAGTAAATACAGGGCCAGAACTTGAACTCAAGTCAGTACCATGGCTATGGTTAATGATGGTTTGAGGAATTACTACGAGCCAGGAACTATGGTCGGTCTTTGCAAGGTTTCAGTTAATGCTTACCAGAGCTTTAAGTACTGGTATTCTCCTACAGCTGCAGAATTTCCTGCTGGACTCTGTTTCCTTTCTCCACCATTAAAAGCCCATCTCGAGCGCTGACTCTGAACAGTGAAAATTATAACATTAATAATAATGGAGAAATGACCACTCCCAAAACTCAAATAATTACAACATACTAGATGCTTTTAGAAGGCTTGCATCCAAATCCCAATTTTACCACTTCTAACCCTGACTCTGGGACAAGTGGCTCAATCTTTCTGGGTTTCACTTCCCTCAATTATAAAATAAGAATGACAGGAATATCAGGGCGGCCAGATGACTCAGTTAGAGCGCGAGCTCTGAACAACAGGGTTGTCAGTTCGATTCCCACATGGGCCAGTGAGCTGCGCCCTCCACAACTAGATTGAAGACGGTGAGCTGCCGCTGAGCTGCCGCAGGGGCGGCCGGATGGCTCAGTTGGTTAGAGAGCGAGCTCTTAACAAGGTTGCCAGTTCAACTCCCACATGGGATGGTGGGCTGCGCCTCCTGCAACTAAGATTGAAAACAGTGACTGGACTTGGAGATGAGCTGCGCCCTCCACAACTAGATTGAAGGACAACTACTTGGAGCTGATGGACCCTGGAGAAACACACTTTACCCCAATATTTCCCAATTAAAAAAAGGATAGGAATATCTAAAAGTGGTTAGAGGGATTGAGTTCAT
Source organism: Rhinolophus hipposideros (assembly GCF_964194185.1). Lineage (NCBI taxonomy): Eukaryota > Metazoa > Chordata > Mammalia > Chiroptera > Rhinolophidae > Rhinolophus > Rhinolophus hipposideros. Next base: position 38,861,927 of record NC_138067.1, read on the forward strand.
AAATGCCAAGCCCTAAAACAATGCTCACAGGTGATAAATGTTATGTATGTGTGCATTAAATAAAATAAATTCAGGAAGCTAGGGAAAACGTAGGACAGTCACTGGCCTGTGTAAGTCATATGCAAAGTGTGAGCTGGTAACAGAGTATAAAATAACTTGACGGGGTTCCTGGGATCTGACAATATGCAGTTACATAGTACAAGTTATTCCCTTTCAAATCTCTTTCAGTTTCTAGCTACAATTTAATAGACTGTTCTTCCACTCTATTTCAGGCTAAGTGTTCCTTCTCATGGCTAGCCAGGCCAGTTTTCATCAGGAGAGCAAACACAATTTTTCCTTCTCAAATTAGCTGACTGGGGGAAGATGCATCAGTGGTTTTAAAGAAAAAGTCTAACAGTATGGGATTTGGAAAAATTGGCCAAATAGTAAGTGGCAGGATGTCAATTTCCCTGGCACCAGTTTCCAAGTTTTTCCTATTACTGTCTTTGAGCTTCCTCCCTCTCTCTACCTCCTTGGAAGTCCCAGCTACACCAATGACTCTCATAATCATTATGACAGTCCCAATCTACGGAGCTCCTACTCAATGCTGTACCAGGCCCCGTGCTACCAGCTATACACCTACATTTCATCAGCATCCTCAAAACGACGCTATGATACTGGAACTATTAGCCCTCGTTGTATAGAAAAGGAAAGTGTGGTTCGGAGAGGCGAAGGCACAGGCACGCTGCCGCAAAGTGGAACTGGGACTTGAACTACAATCTGTGGGCTTCCAAGTCCAACAATCTTTCATGCTCCCACACCCAAATCATCCACGCCAAGCGCAAACATCATCATCAATACTAACAATAATAGTACAAGAACGAGTGAGCGCTGTGCCAGGCGCTGAGCGAGGGGCACCGACATGCACAAGCTGACTTCTCACTCCAACCCACAAGGAGAAAGCTGTAGTCGGATCTGTCCCCCATTCTACAGAGCAGGAAAACTGAGGTTCAGAGAAAGAAGCCGCTTGTTCGGGGCCGCACAGCTGCGCCAGGACTGATTCCGGAGACCTGGACGCCATCCATCCCCACCGTTTCCGGCCCAGTACCACCTACCCTGGCCCGCGCCTCACCTGCCCCTCGGAGCCCGCGCCCACTGGTGCCGCCCGCCCTCCCGGCCCGCGGCGCCAACAATCAGACGCTCCTCCCTCGGCCCGGAGGCCCGCCCCGGAAGCACCGCCCTCACCGCCGGAAGCCAGACTGACCCGCCCGCGGCCGCTCTAGCACACCGGGCCGCCACCAACGAGAGTGTAGCGACAGCCGTCACGTGACCTATCACAGTCTCCCAGGTGCTTCCCTCCGCCCGGCGCTAGCCAGGAGCCCGGCCAATCAGAAAGGCACAGGCCTGGCCCCCGCCAGCCGCAGTCCAGCCCGAGTGCGCCTGCGTGTGGCGGGGGTGGTGGGACCGGGTTCCAGCACAGGAGGTGCGTGCGAGGCTGGGGCCGGGAGTGGGAGACGTGGACAACAGGTACTGTGCGTTCTGGAGGCGCAGCGCCTCGGCTACCCTCCTCGTGTTGTCACTTCGTGTCTATTATGCATCTCTACCCTTATGTCGTCCTCGGTCCTTTTAATTAATATATCGTCATTGCTCCCCGCTTAAATCGTCAGCACTCCCCTTCTGTCACCATCATCCTCCTGTTGCCATCAACCCCCTTAACTTGCTTTCGTCCCTTTTAAGCCCCCATTGCCACCATAGGTCGCAATCACCTTTTAAGTCACCATCAGCTTCTTATGTCGCCCGCATTCATCTTTCGTTGCTATTTCTCCGTTATGAAATCCTCACTTCTCGTACATCCTCATCCTTGTAACCTTCGCACGCTTCCTGTCACCCTCTCCATAAATCGCGCTCATGCCCCCTTTGTGTTACCCTCACCCCTATGTCACCATCCCTCCCATGTCACCTTTGCTTCACTGGTAGACACCGTCCATGATTCTAGTTTTCCTCATAAGGAACCACCCTGCCTTACAGATTTTTTTCCCTCCATGTCTCCGCTATTTTCTAGGGTTACCTCTCCCATACTCGCCACCACACGGGGTACTAGAGCCCATTACCGTGGGTGTGCCGGAATCCCAGTTCCACCACTAAACCTCTGGGTAACCTTGACCACCAAATCACACTTGCAATCTAAGCTTTCCTCATCTATGAAACGCACACAGGACACATACGTCAGGGATTACTGTGAGGATTCTGCCAGTTTATTCTTATGCTATGCGCCGCTTGACATAGCAATTTGGGCTAATATTGTTATTAACCATGTTACTCTCACCCTCATCCAATCACCTTCACCCCCTCCTCATCGTCTCTCTCGCCCCAGTTGCCGTCATCACTGCCGTGGTGTCAATCACACCCCCTGTATCATGATACCCTGTGCCGTGGCAGCCACCCCACACCACCCCAAATCACAATCTCCATATTATCCTCACCTCTGCTATGTCACCACACCTGAGGGGATGCCCCATCAGCTGTCACGAACATTGCTCATCAACATTGGGGAGGGAGAATTATAGGTAGCTTAGACCAAGACCTCCCTTGACCTCTAGAATTGGGGGTACAGAGAGGTGAGGCAATCAAGCCTCAGCAACCCTGTCTCCCCAGGTGGAGAGGTAAGTGTCTTATTCATAGCAGCTTGCCTGAGCGAGGCAGGGTGGGACAGTGGTTAGCAATGTGTCCCTGGGGGGCTGGAACACCCTGGTTCTAATCTTGGTTCTAGCACTTAGTACTTAAATAGTTGCATGACCTTGGGGCAGGTGGCTTAATGTCACTTGTGCCTCAGTTGCTGCACCTGCAACATGGGAATGAAAATGCAAGTTCTTCATTCAACAACTATATAAAAAGCATGTTCAATATGCCAACCCTGTGCTAGGCATTGGGGACACATCAGTGAACAAACACAGAGGTCCCTGGCCTCATGGCATTTACATTCTAGCAGGGGAAAGAGACAATGAGCAAACAGGTAAGTAGAATGGGGACTGCACAATAAAAGTTATAGTTTTAAACAAGGTCGTCAGAAAAGGTTTTCTGAGATGGTGACATCTGAACAAAGACCTGGAGGAGGGGAGAGATGGACGGGTTATCTGGGGGGAGAGCATCCTAGGCAGAGAAAACAGCAATGCAAAGGCCCTGAAAGAGGAACATGGAATATTTAGGAATATTTAAAGGACAGCAAGGAGGCTTATGAGGGAGGCCAGGGCTGAGGGATGAGGTCAGAGAAGTGATCGGGCAGGTCAGCCGGGGGCTCGTGTCGGTGGAGAAGACTTTGGCTTCACTCTGAGTGAGGCAGGAGCCGCTGGAGGATTTGCAGGAGAGGAGGGACGGAATCTGATGTGACATGTGATAAGAAGCAGCGGCAGCAGTTCCAGAACTACAGAGGATGGATTGGCAAGAGCAGCCTGGCTGGAAGGAGAGCCAGAGTCCTCTTTTTAAAGCTGCACTCATATCCTTTCTATTCGGAGAAAGCTTCAAATGTCTCTCTCAAAGATTGGGAGGGGGAAGGGATGTTGGTAGTTTTTGAGAGGCCAGAGTTGCCTCTGGGTTCAGCTGCTGTTGGGGCGGGAGGAAGGGAGGGCAGCTATAGACCTATAAATGATAATAAACAATAGGAGAGGCAGCTGTCCACCCCTTGGACCCTGAGGCAGCTTGGGTTCAAATCCTGGCTCCACCGTTTCCTGGCTGTGTCCCTTCATGCCAGTGATTTAACCACTCTGGGTGTTTAGTTTCCTGACCTGCTAAGTGGAGCAAAAAAAATAAATAAATAAAAGTGAGAAACATATAAAGTGCTTCAAGCAACACCTGGTTCAATAACCATAAGGCGCTCTACCCCTTTACCCCACATCTTGCCCTTTCACAGGCTCAGGCCTCCCTCAGGGTGACAAGGAAAAGACATCTGCTTTATTGTGTGTCCATGAATTGGTTGGACAGTGTAGTGTCCAGGAACAGAATTGAGCTCTGGGTTCAAATTCCCGGCCGACAAACTGATACTGTGCAACCTGGGCAGGATTTCCCTGAGGCCTGTCCTGCATCTGAAAAACGGACAATAATGCTTCTTTGCCCCACGTGTTGTATTGTCATTTTTGAACTCAGACATCCACGATTTTCAATTGTGATGCCACTTCCCCCCTCCCCTGCTTTCTATTTCTCCAAGCCACATACCATACATTTCATTCATTTATTGTCTCCTCCAAAAGAATATCACCTTTACTAGGGATTTTTTTTTTCTGTTCTGTGCTGTACCTCCAGTTTCTAGACAGGGCTTCTCAGCAAGTAGTTACTGAATAAATACAAGTTGAATGAATAGATGAATGAACTGGCTTCTGAGTACCTCCCATATACTGTCCCTATGCTGGGTGGTACTGGGGACAGCAGTGGCTGAGAAGGCCCATCCCTGCCCTTACGGGTTTCATAGCCCAGTGGGATGAACAGACCCATCACCAAGCAGTGACAGCCCAGAGTGGTCAGGGCTGGGATGGAGAAGCTCAGAGGACTGCAAGAGCCCAAAGGGGGTGCCTGAACCAACTGGGGGGTCAGGGAGAGCTTCCCGGAGGAGGTGGTACGTGAGCTGACAGGAATGAGCAAGATGAAAAGGAGAGAAAGGTGTGCTCTAGGAAGGAGGAGACGCTATGGGAGGGCTGATGGTGAAAGTGTGGTTTTAGTTCAAGGAACTGAAAGATATTAAATATGGCTGGGATGTAAAGGATGGTGAGAGTAAGTTATTAGAGGAAGACCATTCAGCACTCTGGGAGCCACAGTGAGAAGCTGACGCTCTGCGAGCGGGTGTGGGGGACAAGTCAAACACGAAGGGGCATTGGAAGGGTTGAGTGAAGGCTGGGAGCCAAGGGAGGTGGCTGGAGAACCCAGATCCTGGCCATGGGAGAGAAAAGGGGTAGGTGGGAGAGACCCTCAGGAGACCAAGTGGACACGTGAGGGGCCCTGGACAAGGCCCAGGGCTCCCGGGGAGTCAGGGAGAGCTTTCTGGAGAAGGTGGCCCACAGGCTGAGACTTGAAGGATGGGTTAGAACAGCCGTCCTTGAAATGGGATGCGGGAGAGGAGCAGGTTTGGGAGAGATGCTAAGGACATTGGGGACATAATGGGTGTAAAGGGCTGGGGGACACCTGAGGGCAAGTGTCTAGGAGGCCATGGGACTTCCAGAGCTGGAGTTCAGGTAAGAGGTGGGAGACAGCTTTGGAGTCAGAAAAGTGGAGCTGAAACGGTAATGGTGGGAACAATCCATAGGTTCTGTCCATATAGGGCCCTAGAAAACATGGTATAAGAAGTTTGCACTTTGCCCTGAAGGCAGCGGGGAGGCGCAGAGGTGGTTTGAGCAAGAAGGGGACTGCTTTGGTTTTTGAGTTCCAAGCAGAAGTAGTCACCATTCATGCTGCTTTTTTGGTTTTTTGGTTTGTTTTACCTATTTAATTGTTTTTCAGACCGAGCATCTTCTCTCCCTAGAAGTGGCCCCTTCTAGGGAGGGATCCTTTGAAATAAAGGTTCTACTGCTAAAAACAAAAACAAACAAAAAAAGTTTACAAAAACAAAAAAAGTTTACAAAACCAGTGCTCTGTTTTGTTTTGTATAGACTTGACCACAGACAATTGATTGTTCAGTTCAAAGGGGTCTACACAATCAAGGGAAAATCGGCGCCTTTAAACATGAGAACATTTCGGTTTTGAGCCATATGGAAGGTCCATGAATTTATGAATGCTTCCAGTGATATGGCCTCAGCGGTGTTTCACGCGTGCTTCAGCAGCTTATTGGCCCCACACCCTCCTTTGCATTCTCGGATGGCTTGAATCGATCTTGAATTTTACTCTCAGGCTAAGATGCCATTATCTGCTCCTACCCCATTTGCTCGGGGCTTGGAACACGAGCTGGTTATCATTGTGTATAAAACAAGTGTCACTAGGTCTAGAGAGAGACAGCTAAGAAAGTCTTTTCTCAAAAGTTTCCATTCTACTCCATCTCTTGTTTTCAACAAACATTTCTTGAGTGGTTACAGTGTGCTGGGCACTGGCAGGTAGAGGGATACACCAGACACAGACTCAGCTTTTCAAGGGACACATATGTTATCTGTGATAAAGTATGTACAGGATTCTAGGGGACACAGATCTCACCGTCCAGCTTATATGAGGTATGACAATTAAGTTCGCGAACTCATCCTAGAAAAAGTGCTACATACCTCATTGCTGAATGTCACTACGGTCACTTTGAAAGTACTCCCCTTGGAAAGCTATGCACTGACGCCAGCACCTACTCCACCCTTCAGAGCAATTTTGGAACTCTTTCTGGAATGGCCATCAGAGCTGTCGTATTACCCTTGATGTCCTGAATGTCATCAAAATGTCTTCCTTTCAATATTTCCTTTATCTTTGGGTAAAGAAAGAAGTCATTGGGGGCCAGATCAGGTGAGTAGGGAGGGTATTCCAATACAGTTATTTGTTCACTGGCTAAAAACTCCTTCACAGACAGTGCTGTGTAAGATGGTGTATGGTCATGATGCAAGAGCCACGAATTGGCGAAAAGTTAAGGTCATCTATTTTTTTCCACAGCCTTTTCAGCACTTCCAAACAGTAAACCTGGTTTACCGGCCAGTTGGTAGAAATTCATAATGAATAATCCCTCTTATATCGGAAAAGGTTAGCAACATTATTACAACAAGTTTGCGAACTTAATTGTCTGCCCTGACATCGTGTCTAGAGTTAACTACGGTACCTGTCTGCCAGGGATGGTTTAATTGATTTCCCAGCAAATGTGAGGTTGGAAAATAAGTCTGCCATTATTCTGTGAATGAGTGAGGCTCAGAGAAGGAAGCCTCTTTTCCTAGTGACACAGAGCTGAGACCTGAATGCAGGGCTGTGGGACTCCGAGGCTCACCCCTGTAAACGATTCAGAGATCCCCCAGCCACCCCCCCAGACAGATATAAGATGATCCCCATTTTATAGATGAGGACAGCAGGACTTAGAGAAGTAAAGCCCTGTGTCTGTGGTAACTTACTAAGAAAGTGACAGTGTGGAATTTGAATCTTGGACTCTCCAATTCAAAGGACTACTGTGGAGGAAGGAACAAATCTCCGACCTCACCTTCACCCGGGTGCGGTGTTCAGGGAGCGCTCCCAACACCAGTCTCAACAACCCAGTGGGTTTTGCTTCCTCCTTTTCTGCGGTTTGTGGTGTCATGCTTCAAGGCAGGGAGGGCACAGGCCAAGGGGACAGGAAGATTCTGTGGGCTGATGGGGACACTTTCTGGTAGAGGTAGGTGCAAGGAAGCAGAGCTTAAGGACCACCTTGAGCATTGTATTGGAGCCCTATGGGGATTCTCGGGACCTGGGCACACAGGACACAGCTAAGCATGGCCAGTCTGGCCTCAACCCCATTGCCCGGGCCGCCTTCAGTTTCACTCTGCGCTGCTCCTCCCAGAAGTCTGGGGATGGGAGCGGTGCTGGATACTTCTCCAGTTTAGGCCATAATCCTTTACTGGAGGCTGGGATGTGGGGGGAGGCGCACCCCAGCTAGGAGCCTGAGCCTCAAAATTTTCATACAAGTCCTATGTAGATTTTAAATAGTAACTAAAGGCCAACAAAAAAGCAAAAGCAATCATTTTGCCTGGGGTTGGGGGATGGGGTGTAATGATGCCCTTTTTCTTTTTCTTTTTTTTTGGCTGTTAGGAGCCTTGATACAATCATATTTATTGACAACTTCTTGCATGCCCATTCTGTGCGATTTTAGACATCTCAAATTTTACATGTTCAAAACTTACTCATTTATTTATTATTTATTCATTCATTCTTTATTCCTGGTCTTTTCCCCAAACTTGGCTCGTGCTCAGTCTTCCCCAGCTCAGCTATTGGCATCTCCAAACTTAGTTGCTCAGGCCAAAACCCCTGGAGTCATTCTTTACTCCCTTCTTTACCTGGATTTCACCTCCAGTCCAATTAGAAATCCCATCAGCTCCACCTTCAAAATGTACCCAGACTCCGTCCACTCTTCACCGTTGGCTACCCCCAGCCTGGTTCTGTCTCCTCCATGGTCTCCCTGCTCCAGCCCCTGTACCACCTAACCCCCGGCCCCAAGTCTTCCCCACACAGCCAGGGGGAGTCTGCAAGTACCTGTATTAGTTTCCCGTGGCTGCTATAACAAGTTACCACAAATTGGGTGGCTTGAAACAAATTTATTCTCTCACGGTTCTTGAGACCAGAAGCCTGAAATCAAGGTGTTGGCAGGGCCACACTCCCTCCAGAGGCTCTAGGGGAGGTTCTGTTCCCTGCCTCGCCCAGATTCTGGTGGCTCCAGGCTTAGGTAGGTTTATGGCCACATCACCCCAATCTCCGCATTCCTGGTCACGTGGTGTTGTCATTTTTTAGAGACACTTGTCCTCGGATTTAGGGCCCACCCACGTAATTCAGGATGATCTCATCTCAAAATCATTAATGTAATTACATCTGCAAAGACCCTTTTTCTAAATAAGTTCACGTTCACAAGTTCCAGGGGTAATGCCCACATCAGACCCATCTTTTTTAAGCCCACCTTTCAACTCAGAGCAACACCCGAGGCAGGTGGGGTCCCTTCACTGCTCAACCTACCCAAGGCCCTGTCCTCACCGCAGTCCAAGCAGCCCTGCAAAAACTGGTCCTGTCACCTCCCTGACTCATCTCTTCCTCCCCTGCCTGCCAACTCTGCTACAGACACACTGGCCTTGCTCTTCCCTATGCATAGCGGGCATACTCCTGCCTCAGGGCCTTTGCACTGGCCTTCGATCAGTTTGGAACACTTCCTAATAAGTCTAAGTAGCTCTCCCTCCCTCTCTTCTTTAAAGTTTTTTTCTCAGATACCCTCTTAGTGAGGTTTTGCCTGACCTTAATTAAAATTGCAAAAAATCCCAACCCCACCCCTACCCAGCCCCTCTTCCCCTATCCTCTATATAGCGCGTATTTCCTTCTAACGTATTTCTTATTATTTTGTTGTCTGTCTTCCCTCATGTCCACAGTGGTATCCCCAGTGCCTAAAATAATGCCCGGTGCACAAGGACTCAATAAATTTGTATCAAATTTGTGAATAGCCTTATGAAAAGTAGGTGTTATTGTTACCATGGCCATTTTGCAAATGGAGGAACTAAGGCACAGATGCATTGTCACTTACCAAGATCAAACGGTCCCATAAGTGTTGAGGCTCATAATCAAATGGGGCATCTGGCTCTGGAACCCACAGTATTAACTGCCTCGCCCATCCAATCTAGTCTAAACCACCTCTCCAGTACTGGTGTTCTTTTTAAACACCTCAGGTGTATTGCTTTTATAAAAATACAACAGAAGTTAACATTTAGAAGCCAAAAAGTCGCTAACAGTTTGAATGAACTCCCTCTTTTCTTCTTATTTTTGGTTTACTAGCAGCCATCGCCAATTCCCTAGCCTCAGGGCACCCAGGCCCCTCCCTAACCTCTCCAAGCCTCACCTCCCCTTCAGTTTTGCTCTTGTTCATCTCAGCTCCCCTAATTTCTCATCATCTGATGTTCCAACCCCTTATTCTTAATACAATACTTCACAAATAAAACAAATGGTTCCTACCCCAGGCCTCCTCTCCCCCACCCTTACCCCTGCAGCCCTCTAAGACTGGTACCTCTGTATCTTCTGCTTTTAGTGACCTCTAGAGTTCCAAGTAACGTTGGTCGTTGGTCGGTTTCTTGCTGGATCCATTTACCCCACCTCCATTTGTCTCCCTGCTATAAGTGGAGGGGTCTGGCTATGCTCTGCCCTCGCCAATCTGGGAGGGGACATTGTGGGGAAGGGGTTCACAAATTAACCTTCAGAGATAGGCTGGATCGTGTGGTAAGGCAGAACCTAGCTCCCTTTGAAATTTTACCCCCTTTTTATAAATCACAGTAATGAATGCACATGAATTTTTGTTTTTTAAGTGACAAAACCTGGGATGCAGCAACACCTGTGTCCCTTTATAATTCTCTTACCCTGCACATAGCTGTTTTCTCTACTTTTCCGTTAGTCGCTTATATTTCACAATTTTTAAAACATGGGCACGCGATAAAAAGCAATTCTGACCAACCCCCAAACCCCACTCTCAAAGCACACCACTTCTGACGCTGTTGCTTGTCTCAATAGTAACCCTTTTCTGCATTTATCTGTTAACTTCCTGCCTAGCTGGGGGGAAGGGGGTCTTGCCTCTCTTTGAGAGAAGTGGGCGGGGAAGAATTCTCCAATTTGTATCTCCAGCTGTGGCCTTAAATCCTGCTTGGGAGATAGGACACAAGAAGTAGGAAACTCTGCCGATCCCTCTAGACAGAGCCTGGATTTCAGAAACAATTTTTTAAAAATCCCTATCAAAATATCAGTGACTTTAGAAAGAAATCAAATACCGCAACACAAACACTCCAACAGAAAAACCACCGTCTCCTTCCCCCACCTCACTCTTCCCCTCCTAGACTGTGGACTGTGTTCTGCTGATTTTATCGCTACATCTCGAAATCATGTTATTCAACCTTTATCTCTCCATTTTATTTTGTTTTTAAATCATTAATTTAATGTATCTATTTATTTTTGACTAGGCAATGCATGCCCGTGGTACAAAAATTCAAAAGGTTTGTAGACGAAAAAAGATGTAAGGTTCCTTTTTTCTTTACCTGTGGCTTCCCTCCCGAGCACGGGGGCTGTGGGTGGGGTGTTGAAAGCCCATCCCCCAGCCATCTACTCTGCCCACCCCGGCCAACCTGGCCGACCGTACCTGGGGGGGCCGGGCCCCCCTTCTCCCTGCGGAGAGCCGGGCCGAAGAAAGCATTGCGCAGACTCCCCGCTGCAGTGGGCGGAGCCTCCTCGGGTCCCGCCCCCTCCTCCCACTCTTCCCTGCTCAGCCTGTTGGGGCAGAAGCTGGGGCCCCGCGGAGGTAGCAGCTGCCGCTTGGGACGAAGGCCGAGGTCCCTTCGGGGTAGGGTCGTCGGGCGTAGCTGGGAGGGATGAGCTGGGAGCTGGAGGGGAGGCCCGTATGGTCCTGGGCTCCCGGCTTGAGCTGTCTGGTGGGTACCTGAGGGAGAGGGCAGAGGAGCCACTTGGAAAATGCCCCCTGGGTAGTCCCAGGTCTGGGAAAAGCAGGCACAAGGATTTGGGACTCCGCTGACCCCGTCCGGAGCTGTCTCTTTGGGAATGTCTAAATTAGAGCTCAGAGAAGGGATGGTGCTAAAAGAGGGGCAGGGTGGGCGCTAAAGGGCGGCAGGGCGGCTACCACAGAGAGATGGGAAGAAAGCATAGGCGTTGGAACTTGAGGGATTTCGAAATCCTTGCTGACCAGCGGTCTGCTTCCTCCTTTTGGGGTGGCGGGCGTGATGCCAGTGGCCCCCGTGATCATAGACAAGGAGACCCAGTGGGTCCTGTCAGTCCCAAGACTGATCTGCTTTCTATGACGTCCCTCAAATCCCAGAACACCCCACACAGTGCCAGCTTTTGTTCCCAGTTTGGAGACCCTGACACACCCACTCTCCCGCCTGGGCTCTGCGTGCCTCCTGGTTGCCTGGCAAGATGAAGCCTAAACTGATGTATCAGGAGGTAAGTGGATGGGGCCCCAATGGGGAGGGGCTGGATGTGATGGAGGGTGGGGGCTCCCCTGTCACCCCCTACCATCCCCATCATCCCCCAGCTGAAAGTGCCTGCTGAGGAGCCCGCCAGCGAGCTACCCATGAATGAGATTGAGGCATGGAAGGCTGCAGAGAAGGTAGGAGCCCACCATCACCCTCAGCCTATCTCAGGCATGGGTTGCGCTGCCCGCGGTGGGCTGGCTCACCGCCTCCTCCTCCTTCCCGCAGAAAGCCCGCTGGGTCCTGCTGGTCCTCATCCTGGCGGTTGTGGGTTTTGGTGCCCTGATGACTCAGCTGTTCTTATGGGAATACGGTGACTTGCATCTCTTTGGGCCCAACCAACGCCCAGCCCCCTGTTATGACCCCTGCGAGTAAGTGACCCCTCGAATGGTGTGGGGGACGGGCCCTAACAGGGTAGGGACACTTAGACACACCAGGCAGGGCCTGAATTCAACATCATCCAGTGCTCATGACAGTGAGGTGATCACAGACTCCCAAGTGCACTGTCACAGGTTCTTCTCTCCATGCCACCCCCCCACACACACACTGTTCCCATGGCAACCACAGCACCATCTTCTCTCCAGGTCTATGAAGAGAGGCTCATAAAGACACACATGGCATCCTGCATCCGTATCTGTGGACAGACACACACACAGACACACACATACACACCTTCCTTCCACACCTCTAGACAGACACATGCATGGACACAGAATCATGAATACAGGCACACACAGTACACAGTCTTCCATCCTCCGTGGCCAGACAGGAAGAATCACTCACATCCCAGCCAGTGGTTTCAGGCCCCCTGCGGCTGATACCACCCCCCTACCCTCCAGAGCCGTGCTGGTAGAGAGCATTCCTGAGGGCCTGGACTTCCCCAATGCCTCCACGGGCAACCCCTCTACCGGCCAGGCCTGGCTGAGCCTGCTCGCCGGGGCCCACAGCAGCCTGGACATCGCCTCCTTCTACTGGACCCTCACCAACAATGACACCCACACTCAAGAGCCCTCTGCCCAGCAGGTACCTGACAACCTGGGCCCTGGTGGACAGCAGTGGGGCATGGGGAGGCATTGAGGGTGGAGGTGGAGTGAAGGGGTTCCCCTGCAGCCTGGGAGACTGGTGGGAATGTCTCACAGAGGCTTGGACACACAGGTGTTTGGAAGCAACTGTCTTTACATGGCCCTCTGGACTGGGGGCGTTTGTCATGGTCATCTGGAGGCCTCTGAATGTCAGGGTATGGGTTTAGTTACCAGGGATTAGGCTGGCAGGTGTTGCTCACCCACGAACTACCCTGACCCTGTCACATCAAGAAATGGAAGAGAAGAGTGAGTAACAGCCCAGCCTCTAGCCAGGCTGCCGCTTCCCAGCTGTGTGACCTTGGGCAGGTCACCTCACCTACTGGGCTTCAGTTTCTTCATCTGTGGAATGGAGCCAGTATATAGCACCCGCCCCTTCTGAGGATGAGACGGGCTCATCCATGCAAATTATAGCATGGTGCCTGACCCAGCCCTTTATAAGCATTTACTATTATTATATCCTTATGATCTGCAGACAAACTTAAAAACCATAAAACTTCAAGGTTTGGAAAGGAACAGCCTAGGTGGATCACCCCTTCATTGAATGAAAAACACAGAAATTTTCCCTTTTATCTTCTTCCCACTGCTTTTTGTGAAAAGAGGACTTAAAATTTATTAACATTGTGGGGCTCCTAAAGCACTGCCTAAAAAAAAAAAAATGACAAAAGTTAAAATGATATGAGCTCATACTCCCTCCTGGCACCCACTGGAGTGGTTCAAAGCATAGGCGTAGGAGACAGATGGTCAGGGTTCAAATTCTGCTTCACCACTAAGTTCTCCAATGCTCGGTTTCCCCATCTGCACCTCAGGGATTATACTCAGACCTGCCTCATCAATGAGAGTAATGAGAATTCAGTGAGTTCAAATGTGAAGAGGCTTACAATGGGGCCTGGCTCATAGCAGGAAGCGGGGAATCATGGGCTGTAATTGGCATCATCAAGCCTCACTCAGACCTTCCTGGACCTCCATCCTGAGCCATACCCCCAATATCCTGTAAGGTGCCTGAAGGCCCCTACGGTGCCAGGCATTGTTGACATAAGGTAGGATCTTGGAAAGGTCCCTGGAAGGGCAGGAATGGCAGGGAGGCCCTGACCAGGCTCATTGTCCAGTTATTAAAAAAAGGTTTTAATATCTTAACCTATAAAACTGTCCCTAGGCATACTGGCTAATGTAAAGCCTGCTCACTCCTGATCTCATCTCGAAGCCCAATCTCAAAACAACCCCCAGGGGGCTGCTGTGTGGGGTTGGAGAGCTGGCTGGTCCAGCCCCTCAAAGGCTCTCCCCTTCCCCCAGGGCGAGGAGGTCCTCCGGCAGCTACAGACCCTGGCACCTAGAGGTGTGAAGGTCCGTATTGCCGTGAGCAAGCCCAGCGGGCCCCAGCCCCAGGCAGACCTGCAGACCCTGCTGCAGAGCGGTGAGCCAGGGGCAGCTGGGGACGGGCTGGGCTTGGGGTTGCTCAAGCCGGCCCCTGACTACCACCCCTGTCGATCACAGGTGCCCAGGTCCGCATGGTGGACATGCAGAAGCTGACCCATGGTGTCCTGCACACCAAGTTCTGGGTGGTGGACCAGACCCACTTCTACATCGGCAGTGCCAACATGGACTGGCGCTCCCTGACCCAGGTCTGCCTGCCCCCTGCCTACCCATCCTTCTAAGCCACTCCCTGCTCCACAGGCTGCCTGGCCTCCAGCTGCACCCCTCTTCAATCTCAGAGTCCTCTCTATCCAATCTCTGCAATGGTTTTCTTCCCATTTCCTACCAGGTCTCCCAAATCCAGCTCTCTACTGCCTTCCCCCTGCTCATGGAAGCCTGGGGCTCCCTCTGGTCCCCAGTGACAGCTGCCAGCCCCTCTACAGGGCACTTGAGACCCTGTCCACCCATTTGGCTTTCATTATTCATTCCCTAAGTACCTGCTCTAAGCCCAGCCCTGTTCTGGGTGATGCTGGAAACACGCTGGGAGCAGATGGGTCTCTCAGAACTCCCAGGTATTACAGAGTCAGGCCAGTCACCAGACAGTGTCAGCCCAGAGGGCTCAAGGATGGGGTGAGGGACCCAACCTGGGATATCAGGGAAGGGGTCCCAAAAGAGGTGATAACTAATCTGATACCTAAAGGATCTGCAGGAATCCACACAAGACAGGAAAGAGGTACAACTCAGGCAGTGATGATTTGCTCAGCCCCTAAATCTCACCAACTCTGCAGAGTGATGATGAGACACGTCTGTGGCTGAAACCCCTGGTGCCTGTCCTTCTAGTCCAATGGGGAGACCGGTTTGTCACCAGAGAGAGTGATGAGGGAAGCCCAATGGACTGTGGGAGCCCAGAGGAATGCCTGGTGCAGTCTGGGCAGTCAAGGGAGGCTTCCTGGAGGAGGAAACTGTCAGCTGAGACCTAAGAATGAGTAGGAGCACGGTGGAGGGTAGAAGCATATGCAAAGGTTCAGGAAACCCAGGGCTTTCAAAGGACTGGATGATTTTCAGCAAAACTTAAGATATTAGTCTTGAGTCAAGTTCATGTCCATCCCAGGAGCTTAGCTGTGGGGACCTGGGGATGGAGTTGAGGGGCAGAAAGAGGAGAGACAGGGACAGAGAGAAGGGGAGATTGAGAGGCAAGGGGCAGGAAAGAGGGCTGCGGGGGCAGGAAGAGGTGACTACAGGTATCCTTGTCACTTGTGAGCTCCTGGCCACTACCCCAGGCTCAGCACTGCCCTCCCACAGGTCAAGGAGCTGGGCGTGGTCATGTACAACTGCAGCTGCCTAGCTCAAGACCTGACCAAGATATTTGAGGCCTACTGGTACCTGGGCCAAGCAGGCAGCTCCATCCCATCAACCTGGCCCCGGCCCTATGACACCCACTACAATCAAGAGACGCCAATGGAGATCTGCCTCAATGGAACCCCTGCTCTGGCCTACCTGGCAGTGAGTCTAAAGGAAGAGGGGCCTGTCACACCTTAGCCACATGCCTTCATGACCTCCATCTATCTAGTCCTCCCTAGAGATTGGTGGGGAGGGGATTCCTGGCAACTAGCCCTTACTCCTGCTCACTCTGCTTGGACAGGTGCCTGCACTATGTCCCAACCTCCATAGGCCTCGGTTTCATCTAGAAAGTGGGTATCACGATACTTACAACCTCATAGGGCTTGCGTGGACCCAGCCATATCCCCCTGTTAACCCTAAATCTGGTTAAAAATTCAGTTCCTTAGTCACATTAGCCACATTTCAAGTCCTCAGCAGCCATGAGTAGCGAGTGACTGCCACATTGGACAGTGCAGATACAGAAACATTTCCATCACTGCGGAAAATTCTATTGGACAATGCTGGCTGTCGCCTGTGGCATACAGAGCACTCTACCCAAGGCACTGCTGTTTTTAGCTGTTGATATTTTCACTAGTTGTGATGGCCAACCTCATCTTCAGTCACCCTCGAGTAAGTCACCTGGCCAAGCCCAGAGTCATTGTGGAGGGCCACACAAAGGCCCGGGTGCAGGGACCGACACATAACTCGCTGGGGTCCTGTGGTCTCCCACAGGTGACTGAAGTTTCCTCCATTACCATCTCCCCTCTCAGAGCTTGAGTTTGTTCACCTGTCATGAGGATGGAGGTCGCTGAGGAAAGGGTCTGGTCTGGTGTGGCGTGGTGTGCCATGAGGGTGGGCTGTGAGCGAGTCAGGGATGAACTTGGAGCAGAGGTCCTGAAACCTGAGCATGCATCAGAATCCCTGGGAGGGCTGTTAAAACCCAGATTCCTGGACCCTACCTCAGCACCCTGATTCAATATGCCTTGTGCAATGAGGCCCAAGAATTTGCAATTCTAACAAGTTCCCAGGTGATACTGTTAGTGCTGGACCAGGGACCTTATTTCAGGAATAAATTCTGGAGCCAGACAACCTCGGTTCAAATCCCAGCTCCATTTACCAACTATGTGACTTTAAGCAAGTCCCCCTCTGTGAGCCTCTGTTTCCTCACCTGTGAACAGGGAGTAGCAATCACCCCTCGCCTTCATGGTGGCTGAGAATTTAGTGAAGTGAAAAGCATAGGACCTGGCTAGTGACGAGCTGTGTGTCCATGGGGATCACCGTGATGGCACCTCTGGCAGGGCACATGTCTTGACTGTCCCCTTGCCCCCAGAGTGCGCCCCCTCCACTGTGTCCAAGTAGCCGCACCCCAGACTTGAAGGCCCTGCTCAACATGGTGGACAATGCCCGGAGTTTTATCTACATCGCGGTCATGAATTACCTGCCCACCATGGAGTTCTCCCACCCACGCAGGTACTGCTGGGGCTCAGGGCAGGAAGCCACCAAGAGTGGAAAAGGAATAGGAGAGGGAGTGATGGTGCCCAGAAAGCAGGTAGGGGGTGCCAAGACAAGGAGACAGATGGTGGGGAAGACATGGGGAGAGGCAAAAGAGGCAGGTGACAGGTGTGGGTGCTCAAGACAGGAAAAAGGGAGAGAGAAAAGGACGAGAATATTGGGGTTGGGTAGAGATGGGGAACTGGAGGCCCGAGGCAGGGGATGGGATGCAGGATTTCCGGAGCAAGGAAGCAGGGAGCGTGGGCTGGAGGCAGGATGAAGGCTTGTGGGGTTGGGAGCTGTTTTCAGGTTTGGCACACTAGGGTTGGGCTTTGGGATCAGGGATAAGAAGGAAAGATGGTTGGTATTGGGGGTGTTCAGAGAAGGTAGTCTGGGAGGCAGCAGCCAAGGTAATAGGAAGACTGGGTTTGGTGGGGGTAAGAATGGGAGCCAGAATTGGGAATAGGGGATATGGGATTTAAGGAACAGGACTAGGAGCCAGAGATAGGGTGGTCTTAGGGCCACCAGAAGGGCTTTCAGAAGCTGAAGCAGGGCCCAGGCCTGGTTCCCTAAAATTGAGGGTAAGGCCTGTGGATAGAACCGCGCTCCATGTCCTGCACCCCTCCCCAAGGTTCTGGCCTGCTATTGATGACGGGCTGCGGCGGGCAGCCTATGAACGGGGTATCAAGGTGCGTCTGCTGATCAGCTGCTGGGGACACTCTGAGCCATCCATGCGGGCCTTCCTGCTCTCCCTGGCTGCCCTGCGTGACAACCATACCCACTCTGACATCCAGGTGGTAAGCACCTGCCCCAGACACAGCCCGCAGCCCCTGTGTGGGGTAATACTGGGGACATAGTGCTCGTGGAACTCATCTGTCATCTGGCAGGGAAAACCCAGAGAGAGACTTGCTGTGATGGGGAGACCATGGGTCAGGGCCTAGTTTGGGAGGTCAGGGTTTGGATGGAGACACATGGGCAGAGGGGTCAGGCCAGGCATGGAGGGTCCAAAGGAAGCATCCACCCCAGCCTGAGGGGTCACAGAAGACTTTCTGGGGGAAGGGGACATCTGAGGTGAGACCTAAAGGATGATTAGGAGCCATTCTAGAGGAACAGGTGGCAAATGAGATGACTCATGGGTCATCCTTTCCAGCTAGCGTTGACTGATACCCACCCTGCCGGGCCCTGTTCTGGTCCCCAAGGGTTCCCTGGGAAGCAGTGGAATCCCCAGTCCCGTAGACCCTGGGGCTTCTCTAACCACCCTCTGCGTCTCCCACTGCTTCCCATTCTCCCCTTCCCTCAGAAACTTTTTGTGGTCCCTGCGGACGAGACCCAGGCCCGAATCCCATATGCCCGCGTCAACCACAACAAGTACATGGTGACCGAACGTGCCACCTACATTGGTGAGTACCCAAGCACCACCAGGGAAACAGAAGGGAGACCCAGGGACCACCATGGGCCCTGACTCTGCTCCCCACCCCATAGGAACGTCCAACTGGTCTGGCAGCTACTTCACGGAGACAGCGGGGACTTCGCTGCTGGTGACACAGAATGGGCGTGGAGGCCTGCGGAGCCAGCTGGAGGCCGTTTTCCTGAGGGACTGGGACTCCCCTTACAGCCATGACCTCAACACGGCAGCCGACAGCGTGGGCAACGCCTGTCGCCTGCTCTGAGGCCTTGCCCAGAGGACAGGCTGAGGCCTGCAAGGCCCCCAGGGACCCAGGTGTCCTGGGTTCCGGTTCTTGTCCCTGTGCTCCCCGCTTCTGTCTGTCTCATTGTGGTTCCACAGGCCCCCCCTGCTCTCCCACCTCTACCTCCGTCCCCATGGGCCTGGCGCTGAGGCCCCGGGATCCAGCCGAGCTGGGGGAAGGATCAGCCCCCAAAGAAGTGGGGGTGCATGCTGGGCCCCATGGCCCACCCCCTTTCCAGAGCAAAGAGGGCCCAAGGTTATAATAAGAAGTAAATAACTTGTCTGTACAGCCTGTGCCTGACTGAATGGTGTGAGGTGGGGTGTCGGGGTAGGGGACAGCGGCATGGGTCTCTGGTGGAGACATGAGAGTGTGCGCTTAGCATGTGCTTGCCATGTACTGAGTACATAATATGTGACTGGCGTGTGCTGAGCCCTGAGCGGGTGACCTGCCTCTGCTGAGCATGCAGCATGTGGCCCAGTGATTTAGCATGTGCTGAGTCCTCAGCATGCAGCGCACATGAGCTGGCATGAGCTGAGTCTGCAGTGTGTGATGCGTGTCTGGCCTGGGCTGAGGCTCATCGCCAGCGTGGGGTAGTGTGTGCCGCACACTCAGCGTGTTCCCAGCTGGATGAACACGCACCGAACCATCGCCATGTCCCAAGCGTGGACTCACGTGTCTGAACACTGGCGCGTGTACCAAGTGAATTTACATCTGCCAAGTGAATTTACACTTAGCATGTCCCAAGCGTGGATGAATGCACGGCAAGCCTGTAATGTGGCAAGGACAGGTCAGCAGCCATTGAGAACTTGGTATTTCGCAAGCTTGGATTGGTACCTGCTGAACACAGAATATTCTGAGGGTGGGTTCTTGTGTGCCAAGCACTGAGCATATTTAAGAGGAGAGTCAGTACGCCAAGCACAGGCTCTCCCCGTGCCACGGCAGCCCCGCCTCCAGCCTGAGCCAATGGCTGACTGACTGCAGCATCAGAGAACAGGGCCTAGGCACCACCCTGAACCCCACCCCACCAGGCCAGGCCTCACCTCAGGCAGGGAGGACAGGTGTAATACAGGGCTGTGAACAGTTCTTTATTGAAATAGGCAGAGGCGACAGGGCCGAGGATGTGCTCAGGGCCAGCAGGATGCAGCCCCCTTCCTGCTTCCCTCTGGCCAAGGGGCCCACAGGCCAGACGCCAAAGCCCTCCTGTGTTTGGGGTATGTACAGGCATGCGCCGTGGGCAGGGGGAATGAGAATTTCTGGATAACTATCTTTCTGTAAGAATAATTTGTGGGTTCAGGAGATGGCTCTGAGAAGGGGATGCCAGCCCAGCTAACGCAGCCCCCCAGTGATGGGCAGGGGTGGGGTCACTATCAATGGTTCCCACTGACATGCTGCAGAAAACTGGTGGCCCGGGGCAGACTGTGTGGGTGGGCATGGCGGGGCGGGAGCCCCTGAGCCCGGGGACCCCTGATGCCCTCCAGGGTCCAGTCCTTGCTCAGCCATTCCCCAACACAGCTGCTGGGATCGAAGAGCTCAGGGCCTGGCCTCTGCGGGGGAGAAGAGAGGGCATCAGCCAAGAAGCCACCAGCCTGCCCCTCATGGACTCCCTCCTGTCCCACTTGAACCCTTGTCAGAGGGTGATTCTGTACCTTTGCAACCCTCATCACATCCTGGGGGTTTGACAGTGTGTCCTGAGAGCACAATGTGTCTTGAGGGGGTATGAGTGTCTGCTCTGTCAGATGAGGCTTTGTCACATCTTGAAGATGGGTGAGCACGAGCTGAGAGGCCTTGTTCTTAGCGCTGGGCCTTTATCACTTCTTACAGGTAGATGACTGTGTTCTGAGATTTTACACAGCCTTACGGCGGATGAGTATGTGCGAAACCTTGTTACATCCTCATTACATCCTGAATATTGTCTAGTGTGTGTGGAGCCTCGTCACATCCTGAGAGGGGGCTAGAGTGAGCTGGACTCAGAGCAGCCGCAAGCAATGCAGATGTGTGGAAACCAAGGCCGGGTTCACTGTGCCCCACCCTGGCGCTCTGGGGGAGGCCCTGACCCTAGGCCTGCCTGCACCCTGCCCGCCCACCTAGCTTACCTCAGCTTCCGTGGTCATGTCCTTAATATCCGGCCCATCCCCATCCCGCTGCAGGATGGTGGATGGCTCGGCGGAGGCCCCACGGTGCTCTCCTTCTGCCCAGCCGCTGCCCCGGCAGGGCCCATCATCCTCTGGCGAGGCCTGGCTCAGCCGGATGAGGTTGCTGAAGTTGGAGTCAGACTTGGAGCCTGTGGGCGGCTTGCGGGCCTTGTGGCGGCCAGCCAGGCGGCTGCCATACAAGGCCAGGATGGGCTCGGGGCCCGAGTCGGGTACCCGACGGCCAGCGGTAGCTGCCTTGAGTGGCGCCAGCACCTCGGGGGTTTCACCCCACAGCCCACGGCCCACCTCCTGCAGACTCAGGTCATCTAGCTGGTCAATGGCCCGCTGCATGCCCGGTGCCTTCTCCTCCCGGAAGAAGGGCCCACTGCCTGACACACTGCCCAAGCCCACGGCCTCCTCCTCGTCAGCCAGACGGTAGTAGGGGGACCCATCTTCTGCAGCAGCCACCATGGATGCAGGGGGCTTGCCCTCCGCCTGCAGTGAGAGGCGGCAGCTGCGCAGCGACAGCTGGTAGTAGCGGGTGGTCTCGTGGGCACTGCGCAGCTGCTGCATGGACACAAAGGGGTGGCGCAGGGCAGCGCTGGGGCTGATGCGTTCGTGCGACTCCCAGGTCAGCATGCGCTTGATCAGCTCCACCATGCTCTTGAGGTCAGCATGCTCGGCCAGCGCCTCACGGTCCGGGAAGGTCAGCCGACTGGCTGCCCCACTGCCATTCACTGTCTCAATCTGGTCCAGTGACTTGAGCATGTACTTACGGCGCTCCAATGGGCGCACCTAGTGGGACACGGCAGGCAGGGGTTGACAGGGAGTCCAGGCTCTGGGCCCCAGGCACTCCTGCAGTGGGGCTCACATATTACCCCCCCCTCCCACAGCTTCCAGTCTGCCCTCCAGTCTGGCCCAGAGCTCTCTGGTTGCTATGAAGTCCACACACCTGAACCCTGACTTCCAGTTCTGCCTGTGATCTGCCTTGGAGCCCTCTTGCTGCTGGGAGGGCCACTCCTGCTCCCTAACACCAGACCCCTCTAGTCGAATCCAGAGCTCTCCTCCTGCTGCATGAAGGACACCTGACTGTCTTCTTTGGTCCTATCATCTAACAGAGCTCTCACTCACCCAAGTTTCACACCTCACCCCAGACCGCCAGCCCTCCCCAGAGCCGTGGGTCCAGCTGCTTCCAGCCACTCTGGTAGTAGAGAGAGCCCTAAACCACAAGTCCTCCTTGGAATCAAACCCGATCCCTCTTGCTGCTACACCCGATCTCAGCCCTCCAGGCCTCCCAGCTGTCGCGAACCTCGCCACACTAGTTTGACAACCCGCAGGCAAGGAACTATCAGAGGAGCTGCCATAAACTTTCAGTCCCACCTTTCGCCTCAGACCTGTCTTGCTATGACAGCTCCCAAGGCTGGCCCAACTACCCATCTTCTCTGCTGCCTCACGTGTGATGGCTGCAGCCACAGAAGTAGCCGACAGGCTGACTTAAACTTCCAGTCCCACCTGGGGCCTCACTCAGGTCCCTCACACTGCACTAGTTTGATGACCCCAGATCTGAAGCTGGCAGAGGAGCTGCCCTATCCTTTGTGTCAAACTTATGGTATAACCCAGATCCCTCTTGCTACAGCTGCCCCTACATCTGACCCCAAAAATTTCAGTCCTCCCTGCAGTCTCACCTAGATCTGTCTTGCTGTGACAATCCCACAGCTGTCATCAAGCTTCCCGTCCTCCCTGGATTTTTTCTTGATGTGGCAGCCCCCACACTAGCTACCCTCAGCCCCCGGGCCCCCTACCTTGGTCTCGGCCAAGTAGTCGGCTGAGGACTTGAGCTGCCAGGGGTTGGTGGCGTCAGGGTGAGGGTTGCGCTTGAAAAAGTGGTGGGCCTTGCGGGCGGCATGCAACAGGTGGGGCTTGGGCAGGCCCTGGGTCTCACAGATGTAGCGGACCTGGTCGTACTCATTGTTGCCCGGGTAGAGCGGCCAGCCCAGGTGCAGCTCAGCCATGACGCAGCCCAGTGACCACACATCCACCTTCTCACAGAAGGGCAACCCCAGGAGAATCTCGGGGGCCCGGTAGAAGCGCGACTGGATGTACGGCTCCTTCACGTAGCGCACCTCACTGAAAATGCTGGCTGAGCCGAAGTCGATCACCTGTGTGGGAGAAGGGAAGCCAGTGGGCAAGGTGAGGGGCAGGGACAGTCAATCTGGGCCTTCCTTGGCGACTCTCCTCAGTGTCTGTCTGCATCTGCCATCAGACTGTCTGTCGCTGTGTCTATGAGTCTTTATTTCTTGTTTATGTCCCAATCTGTCTCCTCCAGCCTTTGTCTCTGGTTTGTATGTCTGTGTCTCTGTCTCTATTTCTCTCCTCTAGAGTATGCCCGTGAGAGTTAGCACCCCTCTCTATATTTCTCACCCCACACCTTGTCCATCAGCAGATCTTGTTGGTTCCACCTTCTGAACAGATCAAGAATCTGCCCACTGGGCATCCCAGCCACAGCCCCCTCCCTGGTCCTATCCTCCATCCGTCAGCTCTTGCTTAGACTGCTCTCCCTGCTCCTTCCCTCTGTCCTCCAGTCTGTTCCTCACATACACCCTGAGGGATCGTGTGAACACCTGAGTCAGGTCACATCCCTGTCTTTCTGTGGCTTTATCACATCCTGTGATAACACATCCTACGATAAAAGCCAAAGCCCTCACTGCAGCCCCGAGGCTCCTACAATCTGCCCCTTCTCCGCTCCGCCCTCAGCTCCTCCCACTTTCCCCTCACTCACCCCCAGCCACACGATTCTCTCACTATTTCGTGAGCAAGCCAGACACAGTCCCAGCTCAGGGCCTTTTCACTGGTTGTTTCCTCTGCCTGGAATGCTCCTCCCTCAGATGTCCACACGGCTCCCCCTCTCACCTCCCCAGGTCTTTACTCATGTCACCTTCTCAGTGAGGCTTCCTCCGGCCATCCCATTAAGAACAGCACCCCCTACCCTTCCTATCCCCCTTCCTGGTCCTCTGCTTTTCTTCACAGCTCTTAACACCATTTCACAAATTACATCTTTTACCTTTTAACTGAGTTCATTATTTCTCTAACCAACTAGGATGTCAGTCCCATGAGGGTAGGATTTTGTCTGTTCACTGCTATGTCCCTAGACGCCTAGAATAGTGCTTGGCACAGAGCAGGGGCTCAGTAAAGAATGAATGAATGAATGAATGAATGAATGAATGAATGAATGGGCTTTTTATCCATAATTTTCTTTCTCCCTCTCGTTCTTTCTTTGCCTCTTCATCGCTTATCTGTGTCTCTCATCTCTCAGTGTCAATCTCCATCTCTGTCTCTGTATTGCTAGGAAGAACACTTCCCTGAAGCTCAGGTTCTCCTCATCCTCAAGCACTGTTACCCACAGGCCCTCGTACATGGCAGGAGCTTGATGAACACCTGTTGAACTAACACTGTGAATGGCTAAAAGTCCTTTTCTCTCCTGATGCCTCTGGGAGGAGCTATCTGCCATTTTCACTCTGAATCTCCAAAACTCTATCTTGGTCCCTACCTCAGTTTCCCTCTCCGAGTTTCTCTGCTTTTCATTCAGCCATCCCTCAACTTCTATTTGCAGAAGGCAAATTTGTAGGTAGGACAAAATGGTCATTAACTTGAACGCAGACTGCCAAGGCCCGAATCTCAGAGAGCTTAAGTGACCCTGGGCACTCAGTGTTTGTTGGATTCATTCATTCATTCGTTCATTCCGCAAACATGGTAGGGTGCCAATGCTGGCCAGCTGTTGTGGATCCGTCCTGTCGGTCTCCTGCTGTATTTGTGGGAGTCTCTCCTTCCTTGGGTCTCTGTCCTTTTCTCTCTCAGAGCAGAATGCTCTGCCTCTTCCTGTCTCTGTATCACTCTGCGTCTGACATTTAGCACAGACTCCGTGACAGGGCTGGGCTGGGAGATGCCAAGGACACAGTGGTGCCCTGCCCTCATGGCGCTCCTCGTTCAGATCCATCCCCGGATGGTAGTAACAAATGCAGAAGCAGGCAGAGGGGTCACAGGGGCTTGTGACAGCGCAGAGCTGCCTCTGTCACCCAGCACAGGGTCAGGCCCACAGCAGGCATTCAGTAAATGTCTGTCGCCGGTGAAACTTACTGGGATGAGGAATGGCGCTGCCATCCTGCTGGTCAGGCTAACGGGCTTTTGTCCCCCCTGAAGTCCTCTCTTACAGTTTATGTGAGATCTGTCAGCAAATCCTGTCGTCTCCAACTCCAAAATCTACTCAGACCCACCCACGTCCCCTCTTCCCACTGTACCAACTGCAGTCCCACCCACTCACGTCTCCCACCTGGACTGATGCAGTCACCTCTCACTGTCTTCCTGCTCCTGCCACCTCAGTCTGTTCCTCTCACAGTCAGGGGACCTGTGAACACCTGAGTCAGAGCATGTCCTCCTCTGCTCAGGATCCTCCGGTGGCTCCATCTTACACAGAATAAGACCTAAGTTCTCACTGTGGCCCACACGGCCCTGTACAACCCGGCCCCTTCACCTCCCTGCTCCCATTTCCTCTCTCTTCACCTGTCACTCAGTCACACTGACTTCCTCAGTGCTCCTCAAATACACACACACACACACACACACACACACACACACACACACGGCTCACTCCTACCTCAGGGCCTTTGTACTGGCTATTCCTTCTACCCAGAAGCTCTGCCCCAAATGTCTACACAGCTCCCTCCCTCCTTCAGGACTTCCCTCAAATGCCATGTCAGTGAGGCCTCCCTGACACTACATAAAGTTTTACTCATCACCACCCCCAGCCCCACATCAACACCCCGTATCATCCTCCTCCCTGCTTCATGTTCCCTCTCATACCATATTATACTCATTTCTCTTGGCGACTCTATCTCCCCAATAGAATGTCAGCCCCACAGGACAGGGCTGGGCCAGAGGAGCTGAGCTAAGAATTGAACAACAACAGGGAGGCCTTAGGTGTAGAATGGAAAAGGCAGAATTGGGACAGGGAGTTGGGGAGGATTTCAGGGCCAGGAGGTGGACAGGGAGGGGGAGACCTCAGGGCTGGGAGGTGGGTCAAGGGAGACTCCAGCGTCCGGAGAGCACACAGGTCTGAGGGAAGCCGGGAGGAGACAGGAAAAAGGGACGCTGCTGCCCCTGGGCAGCCCCTCACCTTGACCCTGAAGGGACAGCGGGTCTGGTCCACCAGCATGATGTTTTCGGGCTTGAGATCGGCATGGATGATGGCCAACTCCTTGAGCCGGGCCAGGGCTCTAAGCACCTGCAGGGTGACCGTGCGGATGTGGCGTGCAGGGAGGGGGGCAAAGTTGTTCTCCTTCTGGAATTCAAAAAGGTTTTGCTCCAACAGCTCGAAGACCAGGTAGAACTTGAGGGCGTCATGGAAGAACTCAAGGAAGCGGATGACGTGAGCCTCCTCGGGGTCCAGGCCCCTCATGCAGCGCAGCAGCTTCAGCTCGTTCTTGATGATACGGTTTCGGTAGGCATCGTTCTTGAGGATCTTGATGGCCACCATCTCGCCTGTGCTTCGCCGCCAGCCCTTGGCCACCTCCCCGAAGGTGCCCTTGCCCAGCACCTCGATGATGTCATAACAGTCAGTCTCGGACTGGATGGTGGCCATGGCGCCCCTGCTGCCAGACACCACCCTGCCACCACCCCCTCCCCACAGGGTCTGCCTCCTAGCCCCTCTCCGCCACAGGCCCTGGGGTCCCCCCCCGCGTGGGGGAAGACAACTGCACTGGTTCCTCCGCCTTCAAGGTTTGCACCTGCCTCCCTGGCACCCTTCAACCCCCTATGCCACACTGCGAGTCTGTCAAGGGCTGCACCCCTCCCCCGAAGCCCTCCTGGCTTGGGATGAGGGGTCCCAGGCCCCCTCAAATGGGTTCCAGCGTTGCTGAGTGGCTCTGGTTCTGTTGTTGGAGACCTGAGCCCCTGGCTGGAATGGGGGTGGGGTAGCAGGTCGAGCCCCCTCCCCCACCCAGTGACGGAACCCTGAAGAAGCTGGACAGGGGAAGGGTCGACTGAGAGAGGAGTCTGATGGTGGACCTCAGGCAGAGGAATGGGACATTCCTAAACAGAGCTGAGGAAAAGCAGGCTTTCTGAACTAGGAGAGAGAGAGAGAGAGAGACACAGAGAGAGAGAGAGAGAGAGAGAGAGAGAGAGAGAGTATTTTCACAGAAAGCATCTGCCCCAGCCTGTGGATGACATGAGGTAGGTGTGGCTGAGGCAGAGCCAGGTTGTAAAAGGTCTTGAATGCCAGGCTAAGGAGTTTGGACATTGTTCTCAGGGCACTGGGGAGACACAGAAGGCCTTTGAGCAAGGGAGGGAAATGTCAGATTTGAATGTCAGAAGCTACTGTGTGAAGAGTGGATTGGAGGGAGCGAGAGTAGGAGAGCTGGTGAGTGGGGGAGAAGGCTGGTGGATGAGACACTCAGAAGGCCAGGAGGCCAGGCTATGGGACTGCAGGTTGTAGGGAAGGGAGTGGGCCCTCCAGGACAAGGTCCAGGGCTCTGGCCTCGGCAATGGTGGAATGGACTCTGAGACAGGGCACTTTGGGGGAGAGGATGCTGAGGTCACATTAGGAAATTTAATACTGAAACATTTAAATGCATATTGAGTGCTTTAGAAGCCTTATCTGATCCTTACAACATACATCTTAATAGCTCCATTTAACGGAAGAGAAAATCAAGGCACAATCAAATATATGGTGATGGAAGGAGAACTGACTCTGGGTGGTGAACACACAATGGGATTTATAGATGATGTAATACAGAATTGTACACCTGAAATCTATGTAATTTCACTAACAATTGTCACCCCAATAAATTAAACAAAAATCAAGGCACAAAAAAGTTTTAAAAATGCCTACAGTCACCCAGCTGGGTGCCAGAGAGAGGCTTTGACCTCCAGCAGTCTGGCTCCAGAGCCAAGATCTGAACCACCACCCCACTCAGGACCCAGGAGACGGCATGCAGAGGCCACTGGATCCCAGGAGAGATCCCACATGGATCTCAGGGGAGAATTTGAGAATGATTACACACAGGTGAGGAATGGAAGACTCTGGGACAGGTCCCAGGGTGGGTGTGAGGATGGATGAAGGCCTGGCGGGAGCCCTGAGTGTTCAAGGGGAATGAGGAGCGAGGAGTGGAAAAGAAAGAGAAGGGAGTGTTCAGGAAGGAGGAAGAGATCCTGAGAAGTCAGGACAAGAGATAGAGAGGAAGCCCCTGGCATGACCACAGAGATCACTGAGGACACTGAAAAGTCAGCCATGGTGGGAGGAAAACCCCAGACGCTAGGGGGCTGGTCAGGGGATATGCACTATGAGGACGGATAATTCCCGCCATGTTTGGTGGGGAAAAAGAGAAAGCATGTGACAGGGTAGTGACTCAAGGGGCGGCCAGCTTGAAGGAAGAAGGTGCTAGAGTATAAGTGGGTGGTCTGTGACAACTCAAGGGCATGGCCCTTCATCCTCCAGAATGGGAGGGTAGAGATGTGAAGAGAGTGGAGGGGTGGGTATGGGAACGTCAGGGGGAGATCTGGGACTGGACAGCATGTCTCCTGGGGCATGGCAGAGAGATGTAGGAGAGTCTGGAGACCCTGGTGGAGGCTTAGGGGGTTTGGTCTCTGGGAGCTGAGGCCCAGCTCTGATGGGGGCTGAGCACCCTGGGACCTAGTCCTAAGAGGCAGCTGGGTGTCGGGAGTGAGCTCTGAACCCGCAAACCTGAAGAGGGACCAGGAGGAGCCTTCTGGGTGGTGCCGGGTGGACAGGGCAATCAAACCAGCCAGACAGGAAAGGGACAGCCAGGATGAGGAGGTGCTCCTGTTGGTGGGGAAGTGGCCAGCAGAGGGCAGGTGGGTAGCAATCCTTCTGCTCTGTTAGGGCCCCTGGAGCTGTCCTGGCCAGAGTGGGCAGGCTCCCCCAGGACAGCTGGAGTCGCAGCATGGTCCCAAAACTGTGCTCCACTGGGACACTTCCCAGAGTCCTGCTCAGAGGTCCCTGGGATTTCTGAAGGGCCAGAGCAGGTCCCCTCCCTCCGGACCCATCCTAAGGCCTCCTTGACGCTCCTCAGACCATGGGTGACCTGTCTCCCAGCCACAGGCTCCCCTCAGGCCAGGCTTCAGTTCCCCCTCCTTCCTCCTTGGGGCCTTCTTTCTCTGCACCATCCTTACCCTCCCTTGTTCCCCCCCATACACAGAGGAGACCAAACACAAAACTACCTCTGGATTATTTATTCACATGGCAAGATACAGACCCCCTGCCAATGAGCAGGGCACGAGGCCTCCCCTGCCCTGTCCGTCATTGACCCACCTCCCGGCCCTCTGAGGGTTAGTGCTGGTTATCTCACACACAGAACAAGGGGCAGGATGGGAAGACAGGAGGGGAGTCTGCCCAGGGGCTTCAGATGACGGCAGCCTGAGCCCCCTCCATCCTGGTGGGGCCTGGAGCCCCTGTCTCCGAAAACCCTACACTGGGCAGCCGGACCCGGAATCCACCCTCTTCCCGGTCTCTGCTCCCACTCCGGGCCTTGGGGCTTAGGGACACCCTGGGAAAGCGGAACTTGGGGGACTTCTCCCCACCAGGGGACTTAGAGGCTGCCTCGCTCTCCTGTCCCCGAGAGGCCTTGGAAGTAGTCAGGCCCACACGGGGCAAGCGGACTCGGAGGCGACCTCGGAGCCCAAAGGCCCCTTCCCCACTACCCTCCTCTTCTTCATCTTCATCCTCCGGGCTGGGGGAGCCATCCCCAGGGACAGCCTCACTCTGGCTGAAGCCTACACGGGGAAGCCTGAGTTTGGGGCTCTTGGCCTTGTCGCCCTCCTCAACCCCCTCCTTGGCCCGCACCAGGCCGAACCGGGGCAGCCGCACCTTGAGCTTGTGTCCAGTGTCCCCCTCGCCCTCTACTACCTGGTACTCAGCATGGCTGCCCACAGCAGGCGGGGAGAGCTCCACATCAGGCAGTGAGAGGTGGAAGGTACGTTCGCCTCCTGCGGGCTGGTCCCCAGGCCCTTTGTCCCCGGCACCAGCTCTGGCCCCTAGTGTGGGCATCTTCAGCCTCAGCCCATCCTCGTCTGCGGCTGCCTCTCCTACCTGTGCCTCTCGGCTCAGCCCCATGTCCAGCTCAAGCTGGGGCACTGTCACAGCGGGCATTTTAAAGACGCCCTCACCCACCAAGAGCTCACCACTGGCCACCTGGGCTCCAGGCAGAGACAAGGTAACCTGAGGTACCTGGACCCTGTAGCCTGCTGTGCCCTCTGCTGAAGGGGCTGCACTCTCGGCCTGCTGCCCAGAGGTGGCCTCCAGGCCAGACTCCCCGAAGCTGGTCAGCTCCACCTGGGGCACGGAGATGCCCAGCGGCATCCTCAGCACCCCCTCCTGGCCCTCAGTGCCTGCCTGCCTGGTTGTGGACACTTGCAGGCCTGACAGCTGTACTTCACTGACGGCTCCAGACCCCTCGGCCCCCTTTTCTTCTTGGATCCCCAGCGTGACCAGCTCCACCTCAGGGATCTTAAGCTGTCCACCCAGAAGCTCTGGCTTCTCCCCCGGACTGACATGCCCACCCTGGATTTCTACTTCCTTCCCCCGAGCCAGCCCAAAGGAGGGCATCTTCAGCTTGGGCATCTTCACTCTCCCATCCCAACCCCAACCCTTGCCCTCCAACTCGGCCACCCCTGTCACTAGTTCTCCCTCCTCAGTATCCCGACCTCTGACCCCAAACTTGGGCAGGGCGAACCTGGGTCCCTTGAGCTTGACATCGGCCCCTGCCACCTCCACCTTGCCTGTGGGCAGATGGGCATCCAGGCTGAGCTGCGGGATGGACAGATCAAGTGCAGGCAGCAGGCTGGCCTCCCCTGCTCCTTTGGCTTCAGCCTCTGTCGCCACCCGAGCCTTGGGGCGTGAGATGGAAAACTTGGACACCTTCAGCTTGGTGGCTCGCCCAGTCCCCTCAGCCTCTGCCTTGGCCACCTTTGGCCCTGAGAGTCCAAATCTGGGCAGGGAGAACTTGGAAGAGGGTTTGACTTTCATCTCCATCACCTCTACCCGCCCTTCCTCGCCTTCCACTGCGGGAAGCTGTGGAGTGACGATCTCAACAGAAGGCATCCGGAAGGCCACTTCCCCGACCCCTGCTGCCACCTTGCCCTGTACCCACTCCACCTTGCCTTCTGCCCGTTCCACCTTGCCCACTTCAGCCACTGGTACCTGTCTCTCCAGGCTGAGTGCCCTTGGCAGGTCGAGTTCCACTGAGGGCAGTGTGAGAGAGGGGACGCCCACACGAGCCTCACTGTCCACCTTTGGCTGCAGACAGGGAAGTGTCACGAACTTCCCTGAGACCTCAGCCCCTGCCTCGCCTGGCTTGCCTCGTGATGGGGACCCTGCTCTCCCCAGCTTGGGCATGGTCATCTTGGGCATCTTGAAGCCAAATTCTACCCCCTCTGCCTTCTCTGCCCTGGCAGCTTTTAGCTGCACCTCGGGAACCTTGGGCAGCTTCACCTCAGGTGCCTTTGGAAGCTGCACATCTGGGACCTTTGGCACCTGCATTTCCGGCAGCTGCACTTCCGGGAGTCGCACATCGGGCACAGCTATCTCGGGCACCTTCGGCAGCTTCATCTCTGAGACTTTCGGCAGCTGCACTTCCGGGAGTCGCACATCGGGCACAGCCATCTCGGGCACCTTCGGCAGCTTCATCTCTGAGACTTTCGGCAGCTGCACTTCCGGGAGTCGCACATCGGGGACAGCCATCTCGGGCACCTTCGGGAGCTTCAGCTCTGAGACTTTGGGCAGCTGCACTTCCGGGAGTCGCACATCGGGGACAATCATCTCGGGCACCTTCGGCAGCTTCATCTCTGAGACTTTCGGCAGCTGCACTTCCGGGAGTCGCACATCGGGCACAGCCATCTCGGGCACCTTCGGCAGCTTCATCTCTGAGACTTTCGGCAGCTGCACTTCCGGGAGTCGCACATCGGGCACAGCCATCTCGGGCACCTTCGGCAGCTTCATCTCTGAGACTTTCGGCAGCTGCACCTCCGGGAGTCGCACATCGGGCACAGCCATCTCGGGCACCTTCGGCAGCTTCATCTCTGAGACTTTGGGCAGCTGCACCTCTGGGACATGCACATCGGGCACAGCCATCTCGGGCACCTTCGGCAGCTTCATCTCTGAGACTTTGGGCAGCTGCACCTCTGGGACATGCACATCGGGCACAGCCATCTCGGGCACCTTCGGGACTTTCATCTCTGAGATTTTCGGCAGCTGCACCTCTGGAAGTTGCACCTCTGGCACAGCCATCTCAGGTACCTTTGGGAGTTTCATCTCTGACACTTTTGGGAGCCCCACTTCTCGGAGTTGTACTTCTGGAAGAGTTGCTTTGGGCACTTTCGGGAGCTTGACTTCAATGGTCTTGGGGAGTTTCACCTCAGGCCCCTTGGGCACCTTGACCTCGGGTGCCGAGACCCCAATGCCAAAAGAGGGCATCTTGATGGTAGGCAGCTTCAGCTTGCTCTCAACAGCAGCTTCAGGGGCAGTGGGCCGGGATTCCAGAAGAGAAAGCCCGAAGGTGGGCATTCGTAGTCTGGGCCCCTTCACCCTGGCCTCGGGGCTGCCCTTGGCCACTTCCTTTGCTCGAGCCCCAAAACGGGGAAAACTGAGGCGGGGCATCTTCAGGGCCACTTCAGGGGCCTCTTCTTGAGCCTCCACCTCCACTCCTGGCAAGGCCAGGTCCACCCCCACAGGAGGTGCTGCCACATCCAGGGTGGGCACCATCACCACCTCAGCCCCTTCCCGGGTCTCCAGGCAAGGTAGTGTGGGCAGAGTGGGTAGGGAGGGCAAGGTAGGCAGCTCCACTTGGGGGACCTGGATCCCTACAGCCACAGGCTCCACAGCAGGTGCAGCCGGAGCTCCTAGCCCAAAGTTTGGCAGATGGATGGCAAAGCCAGTCGCTGCTTCCGCTTCAGGGGCCACCTCCTTGGGGGCTGGGATTTGGGGAACACCCACTTCGGCACCTGGCAGTCGGGGCCCAACCAGCTCTACCTGGGGGGCTGTGAAACGGGCTCCTGCTGCTACCTCAGCCTCTGCTTTGGCCTTCCTGGGTGGAGGAGCAGCAGCAGCTAGCCGGGCTGCCTGGGCCTCTTCCGCCACTTCTCGGACTCGCAGCCGAGGCAGCTGGAGGCGCCGGCGGGTGGGGGCGGCTGGGACAGGACCCTTGACAGCCTCAGCTTTGAGGCCCCGACGCAGACGGGAGAACTTGGGGAAGGAGAATTCGACGTCAACAGGGGCCAGGTCTGCAGGGGCCCCCAGGGCCCCGGGCATCACCATCTTCTTCTTCTTCACAGGGGACAGACTCTGGATGTTCTGGGGAGAGAGGAGAGAGGCGGGAGGCGGTGGGACAGTGGGACGCCCTGGGCTGGATAAGGGGAACCCCACCTGGTATTGTACCAGGCTGGGGATGTGATGGATTGAACATCTTGTTCCCAAAACCATCCCAACTTCCTGCCTGTCATTTCACCATTACTGCCTCTGAAGGAAAAGACATTCATTTAGAATCTTATAGTGAGTCAACAGGGGTGTAGAAATTGAGACCCAAGACTTCTAGGTCCCAAAACTTCTGGGACCCAATCACCCAAGATTTTCCTCAATACCCTCATTCTAGAAATGGAGAAACTGAAGCCTAAGGAGGGACCCTTGTGCAGGATCACTCAGCAGTAAGGGAGGGGCAATCAGGCTTGATGGTGGCATCCCGATTGAAGTCCCCTCGTTCAGGACCCCTACAAGCCTGGAGCTGAAGGTGGGGATGCTTCTTCAAAGCAGGTGAGGGCCCTGGACTGGGATGGGTGGGTTCTCCTCCCCAGGGAGGAGTTTAGGGGCAGAGAACAGGAGGCAAAGAGTGGGATTAGCGTTTGGTTAGTGACAAGACAGAGGGTAAGGCTGGCCCACGGTGTAAGGGAGTGGGGCTCACGGCGCAGAGACAGCATCGCTGGGGCAGTCCAGCGACGGGGCCGGGCTAAGCACGCGTACCAGCTTGGCCACCTTGGCCCGCGGGCCCTTGATCTCGTAGCCAGACACGGTCCCGGGCCGCAGCGCCAGGTCTCCGGTGGGCACAGTGCGCTTCAGGCAGAAGGAGACCTTGTAAGGCTCGGCGCATTGCAGCAGGCGTAGGGCATCCTCATACTTGAAGTTCTCAAAGAACACGCGGGCGCTCAACAGCTGGTCCCCTGCAGGCAAAGTGGAGGTGGGCGGAATGTAGGCATCGCCCATCTCCACCTAGGCCTGGTTCTGCCTATTTCCCTGGAGCCAGCAGAGTGAGGCCCCGCCCCCCAAATTGGCCCCGCCTATCTCCCCAAAGCAGGATTGAGAGAGCGAAGTTCCTCCCAGTTTGAGGTACGAACATTTAAGAACAAAGCCCGGGTCTCAAGGCCTTAGCTCCACCTCCCCCACTGAGCAAATCCACAACCATTCAGGCCACGCTTGTTGCCTTTCCACTCCCCTTTCCATCTCACATTTCAGACACGGACTTCGCTGTCTTAGAGAACAGAATCAGAAGAGCTCTCACCCCATTACTCACCACGCTGCTCCTGTGGCGATTTATTCTCCTCTCCACCTGTTCCTAGGGATTAACTGTCCCATTCCAGCTCAGGTCAATTCCTCCAGCAATTCTCCCCTTCCCCCACATCCTTGATTGTCTCTGCCTGCTACATTATTCCCATCAGCAAACAGCATACCATTATTTCTCACATAAGAAAGGTTATCTTGACTTCATTCCACCTGGAACTCCTGCCACATTTATTTCTTCACCTTAATAGCAAAATGCATTGAGTTGTCTAACTGCATTATTTCCATTTCTCCAATCACACTTCTGACCACACCCCACCCCAGAGCTTTGAACGGCTTCTCTCAAGGAACCACCAGTGACCTCTGTAGCTAAGTCCAATGGTCAAATCCCAGACTCGATCAACTTGGACCCCTCAGCCTTTGACCCAACATCACTCTGCTTCAAACCACTTCTCTTCTCCATCTATATGCTCTACTCACCTCTTTTGGAAGCCCATCAAGATACAGGAGTTTAAAGGTTATAAGTATGCTCACAACTCCCAAGTGTATCTCTCCCACCCAGCATTCTCCTCTCTATCTTAGAGTTATATAGCAATTGCCCTTCCACATCTCCGCCGTGGTGTCCAAAAGACACCTTTCATTTAATAGATCCAAACTATACTTCTGGTCTTCCTCCAAACAAGCTCCAGCCCCAGTATTCTCCATTTGTGGGCCTACAAACTCCATCCTCTTCGACCCCTCTCTTTTCATCACACCCCATATCCAGTCCTGAAAGCTCCTCCTCCAAAATACATCTAGAATCCAAACCCTACTCTTCACCTCCAATAACATTGTTTTGGCCCCAAGCAACACC
Source organism: Rhinolophus hipposideros (assembly GCF_964194185.1). NCBI lineage: Eukaryota > Metazoa > Chordata > Mammalia > Chiroptera > Rhinolophidae > Rhinolophus > Rhinolophus hipposideros. Next base: position 38,897,124 of record NC_138067.1, read on the forward strand.
GTCTTGTACCTGGATAACCACAGTAGTCTTTGTTGGTCTCCCTGCTGCCCACTCTGCCTCCCTAGTCTTATTGGTAATACAGTAGTTCAACACACTCACTTCTACACTCATAACCCTCCCAGATTAAAAGTCAAAGTCCTCACTATGGCCTTTAAAGTCTTCTAAAAATGTCCCTTCCTCTTTCCTCTCTAGCCTCATCTCTTACTCTCCTCTTCACTGACTCTATTCCATCCACACTGGCTTCATTGCTGTTCCTCCAACAAGCCAGGTACACTCCAACCTTGAGGCATTTGCAATGGCTGTTCTGTCTGCCTGGAATGTTCTTCCAGGTGACCACATAGCTCCTTCCCTTACCTGCTTCAGGCCTTTCCTCCCGTCCTGGCTCACACTATTTAAAAATGCAGCTTCCCTCCTGGCATTAATAGCACATATTACCTTCTAATTTACTATATATTTTACATATTTTGCTTAAATATGTCTGTCCCCACTAAAATGTGCACTCTCTGCTCCATAAGTGCAGAGAGTGTTATCTGTTTTGTTCACTGAAGTAGCCAAAGCACATCGAATATCTGGAAATAGAAGGCTCCATAGTAATAGTTGTTGCATGAATAAACCACATCAGCCTCATCCGTGTTACCTAAGACATCGCTGACTAAGCTCCCCTCCTCACCTCCTCCACGTTGTTAACTCCACCTCTTTTCTCCAGCCCTAACAACAAAAATAATAACTAGCACTTACACAGTGCTTACTATATGCCACTTAGCCATGTGCTAAGTGTTTTCAAAAGCTGACTCATTTAATCCATATAATAACCCCATGAGGTAAGTACTAGAATTATTTTCATTTTAGAGATGAGAAAACTGAGGCACAGGAAGACCACAAACCAGTGAACTGCAAATCTGGGAGTGGAACTGAGACAATAAACTTCCAGAAACCGCTCGGAGCAACCGCGACGCCGACACACAAGGCCCCTCCCACAGCCCTTAACCCTGCCTCCGGGTCGCGGGCCACGCTGGGCACCCGGGGCAGATTCCTAACCCTGCCCCCGCAGAAAGGCCCCGCCCCGTTTCCCGGCCCCACCCACCTTCCTGCAGGCTAAGGCTCCTAGCTGCCGGCGAGTCCTCGCGCAGCTCGCGGATGTAGATTCCTTCCTTCCCGCCGCCGGCTACGTTGATGCCGCTGACCCCAGTCTGTGCCTCCGTCTCCACGATGATCTCCACCAATTCCGCCCGCCTCAGCTCCTGCGGAGGGCGGCGAGGTGTCGCCATGAGGCGCTAGGGCCAGGCCTCACCCAGAGCTCGCCATCGCGCTTATAAGCGTCTCTTAAACGGGTCCTTAGGGCACATGCCCCTTGGCGTGCCACAGGCAGGTCCTGTGGGCCCACCCACTCAGGCATCTCTCCTTTAAACAAGCGCGAGGACCACTCGCTCCGTAGGGCCGGCGGAAAGGTTCAACGGCTAAGCTGGCTCGGTGGACTCCCTGAGCCCGTAGGGCGGCTGTCAGGAGGGGCGGGATCCTGAGGCTAGAGGGAACACGAGTTGTGATCGAGAGGGCAGGGCTGTGCTCTCGAGGGGGCGTGGCCAGTTCTGGAGGGCGGGGTTAGGAGTGCTGAGCTGGATCGGAGAGCACGCGTGGATACAGCCCACGAGCCAGAGAGGAGGAGCCAAAGACGCGAGGTTGTACGGCTGGAGTGTGTGGCCGTGGGTGGGGACCCATTGTCTCAAGACTGGATTGAGCTATGGGGAAGGGCTTTAATAACAGCAGAACAGGGGAGGGAGTGAGAATGAGATTCAAAGAAAGGGATGGATCTTCAAGTGGTGCGGGATGGAGGGGCAGGGTGGGACTGGCCTCCTTGGAGGCTTGAAGGCATGTGACACTGTGCCCTATTGTGGACTCTATGACCCCGAGACCTGCAAAACGCCCATGGGAAAGGGAATCCAGTGAAGGGGTGTGCGTGGCTAATGCATGGTGGACAAGTGGACAGTGGTATTCCTGGTATTTATTGACAATGGTGCTGATTTGGCCCCTGCCCAACTGCGGACTGTGGAATTCACATCTGGGTTTCCCAGAAGAGGCAGTGAGAGAGACCTCAGTTCCACACTGTCTAGGAATTCATTCTGCTACGTGTCTCTGGGGGAGAATTTTGCCCTCTCTGGGCCTGTTTCCCTACTGTGAAGTTGGGTAACATGGGTGTACTGGAAGGAGTCTCTGATTGTGGGCTGAAGCCTGAAGCAACAGGCATCCGAGGGGATGCTGTATTTGGGCAGGGCATCTAGGCTGGCACAGACTGAAGTTGAGCCCAGGGCTTAGAGAAGGGAAAGCAGGTCTGGGCCAGATACCCCACAGCAGTGGCCCCAGGACAAGAGGGTGGGCACAGAAAGGGTAAAAAGAGTTGTGGTAGGGGCAGCAGGGAGCAGCGTGACCATCACCACCATCCTTAGGCCCTGGGCTAAGCATTTTGTGTGCAGCATCTCATTTCATCCTTTCCACAGCTTGGGCAGTCACAGAGAGGGATACAGATATACAGATAAGTGAAGTGATTTGCGTAATGCCACACAGCAAGTGAAGCCACTGGGCCTCAGCCTTAGTCTCAGAGTCCATAGGATGGCCTGTAGGCATTGACCGCCTTGCACTGTACCCCCTGCCTGCTACCCCCCAGCCAGTTTGGCTCTCCTAAAAGTAGACCCTCTCTGTCTGGCATGTGCCTCTGTCTACTTTATCGACGCTTTATCGAGCGTCCAGTAGGATGCCATCAATGCCAGTGCTCTGTCTCCTTCACAATGACAGCACCTGGCAGTTACGGAGCCTTCCTAGGCTCCAGGCCCTGTGCAAATGGCTCAAGTGTGAGTCCTCAACACCCTCAGAAGTGGGGACCACACCCCTTTTCACAGATTGGGAAACTGAGGGTTAGAGAGTTCAGGTCATTGGTTTAGGGCTGCACAGCTGAAGTGGTAGGGTTGGCATTTAAACCCGTGGGTCCAAAGCCCATGTCCTTAACTCTGCACCATCCTGCCTCTTCTGATGAAGGGTTTCTACTCGATTTTCTTTAGCTTATTATTAATCTAACTTCATTCTGCTTCAGTAAATCAGCTGCTTTGAATCTTAGTCTGTGCCAGGCACTGTACTGAGCACTTTACCTACGTTAAAAGTGTTTTGCTCACAGTGACCCATAAAATAGGCCCTGTTGCTATTTCCATTTCATAGATGGGGAGACTGGGGCACAGAGAAGTGAGGAAATGTCTCCTTGCTGTCCTAGTCTGTGCCCCCGACCCAAACCCCACAAGTCCCCTTTGGAGAATGTGTGGACACTCACCTCAGCACTCCGGCTCCTGACCTCCATTGTGCTGCTGGGCGTCACCGGATACCCAGGTTCCCACTTCCACTCTCCCTTCTGCTGCAGGACCAGCTTCAGTTCTTCATGGAGCAGCTGCCTCTGAGCCTGCAGGGGACACAGATGGAGGCTTGAGGCCAGAGGAGTACGAGAGAATGAGGCCAGGCTTAGAGAGAGAGGTCAAGGTGGTATCAGAGGGAAGAAGGGCCCCCTCCCCAGCTGTCCTCTCACCGCTGCCTGGGCACAGGCACCCCCTTCTAACAGGAGCCCAGCCTGGGGTGCCGCACAGTCGTCGGCAGGGCGCACGCCCTTCCTCTGGTGTCTTGCTGCCTGCCGAGGAGAGACAAGGGCATGAGGCTCCAGGTGGACCAGGGAAGGGCAGGGTGGGGCATGTGGCACCAACCAGTGCTCACCTCAGGGTCACCTCCAGCTCCTTGGGCCTCCTGTGTCCAGGGCTCTAAGAAGAATAACATGAGCATTACTATCAGCTAATCCCAGTGATTGTTTCCTAAGTGTCTGACCCTTCCCGTACTCTGTCAATACTCTGTCCCCATACACAGGTGGGGAAACTGAGGCTCAGAAGACCATTCCCCAAGGTGACACAACTGGACAACAAGCAGTAAAGACAGAACTGACTCCTAGGTCTGACAGCAGAACCCCCCCACCAACCACCTTAGCTGACAAAGGGGGACAAATTTACTATAAAATAATCATAACCATCCCATGTACTTCCTGTGAGCAAATCCCCTCACCTCAGTTTCCTGATCTATAAAATGGGGACAATGAGAACATTCCCTCACAGGACTGTTGGGAGAGTCAAGTGAATTACCAAATATAAAGTGCCACACACATGGAAGTCACTTCATAGACACTTATTGTTATTAAGACCTTCTTGTGGTCCTGATCTTGTGTCGAATATGCTACAGTGGTCGTTGCACATGGACCTTAGAACACCTTTGTGAGGTCAATACAAATATCGAGCCCATTACAAAGAAGACATCTGAGGTTAGACGAAGGGAAATCACTCTATCGGGTCACAAATGGCTAAGCAAGGACTTGAACTTGTCTGAAAACGCCAGCCCTGATAATAACTAATGGGTATTGAGTGGTCACTCTTTGCCAGTCCTGTGCTAAGACCTTCACTTTCCACCTCACTGTGGAAAACCCTAGCCCCCCAGAAAGGCCAAGAACCTTGCTCTAGATCACACAACACAGCGAAAATAAGGCAGAGCTATGATTCTCATGCAGCCTAACGACCTTTCTGGGGGAAAGGGACTAGATCTTGTCTTCCCCCCATCCCACCCCCCTAACTCTGGCCTTATCATCCCAGCCCCCACCTGGCATGCCAACCCGCCAACCCCTACTCCCAAGGGAAAGGTCAGGCCTCATGGGGCACATTCCCTCAAACAATGGCCTATCTGCTGTGCCCAGTCACATTCCGCCCCTGCCCACCCACCCCCAGCCACACAATGGCCCTTCATAGCCCACCACTGGCCAGGAAAGAGGACACAGGGACCCCCTCAATGATCCAACTGTACCCACTCCACTAGCTGGCCCTCTGTGGGGTCGAAGGGTTCCTCTGTGGCTCTACTAGGTGTCCTAATTTCCATGTCTTTCTCCGGCCTCCCCTCTGAGCCCCCATCCCCTCTAAGTAGGGTTGGCTTCCACCTCTGGGGCATTTCCTCCGAACTGCGCCCTGTACTGGCACACATAGGCCCTGGAATCACCCTAGATGTGGTAGCTGTTTTAGGGTTGGAAACTGAAGTTCAGAAAGGGGAAGTGACCTGTCTGGGGTCACACAGCTAGGACATGTGCCCTTGACCCCAATTCTGCACCTTAACTTACATCAGTGGCTCTGAGCACTAGAGGAGGCCCAAGCAGCAAAATAGCTGGGGCAGGAGCGGGGCTGGCTGGGGGAAAAGGGGTGAGGGTGTCAGAATGGGCATTTTTAGAGGGGCCAGGCAGGCACTTTATAGATGGGGCCTCATGGCACTTCATTTTACTGAGTAAACAAGGGTTGAGAGACAGGCTATACAGTGACGGAGTTGGGAGTTGAACCCAGGTCTGAGAAGCTAACTCTGAGTCCTTGACAAAACATAGCATCCTGCGCTGGGGATGGGAGAAGCCTGGTCCCTGTAGGAGGTAATGGAGATGGAAGAAAGGATTTCCTGGGCCAAGCTCCCTGCCCCAGGCTGGGCCAGCGAGGGTCACACCCAGAGGCTGGCACAGGAAGCTCAGCCAGGGTGGCGACAAGACAGATGCCCTCCTACTTCATCCATGCCCAGGACAGTGGCCAGCTCAGGTTATATTTAGCACAACTGTGCCCTTCCTGAGCCACGTACCCAGCCCCTGGGGTGGGGTGGGGGCAGCTTCGGAAGGAAGCCCACCCCACCCTGGGCGCTCTGTGTTCCCAGCTCTGCCCATCCCACTTGGCAGGGGAAGGAGGGGTGGGGAGGTTCCTGGGGGGAGGGGTCCCTGACTTGTCTCAGAGGAAGATCTAATGGGGCTCTCATGGTGAATCAAGGCAAGACAGGACCCTCCAGATGGCAAAAGCCCATTTGTTGAGCAGTTCCTGTGGCGCTACCCTGACATTCCTGAACTTCCAGAATTTTCAGAGTCCCCATTCCATGAGTACTTAGTATGTGCAAAGATCTTTCCCTGCCTTGGCTCATTAAATCTTTGAAACACTTTCCTGGAGGAGGTACAACCTAGATGCCCATTTAAGAGGCCATTCATGCCCTTCAGAGTGACTGGGGTAAGGAGCTCTTCAGCTGAGTTGGGCCTGCTGAGAAATACCCCAGCTTTGCCCTGTGCACCCTCTTACCCCCATGGCTGGCGCCAACTTCTTTTAGGAATTCTCCTCTCAGAGCCTCAGCCACCAGTGATCTGGTGCCTCAGCAATGGGAGCGAGGTCTTGACTTGACCTATCCAGGGTCCCGGACATGATCTGAGGCCATCTAGTGAGGCAAAGGGGGAAAAGAGTGGGCAGTAGCCTCCAGCTGCCTCAGTCCCTGCTCCAGCACTTCTTAGGTTGGAATATTGGGGCCAGCTACTTCACCTCTCAGGGCCTCAGTTTCCTCATCTGTCAAATGCAGCCAATAAGAGCAACATTGAGGATTTGTAAGATAATGGCAGGTGCTTAGAATATTCCCAGAATATAGTAAGCGCTCAAGTAATATAAACTAGTCTCTGATAGCAAGTGGGGGTGTGGGCTGTGCAGCTCAGTGTCTCATACACAGCTTTTGCTCACCTGTGGCCCCACACTCTTCCCTACCAAAGGGGAACTTTGGGTGAGGGACAAAATCCAGTTTGGGCAGGACCTTCCACCAACAGGATGAGCACTGCCTCCCCAGGACCTATTTCAGGTACCAAAACGCCTGCCCCACTCCAGGCATCCTGCCTCAGCTCTTTACAAGCAGCAACTCATCTACCCTCTAGTCAGCCCTGTGAGGTGGCCTCCAGCAGCCCATTTTAGAGACCAGAAAGTAGAGGCACAAAGGGTGAAGTATCTTGCCGGAGGCCGCACAGCCAGAAAGGTCTGGCTCCAAAGTCTGTGCCTTTAACTCCTACCCAAGCTGCCTCCTGAGCCCCAGGCACCCTCCCAGCACCTCCCAGGACCCTGGGTCTCATTCCCATGTTCCACAGCCTGGCCAGGGAGGAAACTGGCGGGCTGATCTCTTACCACTGGGCCTCCAGACACCTCGAGAGCTCCAGGTCCATCTGGTCAGCCCCAACCCCAGACTGGGGGGGAAAAGGAATGGGGAGGGGGAAGGGGCAGACCCTAGCCATTGGCTGCTGAGGCATGACATCACTAGGGGGTGGGTGGTGGGGAAACAAACATCCCTTCTCCCATCTACATCCACTCCCAAGGGGGTGGGGAGCCACATGACAGCCACCACTCCCTTGCCTGGGCTGAGAACTCGACCATGAGCCCCGTCCCTGGGATTTGTACATTGATACAGCCCCTTGGAGACTGAGCACCCCACCAGCACTTGTTCCTGGCTTCCAGACCCAGGCATGGCCCTGCTGGGTTCCTGGGGCCCCTAAAATAAACTCCTTCCACTCCCTCTCCCAGTCAGCTTTGGTTCAAATCCCAGCTTGGCCACTTCCTGGCTCTATGACCTTCAGCGAGTCACAGCATGTCTCTGGGCCTCAGTTTCTTTATTTCTAAAACATAGACAGTAAAAGTGCCCAACTCATGGAGTGCTTGTGAAGATTATATGAGTTAAAAAATTTTTAAGTGCCTAGCACAGAGTGAGTGCTACTTAGAAGTATTTTGCATTATTATCCACACAAATCAGGGGACTGGCTAGACTTGTTAGGGGGCTTTTGACCTGAGTGAAAACAGTAGGGAGCCCCACCTCCCTGCTTAATGGAGTTGCCATTTGAGGGGATACCTATCATATGCTAAATACTGTGTTGGGTACCCAAAGCTCTGCCCCTGGAATCAAGGGTACAAGGTGGGTAAATTATACCCAATTTTTAGCTATACAGCCAGGAGGTGGTAGAGCTGGGGTCCAACTCCAGTTCTGCTGGACCCCAAAGATGCTGCAACACTCTTCTGTCCCCTTCATTAACAGACAATGAAGCTCCCAGAGGGTAAGTGACACCAACGATCACCTAGAGCAGGTAATTGGTAGCACTGGGATTTGAATCCAGACCTGCCCAACTCCCAAACCAAGGCCATCAGGCCTCACCCTGATACTCTGGCCCCCAGCCCCCAGCTTGCCCTGACTCACCAGGCCCCGGGGGACAACACAAGGAGCACAAGTACCCCCACATGCCCCTTGAGTCCACCCAGCCGCTGCCTCGGATGTTCGCTGCTCTCTGAGCCCAGGCCTGGGGCTGGGGCTGCAACGAAGCCAGGGATTACCCCCAAAATACGCATCAGCAGCTTCTGCCCCATTGTCCAGCCAGGCGAGTCCACGAGGCCCTCTCCTTAGTTAGCACCCTTTTCCCTCACAGCAACTCAGTGGTCCCTCTGCGGACCCATCCCATTCTCTACACTGTGTGTTTGGGGCCTACTTCTAAGGGCATAAGGGACCAGAAACAGGTTGGCAGGATCCCAGAATGCTTAGGGCCTCCCCACTTCTCTCTGAAATGCCCCCTGCCCACTCTCAGCTACCGGGGAAGGAAGGAATGTGCTGAGCTCCAGGAAAAGCCTTCCAGGCCTGGCAGCCAGCAAGTTCTGGGGTGTGGCCAGAACCCTCCTCCCAGGAAGGGGTGGAAGGGACAATGTGGTCAGGGCTGCTGATGGGCCTGAGGAGACCCTCACCTCATTGCAGTTTTCTCTCTCTCTTTCTCTGTCTCTCTCTCTCTTTTATTCATTGATTCATTCAAACATTCACCTGTTCATTTATTCATTCAACAAACATTCACAAGCCCTTAGTGGTAGGCCCTTTACTGGGCGCTAAGGGACACTGACAGACCTAAATGCACCAGGGGGGACAGGCTCAGAACGAGATCCCTAGAGGTAACATCTGACATCACACGAGGTTTGAGAGGGAACCAGGTAAAAAGGTAGGGTAAATGCTACATATGGAGGGATGAACGTGGGCAAAGCACTAGAGGGAAGAAGGGAGCAGTTCTTTATCCAATATTAGCATTCAATGAGTACTTGGTCTTGTGCCCAGCTCCATGCTGAATGGTGCTGGGGACACAGTATGACCAAGATAGCTGGGGCCTGCTTTCACAAAGTTCACAGTCCACCAGGGAGACAGACCCAGAATGGCCATAGTTGTGAAGAGGACTCAGGCAGAGGGGGTTGGTCAGGGCCTTGGTGGTGGACCCTGGGAGATGTGCCTGCTCCAGGCTAGGAAGGAAGCTCAGCGAAAGCTTCCTGGAGGAGGGAACATGTGAGCCGAGATCCAAACGAGCTAGCAATAGAAGAGGGAGGGGAACAGTTTTATGGGCAGAGGGCACAGCCTGTACCAAAAACCTGAATCCAAAGAGAGCTCAGCACATAGGAAATGTCCACGAACTGTGTCCTTGTTCATGGCTGGGTCACCAGGGCCAAACATGCCCCTTCCTTAGCGTCTCTTTCCCTTTTATACATGTGTTCACCAGCTATTCCCAGACACCTCTTTTGTATGCATTCCTGGGCTGGCTGGTGCTGGGGACACAGCAGTGCTAGTGACTGTGCCCTCACAGGACTCACAGTTGAAGGGGGGCAGACACTAAAGGGGTAATCAATGGAATGAGTGTGTTATTACACACTGAGCTAAGTGCCATGAAAGACAGATCCAGGGACCCGGATCTGGCCAGGGGGACCTGGCACTCTGGTAATACGGGTTTCAGGTAGAGGAAACAGGCTGTGTGTAAAGGGCCCCTTTGAGAAATTGATGAATATGAGTGTGAGAGGAAGCTGAGGAGAGGCCCATGGTCTGCAGGGCCACGAGGAGGGGCTGAGACTTTGTCCTGAGGACCCTGGGTATCTATGGGAGACACAAAGTCAGAGCTCGGTTTTAGGTAGCTGAGGTAGAAAGGGTCTGACTGTAGGTCAGGCTGGAGTCGGGAAGAAAATCCACCCTGTCTCCTCAGGGTCAGACAGACGAGGGAGACTGATGCATGCTATTAGGTTTGTGCAAAAGTAATTGCGGTTTTTGCAATTATTTTTAACCTTTTTAACCACAATTACTTTTGCACAAACCTAATATCGTGTCTTTCTCTGTGACTCAGAGGGCAGATACCCTTGCTTGTTCCCATCTCAGGGTACAAGCATTCAGTTTTTGCCACTAAGTAAGATGTTAGCCGTCAGTTTTGTGTAGCTGTCCTTTAGCAGGTGAAAGAAGCTGCTTTCCCTAGTTTGCAGTGAGTTTTTTTGTCATGAATGGTATGTCCCTTTCTCTTTCTTTCTGTCTCTCTGTGTGTCTATGTCTATATTCCTCCCTTTGTCTCTGTCTCCATGTCTGTCTCGTTCCCTCTATGTTTATTTCTCTTTCTCTGTCTGTCTCTCTGTGTCTCTTGTTTTTCCTAACCCAAGGGGGTGTGACCATGGGAAGTTGAGTTCAGGGGTTGGCACCAGTGTCCCGGTTCTGACCAAGGCCATCTCAATAAACACAGGACATCCTGCAGTGCAAGGGAAGGAGGTAGCTTCTGCTCAGGGACCACGCTCTCCCCACCCAGTCTGAGTTAAGCAGGAGCCAGGTCCCACCCAGTGCAGCCAATGGAAACTGATATCTCCCTCACGGCCCATCCTTAATGCTTGCTCCTGCCCCCGGCCCTCTCTACTGAGCTCCAGTCCCAGGGCCTAACCACCTGGATGCCTCCCCCTGGGTGTCCCCCCACCTCCTTGCACCACTTTGTCCCTCTCTGGCCTCAGTGTCAACTGCAGACCTGCTTCTCCTTCTGGTCACCATCCAAGTTGGCCCCACTGTCCCCCAGTCCCCTAGCTAGGTCTCTTCCTAGGCCCTCCTCCATCTCAGTTCATCATTGCCACAGCCAATCCTGTCTAACGTCTCTCCCCTCCCCATAGCTACTCTGTTCCTTCCCAGCCTCCCCTCTGGGCTCCTGGGCTCGTTTCACCTTCCCACGACCATATCCACCTGGCAGCCAGAAAGATCCCTTTACTGCTAGATCCCGTTACCCTAGTGCCTTCAGAGCGAAGTCTCTCATCTAACACCTTGTGTGCCCTGGCTCATGCCCACCCCTTCAGCCCCATCACTGACCTTACCACTTTCCCCCTCATTCTAGTCAAACCCAGCAGCTTACAGATCCCTGAAAAGGTTGTAGGGTCCCTCACCTCCTAATCCTTGCACATGCTGTTCCCTCTTCTTAGAGCACTCTTCCCTTAGAACAACAGCCCTTTGAGGTGGGTACTGTTACTGTTCCAACTTAGAAATGAGGACCCTGAGGCCCAGAGAAGTTAAATACTTTGCTTAGGGTCACACAGCCACAGAATGGCAATGCTGAGGTTCAAACACACATGGTCTGCTTTTCAAACAATTTCTGCTTTATAGTTCATTGTGTCAATAATTATTGACTAATAATAAGCATCATTATACTTCTGCACCTGGACTGCACACCCTAGGTGCTCAGTAAATGTTCATTGGATGGATGAATTGGACAGGGGTGGAAGATGTGCCTTGAAAGGTGCAGGATTCAGATCCCAGAGGACTGGGATAAATTCTGAAGGCTCAGAGCAGGAGAGAAATGTGGTCAGATTTGCGTTTGACATAGGGTCAGGCACACAGTATATACACATACAATTTTTTTCCTGAATGAGGGAAGGAAAAAAGGAAGGGAGGGAGGTAGGAGAAGGAAATCAAGGACAGAAAAGAAGTTCATGTGTGACGGGGGACCCTGTGAGTGCCTATGGAGGGGAACTGGCCTGGGGAGTGTTGTGGTGGGGAATACACAGAGGCTCTGTGAAAGGCAGCAGCAGTGCCAGAGCTGGCGGCTCAGCAAGGAATGGTGTGGGCCCTGGAATCTGCTGGCCTCCTGGGGTTGAGCCTGAAGGCGGAGGGGCACACCAGAGTCAGGGACCCTGCACAATCTTCCAGGGGTAGACATGGGGAGACTGGGGCAGGTCCTCAGGCATGAGCAGTTCATAAACCTGAGGGCAGCAGGGGGATGGGACCAGGGCTGATGTAGCCCATATGGTGCTTTTATACAAAAGGCATGCCCCTTCCCCAAAGCACTTGATCTCCATCTGCTGGCAAACTGTCATAATAAATATGTAAATACATGGTGTCTGAAATATGTGTGGTAGTCCCTTAAATATGGAGACTATGTGCAGTGCACAAACTGTGCAACTGTACGCAGAAGCTCTGGGGAGAAGGGGCCATCGCTGGCCAAGCAGGCACAGAGGCAGATGGGAGCATCATTGACAGATGGGTTGGCTGTCTGCATCAGTAGGTATTACGATTATCCCCCAATTTGGCACCCAGAGACAGTAGGAACAGGCCCCCAGGGTGTTGTAAACAGGGCAGTGCTGATCCCACACTGGGGGCTCCTGAACCACTGGACAGATCTCCAAAGAATCGAAGGCAGTGGCATCATAGACCACCAGACTGGGCACCAGGGGGCATTGCTGAGCTCCACCTAAACTCCCAAGGTCTGGGTCTGGGTCGAAACGGAATCTGAGTCCCATCGCCCAGGGGTTGGAGTCAGGCACCGGAAGACCTTCAGCTTGGACATCAGGTCCCGTCGGGTCATTTCCACTCCCCTCCCGGGGCCGCCTCATGCACTTCCAGAAATGGGTACGACTTCCTCTGCTCCTCCAGGAAGCTCCACTCCGCCCGCCCCTTCCCGGCCCGAGGGGCCCGCCCGGAGCTGCCGGCCTCCCCCAGTTCCACCCAGCTTCAGCCTCCCTTAAGCTTCCGGCCAGAGGGAAGGCGGTGGTGGGGCCCAACGATCCCGGTGTCCCCTGTCGGCGTTTTCCCGTTCGAGGCCCAGCCGGCCCCTCAAGTCACCGTCCGGCCCTCAGCTCCTCCTATCCCTGCCCCTCCCCCACCGGCACCCTGGGCGCTGCCCTGCCCCCACAGCCGCCAGGAAGGACGCCGCCTGGGTCCCGTGCCAGGCCTCTGAGTGTGCGGCCCCTCCCAGCGGGGCCAGGAATGCGGCTGGACCGCGGGGGCGGCGCAGACACCCGGCGCTGAAGCCAGCCCTGTCATACAACACAGGCAGTCAGGCAGGTGGCCTCAGCTCGCCCGAGCCTGGGTTTCTTCTAGAAGGAAAGCAGAACAGCTTGCTGTTCAGTCAAGCCACCAAATCTAGTGGCTTTATTTCTGAGTCAGCTTCCAAGCAGCCCTATCCCCTGCCCAAATTGAGATTTGAGACCCGGAGTGAATTTTATTTTTTAAAACTTGCTGGAGTCTCCCTTTTCTGTCACCATTTTCCTGGAGAAGCTGCCTCTCAGTACTCCTTAGAGAGGCTCCATCCAGCCTTCAGCTTTATACTTTTATTTCTAGGTCATTCTGAAAGCTCCCTTTCCCCTCTCTCCTCAGCCCCCCTAGACTCCAGGCAATGACTAGATTTCCTTATTAAAAAGTGGCCTGGGGCCCCTCTGCCACCACCACTATGATGTACAGGCACACCAGGGAAACCTGGCTGAATGTGTTCTAGGATTTTCTAGAGGGCCAGTTACCAGACCTAATTGTCTGCTTCTGAGACCAATAAAACTAAAGTTCATGGTTTGAAACCCACCTCCTCAAGTGATGACTTCCTGGAGCCTCAGTTTGTCAACTGCAAAATGGGGATAATAAAAAAGCCCATCTTGTTAGGTGGACTAAATGAGTTAACACATATCAAGTGTTTAGAGGTATGCCGGATACACGGTCCACGGTCAATCAATGTTAGAGGTTATTATCTCACCCTCGCCTTAACCCAGAGACAAAGAAGCACACAGACTTAAGATTTCCCAGACCTGGTTTTTAATTTCATAAAACTGGTTGGGGTCTCTTCCCACATCTGGGAGAGAGTATCCCAGGCTAAGACCTCCGGGGAGTCAGTCCAGCACTGGGCCTGGTCCAATCACATTCCAGCCCCCAGGCCCTATCATCCCTGGAGGACTGATCCCAGACTCCTCCCATCAGCCTGAGACAAGGGGACGGAGGTGAGGCTCCCAGGGACAGACTGTCTCTCCGAAGCATCCCTCTCCGTTCTAGAGGAGCCAGCCATGTCTTTCCAAAGACAGTAGGTTCAGCCACAGGCTGTTTGGTCACCAGACAAACATCCCAGCCCTGGGGTCAGCGCCCCGGGCCTGGTGGCCGCTCCAGTGCCTGTGTGCCCACCAGCACGTCCATGAGGTAGTCCAGCTCAGCCTCATCCAGCTCCGGAGCTTGTTCCTTGACCGGCCCATCCTCAGGCCCAGGTTTGAGGCCCTCAGAGGCTGGTGCCCAAAGTTCACTGTCATACATGGAGGTGTCAATGTCCTCAAACAGGCCCTCGAGCCCATCGTCCAGCAGACAGCCAGTAGCTGGGCCCAACAAGTCCAAGGCACCCAGGCCAGGGGGGGCTCCCCCTGTGGGGCGGCCGGGTGGCCCCTCGTCTGCCAAGGGCTGGGGGGCCTGGCTTAAGCCCTCGATATGACTGAGGTCCTCCAGGAGGCTGGCCATGGAGGCTGAGAGGGCAGCGTCTGAACTAGCCAACAAGTTGTCGGCCATGCCAGGGGCTGCAGGCACACTAGGCACAGGTGGCAGGGAGGCCGTGGGCACCATGGATGCCTGGATGCGCCGCAGCGTGTTCACTACCAGTACCAGGTGCCGCAAGTCTGGCTCACTCTGCCGCAGACTGTGATGAAGCTTGAGCACGGAAATGTCAAAGAGGGAACTGGAGGCCACGGCCGGGGGTGCCTGTGCCACTGCTGGGTGGCTGGGATCCAGCCACCAGGCGTCCACTGCCAGGGCTTCCTTCTCCTCCTCCTCCTCCTCCTCCCTCTTGCGCTTCAGGCCCTTGCTCAGCATCATCTGTGGGGAGACAAGTTATTGAGTTATGGAAAGCCAATGTGAAGTTCAAACCCTGGTTCTGACTACTGCTGCCTGTGTCATCTTGGGCAAGTCACTTATCCTCTCTGCACCTAGGTTTTCTTAGAGAAACTTTACAATATGAATGATAATAGTCTACTTCCTAGAGTTGTTTTAAGGAATATATGAGATAACATACAAAAACCACTACAACAGTGCCTGGTACATAGCAATTACTTATTCATAAGCACTATTATTAAGTATTATATTTCTTCAATGAACCATGTGAATTGTCCAGTATTCAACTTTTTTAACCTATAAAAGCAGCTGTTTCATAGTCTAATCTAATTTTATCGAGTATCTACTATTCATCAGACAATAAA
The DNA here is from genome assembly GCF_964194185.1 of Rhinolophus hipposideros. Classification (NCBI taxonomy): domain Eukaryota; kingdom Metazoa; phylum Chordata; class Mammalia; order Chiroptera; family Rhinolophidae; genus Rhinolophus; species Rhinolophus hipposideros. The sequence goes on from NC_138067.1 coordinate 38,912,243, forward strand.
CAAATACAGGAAATGTACAGATGGTGCTAGGAAGATATTAAAAGGTTATGGGGAGTGGTCAGGGAAGGCTCCTCAGAGGAGATAACATTTGAGTTAAGCTCTCAAGCATGAGAAGGAGTCAGCCATGGAAGAACGAGGGGAAAGCAATCCTAGAAGAGAGAACCACAGCAAAAGCAAAAAAAGAGTTGGAGGCAGGATGAGCCTGAACTGAAAAAAGACCAGCGTGTGCCAATTATACCTTAAAAAAAAAAAAAAAAAAAGACCAGTGTGGTCATGGCACAGAGTGGCAAGGTGGGGGTGGGGGGTGGGAGGGGTGGAGAATAGGCAGAGGCAAGGAGTTTGGATTTTATTGAATGTGGTGGGAAGTCATTCAGGAGTTTTGAGCAGGAAGGGGAGTGGTGCTGCGAATTGATTAGGTTTCCAGAAGCTCCTCCTTGGCTACTTCAAGGATGGTGGTCGGGGGTGTAGGGAGAAGAGGGAGGAGAGCTATTCGGAGAGGCTACTGCACTCTTTGGAGCAATGACAGTGGCTTGGAGTAGAAGGTGGTAGTGGAATGGAAGGAAGTTGGTCTATTCAGGATTTATTTGGGAGGCAGAGTGGACAGAGCTTGCCGGGAAATCCTGATGCGCACGGGAGTCACTGAGAAAAGTTTGAAGACGCACACTTTCCTCCGGCGGGGTGGGGGGGTCCCTGGAGTTCTGGACCCCTGGCCCAAGCTTCTTTTTTGAGGAAGACAGCCTGCACGGTCCCGTCCCCGGGCCCTTGCCCAGTAGGACCTTAAGAGTGACCCCTCACACTACTCAGAACTGGGTCCTCGCCTCCTTCCCCGTAGACCCGAGAGTCCGGAACCGCAGGAATTCAGCCCCCCCCCCTCACTCTAACTCCGCCCCCTGTCCCCGCGCCCCCTAGTGGCCCCAAGCGGGCCTTCCCGCGGGGATTCCAGCCCCTCAGACCCCCGGACCCTGTACACCGCCCCGCGTCCTGGCTGTCGTTCCTGCCTGCCTCCCAGGGCAGTGCAGGCCGGGATCCCCTGTGGGCTGCTTTGCCCTCTCGGCCTCCGCTCGCTACCGGAAGGCAGTGGAGGCGGCTCCTCCCGAAGCGGCGGCGGGGGCGGGTGAGTCACGCAGCCGGAGCCAGGGAGCCGGCGCCTCCGCCCCCTTCCCGGGCTGCGGCGTGATTCACCCGGCCCGGCCAAGGCGGGTGGCATTTAGAGGCCCGCGCGTCTCGATCCCGGACCGTCCCGGAACGCACCTGCCGGGCCCGGGGATCGAACCTGCCAAGTACTAAGCCGCCGGTACCCCTTCATTCCCTAGGCCCCTTTCCTTCATTTACATACCCAGTTCACCAGCTGCCAATCAGAACGAAGAGGGAGCCACCCGCAGCCAATCAGGAAGCGGCGGCGGCAGCATCACTTGCTAGCTCTCCTTCAGCAACCGGCGCCTGGGTCGCGAGACGTAGTTCTGACTCCGGCGCACGACTCCAGGCTCCTGACTCCTCTTAGCTACCGCCCACTACCGTAGCGGCCCCGCCCTACACCCAGGGATTGGCCCTGGACGGTGATGGGCGGAGCCTGTAGGGGGCAGTTTCGAAGGGAGGGAAGGTTGTATTCAGGGCGCATGCCCGGGCTCCTGCGTAAGGGTAGGGTGGAAGGTAGGGTGGCTCTTTGCTCTGGCAGGTTGTGGCCCGGAGGGGGTTTTTTGCTTGTCAAGGTGCAGGCCACTCACACCAACGAAGGCGCTTGCCAAACTCAGCAATTGAGCTTCTTACACACCCAGCCCCAACAGGGGTCTACACTCTAGACCACATAGGCCTGGGTTCAAATTCTGACTCATCACTCACTTGATGTGTGACCCTGGAAAAACGCTTGACCTCTCAGCCACACGAAGTCTGTTAAATGGGGATCTTCTTGCCTACCTCTTGAGTTAGGAAAATTAAAATAAGATCGTATCTGTAAGAGCACTATACTAGACTCCGCACATTCTGGGCAGTTGGACTCAACGGTGGGACTCAAAAGATGGGAGTGGGGGGGATGGCACTGGGGTCGTATATTGGGCGCCATTCCCTAAGTAGCTGAGTGACCTTGAGCAAAGGTTTTAGTCCCTTAGAGTCTCGGTTTCCTCATCTTTATTAAAATGGAGATAGCATCTGATGCAGAAGATTGATTTAAGGATTAAATTGAACAATTTGTGCAAAATGCTCAGAGTGGTGCACAATGTGTCCTTTTGTTAGTAGTAATAGCTGTTGTAGAGATAGAACAGGCACTTAGTTCAAGGGGGAGCACGTGGGATGGGGTATAAGTAGACAGGAGTTTAATACTTGTCTGATAGGCTGAAAATGGGACTTATCTTCTTCAAGTAGAGTAGCTCATTTGCTAACTCTACTTGAGCTGTGGGAAGAACTGTTAGTTGTGAACAACACTCCTGGCCAAAGGAAGTGCTCAAAAAGTGCAAACTATACTATGCAGCATTATTTACAATTACCAAAATATCGGAGCAACCTAGGTTTCCATCGATAGACAAATGGATAAAGAGGATGTGGTACATATTGTCAATGTAAGAATGTTCAAACCTGTAGATAATTTTTATGAGTTTATTTGAGCCAAATCGACAACATGCTGGGAAGCAAGATCTCAAATGCTCCAGCAAATGAGAGTTTTGCAGTATCTATTATGCATTTGGAATTAAATATAGAATATTTCTTCATCTTTTCTAAGTGCTTAAAATCTTTTGTAATAAAAAGAGGGTAAAATGATCATTAGAGCCAGGCCCATGCTAGGAAAATTCAAATTATTTCCCCCACAGCCTATCTTGTTGGCCAGGGAAAAGGAAGCACAATCTCCAAGAGGCTTGCTCCACGTCGTACGTGGAAGAAGAGTTCACAAGAGTCATTTGATTAACATGTACAAGCATTTAATGACCGCCTACTATGTGGTGTACACTGTTGTAAATGATGGGGTACACTGGGTAAGCCTCACAGGGTCTCACTTCTTATGGATTAGGAGAGGGGTGGAAAGAGAAAATAAATATGAAAAGAGGTGACATGGAGTAGAGACTTGGTGAAATGAGAGAGGTAGTAAGGCTCTAGGAATGGTCCAGCCAGTAGGAAGGGTCCAGCCAGAAGGAAGGGCCAGTGTGAAGGCCGGTTGTGGGCGTGTGCTGGAGGCCAATGTAGTTGGTCTGTATGCTGTCGGCAGCAGGTCAGAGACGTGTTTAGGCCCTTCTGAGTACTCTGCCGACCTTTGTTTTTTATTCTGAGTGGGATGAGAAGACCCTGGATGATTAATAAATGAGGAAGATACTTGAAGAAAACAAAATAGGATGGGGTTAATAGTGAGGCTTGGGGAGAAGTGCCTGTAGCCAGGGTGGTCCCGAGGAGGTGACGTTGAAGCTGAGACCAGAAAGTGGAGAAGGATCCTGAAATTCAAAGGGCTGGGGGAAGGGAGAAGGAGAGAGGCCAGGCCTTAGGAAGTGAAACTAGTAGCGAAGCTACCGGGCCCAGCAGTCCTGGGGAGGAGCCTCAGCCAGCTGAGAAGGGAGGGGGGTAGGGGGAGCGCCCCGCCCCAGCCGGCTGCCCCACCCGGCCTCTGGGGAGGGAGGAGGCGCCGGGCCGGCTCCCGACTGCCGCCGCCTCCGGGTATCCCGCCCAGAGCGAGCCCAGGGCGGAGGGTGGGCAGCGGGGAGAGACGGGGCCTCCCTGGCTATGCCCTGAGGTGGCCACGGCCCATCCTCCACCGAAGGACATTGGGGGAGGGCAGGTTGGGGAACGTGGACTCTGCCCTCGGGACCCAGTTGTCTCTGCCGGGCCAGCCTTTCCACTTCTCTCGCCAGTTCTTGAACACGGCAGGAGCTCGCTCTCTCTGAGCCTCAGTTTCTTCATCTGGAAAGTGGGGGTGCTCCTCATATAGTCTTCACTGTGGTTATCTTTAGAGCAGTCAAGGAGAGCCTATTTAAACGTGAGTCAGGTCTTGCCCCTCCTCTGCTCAACACCCTCCTAAGGCTACCATTTCACTCAGCGTGGAGTTTAGGTCCTCCCTGTGGGACTCCCTTAGACCTTACATGATTTGGACCCCTCAGCACTTTTACCTCCTCTCCTAGTACTCTTCCCTCTTGCTCACTCTGCTCCAGCCACACTGACCTCCACACCCTCTCTCAAATGCTCCACATCTCGGAGCCTTTACCCTGGCTGTTCCCTCTGCCAGGATGTCCCCCCACAGATTCATTTGGCTCACATCTAACCTCCTTCAAGTCTTTATTCCAATGTCACCTTGTCACTGAGGCCTTCTTTAGCTGTTCCATCTACATAGTGACACCCCCTCATCACATTCCTGCTTTCTTTTTCTCTACAGCATTTATTTGTTACTTTTTGTGTTTATTTCAGCCTCCCCCCACTATGATGCTATATGAGAGCAACTGTTTTACTCACATGCACGGAAGAGTGCCAGGCCCACAGTAAGCAGTCAATAAATTTGAGCAATTATTGGAATCCTCGGTGTGTATTAGGCCCCCTTTTACACACTTTGCACAGTCGCTTAATGAGGCAGGTAATACTCCACATCTTGATGTTGAGAAATGCTGGTGTGTTTGAAGGATGGCAGAGAATAGTGTGGCTGGAGCATGGGAGTGAGGGAGTATGTGGGGAGATGAGTACAGAGAGGTGGCAGGGAGGGTTGGCCATGGCGAGATCAGGAGTTCATTTTTTCAACAGTAGCAAAAATGAACTTTTTTTTGAGTGCCCATCTGTGCCATGCATTGTTCTATTCACTGGGGAATACAGCTGGGCTAAGACCGACGAAACCCCTTCCTCTCAGTTTCCAATAAACCAAGAGGCAACCATAAACAGGTAATAATTAGAGATTGAATAGGTGCTACTATGAAAGTCAGAATGTGATGCGGGGTAGTGCATCTGGACATGTTGAGCTAGGAAAGGCAGGGAAGGCCACTGAGAAGGGGATAGTTGGATTGGTGAAGCTATGGGAGAAATGTCTTCTGGGGAGTTAACAGCAAGTGAAAAGGCCCCAGGGACAAAATTAGGTTGGGGTCAAAGGAGACCAATGTGGCTGGAGGCAAGTAAGGGACAGTGGGAGACTAAACTGAGGAGCAAGTCTATGAGGTCTCAAAGGCCTTTAGTGAAGTTGGGATTTTATTCTGAGTAGGAGAAGTCACTGTACGTTTTAAGTAGGAAAAAGACATGATCCAGTGGGCATCCATATTGAGATGTGGAACTTATGTGCCATCTTGAGATCCTCTTTACCACCTCCTCTTTCTTGATTGGCACCTACCTGCTAAGTTACCCCACTGCTTTCAGACTTAGATGGAATGCCCCTCTAAGGATGAGAATCTGGCTTTGAGCCAGAAAGCACAGGCAAAATCCCCCTCCTTTCCCTGCTTGTGGACTACGCCAAGGTGTGGTTCCTCCTTGCAACGCTCCCAGAAAAGTCCCCAATGCGTAGTTACCTGCTGCCATGTCCTCAAGTCTTTGTGGAGGCATACCCAATACAGCAGCAATGTTATCACATTGTATCTTCCCTCGCCTCTCTTCTCTTTTCCCCTCACCCTCACCAGCCTGAGATTGCACCTACCAAACAGTGAAAAACCATAACTTTAGCCTGGCTCTACTTCCTAACCAGGTTTTCTAAAAGACCATTTCGTACTGGGGATCTTTGGGCATTTTTCTCCTCTGGGGTTCAGCAGCACATTTTATACAAATGAAAGGGTTGACAAACTTAACTGTCAGAAAGTCCTATCCTGGGCCAGCCCGGTGGCTCAGGTGGTTGGAGCTCTGAGCTCCTAACGCAGAGGTCGCTGGTTCGATTCCTACATGGGCCAGTGAGCTGCACCCTCTACAGCTAAGATTGTGAACAACAGCTCTCCCTGGAGCTGGGCTGCCGTGAGCAGCTGGAGGTTGGCAGTAAGCTGCGGTGGGCTGCCTCGGGCTATTGCATGCCTCCGTAAGGGGGCCCGCAGCAGCCAGCTGGACGGCTGGCGACCAACTGCTTCAGCACAAGGCTCACAATACCAGCATGGGCCAGGGAGCTGTGTCCTACACAACTAGACTGAGAAACAACGGATTGAACCGTACTACAGGGGAGGGGGGGGTTGCGGGGGGGGGGGGAAGGTAGGTGGAAGAAGGGGGAAAAAAAAGTCCTATCCTTTGATAGGTAATTGACCTAACAGTTTCTCCAGGTGGCTGGGGAGTCTAAAATCTACCAAGAAGCAGCAAATACAGTAGTTGAGAACCAGGCTCTCGAGGCAGATTGAGTCCTAGCTCCCTGGTACTGCTTATTAGCTGGGTGACCCTGAGCAAGTGACTTGGCCTCTCTGAATCTCAGCCTCCTATGTAAAACATGATTACAGTATCTATTTCTATATAATTATGAGGATTAAATAGCTTAATTCAAATAAAGCGGGTAGAATAGTGCTCTTAACAAGCACTCAATAAACGTTATATTTAATGATGTACTTCCCCAACTTTGGCAGGGAAGGGGTACAGGTATCTAGGGAACTTACCAGGTCCCTCCCATTGATCCACTGAAGTTTAGAAACTTTAGACAACACCATCCCTTCCAAAATATTTTTATTAAAAAAAACAATAATTACAATCAGAAAAACCACCACAAAAACCCACCTTTCTTTTAAATAATGTGGCATGGAGCAGTTTGGTTTCCACCCTATTGCACGTGGTCCGGCCTGGTTATGAATCAGGAGGCTGCTGGGACTGGGGTCCCACCAACAAGATGGGGTTCTGCCTGGGGGGAGGAGGCCAGCCCCTTCTATTCCCTGGAGGTAAAAGAGGCAGAGCCTGGGTTTCCATAGCAACCCGGCAGCCCATCCCTGTCATTGTTTGACAGGCCCAGCTTATCTTCCCTGAGGCCCCAGTGGTCACAAGGGGAGTAGGAACTGGAGGGCAAGGCAGCAGAAATGCGGAAGTGGGAAATCAGACTCCCAGAAACAGGGTCTCATTAAGGCATTTGGAACAGATAAATTAATTCAGGAAGACCCACCTTCACAGAAGGCTATGGTAACCAGACACACACACACATGCAAGACTGTTTGTAGAACCCTGAAATGGGAGGCGAGGAGGAGCCCCCATCAAACCAGACACACAGACAGACGCGCGTGCGCACGCGCGCGCGCACACACACACACACACACACACACACACAGGGTTGCACCCTGGGATCCAGCCCACTGAGGCTGAGATGTGAAGGGAGCATCCCCACCCCACCCCAAATCAAAGTTTCAGGATCCCAGAATGATTTCCATGATGTGATCTAGTTCATTCCACTCCCAGGACCCTGGGGCACAGAAGAGGTTGTGAGGAGGCTCTGGTGGGGCCAGTGTAGGCTCCTTCTCCACTGTGGATGTGTCAATGTCCAGAAAAAAGTCATCCAGACCAGAGTCCCCCAGGTATCGGGAGCTCAGAGCTTCTAAGAAGACTGGATCGGGCTGGGGCAGCACTTCGTTCTGGGGGCCCAGGGGGGCCACTGGATTCTGAGGTGGCTCAGTCTCATCCATGGAAGTTTCCAGCTCCCTGAGAATAGACCCGATGGTGGTCGACAGGGAGAAGTCCTCCTCACCCAGGAAGAGAGGCTCAGGGGGCAGGGCAGGTGCTGGAGCCAGACAAAGTGCCGCCTGGAGCTGCTGGAGGGTGTTGTGGATGAGGACATGCCTGCGAAGGCTGGGTGCTCGGGGACCCAGGCTTCGCTGGACTTTGTCGAGGGAGATGCGCAGCAGGGCTTGCTGGTAGCTTTGCAGGCCTGCCGGACCCCAGTCCCACTTCTCATCTTCCTCTTCCTCCTCCAAGTCTGAATGTTTTCTCTTCAACCCTCCTACCATGATGCCCTATGAAAAGAAGAGGGAGGGGCAAGTCAGACACAGCTTGGCTAGTTCAAATCCAGAATCTCCGATATAGTTGTTGATTTTTAATGGTCTAAACCTCAAGTTTTGCATCTATCAAATGGAAATAGTACGAATCCCACAAGGCTAAGGAGAGTAAATGGATGTGACTACTGTGTTTCCCCGAAAATAAGACCTACCCAGAAAATAAGCCCCTGTTAAGATCTCAGCCAGAAGGACGCATTGAGCACATTATGACGATGTCCAGAAGACGACATCACTGTATTTGAATAAATGTAGATTATTGTACATGAAAAAATAAGACATCCTCTGAAAATAAGCCCTCATGGAGCAAAAATTAATGTAACACCCGGTGTTATTTTCAGGGAAACACGGTAAGAAAACAAGACCTGACCTTAAACACAGCTGGGTTTGAATCCCACTTACTTGCCTGGGTGGCCTCAAATAGTGAATTTTCCTCCTTGAGACTCAATTCTTCATCTGTAAGTTGAGGTCCCTAACCCAAGTCCTCCTGACTCTTAAAACAGTTCTTTCCACAATAGTCATTTCAAATGTGACACACACAAGACAGGTGTGGAGTACAGAGGCCTGGACTGGAAGCAGGAAATCTTTGGTTTTAATTCTGCCTTTCACAGTGCTCAGCTGTGAGATCTTGGAAAATGATGTGACGTTACCTCTCTGGGCCTGTTTTCTCATCTGTAAAATGGGGATTGTAAAAACTCTCACTGCATCCTCAAGGAGACCCCACAGGTAATGCACAGCACCCACCACACAGGAAATGCTTAATGAACAAGTTAATCGCTATTTCTTCATTTGATAGTTGTATTTACTGAGTACTTGCTGTATTTGAGCAACTGGAGCCTGTTAGGGCACCTATTTGTCGAGACTCTTTCACAGAGTATATTTCTGTTCATTCCCTCTTCTTAACGGACTGAGAGCGCTCCTAACAACGGGAGACAGGGCCTCGCACTCCCTCCGCCCGCGCGTTATACTTCCCCCATACAAGAGCCCCACAGAAAAACTTGCTAGAACTCGATTCACGCCAAGCCCCGCCCCTCTTGACTCATCCAACCAGACCACGGATCTCTACAGGCCCCGCCCCCTCCAGGATCTTCCCTTCAGCGGCCACGCACGCCCCAATTTGGCCCAGGGGCTTGTGGGAAATGTGGGCCAATAGCCACCAGGTACGTACGTTAACTTCGGGCTTGCACTACAATCCCCAGAGAGCTCCGCAAGCCACCGGGACGAACCTCCCGGCCCTCCCTCAGGGCATGCGCAAAGGACTCCGGGGTGGGTGGGGGAAGGGAACCCGGACGTCCAGCTGCCGGCGCCGGCCCAGCCCCGCCCTCCGCTGCCTCCTGGGCTGAGTCTGAGCTCCGGGCCGGGAGCACCCCTCCCCCACCCGACACTGCGGCTCTAACACGGCTTTCTCCCGGTCCTTCAGACCTCAGAAGGTCCTGGATTCTTCCCCCTAACTGCTCTTGAGTCCAGGCCCCAACACATCGCTCAAAGACTACAAATACTCTCCGATCCACTCCGTTCGGGACACTAGGTATCTCAATTTTGAGACCTTATCCCGTCAACTTTCCCGTATTCTCCCGACTTTCAAACGCCTCTAGACTTTTACCTCTGAACTCCCCCTCCGGCTCCAAGACCCGAACCTGGATCTGTCCCCCAGCACCTCCTCTCCGCCACTGCATCTGGGAAAGCAAGAATCCTTGCCCCTAGTTCTCTCGCTTCTCCAAATGCCCGGGATCCTAGCCCCAACCCCTCACCCCTTTTCCAGAACAGTAGAGAACCGAATTCAAGCCGTCCGGAGACCCGAATTGTCCTAATGTCCAGATTCCCTGCCCTAAAAGTTCCTTCCCTGGTTCTCTCACTTCTCCAAATATCCCAGGGCCCAGCTTCAAACTCCCTCCACTTGAAGATCTTGCCCCAGCAACGTCGCCTCCTGTCCAGAATCTCGAACTCGGTCTCCGGTCCCCAAACCCTATCGGTCACTTTTAATCTGCGTCTCCCACTCCAGCCCAGACTCCGCCTTCACCTCCCCCAACCCAAGGCAGGTCTCAAGCCCGGCGGCCACCCCTCACCTCAGCTGCAAGGTTCACAACGACTACCTTCAGGAACGTCAGCAACTCTGCGACCCTCCAGTGCTGGGTAGGGGCCTGCTAGCCTCCGGGGGGCCTCTCCTTCTGGCCTGGGACTCACCCAGCTCCAGCTCGGAGCCGAGCCGCGAGCTGCGATTGGGTGGAGTCCTGCCCGCCGCGGGGCGCGGATTGGCTGGGCGGAGCCACCAGTCTGTCTCCAGGAGACGGCTGACCCACCCCTCCCTTCCCTGGAGCCCCGACCATTTAAAGGATTCCGACTCTCCAGGGGGCGGGGCCATGTCTGTAGGGTGGAAGGTGGCGGGGACATCAAAACTGTTTCCCTCAAATCAGCTACTGTCCTCGCTCCAAGATCGTCAGCATTACTCTCTTCGGTCCCTTTATATCAGGCCCGGACTGGGTCACGGAGCAAGACTGGTGGGCACGCTCCTCCCCACCCCCCTTTCTGGGAGGGCGAGGCTGAAACACTCGCGGAGGCCGCGCCCTGGGGGTTCCGAGCGCGGACGCTGCCGCGCGAAGGACTACGCCACTGGAGACCAGCCAGTAGTTTGGCGCGGCGTACGTTGCTTGGGCGACCGCAGCCCGCCCCTCCACCGCCCCAGTCTTGCTCGCGGCCCCCCTCTTAATCTTCAGGACTCCTCAGCGTGTCCTCTGGTGGCAGGTCCATTCCGCATCCTCCTGACGCCCCATCCTGCCTCTCTCAGGATGGCACCTCGGCTGCTGGAGACTCGTTCAGGGCTCCCCACTACCCTGGCGACTAGAAGTGCAAACTCCTTTGCTTTCACCACAAAGCCCTTCACGGTCTGGCCTGATTCAAACTTCCCCCTTGCTCCCTATCATTCTGCCATGCCAGTTCACTTTGCTTTTCTAAAATGGCTTCAAGTGCTCTCCACCACCATGAACATAGAGATTTTATGTTTTCTTCCCTGCCGTATCCCCAGTGCTTACAACTATGACAAGTACAGAGAGTACCAAAAAATTATACATTTTAAGAAAGGAAAACTTTTAAAATTGCAATACTCAATGTATACCAATAACAAAAGATGAATACAAGTCATGTTTGACTTCTGCAATTACAAGAGGCGCTCAAAGTGGTTACCATCGGCTTCCAGACACTTCTAATTACTGCGAACTATTGCTTGAGCAACGCTGACCAAAATGTCCACTTGAATGCATTTTTTTGGCACCCCCGGTATATGTACTCAAAAATGAGAACAAAAGGATAAAGGGAGTAAATGTAAGGGATGGAAACTAGACTTTTGGTGGTAAGCACACAATAGAGTATACAGATATTGAATTATAATGTTGTACACCTGAAATGTGCATATTAATAACCAATGTTACCTCAACAAAAACATGAATTACTAAAAAAGGTTTCTGGACCCTTAAACTTGTTTCCCCATTTTGAAACTACATTAATTTCCAGGCTGCCTCTCATCAGGACTCAACTCAAAGGTTTCCTCCTCTTGGAAGTTTTCCCTGATACACCAGTATGGTTTGGTTCCCATGGTGTCCTATGCTACCCCATTGAGGAGCCCTGACTGCTCTGGCCATGCTTTGCCCATCCTCACCCTGGGCTGTCCCTGTCTGGATTGTGGGCCCCCTGAGGACAAGTACCAAGGTTATCTGTGTCACCCTCTGCTTGGTCGACAGCATCACCTAGCACAGGGCTGGACACAAAGCAGGCAAGCAGTGAATATGTGTTAAATGCCCAGACAATATGGCAGAGATAAAGAGCGCACAAATAAAACAGTGCTAGGGCCCTGAAAGTCTGAGCCACCCCCACAACAAGCTTTCACCAAGAGGAGGGAGAGGCAGTGTTCTCCAGGCTACACCAGACCAGTTCTCACTGACTGGAATATGTCAGCCAAGCCATCCTGTTTTCAGAAGTATAAGATTGGAATGGATTTTGTGGGTGGTGGGGTGTTGGGGCGGTACGTGTGGAGAGGCTGTAGGTAGGAAGAGAGGAGTGGCTCACTCAGGCCTGGGAATAGTGTCTCTGGGGAATAAATGCAGGGGACAGTAAGTAGATTCCAGAGGGACATGATTAGGAAGGGGCAATTCTTCCCCCTCCCCCTCCCAAATCTGCCCCTCCTCCAGGGTCCCTCAGCTCAGGGAGGACCCACTGTAACCCAGTCACCAGGTTATAGGCCTAGGCTTCTTCCTGAATACCAACTTCCCCTCACCCATGGATGGTCCACTTAGGTTCTGCCCACTCTTCCTCTCCTCAAAGCTTCTCCCTGGTCCTCCTGGGCTACCAGCCTCCATTCTTTTCCCCCTCCCATCCACCTTCACACAGCAGACAAGGGAAGCTTAAAACACAAAGCTGACTGTACCTCCTCCCAACCTCTCCCCTGCTCCACTCCTTGCATAAAACCTCAGAATAAAGATTAAACTTTTTACAGTGACTCTGCGCAATTTAGCATCCATGAAACGGTCTCTTGGGTTGACCACTCCTCACCTCTGAGAAAAGTATTATTAACTATAGGGGACAGAATTTAGTTCTTCAAACAGGTCAAGTGCTCTCCAGCCTTCTGGCCTTTGCTCATGTGGTTCCTTCTGCCTGGAGTGTCATCATGCCTTAGGACCTTCTCCTGGCTCATTCTTACCAAACCAGGTTTCAGGGGGGGAATCCCCTCTTCAACAGTCTTGTTTGTTCCCTGTGCTAGGTCAGGTACCCTTTCTCGGTTCCCGCAGCCCTCTATGCTTCCTCCATCAGAGCCCTGGTCACTGTGGGTTGTCACCATCAGGGGCAGGGTTGTTTTCCCCACTGGACTGTGAGATCTGTGAAGGCAAGGCTCATGGCTATCATGGTCACCACTGGATCCCTAGCACATGGCTGGGCACAGAACAATGACTCAATAAACTCTTACTGAGGAAATGAATGAAGGAATACCCAGAAAATCTTACACAGAGGGCAGACAGAGGCACTGAGACACCTAGACAAAGCCAGAGTTAGGTCTTCTAGAATAATCTGAAGTTTTTGACTCAAGATTTATTGCTCCCTTCCTTTGTTCTCCATTTCCCAGCATGCTGTCCTCCTGGACAGGGGCCGATCCCTAGTCGTACTGGTGGGAAGGGTAGGTATTGTGCCCATCATACTCATCAGTGGTGAGGCAGCGCAGCATGAAGTGGCCCAGGTCATGTTTGGAGATGACCCTTGAGGGCCCTCGTCCATCCAGGGTCACTGAGTAGGCTCCAGTCAGTGGCTGGTCTCCTGCTAATTAAAGACAAAGAGGCTGGGTGAAGCAGATGTCCTTTCCCGTCCCCCAACACATGATCACGCCAATGACGGTCCCAGGGGGCCTAAAGTGTGCCCAGTCTGAATGGTATAAGAGCCAATGATTAATTTATACCATTTACTGCATTCACCTGACAAATCTTTATTGATGACCTATTATGTGTCAGGTGCTGGGCACCCAACAAGGGACAAAACAGACACGAATCCCTGCATGCTGACATTTGCTAGTAAAGGCAATAAGGTAAGAAAGTAAAATAGATAATATGTTAAATATAGAGAAATAAAGCAGAGAATGGGCTAGTAACTATTTATTAACTCTATTTCACAAATGGGGACACTGAGTCTTGGAGAGGGTAAGTCACTTCCCAGTGGCATAGGCTAGATTTGCTCTGGGTCTCTGTCTGGATGCTTTCCTTTCTCTGGACCCTTCTGGGAAGATTGAGTGACATGTCCCAGGCATGAGCCTGCATTTTATAGGCAGTGGAAGAGCAGACACATTTTTCTGACCCTGTGAATATGGAGTTGGTGTGTCCTGATGCCACACCTAGGTCTTTCTTAGTGGGGATGGCAGACAGGCATGACCTAGCTGTTACAAGGGTATCTACTGGCTGAATTATAATAATTTAAAAACAATACCTGCCAGTGACCAAATTAACTTAGGGGACCAAATTAATTTAGGGATTAAATGCAACATACCAGTACAGGGACAATCTGGAATCATGTGCAATAAGAAACACACCCTTACCCACGTGGCATTCCTACTAAAAATGATTAATCGGAGTCTGTGAGAAAAAACCAGAAAAATCCACAGTGTGGGACATTTAAAAAAACAAGGCCTGATTAATTTTATGAGAAACATTAAAAAAAAAAAAAAAAAGGATACGGAGGATTGTTCCAGATCAAAGATGACATGGCAACTAACTACAATGCCTGATCCTCAATTGGATCCTGATTTGGTGGGGAGAGGGAGATTGAAATAAACTTTTTGACAATTGGGGAAATTTGAATATGGCATGGACACTAACTGATATGATAGAGTTCATGTCAATTTCCTGGTGCAATAACGGTCCTGTGGCTCATGTAAAACTATTTTTCTTCTTGGGAGATGCCTATCTCAATAGGAATAAAGTGTATCAATGTCTGCAACATACTCTCCAATGGATCAGTCAAAAAACACTTTGTGTGTGTGCATGTATGTATGTTAGATGCATGCATAGATAGCTGGTAGCTAGATAGATACAGAAAGACAGAAAGTAAAAAGGGCAAAGTGTTACACCTACATGAAGAGTTTATTCATACATCTTTAATTCTTTCAACTTTTCTGAAGGTTTCAAAGTTTTCACACATACACATACAGAAAAAAGAAAAACTGGGGTGGCCCGGTGGCTCAGGCAGTCGGAGCGCCATGTTCCTAATGCAGATAGCGCTGGCTTGAACAGCCAGAGCTCGGTGTGAGCTGCTGTTTGCTGCTGTGTGCCAGCAGCCTATGGCAACCGCGATCTGTGTAAATCTGAGATCTCAATAAATCCGACACTTACTGAGCATCTACTACATGCCAGGCCCTGTTCTGGCATGGCACCAAGAACACAGCTGTGATCTAAACAAGACAAGATCCATGCCTCCAAAAAGTTGACATCCTAGTGAGGGAGACACACACTAAGATAGAGAGAAGGCCCAAGATGGCAGAATAGATAAACGCTGTGCCCGCTGCCTCCCGTGATGACATTAAAATTACAGCTAAATTATAGAACAATCAATCTTGAGAATCATATGAAGACCAGCTGAACAGAACCCCTGTAACTAAGGATATAAAGAGGCCACATCAAGACTGCAAAAAGAAACGAAGGAGGGAAGGAAGGAATTAAGAACTAAAGACAAAAAGGAAGAGAAGATACGACATGTGGTGAAGTGTAAGTCCCTTTCCTTTGAATATGGGCCCATCCTAGAAACTCGCTTCCAACGAACAGAAGGCAGCAGAAGCAGGATTGAGAGATCAGGTGTTCCTGCAGCAGCCGGCATCAACCTGAGTAAGCCTTCCACAGGACTCCTCCTAACTCCTGAGTAAGAACTGCCGGCTGAGCCTAGTTAGCGCCCCCGCCCCACCCCGTGCAGAAACAGATGGTCATAATAAATGAAGGTTCCTATTTTACATTTCTAAGTTTTAGGTGGTTTGTGCAATGGGGATAACTGGAAAGGATGTTAGAAAGGAGAGTAAAATCAAGCAGGAAAGAGGATAGAAAGTGTGAGGGGAAGGTTTGCACGGGAAGGGGCAACCCTGACGCAAGGTCCCAGCCCCACTCACCTATGTGGGGCGGCATCACGGCCACATACTTCAGGCCCGACTCCTGCAGTACCTTGTGCATCCGAATGTGGTCATCAGTCACATCCTGCAGTCGTGGGGGCACCTTGGCTGGGTCCCACAGCAGGAAGGCTGGGGGGACACAGGGTAGGGTCAGCCAAGGCTTGAGGCCAGCTTGGCCAGGACCATAGCCTGATGGTTTTGCACCAGAACAAAACCCTGCAGGGGCTCACTGCTGCCTTCCAGATGCTCCAAGTTGAAATGTGGGAGTTGGCCCAGCCTCCTATCTTTCTCTCACAGCCCACAGAAGAGCTGACTACTTCTCACCCCATGTGCTCGTCTGCTGTCACCTCCCACCTGGACCATGGCAGCAGACTCCTCCCTGGTGTCCTTGCCCCTGTCCCCTACAATCTGTTCCCCGTACGCAGCTAGGGGGGGGTCTCGGAACACCCAGAGAGGTCAGTGCTGCTCATCTGTGGCTCCATCTCACTCAGGGTAAAAGCAAAGTCCCCACCAAGCCACACTGATCTGGCCCATCAGGCCCTGGGCTTCACCGCCCAACACTCTCTCCTTCACTCTCTGCTGCAGCCACACTCCTGCTTCATAGCCTTCGCAACTGCTGATCCCTATGCCTGGAGCCCGTTATCTCACCACACAGCCCTCCCACATATTACTTCCCTTCCTAGGGAGGCAACTGGTGTGATGAAACAAACATGAGGAGTGTGGACAGTGGTGAGAGCCAGCCAGGTTTCACAAGCGATCTCTGCCAGCCACAAGCTGTGTGCTTCGGTAAGCCAATGGCTCTCCCTTAGTTATACAAGGGAGACATACAAACAGCTACTATTTACTGAGCACCCACTATGTGTCACCACGAGTAAAATTACTCAAAGGGGTTTTGTGAGGATAAAGTAGCATGCATCCCTAAGGTGCTTAGATGGTGCCTAGCACACAGTAAGTGATCAATCAACACATTAACTGCTTCTGTTATGCACCCTGCAGCCTTCTTTTTGGATTATTCTGGTCAACTCTTTCTTTAATGGCCGCCTCCCCATAAATGGGGAGCTCTGTGAGGGTAGAGACCTGCCCTATATATCCATGGCTCTGTCACTTCCTCTAGAAGGCTCTCCCTGACCTCGTCTCAGTCTGGTTATGTGCCTCCTCTGGGCTCCCACTGCCCTCTAGGATTCCCCCATCCTGGACCCCATCAGTCTGCATGGGCACCCGCAGCCCCAGCCCCTCTGCCGGGGGCCCCCCATCCTGGCTCTGAATCCTCTGCCTGGGCCCCTCCATCCCAACCCTGACTATTGTGGCTTGTCACTGTTTGATGATGGCTCCGTTTGCCAATTTCCTGCCGTCTGTGGGACCCGTGAGTATAGGGCCCAGGGCTGTACTAGTCACCACTGTGTCCCTGGCATCTCCCAGTGAGGTTCAGGCACACAATTGGTGCTCAATAAGTGCACATTAACTTGGGATGTCTCCAATACTACCTTGCAGAGGCCCATGGGCTGCCTGTTCAGTACCCACCCCCATCCTTCAGCCCCATTCCTATGACCCCACCACCCACCCGAGGTGCAGGCCACGACCTTGTCCACACCATGGGCCTTCATGGCCGTCACAATGTTCCGGGCGCCCTCGGACATCACTGTGGTAGGACCTTAGAGGGGACAGAGAGTGGCTGTCACTGGTAGGCGGCGGTGGTGGCGGGGGTGGCAGGGGTGGGGCTGGGGGCGGGGGTGGCACTGGGGGCCGAGGTGCAGGGGGGGGCCGTGGGCAGAGGGGGGGCCCAGTACTGAGGTCACTGCCGGTGCCCAGCAGCACGATGACAGCGTCCTGCCCAGCTATGGTCTTGTTCACATCGGCTGCCTGCCGAACGTCACCCACTATCACGTGGGCCGGCTGGGGCCCCTCTGAGGGCAGCCTGGAGGAGTCCCGCACCAGCACTGTCACTTCATAACCTGTGGGCAAAGAGGGGCAGAGAGGCAGGTCAGTGAGCTTGCAGGCTGGCACTCCCGGACTCCAGGGCTGGGTCCTAAAGAGTACCATGAACCCTCAAATACATTCCCCAGGTCCCCTGTTCTGGGGCAGTGGTCTCCAAACATTTTTGCTGGCATACCCACAGTTGATATTCAGCTGGTTATTAAAATTGGGCCAATCTTCATGTTGGTTCATAAATAACCTGCACTGATGTCTCCAAGTCCCCCCTTCACTCTCCAGCAACTAAAGGGTTAATGACTGGCACCACATTGGTCTATGGCCCCCATCCATGGTGCTGGAGGAAACTGTAGCACAGAGGAGGACATGAGTTGGTAAAAGGTTTTCCAGGGCTGAGATTGGTCCCCCAAGACTTACTTCTGGAGGGCCAGGCCCTGCTTTAGTGGTCATTAAAGCTTTTGAACATTGCCTTGGTATGTCCCCTCCCCAAAGAATTTTGAATAACTTATGTCCCCCCTCCCATACATACACACCCATTTTAAATTTCACAACTAACATATTTCTTCCTTTGTTTTAAACAATGGCAAAGGATGTTAATGTTTGGTGTATTGCACGCGGTGATATCAAAATTATAAAGTTATTAATTGTGGGCTCTGTTATGGACTGACTATGTCCCCCTAAAATTCATATGTTGAAGCCCTAACTCCCTATGTGATGGTATTTTGATGTGGGGCTTTTAGGAGATGATTAGGTTTAGATAAAGTCATGAGGGTAGAATCCACATGGTGGGATTAGTGGCCTTAGAAGGTGAGGAAGACAGACCAGAGTTCTCGCTCTCTCTCTCTCTAACATGTAAGAATAATGAGAAGGCCATAGTCTGCAAGCCAGGAAGAAGATTCTCACCAGAAACCAAATCTGTTGGCATCTGGACCTTGGACTGCCCAGCCTCCAGAACTATGAGAAATAAATATCTGTTGTTTAAGCCTCCCAGTCTGAGATATTTTATTATTGCAGCCCAACCTGACAAAGATAGCCTCTAAATATCATTCTCCAGAAAAATGAACCAGAGCTCCGTAGAGAACTGGTTGCTGGGCTGGGGCAGGATGAGTATGGAACATCTTGAACTGCCAGATGGTAAGACAGTGCTTAAAGAATGATGGGGCTGTGAATTGAATTAAAACACATCCAATATATAAAAATCTGTGAGTTCATAATGATATTAATAAAGAAACCTCATCGGTCATCATTGGCACCTATCAGAGGACTAATCCCTTACTAGGAAAATGATAAAAGAGGAAAAACAGTAACATTGTTCCATTTGTCTAGGTATCTGTTATCCTCTATTTCAAAAACAAATGATAGGAGATTTTCATACTCAGGAGCAATGACGACGGTAATAATGATAAATGACATGTATAGAGCATTAATGTGTGCCAGGTGCCAAGTTCTTACATATATTAACTCATTTAATGCTCAAAGTAACCCTGGGTTTGAATTCCAGCCCTCCCACTAACTAGATGTACGACACTGGACAAGTCACTTAACCTCTAGGCCTTAGGGCCTTCATTTGTAAAGTGATACTAAGAATAGTCTCATGAACACACAATGTGATATATAGATGATGTATTACAGAATTTACACCTGAAACCTATGTAACTTTACTAACAATTGTCACGCCAATAAACTTTAATTAAAAAAAAAAGTCTCCACTTTATAGGGTTGTTGTAGGTTTAAATAATGTATATAAAAGCTTAATGTAGCCACTTGATTTTTGACAAAGGTGCCAAGACAATTCAATGAGAAAAGAATAATCTTCACAAATGGTGTTGGGATAAGTGGATATCCCTATGTAAAAGAATGAAGTTGGATCCCTACCTCATGCCTTATATGAAAAGTAACTCAAAAATTATCCAAGACCTAAAACTAGAACTATAAAACTCGGGGTGGCCAGTTAGCTCAGTTGGTTAGAATGCGGTGCTCTTGACAGCCAGATTGCCGGTACGGTCCCTGCGTGGGCCACTGTGAGCTGAACCCTCCTCAACTAGACTGAAACAAGTACTTGACTAGGAGCTGATGGGTTCTGGAAAAACACACTTTAAAAAAGTAAGTAAGTAAATAAATAAATACAACTATAAAACTCTTAAAAGGAAACACAGGCATACATCTTTGTATCTTTGGATAGGCAATAGTCTCCTAGCTATGACACCAAAAACACAAGCAACAAAAGAAAAAACAGATATGTTGTCAAAATCAAAAACTTTTGTGCTTCCAAGGACACCACACAGAAAGTGAAAAAATAACCCACAGAATGGGAGAACATTTTTGCAACTCACATATCTGATAAGGGACTTATATTTAGAATATATAAAGAACGTCCACAAATTGATAATGAAAAGATGAATAATTCAATTACAAACTGGGAAAGATCTGAATAGACATTTCTCCAAAGTAGATATACAAATGGGCAATAAACACATGAAAAGATACTCAATATCATTAGCCGTCAGGGAAATGCAAACCAAAACCACAATGAGATACCACTTCACATCCATTGGGATGGCCATAATCCAAAAGATAGACAATAAATGCTTGTGTGTAGGTGGGGAAAGCGGAACCCTCATACACTGCTGATGGGAATGTTGAATGATGCGGCCACTTTGGAAAGCAGTGTCACAGTTCCTCAAAAGTTAAACATAGAGTTACCATGTGACCCAGCCCTTCCACACACCAGGGAATATGCCCAAGAGAACTGAAAATATACATCCACATAAAAACCCATACACAAATGTTCATAAGAAGCATTACTCACAATAGCCAAAAAGTGGAAACAATCCAAATGTCCATCAATTGAATGGATAAATAAAATGTGGTAGAACCATAGAATGTAATAATACTCCGCAATACAAAGAAATGACATATCGATACATGCTACAACAGGATGAACCTTCACTTTTTCTAAGTGAAAAAGCCAATCACAAAGAACCACACACTGTATGATTCCATTTATATGAAATGTCCAGAGCAGGCAAATCTATAGAGACAGAAACTAGATTAGTGGTTGACTACAGCTGGGAGGGAAAATGGGGGGGTGACTTCTAGGGGTTTCTCTTTGGGGTGATGAAAATGTTCTAAATTGACTGTGATGATATTTGCACATCAGTGAATATGCTGAAAACCAAAGGTCGAATCGTATAGTATGTGAATTATATCCTAATAAAGCTGTTATAAAAAATACAAAACTAAAACAAATGAGAAGTTTAGGAGAGAGCCTGGCACAGGAATGAATGCTATATGGATGTTGGTAGTTATTATGTCTTTTAATCATCTCACAATGTGAGAGCATTTATCTCAGTCTGTGGAGATCTTGCTTCCAGGTATATCCTCTTTTGGGCTCAAATAAAATTTTATAAAAATTAAAAAATAAATCATCTCACAATGTATTTCCTGACCTGGTCTAGTCTTCCCCAGGCTGACCCTTGTCTCACCCCCTCCATATTCCACATGGTAGCCAGATACGGCCTTCCACAGAAGTGCCCCCCTGCTCAGGTCCCTCCCGAGATGCCCCAGTGCCCTGAGATAAAGTCCTCATGACAACTTTCAAGACCCCTGGGGATCTGGCCTATCCTCCTCCTCCTCACTCTGTGTTGGAGCTACTGTCCTCTTCACCCACTGTTCGTCCTTCAGTTCCTCAAACACATCATACTGCCTCCTGGCCTTTGCAAGTGCTGCTCCCTCTGCCTGGAACACCCTTTGACCCTCTTTCCCCAGCCACTTGTGCTTCCTGTCACAGCCCTACTAATGCTGACCTGGGAAAAACCAAGGGCCCTGTGGACCCAGGGACTGTGTCCTAATTTCCACCATCTCCTTGACTTTTTATAAACACAAAAGCACAGGCTTTATTGCCTCACAGACCTGGGTTCAAACTCTCCCTCTACCACTTACTAAGGAACCCCAGGAAACACCTTTTAGTCTCCTTTTGAAAGTGAAGATCACAAACTTCATTAAGATATGTCTAATAATTATGTTATACACCTGAAACTAATATAATATTGCATGTCAACTGTAACTGAAAAATAAATCAATTTTAAAAAAGAGAAAGAAAGTGAAGATCACAATCCCCAGTTACCCATCCCATGTGACCACCTTTCATAAAACTTGTACTGCCCTTACACGAATCTGGAAGCAGTGAGGGCTTTCAGGGTGCCAATGTGGGCACTGGTTAACCGCCACTGTATTGGTTAAAACAGACCCTAAAAAACTGTGGGTAGTTTTCGGGAAAAACATGTCTTCACAGACAGTGAGAGCTTTGACACAAGATATCAGCACAAGGGTCCCCATTAGTGTTACAGTATTGGTGACTGGCGATATTTATTGAGAAGTGCTGTGCTAAGCTCTTTCCACAAGTGAATGTGTTTTTCCCCCCAATTTTTTTTTAACACAACCCACATTTCAATTTTGATTTAAATATAAGCTCGTGGCTACCATAACAAACAACAGTACAGGTTTAGAATTCACAGATTTTACCCTTTAAAAAGAATAAGAGCATTTCTAAGGGATTTCCTTTTTTTTAAAAAAAAAAATCTCTTTAATTACAGCTTTCTGTTAATTTTTTATTTTGAAATAAATTCAGACCTACAGAAAAGTTTCAAGACCGAGATTCTCATATTGCTTTTGCTTTATCCTTCTGTGTCTGTGCGTATATACAAGTATATAATATACATATTACATATGTGTGTATATATTTATACATGTACATATATAACACATATATAGTGTTTTCCTGACTATTTGAGAGTAAGTTTCAGAGCTCATGCCCCATTTAAGCTTTTTTGATCTCAACCCTCATCCAAATGTATTTCAAAGTCTGACCTAGCATATACAAACCCATAAAACTAATATTTAACATGTGATACATTCAGATACTGTTGTGCCCAATTAAATATATGTCAAAACTCAGTGTTTCACAGTTTGAAAAGCACCAGATTGCAACAACCTTATTGTTGCTATAATGACCTTTTTGAGGATGGGGATACTTAGGTTACTCGGCCAGGATCACACAGCTATGATCTGAGTTCACTCTGCCAAGGAGTGCTTATTGAGCACCAACTATGTGCTGGAAATGGTTCTAGGCACTTTCCACATATTATCTCATTTAATCATCACAAGAGCTCCAGGGCAAATGCTACTAGTTTCATCTCCACTTTACAGATGTTTAGGTACACAGACAACAAGGCATTTGGCCACAAAGGTGGTAAGTGGCAGAGCTAGGTGCAGGCTAGCACCAGAGTCTACCCCTGTTAGGACTCAGTCCTACAGAATCACTGAGATAAAAGCCCAGCTCATTCAACAGCGAAGGTCAGAGCTGTGCAGGTACATGTCACAACCACCATGAGAAAGCAAGGTCTCCCCAGCCCCAGCTCTCAATTCCCCAGGGTACAGTCCCAATTGTGACCAGTAGGATGGATGAACAGCATTCAGTGTAATTCCAGATTAAGGGAAAGGTATAGTAATTTAGGAAATTGGATCCTCAGAATGACTCAGCACTTCTCAACTTCTCCCTCTTACTTCCTCCCCCACAAATGCTTATCAGCAAATTTGTTTCTCCCTTCCCACAAGCCACAGGTCAAATCCAAACTAGGTCTTCCTGGGGAAGGGGAGAGCAGTAGGCCTAATGGGGAACTTTCAGGAGAGTTCCTGCAAGGAAGGGCTGGGTTGGAAGCAACAGAGACTGGGATCCTGGTGGCCTCCACCCTTTTGGGGCACCCAGATAGTCAATATCTTCAGAGTCACCAAGGCCAGCAAGGGTGGGGCCCTATATCTGGAAGTCCCAGGCACCTCTGTGGGTTGGTGAGGTCTGGGCAGTAGGAGAAGAGGGCTGCTGTGAAACACTCGGGCCCTTTCCTGCCCCCTTCCCTGGGGCAACTCTGAACTTTCATCCTCATTGATCCTCAATCTTCACCCGGGTGTGTGTGACCCTCTCTCCTTTAGATGCTCACAGCAACTCACCCCCCAGACTTTTCAACCTCCAGCCTTGGTGCTGGTGGGTTTCTGGCAGTTAAGAGCACCCACCGGCTGGGTTCCAATCCCAGCACTGCCACTTCCCAGCTGTGTGACATTGGGCAAGTCACTCTCCCAGTCTCACAGTTTTCTCATCTGTCAAGTGAAGTGATACTAGATTCCATGCCATGTAACTGCTGCGAGGATTTAACAGGTGTTAAGAGAGGGTGGCGGTGGGAGGCAAGAGACGCCTGGCTTAGTAAGCCCTCGTGGGTGTACTAACCACCACCACCACCACCACCACCACCACCACCACAATAACAACACATGTCATAAGCGCCTGGATTTAAACTTAACTGCACTGGAGTCCCCTAGCCTCCCAGGGCCAATTCGTATTCCTTGAACTCACATAAAACTGGATCTCATAGCGTCCCCCGCTTCTGCTCCCGTGGCCACCTGCTTTGGCCCTGGGGTCCTCACATACCAAAGCACTGACGGTCCCAACCGGCCTCGGCCCGACCCCACGATGTCCTTTCCTGGTACTCTGCCTGTACACCCCGTGATATCTCCCGCCCGCTCCAGCTCATGCCTGCTTGCACCGCCTGCGCCAGTGTGGTGAGTCCAGTCCTGCCGGTGGCGCCGAAGATGGCAATCTTCTTGACGGCCATGCTGACGTGGGGGTGAGAGGCCGCGGAGCCGTAGGACGCGCGGGAACCGAATGACTGCCGGGCTCCCCTCTCTGTCCTCCTCCAGCGGGAGACACGAGGCGGGACTGCTCAGAGGACCACACCTCAGCCCGCCTCTGGGCTCCCGGCTCAGGCCGAGGGGCGGGGCCAAGAGGACCACGCCTCTAGCTGTGGAGAGCGGGGTGGGCGGGACAGGAGTCAGCTGGCCTGGGCCAGCCTCCCAGCACCACCCCCTCCACCCGCCGCTGAGCAGGAAGGCGTGGCCGTATTTGGCCGACTGGGAAGGTGGACCCAGTGCCCCGCCTCCGCGCTCTCACCCCCAGGGCGGTGCGGAGAGAGCGAGCGGGCCACGCCCATCGGTCTGTCGTTCGTAGTGGCTCTTGCCCCCTCTCCCAGGGCCTTGAGGCTGATCTGGGACTCACACTAATGCCTCAGGGCCTCTTCAAAGGGAAAACGTGAGGGAGGATAGTGTGGATGTGTGGGTTTGACACTGTGTAACTACGTGTCTTTGTGCCCGTGCGATTGTGAGTAACCCCAAGGGAGAGCATGATTGTGGGTGACACCATCTGCCATCCTCTGTGTGTAACACCGTGTTACAGTGTGAAACTTTGTGACACCATGTGTGGCGAGCATTGACGCTGTTCTTGTTTAACCTTGTGGTGACACTCTGGGTGACTGTGTCAGTCTGATGCTGGACTGTGTGATGCACGACTCTGGACGTGGTGTGAGTGTGGGACATGTGCAAGATGTGTTATATAAGAGTGTGTGACTGTTACACGTGGCAGTGTGACACCGCATGTGTCATGTAAGGATGTGTGACACTCTGACCCCATTTCTGTGTGTGGCTGTGGCCGTTACTGCTGTGATGCTGTTTGTGACCTCTTGTGACTGTGATGTATGAGTATGTGATAGTGCGGATGTGTGACCCCCATGTGAGTGTATGACTGGTGCGACAAGTTTGAGTGTGTAAAAAAGTATGTGACACTGTGTGATTATGAAGCTGTGTGTGATGCGTGAGTATATGACACTCTGTGACCCCCGTGGGAGTGAGACTGTGTGACATTTGTGTGCTTGTGTGTGACACCAAATGGGTGGTGGCACTAGATCAGTGTATCACAGCGTGTGACACTGTTGCATACTGTCAGTGTGGGACCCCGGTGAGCGCGTTCCTGTGTGAGTTTGACTGTTTGACCCTGTGTGACCCCATGTGAGGAGGTGACATTGTGTGAGTATGTGAATGTGGACAATATGTGTGACGCTGTATGTGACCCCGTGTGTCTGACAGTGTGGGAGTGTGTGACCCCGTGAGAGTGTGTGACTGTGTGTGACGTTACCTCTGGCCCCCCGCGAGTGCACCTGTGTATCACACGCTGTGACCCGGTGTGTGGCCGCGCCTGGGCCAGCGCTGCAGGAGGCTGGAAGCGGGGTACGCGGGCGGAAGGGGGTCCCGGGGGCGCGCGAGCGCGGCGGCAGCGCGAGCGGGGGAGGCGCGGCGGCGGCGGCGGCGGCGGCGGCGCATGCGGATGTCGCGGAGCAGCTGGGCCGGCGGGGCCGAGCGGAGCCGGGCCGCGCCGCGCCGGGCCGCCGACGCAGACAGGGAGGGCGGTCGGGCTCCGCGAGCAGCGAAAACGGCGGCACCAGCGGCCGCGGGCCCAGGTGAGCAGCGTGGGGGCGGATAGCCCCTCCCTGCAGCATCTCCTTACCTGCCGGAGCAACCCTCCCCCGCGCGCCGTGGCCGTGGTCTGAGCCCCTAGGGTCTTGCGGGCTGGAGGGAGGCGAAGGGTCGAGGACACAATGAGCCCCCACCCCCCAACTCCCCACCCCAGTCCAGTCTCCGCCGCCATGCGTGAGTTTTCCACCCAGGCCTTGTCCTTTCCAGGCCCCCCTCCTTGGGAACGGTGACTAGACTGCAGGGAAGAGAGGTGCGGCCTCGGAAGGGTTAAAGCATCCGCTCCCACCCGCAGCCTAGCACTCGGCCCGCCTTTGCTGGGGCTGCAGGACACTCCTTTCCACCCTCCATCCTCCACCGCCTTCTTCTCTCTTCCTTCTCCATTCAATCACGTAATGGCCAGGGCTGTTTCCCCCCGGCGGCCTGACCCAGAGCTCAGAAGTGCTAAGCGCCTCCTCATCCCCAAGTGTCCTCCATTGAGGAAATTGTTGTGTTCACCATTTAACAGGGAGGGAAACTGAGGCATACAGAAGCCAAGTTAAAGATAGCCCTTAAGGATACATCAGGAATAAAGCAAGACTTGAATTCATATTTCTGTCTTATTCCAGCTCAGTCACTTTGATTTGCTAAGATATGTGACCAGAGGATGAATAATACTAGCAAGGACCATGTATTGAGGGCTTGCATGTACTAGCTACCATGTGCCCTGAATTATTAACTCATTTCATCTTCTAACACCCCTAGGAAATGGGTACTGTTATCATTATCATTTTACAGATGAGCAAATTGAGGCCCACAAAGGGGAAGTGACTTGGGCAAGGTCACACAGGTGGTAAGTAGCCATGTGTCCACTTACAGCTTTCCATGGAAGAAGGGAAGAATAACAATGGATTTTGGAGAGTCCACCAAAAGAGACAATCTACTACACTGACCAAGACCTAGATACTGCCTTCCTAGAATCTGGTGGGTTGGTAACTGTCTAAATCTTTGAGAAGGGAGACATTGATTTCCTCCCTGTTCCTTCCTTTCTTAGTCTTAGAATCAAGCCTGGGGTCCTGGAGGGTGGAGGAGATGTATCTGATGTCTACCACCCCCTTGAATTTCATATTTATAATCTGGCAGTATAATCTAGAACACAGCTCTGGAGTCAGACACTATGTCAGTTAGACAGCGCCACTATAATGCTGCATAAGAAACCACCCCCAAACTCAGTGTCTTAAAACACTTAAAGCATTTATGTAGCTACTGAACCTGAGGTTAATGAGTCAGGCTGGGCTCATCTGGGCTTATTCATATGTTGGGATGGGGAAGGGGATGTTGGCTGTTGGCTGCTCTAGTTTGCATTGGCTAGAACTGGGGCCATAATCAAGCACAAGCAAAACCACAAAAGGTCTCTTGAGCCCCAGGCTCAGCACTTCTGTTTATCAAAGTCATGTGGCCAAACCCAGAGTCAAAGAGTGGGGCAAATCCCTCACTCTACTCTTCTACCCCTCCCATCACCACAGTAGAAGAACATTGAAGGATGTAGTTGTAAGAATGAAGAATTGGGGCCATTAATGCAATCATTTTATCACGTTGCTTGCTTTTGAATCCTGGCTACTCACTAGCTGTGACCTTGGGCAAGTGAATTAACCCCTTTGTGCCTCAGTTTCCTCCCTGTATAATAGGTCTAATAATGGCCTATCTTTAGGGAATTAAATTTGTGGGAATTAAATAAGATAATGCACATAAAGTACTAAGCATAATGCAAATGCTCAAAAAATGTTATTGTTATTGCATTATTGAGTTCTATAGGTAAAAATGTTATTTTACTGTATTTCCCCGAAAATAAGACCGGTCTTATATGAATTTTTGCCCCAAAAGATGCATTAGGGTGTATTTTCAGGGGATGTCTTATTTTTTCATGTACAAGAATCTACATTTATTCAAATACAGTCATGTCATCTTCTTCTGGAACATCGTCATAACGTATTAAATGTGTCCGTCTGGAAGACGATCTTAAGTGGGGCTTATTTTCGGGAAAACACGGTATGAAGATTAACAGTGATGGGGCGGCCGGTGAGCTCAGTTGGTTAGAGAGTGATGCTAATAACACCAAGATTGCCTGTTCGATCCCCGCGTGGGATAGCAAATAACAGTGACAATTTGTCCAGCCCCTACCCTGGGCCAGGCGCTAAGCTACGTGTTCTACCACAACCCTATGAAATGGTAGGGGTGAACATTATTGTCATTATTTTATGTCCACTTTAAAGACAGGGAAACTGAAGGCAAAAGGGGACAGGACTCACAGCCATTCGCTGTTAGAGGTGGGACCTCTGAGCTCAGGCCCTGTTTCTAGCTCTAACTTGCCTTTGCCCATCCCCAGGATTCACCTTCCCCCATGGCGCAGGTACCAGGGGAAGTGGATAACATGGAGGGCCTACCGGCCCCTAACAACAACAACCCTGTAGCCCGCTGGGAGAGCCCAGATCGGGGCTGGGAGCGGGAACAGCCCATGGCCTGCACTGCAGCCGCCTCACTCTTTGAGTGTTCCCGGATCAAGGCCTTAGCAGGTACCTGGAGGTGGGCTGGGATGGGGGGAGGGGAGGGACAAAAGGGAGGGGGCTGCAGGGGTGGCCTCTGTGTACCTCAGTGCTTGGGAACCTTGATGGCCAACAGGATGGGAAGATAGTTACAGACACTTAGAACTTGAATCTTTAGACCGGCTCTGTCCAATAGAAATTTCCACGATGATGGAAAAATGTTCTGTATCTGTGACATCCAATATAATAACCATTAGTACTTGTGGCTGTGAGCACTTGAAATGTGGCCAGTGCTATCTGAGGGACTGAAGTGGTCATTTTATTTAGTTTTAGTTAATTTACATTTAAATAGCCACATGTGGCTTGCGTCTGTTGTATGGGGCAGTGCAACCTTAGAAACTTAGAGATGTGTACAGTCCCAGAAACTTGGGATTTTGTAAGCATGCTTCCTTAGAATTCTGAAATGCTGAAACACCAAATTTTAGGACTTTAGAATGTCAGACTCAGAGATTCTTTGAAACTGAGACCTTTAGAAACAGAAATTCTTGTAAACAGAACTTTATAATCATAGACCTTAGAAATTTTCATCATTGGCTCTTAGGAACCCTTAGAAACCTAAACTCTCATACACATAGATCCTTAGGGCTTTTAACCCTTTAGAACTTCAGATTGGAAATGTGGATCTTGAGAACTTTGAGATAGAATGACCAAACCTTCCTGCTTTAGCACTGCAACCCTCACTGTTGGGACATCTGGGATGGTTGGTCACCTACTTTGATGTTTCTGAACAATATAAGCAAAGACATGATTCCTATAGAGTTAGAGAATCTTAGAACTTTAGACGTTCAGAATTGTAGACCCTTGAACTTTAGGACTGTGTATTCATTGGGCTTTAGGACCTCAGAAGAGTTTAATCATCAGCATTAAAACTTTATGAGCTGGGGCGGCTGGTTGGCTCAGTTGGTTGTAGTGAGGTCCTCTTGACAGCAGGGTTGCTGGTTGGGTCCCCGTGTGGGCCACTGTGAGCTGTGCTCTCCACCACTAGATTGAAACAACTGCTTGACTTGGAGCTGATGGGAAAACACACTTAAAATAAAATTAAAAAGCAAAAACCAAAAAACTTTATGAGCAAAGATGCTTCAGAGACGTGTAACTTCACAATCATAAGCCTTGAAAACGTTAGACCCTTAGCATCTTTGACTTTTTTTTTTTTACAGGATTTTTATGAGTTTATTTGAGCCAAATTGATGACATATGCCAGAGAGCAAGATCTCAAATGCTCCCCATCTTTGACTTTTCGGATGTTAATATCTCAGAAACAGGGAGTGTTATATACATAAAATATATATTGTTATCATCATGAAATCTTGAAACCTTAAAGTGAGAATCAGTTCCCTCAGAATCTCAGAATTTCAGCAATTCAGCATTTGGCAATCACGGGATCTTTGATGCTAAGGTTTTTGGAACTTTATAACTAAAAGGTGTTGAGCAGGGTGTCAAATTCAAAGACCTCTGGGGAAGCAGGTGACATAGATGAGTGAGTGAACTGGGGCCCCTGGGCACCCAGAGAACAATGGTGTCCAGCCCTGGACACCAGCACTCGCCATGGGGAAATATAGGTCCAAAGTTGCTGGCTCTGATATTTATCTTTAATTTCCCAATGAAAACAAATCTGTATGTGTCACAAAGTATGAACCACGTTCAACCCATGGATTTCCAGCTTCCTCTGATTTAGAAACCAAGAATGATAGAAACATACTCGTATACTCTTGGAAACTTAAAATTACACTTTTAGATGCTTAGAAGCCTAAAAATTGGGGAGCGTACCAATTTAGAATTCCAGAATTTTTTATGTCAGCCACCAAATATTTATTCAGTGCCTGCTCTGTGCACAATATGAGGGACATAACGGTGATGGGGCCAGTCCCAATCCTGCCCCCACAAAACTCCCAGTCCAGTGGGACTGTTAGATTTCGCAAGATAGTGATGACACAGAGGGTCAGGGCCAGGAGTGGGGAGGCCCAGGCAGAAGGCTGTGATGGGGATCCCCAGGGGGTGTAGGAGCCCAGATGAGGTGCCGCCTAATTCCACCTAGAGAGTCAAGGAGTGCTTCCTGGAGGAGAAGATGCCTAAGCTGAGGCCTAAAGGATGAAGAGGAGTGAAACCTGGGGTGGAGAGTGGAAAAGGATATTCCAGGCAGAGGGAACAGCATATATAAGATCTCCAGAAGTTGGGAGTGACTTGAGTGAGGAGGGTACAGTGGTGAGTAAATGATGACGGGCGAGGAGCCAGTGGGAGCCACATCTTGAAGGGCCTTGGAGGCCACCGTGAAAGGTGTGAGCACACCAGGCAGCTGTGGTAAGATTCAAAGCAGAGGTGGGAGATAGTAACATGGAGATTAAGGACTCTTCAAATCTTAGGATCATGGATTTATGGAACATCAGTGCTGGACCTCAAACAGCATCTAGTCTAGAGATTTGTAGAGATCCCCTTTAAGAAAAAAAAGTCTCATACGTTCCCTGTGTCTACTTAAATTATTATAACTGTAGTTTCTTAAATGCACACAAACACACAATTCTGTTTATCTCTCTTATGCCTACAATCCTCTACAACGGAAACACATATACTGGACTCCAGACCCAAATCACAAAACCAATAACATTCAGCTTAACAGTAACTTTGGGATGTCGCTGTTCTGTAAAACCATGTTGCTGTTCAAAATGCAATGACCTAGACCACTGGGGTGCATTTCCGTTTGTATCCCTTTGCCTGCTTCTCTCGTGGTTTTTTTCTATTCAAACTAAGGCCAAATCTTTGAGCAGAGTCCTCCGTAACATGTTTTAGCATGAAGGCATTTAAAAAATTGCCTGGACCTCTTGCTCGGAAAGGTCCAGAGTTTGTGGCTTGCTGTCACCATCTTTGAGAGGCCCTTCTCCTCTTTATCTACTAGTTTATTCTCTTTTATTCCTATATCTCACACCAATGCCTTCTCCCCTGTAGGCAACCATTCTGATCGTGGTTTTTTTCCCCTTTTTCATTCTGATAGTTTTAATGCAAATCCTTTCCTTCACATGTGGGTGATTTTTCATTGCCAATTGGTGTGTGTGCAGACATATATTTTAACTTTATTAAATTATTGCAGGCACACAGAAAGGCAGATAAATCATGAGTGTCCAGCATTTCCACAAATAAGCACCCTCTTGTAACCAGCACCAAGATAAGGAAACAGAATATAACAGCCCCAGACAAGCCACTTCTCTAATACCACATCCCAAGAGTGGATATTGTCCTCATTTCTAACGCACACATTCATTTTGCTAGTGTTCAAACACCATATAAATGGAAACCTTTTGTGTCTGGCTTCATTCGCTCAACACTTTGCTTGTGAGATCCATTCATGCCTACCTGTAGTCGTAGGTGTTCCTTCTAATTACTGTCTAGTATTCCACGGCGTGAATGTGTCATAGTTTATCCATTCACCTGTTGATAAATGGATTTAGGTTGCTTCTTTCTGGGTCAGGGCTATCGCAAACTAGACTATCGCAAACTAATAATTACTAGTATTACAAACTATTACAAATGAAACTATTACAAGCTATTGCTGTTCTAAACTTTGTAGTACATGTTTTTTATTGGCATAAGTGCTGATTTCTGGTTGGCTTAGACCCACCCCGGAGTGACATTATTAGGTCATAGGGTAAGCGTATTTCTAACTTTAGTAAAAACTGCCAGTTTGTAGCATTTTACACTCCCCCAGCGGTGTATGAGTGACTCAGTTGGTGTACATCCAACCCTTGCTATGGTCATTCTTTTTAATTTTAGTCATTCTGGTGGGTGTGCATTCTATTGTGGCTTTAATTTGCATTTTCCTGATGACTAATAGCAACTAATGAAGTGAAGCACCATTTCAAATGTTTATTGACTATTTGGATATTCTGTGAAGTGTCCATTCACGTCTTTTGCCTCTTTTCCTGCTTTTTTCTGATTACTTTTCAGGAGTTCTTATATATTCTGGGTACAAATCCTTTGTTAGATGTACATGTTGTGAATATTTTCTCCCACTCTGTGGCTTATCTTTTCATTCTATTAATGGTGACTTTTGATGAACAGGATTTCTTAATTTAAATGTAGTCTAATTTGATAATTATTTAATAATTATGTCCTTTGTGGCTAACATTTTGTGTCCTGTTTGAGAAATCTTGCCTACTTCAA
The DNA here is from genome assembly GCF_964194185.1 of Rhinolophus hipposideros. NCBI lineage: Eukaryota > Metazoa > Chordata > Mammalia > Chiroptera > Rhinolophidae > Rhinolophus > Rhinolophus hipposideros. Next base: position 38,944,762 of record NC_138067.1, read on the forward strand.
GGTCATGGAGATAACTCTTTGATGTTTTCCTCTAAAGCTTTGTTGTATTCCTTTCACATTTAGATTTATTTATAAACCAAATGATATTTACTATTTTGTACAGTGTGGGTCAAGGTCCTTTTCCCACCTCCTCATGGATATCCAGTCAACTCAGCTCCATTTATTGAAAAAGCTTTCCTTTTCTTCCTGAACTGCAATGTCACCTTGTCATAAATCTGGGAGTCCTATATGTATGGGTTTGTGCGTACAGGTATTGCTAACTGATGCAAATTTTGTCTTTGTCTAGGTTGTATCTTTGCATGATTTTCTCACGCAGCGTGATGCCTTAAGGCTTATCCATGTGGCTCTGTGTACATCTAATCTGTTGCTTCTCACGGCTGCATGGAGTCCATGGTGTGCAGTCACCACATGTGACCCATTCCCTTCCCAGTGATGGACAACCAGGCTGTCTCCAATCTTGCCCCTGCCCTACCCCCCAGTCCCAATAGCATTGCATTGAACATCCTCCTGTATGCTCCTTATAAACCAGTGTGAAAAAGGTTTTGGGGACATATAGATAGGGGAAAGAATTGCTGGGTCATGGGGGTGTGCACTAATTTAATTGGACTCAGATTGTCATCAGAATTGTTGCCCCAGTCCATAACTCGCCATAATGTAGTAGCACATATGAGGGTTGTGATACCCCCATATTTCCACACATACTTGGCAGTCTCGAGCTTCCTAACTTTTTCCAGACTAATATCCAAATATATCATTTACATATTAAGTCTCTCTAACCTTTCTCCTTAAAAGTCATGGATAAAGGAGTAGTTTTCCTCTGCTCTATGAAGGTCCCAATGTATTGAAATGTAAATAAACTGAAGTCTTATTCTAAGGAATGTATTTCACTTGTGATTGGTAATGACCACAGTGGAGAATGTATATTTCTCCAAGAATATAGAAATGGAAAAATAACTCAACATGAGCACATGGGAGAGGTAGGACAATTGTTATTTGTCTCAGAGCTTGACAGCCCAAAGCTATCTGTGTTAGCTAGAGTCCTGGCAGGAAGCAGATGGCCCCCTCAAAGGGGTAAAATGGAGGAGAGTTTAAGGAAGACATTATTTACAGAGGTGTGGGCAGGACTAGGGGAACCTACAAGGGCAATGGAGACCCCCACGGGCTGGGGCAGGGAGTGGTGAGAGGGGAGAGAGGCCTCCCCAGCAGGGGTGGGGGGTGTAGAGAGAGGAACTAGGCACTGCCCAAAGCTGGGTAGGCAGGGAGGGAATACATTTTTTTGGCCTTTTTTCTTTCCTCTCCTCTCCTGCTGTCCAAACCCAACTGGAAGTCTGAGGCCTTTGAGGGCTGAGGAGCCCATTTATACAGTCCACATCAGCCAGCCCCCAGGGCCCAGAGCAGTGCAGAAGTGTGGCGGGTGGCACTGGAAGGGCAAACAAAGACACTCCACACGGTAGTCAAACAGACTCACCAATACAGTAAACATTCAATGTCATCTTAGGTCAGAAGTGGCACTCAGGGACATACGTGATTTCACTTCCACTATGGTTTACAAAAATGTAAATCAGTTGACAACATTTAACATTAGGGAGATTTTGTCTTTTTAAAAAAATCTAGATTTTTGGCTCCTCATGGAATATCACATGATATGGCAACACTGAGTCACCATTCCTTCAAATCTCCAGTCACGACGGCCATGTGCCCATTGTCCCCTTTAATGAGGGCCTAGTTTTCTCAATTTCAAAGCCTGCCTCGCCCCCATGTCATTTCACTTCTGGACCCCCGCTCCATGCTAAAAAGATTGTAATCACCAAAACCAAACTCTCACTGCATAGTCCTTTATGAAGTGCCATCCAGATGGTCCAGGATGTGTTTCTATTAATTTTCTTTGTGTATCATTGAAATGAAAAGACAAAATAAAAAAATATTCTTGTAGATCTCTGTCCTCTAAGAAGGTGTTCCCAAATACTTAGGGTTCCTCCAGGACCCACTGAGGAAACCTTGATCTAGTCCAAACCCTCACTTTTGCCAAGGGGAAAATGAAGGCCCAAAGGGGAGAGGTGACCTCTTGAAGTCACACAGCCAGTCATCATAGAGGCAGGGCTCAATCCAGTTGTCTTCATTCTGGCACCGCACTGAAGTTCCACTTTGGCTTCAGCATTGGCCAAACCTGCTATTGACATGGAGATAGGCATTAGAAGGCAAAAGAACCAAATACCCATCACTTCCTTGTGTGTGATCTTCAAAATGTGACTACTAATTTATTTAGAAATGAAATGTGACTAATATCTGTACAGGCTAAGCTGCTGTAACAAAAGACCCAACAATACAGTGGCTTAAAGGGGACAGAAGCTTATTTCTCCCTCCTGGATGGTCCCTAGATGAGCAAGCTCATTGGCAGGCAGGCACTATTTCAAGCAGTCAGTGTGGAGTCCAGGTTTTTTTTTCCATCCTGTGCTCTATGGACCTTGCTATTCAAGATGTGGGAGTTGGGGTGAGAGGGAGAAAGGCCAGGCAGCAGTTTCCTTTTTTGGAAAAACTTTAAATTATGCAATAGTTATAGATTCACAGGTAGTTGTAGATAGTAAGATAAAAGTTGTAGATGAAAAGACAAATAACCCCAATTAAAAAATGGGCTAAGTATTTGCATAGATATTTCTCCAAAGACAAAATGGCCAATGAGCATGTGAAAAGATGCTCAACATCATTAATCATTAGGGAAATACAAATCATTTCTACTTTACACCTACTAGGATGACCATCAAAAACCAAAACCAAAACCCAGGAAATAACAAGTGGGAAAATTGGAACCCTAGTACATTGGTGGTGCACATGTAAAATAGTGCAGCCACTTTGGAAAACAGTCTGGCGGTTCCTCAAAAGGTTAATCATAGAGTTATCTTATGACCCAGCCGTTCTACTCCCAGGTACATACTCAAGATAAATGAAAACATGTGTCCACAGAAAAACTTGTACCTGAATGTTCATAGCAGCATTATTCATAATTGCCAAAAAGTGGAAATAACCCAATGTCCCTCAACTGAGAAATAAATGTAGCATATCCACTCAATGGAATATTATTTGGCCATAAAGAGGAATGAAGTACTGATCCATGATACAACATCAATGAACCTTGAAAACATTATGCTAAGTGAAAGAAGCCAGACACACAAAAGGCCATATATTGTGTGATTCCATTTATTAATATATGAAATGTTCTCAATAGGGAAATCCATAGAGACAGAAAATAGATTAATGGTTACCTAGGGCTGAGAGAAGAGTGAATGGGGAGTGACTGCTAATGGGTACAGAGTTTCTTCTTGGGGTGTTGAAAATGTTCTGAAAAGTAGATAGCAGCAATGGTTGCACAACTCTGTGAACATACTAAAAACCACTGAATTTATACTTTAAAAGGATGAATTTTATACTGTGTGATTTATATAGCTCACACTAAAGCTGTTATTTAAAAAAATAAGATGGTAAAAGAGCTCCCAATTTCTTTGTAAGCAAGCGAGGCAGAAGTTGCGCACATACTTCCATTCGCCTCCCATTGGTAGTGTCAACCGAGCATAAAGGAATCAGGAGGCTTTGGGAAAATAAGTTTTAATCAAGGGTCTTAAGATTTGCCAAGCTGGAAACACTACTAGGTGACACCCAGAGTGTTCTGAAGAAAAGAGAAAAGTTGAGAGTTCTTATAGTAAAAAGTACATTCTTGAATCAGTCGTGCATTCTTAGCCTCTGGATTGGTTCGAGGTGGTAATGTTTCAGATCTCAGGCGGTATGGATAATGGATGTCAGGTCATCTGGACCCATGAACATTCTTTCTCCTAAGTTCTTCAGAGGGTTGTTTATAGGATTAATATGTATCCCCAGGAATTGATGAATAACTGAAAATTTCAAAAGTTAAATCCTCAGGCTAGCTAAAGTAAAATAAAATCAATCTCTCACATTTCAGCCCATTCTGATTTAAGTAATTTTGTTAGCTTGGCTATGGTGTCTCCATTTTGTTCCTTCATGCTTTCCTCAGTAGTCATATGCCTACTTCTTGCCCTAGGGATGCGGGACATGCAGTGTCTAGCTGACTACAGAGGGGGAGACACGGTTTCTGCTCTCAGGGAACATTCAGTCTAGCATATTCCTTCCTCTTCATCCCCCACAGCCTGTCAGTTGCCAAGTTTTACTTTCTCATCCAAATGACTCTCCAATATGCCCTCTTATCCCATTCCCACTGCACTACCCTCCTCCAGCCTCGTCTTTTCTCTCCTGAGTCCCTTCCCCAATCTCCTCACTGGTCTCTTGGCTGCCATTCTTGCCTTCTCTGATCTACCCTCTGCACAGCAGGCAGAGATATTGCTGAAACACACCTGTCATCATGCTTCTCCTCCTCCTTGACCCTCCATGGTTCCCTAGTGATCCCCCACTAAACTGAGCTCTATGACCGAAGGACTCTGCCTGTATTCAGAGCCTAGAACAGTGAGGGACATATAGTAGGACATTCAAGTATTTATTGAATGAACAAAGCCAACTGGGGGTAAGAAACAGGGAAGGCTTCTTGTGGAAGTGATATCTCAGGAAAACTTTAAAAGACTAAGAAGGCTGTCTTCAGGTGGGCAATGGAGGGTAGAAGAAGGCATCCCAGGTAGGAGAAGCTGTCTTCGGAAAGACCTGATTGTTGAAGAGAGCTGGGCCTGAACGGTGGGCAGTGTGGGGCTGGGATGAAGATGGAAGGGGGAGTTCCCGGAGAGGTGGAGGCGGGGTCTCATTAGAGCCTGTCCTTCAGATGAACGGGAGGCCGTGCAGAAGAAAACTTTCACTAAATGGGTGAACTCTCACCTCGCCCGCATTGGCTGCCACATCGGGGACCTCTATGCGGACCTCCGGGACGGCTTCGTGCTCACGCGGCTACTGGAAGTGCTGTCCGGGGAGCAGCTGGTGAGGGGGCCTGGAGTGTTGGGCGAAAAGGTGTTGACCCGGGGGTCTCGGACTGAGCTGGAACCAGGGCCTGGATAATGCATGGGCGGGGCGTCCTACAAGGAGCGGGTGGGTTAGAAGCTCCTAATTCTGGTACGCAGGGCTATGGCAAAGGGGTGGAGCTTGGTTGTGAGGAGCCTGGGGGTGTGGCTTGGAACAGGGGGATCCTGTTGAAGGTGAGGGCAATGGTTGAGGGACTCTGAGCTTGGGTCGGGCTCCAGTGGGAGGGGTGGGGCTATGGGAGACAGATGGAACTTTATTAGAAGGGACTGGCCTGGGTAGTACGGTAGCAGGGGGGCAGTGGCTATAAAACAGGGGCAGAACTTTGTCGGGGTGTGTGTCTATGGATGAGGATGAGCTTGTCATCTGAAGGGGAGGCCTGTGTCGTGGGAGTCTGGGGGACCAGACAGAACTGTCCTATGGGTGTGGCTTGTGTGGGTTGCAGTTGTATTTCGGGCTTAGATGGGGCTTCATCGCAGAGTGGGGTTCGGATGGAGCTAGAGATTCATTAAAGGCCCAGAGCTTGGAGCTCAAGTCGTGAGGGGCATGACTATAGAACAGACACAGTTGTCATTGGAAGGAATAGAGCTATAAATAAGGGGCGAGCCCTGGGGTGGGGAGTGGCTTGATAGGAATCGGCATGGCTCCAGGCAGGGGCCTAAAAGGGAGGCAGTGAGGGGTGTAACTATGGAATGGAGAAATACGGATAGCCTAAGGATGAGATCCAGTGGAAGGAGCGGCACAAAGGCTATAGGCAGGGGGAGCGGGGCTTCGTGATAAGACTTGCGGTTATAAGGTCGGAGGTGGAGCTTCGGTAGAAGGGCTGGGGACAGAAATTTGAATAAGCCGCGAACTGGCTCCTGAAAAGGTCTGGCTATGGGAAAGGGAGGGCTTCTTTCGGATGGGGTCCTGAGTCTTTGATAAAACTGAAGGGGCGTGGCCTGGACTTGGACTTCCAGGGAGCCTGGCTACTGGGTGGGCTTCTTTGGAAGGGGTGGGGCCTAGGGCACAGTGCTCTAGGCCAGGCCCTCCATCTCCCAACACCCCGGTCGCCCTAGCCAAGGCCCACGCGCGGTCGCATGAGAATCCACTCGTTGGAAAATGTGGACAAGGCGCTGCAGTTCTTGAAGGAGCAGCGCGTGCACCTGGAAAATGTGGGTTCGCATGACATCGTGGACGGGAACCACCGGCTCACCCTAGGACTGGTCTGGACCATCATCCTGCGCTTCCAGGTGACCCCAAGTAAACCCCTGCCCAGGCCACCCCCGCGGTGAGGCCTTAGGAGGGCGTCCCCCACTCACATGTTTACTCATTAATTCATTAACTCCAAAAATATTTTAATATGCTCGGGGAACCCTGTTCCAGGGGGTGGGGATGAAAATAATGATAAAAGTAATAATAATTATCACCATCACTATGTTCATCATTATATGTGTTTTACTCCATTCCTGGCACTGTTCTAAGCACTTGGCGTTTAATACGCACAAAAGCCTGATAAATTAGGTGTTATTTATTATTCCATTTTACCAGTGAGGAGGCTGAAGCCCAGAGAGGTGAAGTAATATGCTCAAAGTCACACAGCTGGGTAGTGGAGCTGGAATTCGAATCCAGATAATCTTGTTCTAGTTCAGAAACAAATTTTCTGCCTTTATGGACAGACAATAAGCAAACCTATAAATACATAAACACGAGATGTATGGGAAAAGGACCCGCTCTAGGCAGAGAAGTAAACAGAGCTATGCAGAAGAGATTATGACAAATCAGTAACAGGGATATAAAATATTAAGTTGATGGTGTTGAAATTTTAGACTGGGTGATCAAAGAAGGGCTCTCTGAGAAGCTGATGGCTGGATGACATATGAAGATGAATGAACAAATCATTCCAGGCAGGGGACACAGCAGATGCAAAGGCCCTGAGGTGGACATGAGCTTGGCATGTTGGAAGGACAGAAAGACCAGTATGGCTAGAGACTGGGAGGTAAGGGCAAGACAGAGGAGATGAGGTCAGAGGGGTTGGCAGGCCTAGGTGATCTCTGATTAGCAGTTTGCGTTTTATTCTGTCTGAGATGGGGAGAGATTGGAACATTTATCAAGAGGGGCATAGTCATATTTAGAAGGCCCCTTCTGGATTGGGGGTCATTGTCAAAACTGGGGGCTTGGAGCATAGGAAGGTAAAGAGGAGGGAAGATGGTAAAGATGCTCAGAAGGGGAGTTGGGCACACCATAGGGGAAGGGACAGGATGGGGAGGTGTCCAGGCCAAGGCCCAACGCTCTGGCCTGGGCCCTGGGGGATGGTGGGGCCGCCCTGAGACAGAGTCAGGGAGGAAGAGCAGGTTTGGAAGAGACACTAAGGTCATTTTGAGACGCAGTGGTCCTAAGGGGTCCAGGACATTAGGAGGAGGCATTTAGGAATCCACTGGATCCTGGGAATGGAGCTCACGAGAGGGGTGGAGGCTGGAGGCAGGTATGGGCATTGTCAGTACAGAATCAGGGATGTGACTGTGGGCTTAAGGGTGGTGGCCTGTGACTGGAGCCTTGCACTAGGCGCTGGGACCTCCTGGGAACCTAGTTCTCTCTCTTGCACCCAAATGTCAAACTCAAGTCTTGAGTCCAAGACCCAACTCTCAAAACCCACCTGAGGCTCTTGAACCTGTTCTAGATTCTGGGTTATTCAGAACTTTATTGAACACCTACTACGTGTGCTAACACATAGTAGAAACAAAACAGACATCTGTTACCGCAGGAAACAATAGAACAATAGGTAAATATCCTGTGGTCCTGGGACTTTTACAGGTTAGTGAGTGTATTAGTCTATTAGGGCTAGTGTAACAAAATACCATAGACTGGGGGGCTTAAACAACAGAAACTTATTTTCTCACAGTTTTAGAAGCTGTGATTTAAGATCAAAGTGCTGACAAGTTTGGTTTCTCCTGAGGCCTCTCTCCTCGGCTTGCTGACCGTTGCCTTTTCTCTGCATCTTCACATGGCCTTTTCTCGGTGTGTGCATGTCCTTAAGGTCTCTTTCTTGTCTAATAAGGACACCATTCATATTGGATTAGGGCCCCACTCGTATGACCTCATCTAACCTTAATTATCACCTTAAAGGCCCTATCTCCGAATACAGTCTCATTGGGGATTAGGGCTTCTTCAATTTAGGAATTTGGGGAGGACACAATTCAGTTCATAGCAGGAGAGACAGTAAACCAGATAAATAAGAAGTATAGGTGATGATAAATGCTGAGATAATAAGGCAGGAAGGAGGATGGGAAATTTGGGTGTACATAATGAGATTTAAAATCAAGTGGTTGGCCAAATGCTCACTGAGAAGGTGACCTGAGTACAGACCGCAAGGATGGGTGGAGCTGGGGCCACTTCCCTAATCCCAGCCATCATCACCCCTTGTGGGGACATGGGGAAAGGGTATCCCAGGCAGAAGGAACAACCAGTGCAAAGGTCCTGGGGTGGGAGGACGCTAGTGATTTAGTGAAGAGGACGGAGGTCTCTGGAATGGAGTGAGCTGTTGAAGATGAGGTCAGAGCCGTAATGAGAGGAGATTGTGAGGACTTTTACTTTCACCCAGAGTGAGCTGGAGCTGTAGAGGGTAGTGAGGATAGGAGGCACGTTATCTGACTTGGGTGTTCACAGGTCCCTCTCTCTACCACTTGGGGAACATACTGTGGGGGGGGGCAGGGAGACCATCATGGGGGACACTGCACTAGCCCAGGTGGGGGATTATGGTGGCTGGGATTAGGGAGATGGCCCAGAAGCCAAGAATGGAGCCTTCCCTGGAAACTAAGATCCTAATCCACCCCCCCCACCCGCCATGGAGGTCCTGGCCTACTTCAGAACCCATCCTCACACTTCTGAACCCCCATTGCCAGCCTGAAGCTGCTTCTCCCATCTCCTCTGTCACCTACCACTCTTCCTGGAAGCAAGGTGGGCAGGGGGCCTCTCCCAGTCTCAAGCCCTCCAGGCCCTAGCAGCTGTGTTTTATATCTTCATAGATTCAAGTCATAAAAATTGAGACTGAGGACAACAGAGAGACACGTTCTGCTAAAGATGCGCTGCTCTTGTGGTGTCAGATGAAGACAGCTGGGTAAGCCCCTCTCATCCCTACTCCCACTCCCACTCCTCCCAACCCCCACAGGCTGGGCCCTAACCTCGGGAATTCCTTTGGGGACAGGAGTACAAATGGCAGTTCAAATCCTCAGTGTCAAAAGTTACTTCTGGAGCTCATAAACTGGTAAATGAAACACATCCACTCTTCTGACCTTGCTAAATAAACCTATATAACAATCTGGAAGGCCAGGTTCAAATTTAGAACTTGGATTCCTCAGAGATCAATGCTGAAAAGTGGTGGACTGTCCCAGTCTACTCCTTCTTTCTCCCCCAACTCAGCCTGCATCTCAAGAGGCCTCATATGCACCTGTGTGGATCCCCCAGCTCTCAGTTCCAGCCACCCCTTCCACGAATAGCCACCATTCAGCCTAGGAGGGCACACACCAGGGCTCGGGCAGCTTGCGTGGGAAATTCAGGGTCCTGGGTGCCTTCAGTGGGATTGAGGAGTGGGGTGCACAGACTCTGCTGGCATGTCCCCTGGACCTCCAAATCTCTCCTCCCCCCCGTGGGGAGGGCCATGGCCTGAAACTCAAGTGCCCTCTGGAGAGCAGCCCCTGGGAGGAAGAAGGGAGACTCGGCATTCTTTTTCATCCTTCTGCGGGTCTCCGTCTTGCAATGCTGTTTCTCCATGTGTCAGTTGTTACCTCTGTGTCTGCTTTTCCTTGTTCTCATCTCTCTCTCTCTCTCTCCCTTCTTGTCTTTCTCTCTCCCCTCCTTTCTGTCCCCATCACTGTATCTTGCTCTCTCTCTATCCCTTCTTCCCTCCTTTTTCCCTTCTCTCTCTTCCTCCCTCTGCCTCTTTCTTTTTTGCTCCTCTCCTGTCTGTATCTCTATGTCTATCTCTATGTCTATGTCTGTCTCTATCTTCCTGACTCACTCTATCATCTATCATCTATCTGTCTGTCTGTCTACCTATCCATCCATCTATCTACCTATATATCTATCCATTCATTCATCTATGTGTGTCTCTCCCTCCCTTCCTCTCTCTCCCCCTCTCCTCTTCTGACTCTCCATCTCTGCCTGTCTCTCCTTTCCACGCTGCCAGTTACCCTGAGGTAAACATCCAGAATTTCACCACCAGCTGGCGGGACGGCTTGGCCTTCAATGCCCTCATTCACCGGCACAGGTACCACCTGGCCTGGGGCATCCAGCCCTGCCCTGCCTCTTGCCCCACATCCCTCGGGTACATGCCTGTACACGTATGTATATAGATGGCACACACTGACCCAAGGCCCCATGCTTTCACCTCTGTGTACACACACACACATTTCCCTTCACACATATAGGTGCACACACCCACACAGACTTCTGTCCAGGCTATGTACCCTGTGCACACACAGAAACGTGTGCCCTTGCACAGATGTGTGCATACACACAGACACTCATGCACATACATGGCTGCACCTGCTGCTTAGACACCCCAAGGCTAAGGGGCTTATGCTCCGTGGGGGTTGCACTTGGCTGTGTGCACAGTGCCTCCTCCCATCAGAGAGAAGTTGCTCAAGGTGAGTCCTCAGAGCCTGGCGCTGACCTGGTGGAGGAGTGGGCACCCAGACAAATTGTACCCGTGTCGTGGCCACCCTCATGACAGATTGGGGAAACAGAGACCTAGAGGATGGGAGGGACTTGCTCTGCTGTGGGAGAAGCCAGAAGTCACACGTATGCACTCATACACACGTGGGGAGACCCAGCCCCACCTACACACCCAGAAACCCACAGGCTGTAGTGGGGTCCAGCTAACAGTGGTAACACTTACTGAATGCTCTGTGTGCTCAGCCTTGTTCTAAGTGCTTTCCTGATTCAGTGACTTATTGGAAAGCACATATTGGAAAGTGGCTTATTGGAAAGCACTTAACAACATTCAGTGACTCTGTGAAGCAGGGTGCTATGCTATTATTATCCCCATTTTACAAATGAAGAAACTGAGGCACAGGGAGATGAAGTTGCTCACCCAGATGACAGCCAGGAAGTGGCCTCGTTGGGATGTGAGCCCGGCGGGCTGGCTGCAGCCCTCACACTTCTACCCGCTACATAATACTGTATAGAAACACACCCAAGTAGGTACCTGAAGTGAGACGTACACATGCCCTTACACCCACAATAAATGGTGCACAGACATGCACTAGTGCACACAGCGTTTCCCTTGGCTGGGTCCGGCCCCTTCTGCCCCTTGCCCTGGGTGGGGCTCAGACAAGGGTGTCTTTCACCTGTTGGCTTTGGAGCCTGCCTGCTGCCTGCTCGCTCTATGCCCTTGCCCAGGCCTGATCTCGTGGACTTCAGCAAACTCACCAAGTCCAATGCCAACTACAACCTGCAGAGAGCCTTCCGCACGGCTGAGCAGCACCTAGGGCTGGCACGTCTGCTGGACCCTGAGGGTGAGCCTTGCATGGCCCCAGCCTAGACGTCCTCTTTGGGGTTCCCAACCCCAATGCCATCCCAAACTCAATTCCATTCTACCCCAACACCATCCCAAATCTGAGGTCATTCCAAACCCCAGCCCCCTCCCCTTTATCATCTCCAATTCTTCCCTCTTCCCACCCCACATCCCTTACTTCCTCCATCTCCATCTCAAACCCCAATCTACCTCCATTTCTATCTCCAGCTTAAGCCCCTCCCCTTCCCCAACCCCATCCTCAATCATTTCTCCCTAAACCCACCCCTTCTCTCTCCCAAACTCTAGCCCCAGCCCCCAAACCAACACCATTCCAACCCCATCTCCAGTACTGTTTCATCCCTAACCCCAGACTCCTTCCCAGTATTATCCATGTCCCACTTCCAACTCCATTCTTATCCCCAGCCCATCCCTTTGTCTATCCCCATCCACAGCTCTGTCCTCACTCAGCCCCACCCCTTTTCCATTTTCAGTCCATCCCCAACCCTATCCCTGACTTTAGCCTCATTCCCAACCCAGGATCACACCAATGTCCCATATCTGGAATAACAGCTGCTCCGTTTTTCTGAGCATCTACTAGTATGTGTCAAGCACACAGCTGGGAATTGATCAAAATTGTTCTCATTTACGGCGGCTGGTTAGCTGGTTAGAGTGTGGTGCTCTTAAGAACAAGGTTGCCGGTTTGATCCCCACATGGGCCATTGTGAGCTGCGCCCTCCACAACTAGATTGAAACAACTACTTGACTTGGAGCTGATGGGTCCTGGAAAAACACACTTAAAAAATAAATAAAAGTTAAAAAAAAAAAAAAGCTAATAAAAGACCTTAGGAAAATAATTGTTCTCTTTCATCCTCACACTGACTTGGTTGAATAAAATTGATCAATCCTTTTTTTTAAATTAATTAATTATTTATTTTTAATTGGGGAACAGTGTGTTTTTCCAGGATGTCAAGTCGTTGTTTTTCAAACTTGTTGTGGAGGGTGCAGCTCACTGGCCCACGTGGGAATTGAACCGGCAACCTTGATGTTATGAGCGCCGTCGCGCTCCAACCACTGAGCCAACCAACCGGCTCAGCTCCAAGCTCAAGTCACTGTCTTCAATCTAGTTGTGAAGGGTGCAGTTCACTGGCTCATGTGGGAATTGAACTGGCAACCTTATTAAGAGCTCGTGCTCTAACAACTGAGCCATACGGCCGCCCGATCAATCCTGTTTTAAAGTAATGAAAACAAAGGCTCAGAGATACGAAGTCACTTGCCCAGCGTCACACTGAAAACCAGTAAACAGGACTTCTGATTTCAGAATTCATGGTCTTAATCTTCCTCTACCTGCCTCGTTGAGCTGTATTCCGTGCTCAGTGCTTGGCACATGATAGGTGTTTAGTGGATGTCAGTTTCACAAAGCGGGGAAGAATAGGCCAAATATAATGTGCATTCAATAGGTAAATGAAACAATCATTAGACTTTGTTGAGTTTCTCTTTTGTAATACCTACAATGTTCTTAGGTGGCAGGCACTGTGATTACCACTGCTGTAACAATGGGGAAACTGAGGCTCAACATGTCCTATTTTCTTTTCTTTTTTTTAAATTTATTGGGGTGACAATTGTTAGTGAAATTACATAGATTTCAGGTGTACAATTCTGTAATACATCATCTATAAATCCCATTGTGTGTTCACCACCCAGAGTCAGTTCTCCTTCCATCACCATATATTTGATCCCCCTTACCCTCATCTCCCTCTCCCCACCCCCAATATGTCCTATTTTCTAAGGACATGCAATGAGTAAGTAATTGAGCTGGGATTCAAGTTCATGCAGCCTCCAAAGCTCATGTCCTTGACCTCAAACCTCATGCACCGTTCATACACTTAGTAAATATTTACTGAGCTCGTACTGTATGCTAAGCATGGCAGGAAGAGTGGTTAAAAAGACAGGCATAGCCGATGTCCTCATGGAGCTCAAACTGTAGATAAGGACTTAATCACATAAGTGAATATCTAATTGCAAATTGTTGATAAGGAATTTGGAGGAACTAGGAGGAAATGATGTTACTCTGGGGAAGAGTAACAGGAGACCAACTCTAGACAAGGTGAACAGGGTGGCTTGTCTGAGGAAATTTAAGTTGAGTTGAGTCCTGGAGGATGAGTGGGAGTCAGGAGAAGAGGGACGGAAGAGGGAACAGTGTTCCAGATAGTGAGAACAGCATGTGCAAAGCCCTGAGGTGGAAGGTAGATTGGTGTGTTCGAGAAATAATTATAATTTTTCTATGGTGGTTTATATGTGTCGGGCATTGTTTAAACCCATGAGGTAGATCCCAATTTGTCAGATACAAAAATTGAGGATCAGAGAGGTTGGTTATCCTGCCCATAGTCACACAGCTAGTAAGACTGGGTTCTCCCTCCCTTCCCAATACCTTCAATCCCTCTGCTCATCATAATGCTCCCCCATTCTCCCTTACCCCCTAGATGTCAACATGGAGACTCCAGATGAGAAGTCCATCATTACCTATGTGGTCTCTTTCTACCACTATTTCTCCAAGATGAAAGCTCTGGCTGTGGAGGGGAAGCGGATTGGGAAGGTCTGAGGAACCAAGGAATGGGCTGGTGGGAGCCGGGGAACCACATGGGGGTGTGTTTGCAGTGAGGCTGACCCCACCTTCCTGTGCCGGGCCAGGTCCTGGACCAGGTGTTGGAGGTGGGGAAGATCATTGAACGCTACGAGCAGCTGGCGGCCGAACTGCTGGCCTGGATCCACCGGACCGTGGGCCTCATCAGCAACCAGAAGTTCGCCAACTCGTTGAGTGGGGTGCAGCAGCAGCTTCAGGCTTTCACGGCCTACTGCACGCTGGAGAAGCCCGTCAAGTGAGGCCCAGCTCGGGAGGGCGGGCAGCAGGTGGCAGTACGGAGGCCGGGTTCCTGAGCTAATGCCCCTTCAGGTTTCAGGAGAAGGGAAACCTGGAGGTGCTGCTCTTTAGCATCCAGAGTAAACTGCGTGCCTGCAACCGTCGTCTCTACGTGCCGCGAGACGGCTGTGGCATCTGGGATATTGACAAGGTGAGGTTGAAAGTGTGGGGAGAGGCAGGGTTGCTCTGTGGAGCTGCTCACGGGAGCCATTCACATGGTAGACATTGTGGATTGGACATTCATTCTGACAGTTTTCCAGCTGTAAAGTGTCATGAGGAAGCAATGTGTTTTTTCCAATTTGGACAAAAGTGCTGTTAATGCTAGGAGTGACCTCAGACAGAGAAGTCAGGGCCATTAAACTAGGGGAATTATTGGAGTCTGACTGCCTCCTCTTGTCTCCCTAGGCATGGGGCCAGTTGGAGAAGGCAGAGCATGAGCGGGAGGCTGCCCTTCGGGCGGAGCTGATCCGGCAGGAGAAGCTGGAACTACTGGCCCAGAGGTTTGACCACAAGGTGGCCATGAGGGAGAGCTGGCTGAATGAGAACCAGCGCCTGGTCTCCCAGGTACCAGGTCTAGGGCTTGGCTTGGGGGGTGGGGTGGGATGATGGCCCTGGGACCAGGGAGGGAGACTTGGTCTCCTAAGCAACAGAGAAGTGTTGGATTAGTCTCCTAGGTGACAAATGAGGGTGGGAAGTGAGAACTGGTCTCCTAAGTGATTGGTGAGGAAGGGGAGTGGGCCTGATCTCCAGGGTAACAGGAGAGTGAGAGAGTCTCCAGGGTAACTAGAGAGTACAGAATTAGTTTCTTCAGAAATAGGGAGAGTATTTAATTGTCTCTTAAGTGACAAAGGAGGTTGTATCTGGTGTCCAGGGTAACTCAGGAGGATAGAATTGGTCTCCTAAGTAACAGAATAGGGTAGGCCTGGTCCCTGGTCTCTAGTGAAATGGGAGGATGGGGCCTGTTTCCTGGGTAACAAGTTTAAGGTTAGAGATGTAACAGAGAAGGGTGGGGCTGGTCTCCATGGTAACTGGGGATGATGCCGCTAGTCTCCAGGGTAACAGAGGAAGGTGGGCTGGTCCCCAGTGATAGGAGTGTATAGGACTGGTCTCCAGGGTAACAGGAAAGGGTGGGGCTGGTATCCATGGTAACTAGGGACGGTGAGGCTGGTTTCCAAGGTAACTTGGGATGGTGGGACTGGTCTCCAGAGTAAAAGAATCAGGTGGGGGAGTTTCCAAGTTCACACAGGGTCAAGGTAGCAGGTAGGCTGCTGAGGCAGCACAGGTGAGTGTCTGAGCCCTGCCCTGTCCCAGGACAACTTTGGCTATGAGCTGCCAGCAGTGGAGGCAGCCATGAAGAAGCATGAAGCAATTGAGGCGGACATTGCAGCGTATGAGGAGCGAGTGCAGGGCGTGGCGGAGCTGGCCCAGGCATTGGCAGCTGAGGGCTACTACGATGTCCGACGGGTGGCAGCCCAGCGTGACAGCGTCCTGCGCCAGTGGGCCCTGTTGACTGGGCTGGTAGGTGCCCGGCGGACACGGCTCGAACAGAACCTGGCCCTGCAGAAGGTCTTCCAGGAGATGGTGTACATGGTGGACTGGATGGAAGAGATGCAGGTGGGGGCCACATGGGGGCCAAGGATGGGTATGGTGTGCCAGGAGGGGCGGGACGGGTCTAGGCACTGAAAGGGTTGTCAGAGACATGAAGAGGGAAGGGGGGAGACAGAAAGAGACAAAGAGAAATCAGAGAAAGAAAGAGTGAGAGACAGAGACAGAGAAATAGATTAAAAAGACACAGAGCTATAGAGCCAGAGAGAGCCAGAGACAGAGACAAGGAGATTATTCCAGAGGAAGATGGGGACAGTTTGAGAGAGAATAAGAGAAATCAGAGAGAGAGAGAGCACTACAGAAGCACGTACAAAGTTAGCAATAGAAATCTAAACAGCTTCAGAAAAAGACACTTCGGAAGAGGGAGTTCACCTGAGAGAGAGACTGGCCAGATGCAGATAGATGGATAGGTACGCAGATAGACAGACACAGAGATGGAGAAAAGGATGAAAGCAGAGAGAGAGATACAGACAGAGAGAAACATGGAGAGAAAGAGATAGGGACAGATAGATATGGAGGCGTAGAGAGGGGCACCATGATAGAGCCAGAGCCCAGAAGTGTGGAGACGATGAAAGGGGGAATATTCAGAGAGAGACAGATGATGACAGACACAAGGAGACTGAGACCGAGCTCAGAGTTCAAGTGATGGTGTAGGGGCGCAGAGGGCTGGCGCGAGGAGTGAGGGAGGGGGAGTGACCTGAGGGCCAATGCCAAGACTGTGCTCTGTGCTGCCCCATCTTGTAGGCTCAGCTGCTGTCCCGGGAGTGTGGGCAGCACCTGGTGGAGGCCGCGGACCTGTTGCAGAAGCATGGATTGCTGGAGGGGGACATCGCCGCCCAGAGTGAACGGGTGGAGGCCCTCAATGCTGCTGCCCTGCGTTTCTCTCAGCTGCAGGGTGAGTCTGGGGTTGGAGACTGAAGTGGAGACTTTCAGGGCAGGTGCTAATAGAAGCAGAATGAGTCCTGAGCGACAAAAGGAGTGAGCTCCTTGACTTTGGAGGCATCCAAGCACAGACTAGGATCCCACTCCACTAGAATTATCTCATCAAGGGAATTAGTACCTTGATTGGAGGTTGAAGCACACGACTTGTTTCTGCTTTGAGAGTCTGGAGCACTAGTTGCAATTTATTGAGCACATGTTATGTGCTAAGGCCTCACAGCCACATCTCAGTGAATATGATAAAAGGGCTGTGTAAAGTAATAAGGTAATGCATTGTCAGGGACTGTTCAGCAGCAAGTGACAGAAACTCAATTCAATTGGCATAAGGAGGAAAGGAGAAGGTATTGTCTGATGTAACTACAATGTCCCGGAAGGGGTGATTTTGGCTTCAGGAGGGACTGGATCCAGGCATGGTTCAGTGATGCTTTTAAGATTGTTTCTTTCTGAATCTAATCTCTATGTTTGTGTCACTGTTGGACAGTCCTTCCCCTTGTGGTGTAAATCGGGGGTCATTCAGCCCCATGTCTACCTCCCAGCAGCTTAGCAGACCCAGCAGGAGACAGGCCTCCTTTCCCCAGTAGTTCCCACAAAAGGTCCAGGGTTTAAAAAAAAAAAAAAGGTCCAGGAAGGCTTTCATTAGCCCTCTGTGGGCTCCATCCCCATCGCTCAGCCAAGTATCATGGCCCTAGGCTATGCAGTGATCTAATGGCCATATCTTTGTGGTGTGCCCTCCCCAGGCCCAAGAGTGGGGTCAGTTCCCTCCAGAGACATGGACTGGGAGAGACGAAGTGGGGCCACCATGACCAGAAGCAGGGGCATGGATGCTGACAGGCAAAACTAAGGCTGGCTGACATAAATTTACTGATGTCAGTGTCCTCCTGCCAGGGACCGCCGGGGATCCCTATAGTCAAACCAGATGGGTTTATTGGCTCTTCGCACACACCATGGGGCCTCTCAGTAAGGGAGATGTAGGCTTGTGTTAGGTGACTTGGGGATGATTTCACTTAACGTGTCTTGCTGCAGACTGAATGCTGTCAGGAAATGGGGGTAATTGCGCATCTTAATCACTTTTCTCCAGGTGGTGGGAGGAACAGTAACTGGCAGGTCATTCACCTTAGCCAGGTGAAGGGGGATGGGTGGTCATTTTTGTGGTTTGCACAGTGACCTTGTTTTTGTGTGTGCCCACGGTGGTAATAGGTGGTCTCATTTTGTCCCACTCCATCACAATTGTGGAGTGGCCTTGTCTGATGTTGGTGCCCTGTGGAACTGTGTGTGCCAGCTGTGTGTGCAGACAGCAGTCAGGGCTGCTTCTTTCTTTCACTCTGAGGCTCTGAGCTGATCAGAGGGTTTTGAGGTTGGTCTGTCTGTTCCTTTGTCCAGAGCCAGGACCATTTGGAATCTTGGAACTTTGTTAGAAAAGGAGGAGCCTATAGGTTTGCAGGATGGTGGGGGAGTTTGACAGCCTTGTGGGCTGGATCACATCCTAAGAGCAAGTGTTGAGGTCTCCTTCCAAGTCCTGGTGCAAACTGACACCCCATCCTGGCTTAGCCTGTCACCCTTACCAGAACTGAACGAGATGTTGTTAGGATCCTCTCTTTCACCTTAGGGATATTTGTCCCAGGAGGCTCCCTCTGTCTTCTTTTCATGAGATCTTGGTGCCTGGTGACAACCAGCAGCACTGAGAAAACAGCAAATAGGCTAGTGTGGGGTGTATGTTGTCATGGTGATGGTAGGCAGTGCTGCCTGACGATTGGTCCAGAGTGTGATGTCCTGATCAGCTGTGTCTTAGCTAATCCTGGGCAAGCAGCTCCCCACCCTGAGTCTCTGTTTCTTCTTCTGTAAAATAGAGCTAGTAAGGATGCTGACCTCATAGGATGCTCGTGAGGAGTAAATGACA
Source organism: Rhinolophus hipposideros (assembly GCF_964194185.1). NCBI lineage: Eukaryota > Metazoa > Chordata > Mammalia > Chiroptera > Rhinolophidae > Rhinolophus > Rhinolophus hipposideros. The sequence continues at coordinate 38,963,581 of NC_138067.1, forward strand.
TGGTGTCAGAGTAAGGGCTGGATACGTGGACACCGTTTTTATTTATTATTCAGTTGGATGCCTTGGTATTTGGGTCAGTTTCAGTGAACATCCAGAATTTCAGAAATCCTGCATTCCATCTTTCACGCAGGGTGTCATGTGGGGTCTCTGCTCCCGCTCCCCACATAAGAATGCAGGACATGGTGAGGCCAAAAAGGAACACCCACGGAGCCATAGATAAGGGAGTCATATCACTATATTCTCACTGGTGGCTGGGTTGGAGACACAGGAAGCAGGAGCCACACGATCTGCAACTCGCCATCTGCTTCTCTGCCAACCAACCAACCTCACTTGCTAGCTGCAATCTGCTCTTGCCACCATCTTCTTGCTAGCCCCCATTTTCTGCTAGTGTAGCCACAGCAGTTATATTAGTGGCCAGTGGCTCACTGGTTACAGCTGATGACCAACTAGCCACAGCTGATGGCCATCCAATCACAGTTGATGGCCATTTACTACCTGAGCCAGCACCTTTCCACGTGAGGCCGAGAGCCTGGAAACTGCACTCCTGGCTCTGTCCCCACACCATCTAGGGCAGTGTTTTGACTCAGTCAGAAATACATTTACTCATGATCCAGAGTACACACACACACACACACACACACACACACCAAGGTCTTATAAAACAATACTTCCCTTTAACTCGTGTGTTGCAGTCTAATGTTTTCTATTCACTCTATTCTATTACATTAAAGAAATGCTGGCTGCAACCCATTGAGTTAATTTCACAATTCTCTAGTCACAGACGAGATCTGGGAGGAAAGTGAAATGTTTGAAGAAAAACGGGAGTTCAGGTCATCACTAGAGTTAATTGGTAAGGCAACAGAGGATGAGAGAGGGAACCCAGGAAATGGTCTTAGAGTGGTTTCATTTGGTTCAGTTCTGAAGGAAACACAATTTACACTAAAATATACTGATTCTAGGATTCTCTGAACCTTTTTCCATCCATCATTCAATCAATAAGTCACCATTTTCGTTAGGCTACTGCTCTGAGCTCCACCCTGTGCCGGACAATGGTGGGAACACGGCGTGATGGATTCAGCCCCCCGCCCTGCCCTCAAGGAGCTCCCAGTCTAGAGGGGGAGACAGAACAGGCAGTGATAGACCAGAGGGGTCAGGGCGGGGATGGAGGGAACAGAGAAGCCTGGGAGCGCCAGAGAAGGCGCCTGCTTCAGACTCAGGGTGTCAAGGAAGGCTGCCTGGAGGAGGGGACTCATAACCTCGCCCCTGATGAAGCTGATCCAAGGACTGGACAGGTAGCCCGCACCACTGTCTCTTGGGTGTCCCCTAGCCGGTGCCCAACCCGGGATCCTCCCCTTCTCCCGGCCCAGGCTACCAGCCCTGCGATCCGCAGGTCATCTGCAACCGCGTGAACCACGTGCACGGCTGTCTGGCGGAGCTGCAGGAGGCAGCCGCGCGACGGCGCGCGGAGCTGGAAGCCTCGCGGAGCCTGTGGGCGCTGCTGCAGGAGCTGGAGGAGGCCGAGAGCTGGGCCCGCGACAAGGAGCGCCTCCTAGAGGCGGCGGGCGGCGGCGGCGTGGCGGGCGCGGCGAGCGGCGCACACGACCTGTCCAGCACCGCGCGCCTCCTAGCTCAGCACAAGATCCTGCAGGGCGAGCTGGGCGGGCGGCGTGCGCTGTTGCAGCAGGCCCTGCGACGCGGCGAGGAGCTGGCTGCGGCGGGCGGCGCCGAGGGCCCAGGCGCCGAGACGGTGCACCTGGCGGGCCTCGCGGAGCGCGCGGCGAGCGCGCGGCGGCGCTGGCAGCGGCTGGAAGAGGCGGCGGCGCGGCGCGAGCGGCGGCTGCAGGAGGCGCGTGCGCTTCACCAGTTCGGCGCGGACCTCGACGGGCTCCTGGACTGGCTCCGCGATGCCTATCGCCTAGCAGCCGCAGGCGACTTTGGCCACGACGAAGCGTCCAGCCGCCGCCTGGCGCGCCAGCACCGCGCGCTCACCGGGGAGGTGGAGGCGCATCGCGGGCCAGTGGGCGGCCTGCGGCGTCAGTTGGCAACCCTGGGGGGCGCCAGCGGCGCCGGGTCCCTGGTGGTGGCACTGCAGGTGCGCGTGGTGGAGGCCGAGCAGCTGTTCGCCGAGGTGACGGAGATGGCTGCACTGAGGCGCCAGTGGCTGCGGGATGCCCTTGCTGTCTACCGCATGTTTGGTGAGGTGCACGCGTGCGAGCTGTGGATCGGAGAGAAGGAGCAATGGCTGCTCGCCATGCGCGTGCCGGATTCACTGGACGACGTCGAGGTGGTGCAGCACCGGTAAGAGCGCACTTGGGGGACTCCCGATCCCTTTCCTCAAGCGCAGTCTCGCCTTCGCTGGTTCAACAGTTCTATATTCGCTCACTTAGAACCAGGGGTTCCAGTACATTGGGAATGGTATTATTCCCAGCCTCACAGGCTTGGGTCAACAAAAATGAGCAAATTCTTAGCAAATACCAGGGGACAAGGAGCATTCCAGGAGCGTTTGCTGTTATTACTAGGAAGTTTATATTCATCTGGCACAAAACCCAGCTTCTCCAGGGACAACCCAGCCTGGCCCCTCCCTTGGGATTCCCACTGCACTCACTTTCCTTGCTAATAAAATAGCTCTCACCCTTGTCACTTTCTCGTCCCTCGCCCTGCTCTACCTTTTTTTGTAGCACTTACCCCCCTGTGATACATTAGATACTACTGATTTGCGTGTTGGCCAACTTAGGAATGAGTTGTTAAATTAGTGGATGAACCCTCTGCACCTCTCTCTCTGGGCACCTTGTTTATTCATTCATTCACTTGGCCCGTACTTACTGAGCGCCTGCTCTGTTCTACGTCTTGTGCTGGGCATTGCTGGGAACACAAGCCTGGTCCCTTACTGTACCCATAGTTACCCAAGTCACAGCCTTCGGCATTGCTTTAAACAAGGGAGGATCTGCCCAGCTTTAAAAAGATCTCCCTGGCTGTCATGTGGCGGATGGGTTGGAGGGGTTGAGAGTGGTGGCTGGAAGCCCAGAGAGGCAGCTGGTTTGGGTACAGTGTACAGTCCACAAAAGGGAATGGGACTGGACCAGGGCAGGAGGCCAAGTGGACAGGCCACAGGGGTGGACAGGCTTGGGGAGGAGTTGTCCAAAAAAGGGCTAAGAGCTCTGGCCTGGGGGATAGTAGGACTGTTTCTGAGATGGGGACCCAGAGGAAGAACAAATTTGGGGGGAGATGTTGAAGCCAGTTTGAGTCACACTGGGTGTAAGGAAGCCCCAAGGAGGTGTACAACAGGCTTTGAGGGTGGAGAGAGTTCAAAAGGAAAGAGGTTGGGGCAGGAGACTGAGATATGGGGGTCATAAGTTCAGGGGTGAGGACCAAGGCTGGGTAGGTGGGTGAGATGGCTCAGGCAGGGTGTGAGGGGAAGCTCAGGGCTCAGGACAGAGCCCTGAGGAATCTAACATTTAAGCGGCAGGTAAAAAGAGGAGGAGCTGGCAAAGGATCTCAAGAAGGTGAGGTTGGAGAGTTAGAAGGAGATCCAGGAGAAGGCAGTTTCATAAAAGCCAAGAAGTGGCCGGGTCCCCAGGGTCCAGGCCTCTCTGAGCACGTCTATCCTTCTTCTGCAGATTTGAGAGTCTGGACCAGGAGATGAACAGTCTGATGGGCCGTGTCCTAGACGTGAACCACACGGTTCAGGAGCTGGTGGAAGGAGGCCACCCCAGTTCAGACGAGGTGCGCTCCTGCCAGGACCACCTCAACAGCAGGTAGGTGGGGCCTGGGACAGGAAGTCCTTCTGGGTATATCTTTCCATCATTCCTTTCCTCATTCACTCAACTATGGAAATCAAGAATGTGTAATTTCAAACCCCTGAAATGATACCGGTCCTTTAGTAAATCAGCAAAATCTTTTTAAAAATGGTAATAGCCAGTGCTAGTGATGATGTGGTAAAATGAGGATATAATACACTTCAGTGGGGTATTTATTTTTTCAGAAAAATTTATTGAATATCTACTGTCTGCCAGGAATTTTCCTAAGCACTTTATATATCTTGTTTTATCTCCTAATATCCCAATTTCCATAGTAAAGATTCCAGAATTCAGGACTATTTAAAAATAGTAACAAATTGATTACTTTCCACCTGGAACATTACCAGCAGTTCTCCCAGTGTGGTTAGGATTCACAGATAAAGACATAGATCCAGAGAAATGAAATACTTAACATGAGTACTCAATCTAGAAACCCAGTTTTGTCTGAATCCAGAGCTAGGGCTCTTGGATTCAGCCTTTTTAGCAACCCTATGGGGTATAATTACCTCGTGTTAGAGGTGAGGAAACTGGAGCTCAGAGAGGTGAAGAAACTGGCTCAGGGTCACACAGCAAATTAGGGAGTCAAGTCTGGATTTGAAGTTGGATTTGCCTTACTTCAAAGATTGTGCTCTTAAATGCTGTGCTGTAAGATCCCAATATCCAGTGATTTTAAAGCCTTTGTAGCCTTGACAATCCCAAAGCATCAAATCCTAAAAAAAATACCAAAAAGAATGATTCACAGCCTTTAATGAGATTATATGCCAAGTGCTTTAGCCATATGGTCTCATTAAACACTTAATGATGTGGACATTATTATCCCCATTTTCCAGATAAGGAAACTGAGGATCAGAGAGGGAAATGACTTGTCCAAAGTCACAGGGTGAATCTGGACAGAGCAGAACTTGACCTTGAGTCCTTCAGATTTCAGAGTTCTAATGTCTGCCCTATGGCATGTCCATTCTAGAGGGGGCAGAGAGACGGTTAATAAATAAACTAATAAATGAACAAGATATTTAGAGAATTGTACAGATTTATGCAGGAATTAGAGGATAGTGACCTGGCAGAGGCTAAGCCCTGACGCAGAGAAGGGCTTGATACGTTCCAGAGGTCATCCCCACTCAGTAACAGTATCACAAAGGTACTGTTCGAAGCATTTCATAAATCAGAACTCATTTAATCCTCACAACAGCTCTGTGAGGAAGGCACTATGCTATGATTGTGTCCGTTTTACTGATGGGCAAAGTGAGACACAGAGAGGGTTACTAGCCAAAGGGCATACATCTCGGATTTGACTCCAGGCCATTCTATGCTTGTAACCTGGACCACACACCACCTATGAAGGGGAAGTATGGCCCAGACTAGAATCATCTGGTGCCAGAAGACACAGAGCAGTAGCTAATTTTTCCATTAATTTATTTGGGAGTCAAACAGGTTTGCCTTTGTACCACTCTATCCTCAGCACCTGGTTCATAGTACCTGATGAATTACTATTCGTTGGACTCAACATATTATCTGATATTGTAAGCCAGCACTTCCCACACTCTTTGATCTTGAACCCCTTTGCTCTTTTAAAAACTATTAAGGATTCCCAAAGAGTTTATTTTAGTGGTTTATATCTATCAATACTTATAATATTGGAAATTAATACTGAGTAATTTAAAAATATTGTCATTGAAAAATAATAACAAACCTACTGTGTTAACTTTTTTTAATGAGAAATATTTTTCAAAACAAAAAATGTAGTGAGAAGAGTGGCATCGTTTGGCGTTTTTGCAAATGTCTTTAATATCTGGCTTAAGAGAAGGCAGTTTAGTTCTCAGGTCTGCTTCTGCATTCAGTCTGTTGTGCAGCCCTGGAAAAACTCCACGGTACACTCTGGTGACAATGAGAGTAAAAAGGCAGATAGAGTCCTAGAGTTATTTTGAAGATAATTTTGACCTCGTTTAGATTGCATTTTGAGAACTGCTGCTCTAAGCAAATGTGCAGGTAAGGTTCCATTTTTACACAGGCATTAATGGGGCTCAGTGAGATAAAGTGACTTTCCAAAGTCACACAGTGCTTGGGTTCTACCCTGGGTCGGTGGATTCTCCACACCCAAGAGGAGGCCCTGTCCTCGTCAAGCTGCCCTCCTTCCCTGCGCAGGTGGAACCGCATCGTGGAGCTGGTGGAACAGCGCAAAGAAGAGGTGAGCGCAGTGCTGCTGGTGGAGAACCACGTGCTGGAGGTGGCCGAGGTACGCGCCCAGGTGCGCGAGAAGCGGAGGGCTGTGGAGAGTGCGCCCCGCGCCGGTGGCGCGCTGCAGTGGCGCCTTAGCGGTCTTGAGGCAGCGCTGCAAGCGCTGGAGCCGCGCCAGGCGGCCCTCCTGGAGGAGGCAGCGTTGCTGGCCTTGCGTTTCCCGGCGCAGGCGGCACGGCTGCACCAGGGTGCGGAGGAACTGGGCGCAGAGTGGGGTGCGCTGGCCAGCGCGGCTCAGGCCTGTGGCAAAGCGGTGGCAGCGGCCGGGCGCCTGCAGCGCTTCCTGCACGACCTGGATGCTTTCCTGGACTGGCTGGTGCGTGCCCAGGAGGCGGCGGGCGGCGACGAGGGACCCCTGCCCGGCAGCCTGGAAGAGGCTGATGCGTTGTTGGCGCGTCACGCGGCGCTCAAGGAGGAAGTGGACCAGCGCGAGGAGGACTATGCGCGCATCGTGGCGGCCAGCGAGGCACTGCTGGCGGCTGACGGCACCGAGCTGGGCCCGGGCCTGGCACTCGACGAGTGGCTGCCGCACCTCGAACTTGGCTGGCACAAGCTGCTCGGCTTGTGGGAGGCGCGCAGGGAGGCACTGGTCCAGGCGCACGTCTATCAGCTTTTCCTGCGAGACCTACACCAGGCGTGCGCCGTGCTGCGCAACCAGGTGCCAGCTTGGGGGCTCACGGACGTGGGGGTCCCAGGCCTTGGGGGACTTCCAGGACAGGGAAATGAATGGAAGAGTATATTTGCGGACCACCCCTGGGTTCCTGGCTTGTCGGAGGTAGTTGGGAGTGGGGAGGGTAGCTGGCGTGGATAGCTGGGTTTGTAGACCATCAAGTGTGAACGTGTGTGGGTAGATGTGTGACAGAATTTGAGAATTACGATGGGTGGGTTTGTGTCTTAGCTGAGGTGACTAACGGGACTGTCCTGAGTGGGTAATGTACTTGGCTATTCATTGGAGTGGCTTCCTGGGTTTGTTGGTTATCTGGAAGGAAATAAGAGGTTGATTGGTGATGATTAATGGGGTTCAAAGATCTTGGTATGGATAATCTTTATCCTCTGTTAGGATAAAGATTGTGGAAGCAGGTAATTCAGGCTGAGAGGTTATTGGCGTAGGTAAGTGATTGTGGATTATGAGGTCTGACAATTAAGTTGGCAAACTCATCCTAGAAAAAGTGCTCCATACCTCCTTGCTGAATATGGCTACAGTCACCTTTGAAGTACTCCCCTTGGGAAGCTATGAATGACATCAGCACCTAGTCCACCCTTCAAAGCGATTTGGGAACTCTTTTTTGGAATGGCCATCAGAGCTGTCATCGTATTACCCTTGATGTCCTGAATGTCATCAAAATGTTTTCCTTCCAATATTTCCTTTATCTTTGGGTAAAGAGAGAAGTCATTGGGGGCCAGATCAGGTGAGTAGGGAGGGTGTTCCAATACAGTTATTTGTTTACTGGCAAAAGACTCCGTCACAAAGAGTGCTGTGTGAGCTGGTGTATTGTCGTGATGCAAGAGCCATGAATTGTTGGCCAAAAGTTCAGGTCGTGTAACTTTTCACACAGCCTTTTTAGCACTTCCAAATAGTAAACTTAGTTAACTGTTTGTCCAGTTGGTACAAATTCATGATGAATAATCCCTCTGATATCAAAAAAGGTTAACAACGTCATTGCAACAAGTTCGCGAACTTATTTGTCAGACCTCGTATGAGGTTATGGATATCTAAATTAGCAGATGATCTTATTGGGGCTGGCAATTTGCAGAATCTTCTGAGGGGGTAACTGTGTTTGTGGCTTGAAGTAACTGTGCACAGTGGTTCTCTGGGAACAGCTGATCCAGTGTGGAGAGTATTCTGGCATGGGAACCAAGTTTGGGTTTTGGGCAAGATAGAACACCCCGTTTTCAGATTGTCCAAGAGTAGGTGCCAGTTTTGCAGGATCATTTGAGAATGACCACCAGTGCTGGTGTCTAGAGAAAGCTGACCCAGTTTGAGGATTATCTGGGGGGACAGACAGGGAGCCTTTAGAATCATGAGGTTACTAAATATTGGAGCTGAGGTGGCCTTGAGAGACCCTTTCTGACACACACATTTTTCCAGTTAGAAAACCAACCCCAGAGAGGGAAAGAACTTCCTTGAGGACACACAGCACCCACTTCAGTCTTTATCAATTAACCAAATATTCACTGAGTGCCTCCTCTGTGGCAGGCCCTGTTCTGGGGGGCTGAGTACACATAAGGAAACAAAACACATCATCCCACCTTCACAGGGCTGGCATTCTAGTGTGTGTGTATGCATGTCGAGGAGGAGATGGTAAACAAGTAAATGTACGTATGATATTGTATCAGGTATAAGCTATGAAAAGTAATAAAGCAGGGTAAAGGGATATGGCTGGAGTAGAGGGTAATGTTTTTGGCAGGGTGGTCAGAGACCTGAAGAAAGTGAAGGAGCCAATCATGGGGATATCTGGAGGGAGAGACTGCCAGGCAGAGAGAGCAGCATGAGCAAAGGCCCTGGGGTAGGATCATGCCTGGCATGTTTGATGCTAGAAGCACGGGGGAGGAGAGTGGTGGCAAGCCAGGCTGTCCGCCTCTCCCAGGTTGGAATGGAGCCAGGCTGACCTGTGTGCCATTTCTCCCTCCTTCCCAGGAGATGGCATTGTCGGGTCTGGAGCTCCCTGGCACAGTGGAATCAGTGGAGGAGGCTTTGAAACAGCACCGGGATTTTCTCACCACGATGGAGCTGAATCAGCAAAAGATGCAGGTGGCCGTGCAGGCTGCCGAGGGCCTGCTGAGGCAGGGCAATATCTATGGGGAGCAGGCCCAGGAGGCTGTGACTCGGCTGTTGGAGAAGTAGGTCCCTCCGTCTCCAGGGGCAGAGGGGAGGGGTGAGGAGGCCAGGGTTCCGCTCCTTTCCATCACAATTTCTGCTCCCCTGCCCCTCTCTAATTTCTATTTAGTTCCATATTGGTTTTGATTGGATTTAAATTGACATTTTGTGAAAAGGTAACTTGCAGTTGTCAACCCAAAAGATACAGAAGGATAGATGATGAAAAGTTTCTCTCCCCAGCCTACCCTCAGCCTGGAATAGCTGGACTGGTTGTTAAAATGTTACCATATTTTCCTGGGTGCCTCGCATCTGCCCTGCTGTTCTGGCCCCTCACTGGGAACCCTGGGACATCCTCAGATCCAGCAGCTACCAGCCAGACACAGGTTCTCTCCCAGTTTTCCAGATGAGACAGTGTCCCCTGCCATGTTAGTTCTTGAATATTGGGAATGAACACCTCTGCTCGGTCCCAACCCCAGGACTCTAGGAAGAGTGTAGGATGTGTATGTTTGTGGGTCACCATGAGTCTGTCCCCTCTGCCTGTCTCTTGTCTGTCCTTACACTAATCAAGCAAAGACATTTAATGAGCATGTACTGTGTGCCAGGCACCATTCTAGGCCCTGAACAAAACAGCACCCCCTCAAAAAAAAAAAAAATCCCAGCCCTCAAGGAGTCCTTTATAGGGTTTCTTCCAGACCTATTTCTTTGTCTATTACTCTCACTGTTTCTGCTCCTCCTGGTGACCCCAGCTTTCCCCTCTTTGACCTGATCCAGGCTGGAAGACAGCCCAGCACCCCTCCTTGTGTTTTCCAGTCTCCTGATGGAAAGCACACCTGGTCACTCCACCACTATCCACAGCCCCAAGACCCCAGCCCTTGCTACTTTTCTGCCTGTACCTCTCTGAGCTGTTCCTGTCCTGCTTCTGTCCAGGACTCAGGCATCTTTTCCCCCTAAATTCCTCTGGGACAAGGCTGGAGTTTTCTAAAGGAAACTTTTATGGGGATTCTGGTCCTAAGGCTGTAAACTCATGATTTAGTGCCCCAAGCTGCCGGCCTGGACCCTTTCTTCCTTTGTCCCATGTTTCTTGAGTGCCTGCTGTATACCAGGCTCTGCAGAACGAGGAGGAGGAGCCTGGAGGACTGTTCATTCTCAGATTCACTCCATTATTCCTTTTCAGTCATTAGTTGCTCCTTTCATGCTATTGTTTATTTCTTTATTTTTTAGCCAAGTACGGTAGAGTCCTTTCTCTGTTGCAGGCCCTGTGTGGGGCACAGTGATAACCAAGGACAGGACATGATTCCTGCCCTCACAGAGCTCGCATGCTATCTGGTAAGGATGACCCAGAGTAGTCAAGGCCTGGATGGTGGAAATGGAGGGGGCTGTAGGAGCCCAGATGGAGGATTGTGCTGGGTGAGGCTGGAAACACAGCGGGAATTGAGACAGACTCAATTCTTGCCCCCACCCCAGGTCCCAATTATTTACTTGTCTAGGGACTCATTTCCCACATGGTGAAAGTAATAAAACATCCTCTCACTGGTGGGCAGGGGCTGCTTTCCACATCTACAAGGGGGGCAGAACCATGCAGATTGGGGGTGGTGGCTGGGGCCCTGCGGTTAGACAGGGCCAGGTTCTAGTCCCAGCTCCACCCCTCAACCTGTGAGATTTAGGGAAAATCACTTAGTCTTTCCATGGGCCTCATCTCGCCTGGAACCTAGGTGCTCTGTGTACTAGGTGCTCTTCTTATCTACATTTTGCGCATGAGACTCAGAGAGGGTCATTGACTTGCCCAAGGTCACAGCCAGGAAGTGTCAGATAGGATTTGAACCCTGCTGTTTTTTTCACCCTCCTGGAGGTTTTCCTCATCCAAGGACTGATACTTCACAAGCTGGCTGGTCAAGGTGTAGAGATTGATTTCAGTTCAGCTTCAGAGGCATTTCCTATTTCCTGGCTTCTGAGCTGAGTTGAGGCAGGAGGGAGTCAGTCCTTTGCTTGTTTGTCTCTGACCCTTCCTGTTCCTCCTTCCAGTTGTGCCCTGGTTCTCTCTGTAACTTTCTCCCACATGTTCCGTCTCTTGGCCTCCATCTCTCTCTCTCTCTCTCTCTCTCCCTCTCTCCCTTCCTGTTTTTCCTTGCCCCCATCTGCTCTCTCTAACTCTTCTTCTGCCTCTCTTTCTCTATCTGTCTTTCTCAGATACTTTACCTTTGTTTCTGTCATCTCTTTCTCTCTGCCTCTATGTCTCTTGCATTCATTCATTCATTCATTCATTAATTCAAGAAATACATATCATGCACCTACTGTCCACTGTGTACCAGGCTCTTTTTCTAGGCACTGGGGTATAGCTGTGAACAAAACAGACAAAAATTCCTGTTTTCATGGAATGACATCCTAGTAGGGGAGACAGATAAGATAATTAAGTACATCAGATAGTGTTAAGTGCGAAGGAGAAAATTATTATTATTTTTTAAACTTTTATTTGTTTAAGCGTGTTTTTCCAGGACCCATCAGCTCCAAGTCACATCGTTGTTTCAATCTAGTTGTGGAAGGCACAGCTCACGGTGGCCCATGAGGGGATTGAACCGGCAACCTTGTTGTTAAGAGCACTGTGCTCTAACCAGCTGAGCTAACCGGCCGCCCCAGGAGAAAATTAAAATAGGAAAGAAGGCCAGAAAATGTTGAGGAATGGTCAGGAGGGGTCTCACTGAGGAGGTGATATTGGAGTGGATATCTGGGGGAAGAGCATTTCAGGCAGAGGGAACAGCCAATGCGAGGCCATGGGGTGGGAGTGACTTGTTTAAGGCACATTGTAGTGAGATACCCCCAACCCCCTCCACTAGGCCTTTTGGGCACTTTGCCCTGCACTGTAGGCAGAAGGCTAGGCTGCCTGTGGCCTGGGTCCAGCCTGGCTAGTTCACTGAAGCCAAGGGTTTGCTCCTCCTGGCTGACACACCTGCCCACTCTTCCTGTGGCTCCAACCCCTTCTCTCCCCATGCCCTGCTCTAGTCCCTCTCTCTAACTCTATTGTGCCCTTCTGTCTGGCTAGCTGTGTCTTTTACTAATGACATCTTGTCACTTCTTTGTGTCTCTGGGCTATCCCTGCCCTGACTCTCTGTCACTTCCCTTCTCCTCCTCCTTGTGCTTCCTTCTCTCCCTTCCTTCCTTCCTTCCTTCCTTCCTTCCTTCCTTCCTTCCTTCCTTCCTTCCTTCCTTCCTTCCTTCTTTCCTTCTTTCTCTCTCTCTCTCTAACCCTGCCTTATTTCTTTCCTTGTCTTCGCCTATTTTGTCTCTCTCTGTGTCTCTTTCTCTTTGTCTCTCTCTGGGTCTCTGTCAATCACTTTCTCTTGAGGTCTCTGCTTATCTCTTTGTCTCTGATCTTGTATCTATGTGTGTCTCGGTTTATCTCTCTAGGCCTTTACCTCTCTCTCTGAGTCTATCTCTCCCTCCTGATCTCTCTCGCTAGGTGTTTCTCACTAAGTTTTGTCTCTTAGTATCTCTTACTCTGTCTCTGTTCTCTCTCTCTCTCTCGCTGGGTTTCTGTCTCTCTTGCTAAGTGTCTGTATCTCTTTCTTTTCAGATGTCTGTCAGTCTGTCTCTCTGCCCCTTCTACCTCCATCCTGGTTTTGCCCCACTGATGTTTCTTTGCCATTCCCCTCATCCCCACCTTTCCCTCTCCTCCTCCTCGCTCTTACATATGCCCCAGGTTTCTAGCTGCCAAGCCCGATGCCCTCACAGCCCTACTGCTAGCGCCCCCACTCAGGCTTCCCCCAGCCCCTATTTCCCCATCCCCAGGAGCCAAGAAAACCAACTACAGGCCCAGCAGTGGATGCAGAAGCTACACGACCAACTTGGGCTGCAGCACTTCCTCCAAGAATGCGACGAGGTAGGAACTCTAGCTGTGCTGGACAGTGACTTCTTTCTTAGGGAGGGAAGTGCTCCAGGGCAGAGGGCTGGTGGGGGCGGGGACGCCCCGTCTAAGTGGGTCGCGGAGCAATGTTCACTACCCGCCGCCAGGGGGCGCGCGGAACCCGGCCTCAGTGCGCATGCTCTGCAGGGCCCTCCTCGCCTACGGGGCTCTGAGGAATAAGGGAGCCCCAGGCAACAGCGCGTATCCGCGCCTACGGGTCCCGCGGGGACGCACGCCGATCTCACCTTTCCCTCTGGTGATTTGTGAGAAGCACCCTCCTGCGGAGAGGAGAGGGACGGGTGGGGGGAAAGAGGCGTGAGTGGACCAGTGGCCTAGGGTGTATCTTCAGTCACAGATGGTCCAGAAACAAGCCTTCGCCTTTCTAAAAGTGTCCAGGAATCAAGCTTGGCCCCTTTAGAGATGATCTGTACACCCGTAAGGATCGCCCCAAATCAGATTCCTTCCCCATTAGAGACACGCTGCCTTCCACTCCTTCCCCTGTATTCCATAGAAACTGTTCTGGATTCTGACCACATTGGAGATGGCCCAATAGAGATGGCCCAGTAAACATTTTCCTAACCCCCACAGAGATGGTCCCAGCCTCATCCATCTACCCGACCCAGAATCATTGCCCGCCTCCCCCGATGATGATCAAGTTTCCCCCAACCAATGATGGTTCAGGAACCAGGCCCTAATCCCTCCATTAAAGATGGTTTGACTCTCTCCATGGTGAACCCCCATGGGAAACTGTTTTCTCACATATGAGATGAACAAGGGCTGCCATCTTCCCCCTTCCCCCCCATAACTGAAACCTATTAGAGATAGGTCTGGGACTCGAGAAGCCTATTAGAGCTACATCAAGGAACCCCTGACCCTCTTCCTCCCATTGGAGATTATTCTGGACTGAAGTCTTATAGGAGATGGTCTAACATCCGCCGCCCCTCCCCAGCCCCATATCTCCTACTCCTGTGCAGCTGAAGTATCCAGGAGTCTGAGCCCATTCCCATTAGAGATGGTTCAAAAGCCCATCCCCAACTCCATACTTCCCACCTTCACACAGCGAAGGTAGGCCATCCCTCCCACCCCCACCCTCTGTGCTTCGATGTGGCCCAGGAGTCCTTCCCTCACTCATGAGATTGTTCTGGACCAAGTAGCAATCATCTGAGATGGCGCAGAACCCCCACCCCCACGCTTTAGGGAGAGAGGTGATTCTTCCTCCACCTCCCCGCTGGGGCCTGGCTAGGAGGCAGGCTTGGAGGCAGGCGGCAGGGGGCGCGCGCGGGCGGGCGCGCTGCCGCGACGCGGGGGCGGGGGCGGGGGCGGGGGCGCGCGCCTGCCAGAGCCTCAGCCGCCGCCGCCGCCGCCGCCGCTGCTGCCGCCGTCGCAGTGGAGGGGCGAGAGCCCGCCCGCCCTCCCGCCGCAGGGACGCCCTGTCAACGCCGCCGCCTCTTCAGGTCTTGAGGGCGCCCGGGGGAGGGGGCTGATGCGCGCCCCCGCTGAGGCAGGCGGGGGAGGGGGCTGAGCGCGCGTTCTCACGCCTAAGCCGCGGAAGGGAGGGGCGCGGGGGCGGGTCGGCGGGGTCCTGGACCCCAGCCCTGCCGAAGGGCGGGAACGCCGGGAGCTGTCCGCGGTGCTGCTGCGGGCGGGACTGAGGGACAGGGTCCCAAGGGAGGGAAGCGGAAAAGGGGGGACTTCTAAGGCCATTTCTGGGGTAGTGTGGATTTGCCCCGGGGGTTAAGGCGACTTAAACCTCTGTAGGGGGCCCTTTTTTGGGTAGTGGGGAATCAGATTTGCCCTGGGTTTGGGAGGCTCTCAACCTTTTAGGGGGGCCTCTTCTTTGGTCCTTGCGGGATCTATATTAGCCTTAGATGATGGGGCGAATCACTTTGGGGGGGTCTGCCTTGGGTGATGAAGATCTTGGACTTGCTCTAGGTTTGCGGGGCTCTGACTTTGGGAGGCTTTCCCCTGGTTGTTGGGGACTCTAGTTTTGCCCTCGTTGATGGGGGTCAGTCACTTCTGGGGGTCTTTACCTTGATGACGGGGTACCGTGTCATTTAGGAGCTTTGCCTTCACTGCAAGCTGTGGCTGCCATTGGCAAACTTCCCTGAGTGTGAGAACCTGCGAATTGAGTTGGGGGATTCAGTTTTTTACTTCTAGTGTGTATGAGGGAGTCTGAAGCTGTCTTGGACCCCTAGGGAGCACATGCTCAAGGGACGCGGGGTGAGGTTTGGGTGGCTGGGGATTTGTCCTTGGCTATGACTGCATTTGCCTCCCGGGACCGCTGAGCTGGAATCTGCTTTTTTTTTTTTTTTTTTTTGGCAGGAGGGAGGAGGAGGATCTTGTGACTGGGGGGAGGAGAAGAGGGAGGAGCAAACTGTCCCAGGTGCCCGGTTTGGTCATCAGTGGGAGGTTCCGGCTTGGAGGACAAGTCTTATTCGGGGTGGGGGGAGCTCAGAAAGCAGCCTTGTGATTGGTCCTGCTCAGGGTAGTGAGAGGGGCCCATTCTTGGTGCTTGCATTTTGGATGACTGGTTTTGTTGGTGAGTGGGGGCTTAGAATTGACTTAGTTTGGGAGAAGGCTGGATGGGGAGGATCTGGTCCACGTTGGGGAGTCTGGGGCTGCTTTTGGGTAGGCTCATTTGGGGAGCCAGGAGGCAGCCCTGTTGCTTGCATTTGGAGGGTTGGCTTTTGTTGGAGCCTAGAAATCGTTATGGTTTAGAAGAACTGTGGTCTTGGGCTGGATTCTCAGTGCTAGATTTGGGGAGTCCTGTGGGCTCGTTAGGGAGGCTGAATCTGGGTTGTGGGGAGTGGGTCTACCCCAGATTGGAGGGCTGGTTTGGAGGGAACTAGACTTGGCACTAGTTGGGAGGTTGTTTAGGAGTTCATATGTCCATATCAGGGGGCTGGGGCTAGGTATGGGGGCTTCACTTGGTACCCTGGGGAGTGGGTTGCAGATCTTGAATTGGTCCTTATTAGAGGTGGCTAAGACTGAATCAAAGGGTCTAAGTGTTGCTCTTGGTGGCGGGGTGCTGGGGCTGAGTTGGAAGTGAGTTAAATCAGATCGGAGGACTTATTTTGGAAGGTTGATTTGGCCATGGATAGGAGGAGGCTGACTAACTCAGCAGTCATGCCTTGGGACTTGGGCCGTATGGGGAGTTGAGAGGGCTGCCCTGAGGACAGGGGCGATGAGGGATGGTGCATTCTGGGGACCCTTCCATCCATCTTCCGCCCCGTAGGAAAGAGCTTGAGCTGCTTCCCCCACCCACTCCACACACACATAAAAGCCGTACTTGGAAAGATTTTCCATCTCTTCCTCCCCCCACCCACCAAATCTATCAGCCTCGGCCTTGAATTTGGAACACCCTTGGGAGGGAATGGGGGGCTATGCCAGGTTGGGGAGACCAGCTGAGCCCCTCCTTCTGTCCTGCACAGCTGGATGGCTGGACCCACGAGAAGATGCTGATGGCGCGGGATGGCACCCGGGAAGACAGCCACAAGCTGCATAAGAGATGGCTCCGGCACCAGGCCTTCATGGCCGAGCTGGCTCAGAATAAGGAGTGGCTGGAGAAAATCGAGAGGGTGAGGATGCAGAACGCCCCTCTGCCCATGCCAGGTGCCGGAGGCGTCCAGGGGACCCACGTCTCACCTCCTACACCCTCCACCGCCAGCCTGCTGTTCTCACACTTCTGAACTGGTTCAGATCATTTCCACATCTGCTCCTAGCTAGGTGGCCTTGAGCAATTCATGTAACCTCTTTGGAGCCTTGGTTTGCCCATTTGCAAAACGGCCAGCTTCTCTACCGAATGGTGCCCGTACCCTCCTGGTTGTTAAAATATTTCACCCCTTCCTGTAACTTCCCCAGTAGGCTTCCTTCCACACTGTTTGGAGCATCTAAGATGGGAGGTCAGGTAGACAGGCTGGGGCAATCCTGGGGAGCTAGGGTGAAAGTGAGCTTTGCATTCTGACAACCCTGGGTTCTAAGAACTGTGTCCATGCCTGTTACCAGCCACGGAGCCTTAGAGGTTGTGGAAATGTCTTTGAGCCTCAGTCGGCTCTGCTTTAAAATTGAGGAAATAATGAATATAGCTACTTTTCTCGGCCCTTGTGCTTAACACAAGGCCGGGCACCTAGACGCTATAATTGCTCTGGTATTGTTATTTTTAATATGCTCTAGGCCAACATATATTGGAGCTTCACTTCAGTCTTGGAGGGACCCAGGCACATTCTTGCTCCAAGTCTCAACCCCCCAAACTGCCCCCTAATTTGGCCGAACCCTTAGACCTGCAGCCCTGGATACCCCCACTCTTCTGATTCAGATGGAGACACCCAGGTGGGCCTTAAACTCTTAAATGGCCATTGATGCTCCAGAAACGGTGGCACATGGCAAAGCCACTCTTCTTCTTCTTTTGGTCAATGGCTTTTTTTTAAACTTTTATTTCTTTAAGTGTGTTTTTCCAGGACCCATCAGCTCCAAGTCAAGTAGTAGTTTCAGTTTAGCTGGGGAGGGCGCAGCTCACAGTGGCCCATGTGGGAATCGAACCGGCCACCTTGTTGTTAAGAGCACCGCGCTCTAACCAACTGCGCTGGTTAACTGGCTGCCCCCAGCAAAGCCACTCTTCTTGACTTTGAGTTTAATGGAAGTTCATTCTGCCTCTCTTTCTGTCTCTCTGTCTCTCTCTGTCTCTCCCCTTGTCTTTTTCACGGTCTTCTCCCCATGTTTCTGAATTTATGTGAATGTCTCTGTGTCTGTCACTCTGTGACTGTCTCTCCAGGTCTCCTTCCTATGTCTCTGTGTCTCTGTTTCCCTCCCAACACTTTTGTCTGTCTCTTTGTCTCTCTTACCATGTCTTGGTTCCTTCCATCTCCACACCTATCTCTGCATCCACCTCTCGTGTCTCTGTCTCTGTGTGTCTCCAACTCCTTCCTGGTCTCTTTCTCCACATCTCTCCCTGTGTCCTGTTGCTCCCATATTTTTCTGTCCCTCCCCACCAACTACCCACACCTGACTTCCTGTTTCTCACTGTCTGGAGCAGGAGGGCCAGCAATTGATGCAGGAGAAGCCAGAGCTGGCGGCCTCTGTGCGGAAGAAGCTGGGGGAGATCCGGCAGTGCTGGGCCGAGCTAGAGAGCACCACCCAGGCGAAGGCGCGGCAGCTTTTTGAGGCCAGTAAGGCCGATCAGCTGGTGCAAAGCTTCACTGAACTGGACAAGAAGCTCCTTCACATGGAAAGCCAGCTGCAAGACGTGGACCCTGGCGGGGATCTGGCCACTGTCAATAGTCAGCTCAAGAAGCTGCAGGTATGGCCTGGCTGACAGCAGATGGGGACCACAGTGGGGCCCAAGTCAGGGTCAGACTTCACTCAAGGTATTTCAAACAGAAGAGATTTAATACAGGGATTTATTTCAAATGTGTTAGGAGGACTGAAAGAAGAAAGGGAACACTGAGGCAATCCAGCTTGTAAGTGTTGGAAGCAGCCACCACCTTTGTGGGGTACAAAGGGGAGAGAAAGGATTTAGATCCAAGAACGAGTAGGTGAATAACCAGCACACTGAGGGTGTCCTAGAACCCTGCTTCCTGGATAGAGAAACCAAGGCCCAGAGGGAGGGGAATGACTTTGCCCAGAATAATAATGACACTTATGGAGTGCTTCCTCTACTACTCTTTGTGCCAAGCTCTCACTGACTGCTCCCATCAACCCTTAGACATTGATACTATTATTATCCCCCATTTTACCAATGGGGAAACCGAGGCACAG
The DNA here is from genome assembly GCF_964194185.1 of Rhinolophus hipposideros. NCBI lineage: Eukaryota > Metazoa > Chordata > Mammalia > Chiroptera > Rhinolophidae > Rhinolophus > Rhinolophus hipposideros. The sequence goes on from NC_138067.1 coordinate 38,982,083, forward strand.
AAGGTATAAAGCGCCTGGCCGAAGGACACACAGCTAGCCAGTGTCTCCCTTATGAAACGGAGGGCTCTTAGAGAACGGACAGTGCCTGCTCTAACTCCGCTCCTAGCTTGGCAGCTGGTGGATGCTAAATGGCTGATGTAAATGGCTGGTGGTTCCAATGGAGGTGTTACATGTCACCTCCCAAGGTGTGACCAAAAGGAAACTAAGCCTCCGGGAGATGGACTTACTGGCCCAGGGTAGCAAGTGGCAGAGGCTGCATTCAAACCCAGGATCTGATTCTGCACTACTTTTGATCTCCCTCCTGCATAATTATACTTCTCTGGCATAGGCTCTGGCAGAAAAAAAGTCAACTCATAATAAAAGCATAATGATAGTAATTAGTATTTCTTCATTTATCTGTGCAGCATATTTTTGTCAAACATCTACTGTATGCCAGGTGCTTTTCTAGGTGCTGGAATACAGCAGTGGGCAAAACGGACAAAAATCACTGCCCTCATGGGCTTGTATTCTGGTGGGGAAGACAGGCAAAGGAGCAAAGAGACAAACAGATCTGAATATGATACCAGTGGTGTCATCACTTTATATACACCAGTGGGTCTCAAATGCCTTGGTCTGCAGGATCCCTCTATCATTGAGGTCCCCAAAGAGCTTCTGTTTGTGAGGATTATACCTATTTGGTATTTATTATATTAAAAATTAAAACTGGGAAATACTTAAATTGATTGATTTAAAAACAGCAATAAGAAACCCATCACTTATTAACCCAAAAGCATTCTTTTATGAAGAATAACCATGTTTTCCAGGACAAAAGAAAATGTAGTCAAAAGACACATTGTTTTCAGTGTTGTAACTCTTTCGCGTCTGGCTTCATAGAAGCACAGGATTCTGACCTCTGCTTCCGTGTTCAGTCTGCTGCAGGAACTGAACACGTCTTATGGTCCCTGCAAACCCCACTGCATCTGGGAGAGAATGAGAGTGATGAAGTCATATTACACCTAAGTATTTTTATAAAAGGAGTTGTAACCTGGGGTGGCCGGTTAGCTCAGTTAGTTAGAGTGTGGTGCTAACTAATAACACCAAGGTTGCCCGTTGGATCCCTGCATGGGCCACTGAGCTGCGCCCTCCTTAAAAATAAAAGTGTAACCTTACAGACCCTTTGAAGGGATCTCAGCGTCCCTAGGAGTCCCCGGACCCCACTTTGAGAACCATGCCAGGCACTGATAGCCCCCTGCTTCCCAGCAGCTCTACCAGGGTGGGGCTGTGGTTATCCTTACTGTATGTCTGAGAAAACCACAGCACACAAAGGGTCCGTGGCTTCCCCAGGTCACACAGCCACTAAGTGGCCATTCAGGACCATGTATTGTTTCCGTCCACCCTCCTCTCCTGATACTTCCAGACCACAGTAGGGAAGGTGATCCTCTCACTGGCCTCTGAAGCACTGATCACTGCCTGAGTTCCAGACCCCATGGGCTGGGCAGGCAGTGGACACACGGTGACCTAAGTCTGCTCTGAGGGATCGCCCAGAATATCAGCAGAAACGAGTGGTGGCCTAGAGGAGGGAGCCGGCAGTATAAGCAGCTAGGAGCCAAGTGATGAAAACTTGGGCAGGGGAGGCAGACATAATAACATGGGTTCAAATCCCAGCCAGGGTGCATGTTTAGTCTCTCTCTGCGCCTCTGTCGTCCCTTGGTAAGTTGGACTACGTCAGTGGGGGGCCTCCCAGGGCCACGTGAGGTTGTACACTGTATGGCACCTGTATGGGACGTGGTGAGCTCCCAAGAAATGGGGTCTGTGACTGTCAGGGTCCCAACCAGAACAGAGGCATGCTCCACTGAGGACAGTTTGAGCAGGGCTTATCAAGAGTCTTGGCAAAGATGTGAGCAAGGAATGGGGAAGCCACAGGGAGGGTGAAGGGTCGGGTGGCGGGAAGGGAGGGCTTCACAGCCCAGGCCTTTACCTCCCCTGAAGAGGCAGAGGGAGGAGAGAGTCTCCAGGCAGGATATGGGGCCCTTAGCCAAGAATGGCAGCCAACCCTTGGCACTGCTGCAGGAAGGAGCTGGAAAATGATACCCCAGCCTCTCCTCTCTCCGTCCAGTCCCCTGCTGGCGCCCCTTAGTCCAACCAGGGCCCGCTTCATAGGTGTGGTCGCACAGGGCCCCACACATGGTTTAATGCTCTGCTGTCGCTGTCTTGAAGTTCTTAATATTTGAACAGGAGCCCTGTATTTTTATTTTGCACCAGGCCCCACAGATTATGGGGCCAGTCCTGAGCCTAGCCCACTCGGAAGCCAGAAGGCTGGGTCCATACAGGTCCACCGCCTGGGCACAGAGCACGTAGAGAAGCTTGACTGTGAGCCAAGAGTGGCCAAAGAAGATATCCAGCACAGCAGCGACTATTGCTAGGATTATTCATGGTCTTACCGTTCCTACAAACTCTTCCCCTGCAGCTTAATGTGGTGGATAAAGGCACACGCAGGTCTGGGTTTGAATTGCAGCTCTGTTATTTAGCGGCTGTGTCGTGTTAGGCAAGTGGCTTTGCCTCTGGCTGTGAGCCTCAGCTGCCTCCTCTGTGCAGTGGAAGGACCTAATGCTAAGCTACTCCTTGACAACAGGACTGTAGGAGCTTGGCTGTCTGGGGTCAAGCCTTGGCCCTGTGACTTACCAACTGCGTCACCTGGAAATTTCTTCTCTCTGTGCCTCAGTTTCTTCAGTAAAATGGGTATAGTGACAGTACTGATCTCATGTGGACATTGTGAAGATTACAAGACGTAATGCATAAAGGGTTTTCAGAGTTGTTGGCCCAACAAACCTAGGATTTGATATTTGTTTGCAGGTTTTTCCACTTTAATTGTCTTCAGCCAGGGGATATCACTATACTGGGTTCAAAAGTTATTTGGGTTAGTTATTTCTCCACTTTTGCTGTGGTTATATTATTATGTGAAAGAGTTGTTTAATTTGTTTCTATTTGTATTTCATTTGGGCATTTCTCCCCATCCATATAGCTTTTTAAAAATGTATTTTGGGGGGTGGTAATATGCAACATTAATATAGTACCCAAAGTTAGAACTATCTTTGATTCACTTGATCTTCCCAAATTGCTTGCTCAGGTCCTGATGCTAATTAGGAATTCCTGCTTCCTTCCAGCTTGCCAACACCTGGTGTCATCAGACTTTCTAGATTTTTCCAGTCTCGTAGACGGGAAGCATATCTCACTGTGGTGTGGCATTTGCAGTTTTGGGGAGAACTGCTGAACTTGGGAATCCTTGAGGGAGGATTTGGGGCCTTCTGCTCTAGCCAGAGTGCAGAGCCATCTCTTCCCCTCTCATGGGGGGAGTTTAGCCCCACCAAGCCCTGGACACCATGAGGCGGGGTCTCCGTTGTTTAAAGGAAAGATTGAGGCCCGGAGGGGAAGGGGGACTGGCTCAGTGTCACAAGTGGATGGGCTTCAGCAGCAGGCCCCAGTAGAGGACTCCTGGGCCCTTTCCCCAGAAGAGGGAGCCAGAGATAAGGAGTGACTCAGTGGGCCACGGCCCCCAGATGGAGCCCAGCTGGGACTCAGGAGCTGCTGCTGGGGAAGGGAGGGGCCTCCCAAGACCCGCTGTCCCCAGGGGTAGCCTGAGAGCCCAGACCCTGGGCATATGCAGAGGGGAAGGGGCCGGCCAGCTGGGCACATCTTCTGGCTGCTCCACCCTGCAGGCCATGGGGCCAGGCTGGGCTGGGGGAGATGCTGGCTCAGGGCCTGAGGGAGTGTGGATGTATGAGTGGTCTGTCCCCTCTCTGCTTTTCTCTGGGCCTGTCTCACACTCCTGCTCCCTTAGTTCTTCTGTCTCTGTTTCTCATCTTTTCTGTCTGTCTCTCTCTGTCTTTGTCCTTATGTCTCCTTCTCTGTCTCTTCTTTCTTTCTTACTCTCTCACTCTTTTCTCTCTCTTTATTTCAGTTCTCCATCTCTTCCTCTCTCCCTTGACCTCTTATGCCTGTGTCCTCCTTGTGTCCTCCCTTTGTCCTCAAGCCAGCCGCTGCAGCAGGCTTCCCGGGACCCCACCTTCCAGGTCTGAGCCATGTGACCCAGAGTCCTCTCTCAGCATCTCCAGTCCAACTGTCCTTCTGGCTGAGGGGCCAGATGGTGGAGTCCCAAGCCCCCACTTTCCCAGTCCTCAGGGGCCCAGCCAGCTGGTCTGGCTCAGCCACCGGCTCCTGCTTGGGGAGGGTGGGAGGAGTGCTGGTCTGCTGCCATCTGAGGGGGACCGCCAGGGGAAAATGCACTGGAGGCCTTGCAGCTGTTAGGCTGAGTCCCTGGGGACATTTACCACCCCCTCCCCCACCCCAAGCAAGGCTCTTTCTCTGGCCAGGGAAACACATTCACCTTTTTTCATTCTTTGTGCCACATTTCTTCATCTAGCTCAGCGCCGCGGCCTAGGGGAAGAGGCCAGATTCAGGAGCTCCACAGTCCATTCCACTACCATGTGACCTAGGGCAAGTGACCCCACCTTTCCGAGCCTCAGTGTCCCCAGTTACAGAAAAGCAGAGTGACTGAGAGCCACAAGGGTTTTGTGGTCACGTGGTCTTGGGTTCAAATTTTGGCTCTGGCAGTTTTTACTCTGGACAAGGGACTGCTCCTTTTTAGGCCTCAGTTTCCCCATCTGGAAAATGGGAAGGCAGACTGGTGAATCTGAGTAGGAATCGGGTTGATCTGGGGTCAGGGCTTGCTGTGTCACTACCTACTATGTGGCCAGCACCTGAGGCTTTTTGGGTAGTAGGCTCTTCTGTTTTTCTGGTTTTTTTAACCTTTAATGTCTTTTTTAAAAAACTGAAATTTAATTCCATACCATAAATTGCACACTTTTAAAGTGTACAGTTCAGTGGTTTTCAATGTATTTGCAAAGGTAAGCAACTCTCACCACTACCTAATTCCAGAGTATTTTCATCACCCCAAACAGAGACCTTATACCCATTAGCTCCCTCTACTAATTTATACTCTACTAATCTACTTTCTGTCTCTATAGATTTGTCTATTTTGGGCATTTCATAGAGGTGGAATCATATAATATATGGTCCTTTGTGTCTGGCTTGTTTCACTGAACAATGTTTTCAAACGTCATCCATGCTGTAGAATGTATCAGTACTTCATGGCTCCTCTGGTTTTAATGTTTAAAGCTAGTTTAACTTTTTAAATGTGAATCTTGAATACTACCCAGCTCAGAGTAGTAGAGTAGCATAGTAATTAGTCCAACAAAATCAACACACATTTATGGAGCCCTGCTCTGTGCAGGCATAGTGACAGGCTGGCCTCCAACTGTGAACAAAACAAACACCCCCATCTACCCTGATCTCATACACTGTCATGAGGATCAGGTGAGTTTTTCCTTGTCAAGTGCTTAGAGCAGCACCTGACATGGAGAGGGGCATCAGGACGTGTTACCTATTATTGCTGTTATGGTCAGAACTTCAAACCAGAAGGGTGAAAAGGAAAAAGTTTTCCTTCCCCCACCCGCACACGCACAGTCCCACTCTCCATGGTGTAACTGCTCCCCATAGTTTCTTCGCTATCCTTCTAGAAATATTCTATGCACACACACATACACGTGCCATACGTGCCATACTGAAGCTTGCCTTTTCACTTGACAAAACACTCTAGGCATCCTTCCTTGTCTCAAAAACCTGTTGATATATCCTGTCCTTTTAAACTGTTGCATGGTATTCCATAGGCTGGTTTGCCAATCTGTCTTTCACCAACCTTCTGTTGAGAGAGAGACCTTTGGGCTGTTTCCAATATTTTGCTAGTAAAAATAGTGCCACAGCAGACGTCCCTGTCCATACGTATTTGAGCCCATGTGCAGGTGTTTCTGTACAGAATAGTCCTCAAAGTGACACTTTTGGGCCAAAAGGTATATGTATTAAACTTCTTGATAGATATTGCCAAATATCCTCCTGGAAAGGCCATGCACACACCTGCTATATGACAGCATCCCTCTCCCCCCCACACCCCCGTGGTCACCATCATTAGATATTGTCAAGCTTTTTCATCTCTGCTAATCTGAGTGAAAGATACTGTCTTGTCGTTATTTTAATTTGCATTTTCCTGAACATTGAAGGAGGCTGAACATCCTTTCGTGTGTTTAATGACCATTGTACTTCTGCATCTTTTGCCCATATTTGCAGGAAAAGATACACATTAAATGGATAGTGTCAGTGTCTGGAATCATTCTATCTCAGGTCATATGGCCACTTGCTGGAGGTTGTAGAAGGGTTTTCATCTAATGAAAAACTGGAACTTATAACCTTAACATTTCAGATGATATTTAAGAATTTCCTGAATTCTCATGCATTTTTATTTTCTTAGCGAAAAAGATTTTGGGGTGACTGTTTCACTTTTCTTTGATTTCTGAAGCTTGTGATTGTGCCTTTTAAAAACTTCCATCTTACAGGGTTTTGACTTGTTATAAAGTTAGATTTTATGACTCCTACAGAGTGTGAACTGTGTCATTTGGGACTCTTTAGGGTGCAGTTCGTAGGACTTCAACCCAAATTGACTTAGGCTAAAAGGGGACATAGCTGAAAGATCTAGGGGTTATGCAGCTTCAGGCATGCTACATAAGGATCAGTTACTCAAATTTGTCCTCAGGAATCTCTGTCTCCATTCCTGTGCCTTGCTTTCCTCTGTGTTGGCCTCATTGTTGGGGAGCCTGTTCCCTCTTGACGGCAAGATGGCCCCAGTATCCCAGGCCTACATTCTATCAGTTTAGGAACCCTGTGGGAAAGAAAGCATCCCTTTTGAGCTCACATAGTTTTGCAACAAAAGTGGGAAGAGTTTTCACTGGCTGATTTAAGGTCACATGCCACCTTATACCTAATCCTTACCCCACGATGATTCAGTGTTCTCATTGGCCAGGCGTGAGTCACATGGCTATTCTTGGCCTGCTGAGTTTCATCAGCCCCAACCATCCCTGACCCAATCCCTGTGGCCAGGGTGATTTCAGTGTCCTGATTGGCCAGCCTTGGGTCATGTGGTCACCCCAGCCCTCTAGGTTTTATTAGTCCCTCAAGAAGCTCAAGACCTGAAAGTGGGATGTGAAGTCCTGAGAAGGAAGGGATGGATGTTGGGCAGGCAAAACCAACAGCTCTGCATTGCAGAGCCTTGGAAGAAAAGTTTTGACTTGGTTGTTAAGTTTTTTTTTTTTTTCTAAAAGATTTTATTGAGGAAGGGGAATAGGACTTTATTGGGGAACAGTGTGTACTTCCAGGACTTTTTTCCAAGTCAAGTTGTTGTCCTTTCAGTCTTAGTTGTGGAGGGTGCCATTCAGCTTCAAGTTGTTGTCCTTTCAGTCTTAGTTGTGGAGGGCGCAGCTCAGCTCCAGATCCAGTTGCCATTGCTAGTTGCAGGGGGCACAGCCCACCATCCCTTGCGGGACTTGAGGAATTGAACTGGCAACCTTGTGGTTGAGAGCCCACTGGCCCATGTGGGAATCGAACCGGCAGCCTTCGGAGTTAGGAGCATGGAGCTCTAACAGTCTGGGCCACCGGGCTGGCCCAGTTCTTAAGTTTTGAGTTCTGGGTTGCAGTCTTTTTCCATAATCTGTTACCACTTAATTGCATTATTATTTTGTTTTCTTTTCTAGCTTGCCCCCATCTGTTTAGAATCACACAAGTAATGCGTAAATATATTGTTTTGGTAAAAGATCTTACCAATCTTGAAATCTTCAGTAAAACAAAACCTCCCTTTAATACACCTCCCAGTCTCACACCCCAAATAACCTCATTTATTATTTGGTGTGCACCCTGCTGGAGCTCTTTCTATGCACTTACAAATATACCTATGTGGATGTTTAGTTTTTATTTTTGTTTTCCATGTTTAATTTAAATTTTTGAATCAATTTTTATGGTTCAGACATCAAAAACGATATAAAATCCTATGTGAGAAGTCTCTCATCCTTGTCCCAATTCACCAAGTTCCCACCCCCCAATAGGTACCATCTGCTATTAATTTCTTGTTTATTCCAAGGGAGTTTCGTGCATGTGCAATTCACTGCCAATATATATTCATATGTATGTTATAAATTGCTTTTTCCTCTTAACAGTAAGTTTTGGCCACTTTTCCATACTGTTGTAGAGTTGTTTAACCATTTTACTCCTAAGGGGCATTGAGGTTGTTTACAATTTTTTCCCATTATAAATTCTGCTATGATGAGCTCCTTGGACAAACATCTTTGTCCATATGTACCAGTCAGTATTTCTTTAGATATAGTCCTAGAAGTGGAAGTGCAAGTGCTGAGTCAAAGCATTTTGACACGTTTTGCATTTTGATAGGACCTGCCGAGTTGCCTTCCCAAAATGCTCTGCTGATTTACACCACCACCCACAGTAGCAGAGTGTGCCCATCTCCCTGCATCTTTGGCAACATTAGATGTTATGTATTATGTTTTTGCCAATCTGATGAATAGAAAAGGATACCTTGTTTTCATTTATATCTTCCTGCTGATTAGTGAGACTGACCATCTTTTCATGTGCTCATTTTTTCTTCTGTGTCCTCTCTGTTCACATCTGATGCCCATTTCTCTTTGGGGCAGTCTTTCTTTGTTGATGTCATTCATTTGTGCCTTGAGCTAATTACAATTGAAGGCCTATTAAGTGTCAGGCACTCTTCTAGGCACTTGGGCATACAGAGATGAGTTGACACAACCTCTGCTCTCACGAAGCTCCCATTCTAGAAGCAGGAGACCGATAAAAAACTCACAAGCAAAGACAGTAATCTGATGGTGGTCTAAGTGCTGTGGAAACAAAGGAAGCAGTATAAAGGGGAATTCTTTGTTAAAGAAACTCCTTGCTCTAATAAGTATTAATTTTTTTTTTCAGTTTGTCATTTGCCTTTAACTACATCTAGAAATTTTGGTTGATGCAAAAGCATTTTATGTGGCCAAATTTGTAAATCTTTCCCTTTATGGTTTTTATGCTTGGAAAGATTTTCTCCATCCCAAGATTATAAAAACATTTGCCCAGGTTTTCTTCTGGTGCCTTATGGATTTACTTATTCCATTTAAGTCTTTAATCCATCTGGAATTGTTCTCAACATAAGAAGCGAGGAAGGGGATCCAGCTAAATTGGTTAGCCATTTGGCCCATGACCATACAGTGAATAATCCATCTTTTCCTTGGAGATTTGAAATGGCATCTGTCTGTGAATTCTCCTGTGTATTTGGGTCTGCGTTTGCGCTTTCTGCCTATCCCCATGGCACATCACCTATTTACATCACTATAGCTTTGTGTTTATTTTTGATATTTGGAAAGGTTGGCTCTTTGGACAAATTACCTAACTTCTCTGGGCCTCAGTTTCCTCCTCCGTAAAATAGGGATCCCATCAACAGTGAATGGTTTTTCTGAGAATAATGAATAATGGACCACTTTAGTCCAGGGGGTCAGGTAAGCCTCTTTGAGAAGGTAATGTTTGAGCTGAAATCAGTACAAGGAAGTGCCTGCCTGGCAGAGGGAATAGTAAAGGCAAAGGCCCGGAGGAAGGAGCCTGCTTACTGGGTTGTAGGATCAGAGAGGAGAATGGCGCTTCTGGAGGGGAACTGAGCAAGGGGAGAGTGGAATGGTGGGTCGTAGCGAGGGATTTGCTGTCACCATGAAGGTACTAGAGAGCCATAACAGGATGGGGAGGGAGGATGGGTCCCGCTGACCCCGCCCCTGTTCCCACAGTCGATGGAGTCGCAGGTGGAGGAGTGGTACCGTGAGGTGGGAGAGTTGCAGGCACAGACGGCGGCGCTGCCCCTGGAACCGGCGAGCAAGGAGTTGGTGGGCGAGCGGCAGAACGCGGTGGGCGAGCGTCTGGTGCGCTTGCTGGAGCCGTTGCAGGAGCGCCGCCGTCTGCTGCTCGCTTCCAAGGAGCTGCACCAGGTTGCGCACGACCTCGACGACGAGCTGGTGAGGCCCGGCTCGGGGTTCTGGGGGGGTCGAGGCGAACGGGGCGGGGCGTGAGGCCAGAGGCAGTCCAGCGGGCCGAGGAGGTGGAGGCTGGGAGCCGGGTCGGCTGTGGAACTTTGAAAGGTTCTAGGCTGGAGCTGGCTTAGAGACCTGGTATATTGAAAGACTCAATCATTCATTTCTTAACTTAGTCATTTACTCATTCACTTAGTCATTCATTCACTGTTTCACGTTCATTTACTCACTTCCGATCACTTACTGGTTTATTCATGAAGTCATGTATTTATTCATTTTTTTCTTCCTCCACTCTATTTACTTATTCTTTTAGTCACTCTTCCATTCATTTTCTCGTTCGGCCACTTCCGGACTTTCTCCTTCCTTCCTTCACTCACTAATTTGATCATTTTGACCCTAGCCCTGTGCTTAGATGATGTTGGAGTCACAGGGGTGACCAACGCAGACCCCATTCCTGCCTATAGAGGGCTCAGAGTCCAAAGGGGAAAACAGACGCGTCCCCAGAGAGTGACACCTCAGGGTGGTTAGGACTATAGTTGAGATGCAGGTTCCTGGGGGTGCATTCTCTCCTTGACCTGCTCGCTGTATCCTCTCCAGGCATGGGTCCAGGAGCGGCTGCCACTGGCCATGCAGACAGAGCGAGGCAATAGTTTGCAGGCTGTCCAGCAGTACATCAAAAAGAACCAGGTGAGCAGAGCCTGGGTGAGAGAATGGGTTAGGACACATTTGCATTGGAGTGATAGAAAAAAATGACTCAAGGTGGTTAAAGCCAAAAAGGGGAATATATTGGCTCTTGTCGTTGAAAAGACTGGACAGCAGCTGCAGGTGTGTTCAGGGGCTTCCATGAGGACATGGATCATTCAGCTTCAGCCGTTATTTGTGTGTTTTTTCCGGGTTAGCTTTGTTCTCGGGCCAACTCTCCTCTCCTGGTGGCAAAAGACCTCCAGCAGATTCAAGTTTACATCCCACCACAAAACTCAAGAGAATTTCTCTCTCTAAAAAGATGCCCAGCCTTACCAATCAGCAGTAGTTCCAGGAATAACTCTTACTGGTAGAGTTGATTCACATATCCACCCCTGAGCTAATCATGGTGGCCAGTAATTTAGACTGTTTTGATTGGCCTGGTCTGGGCTAAAGGCCCACCCTTGTAATGGCAGGTGGAATCAGCCTTAACTTAATATCTGGTCTGAAATAGAGGCAAGTAATTTCCCCAAAAGAAAATCAGGGTCCCGTGACTAGAAGTAAGATCAATTCTGTGGGGCCATGAAACAAACAAAAAAAACACGAAAACTCAAAACATCCACAGGTAGAGAGGAGAGAGGACTCCTAAGAGAATGGTGACTCCTAAGCTGAGCACGACGGGGCACTTTTGAGCCCCTAAAAAATCTCTAGATCTCTGTTCACCTCTCTGGGCCTCAGTTTCCACATCTAAATAAGTAGACAGTTGGTCTAGAGCATTGGCTCTCCAATGCTTAGCAGAGGAACCCTTTGGTCAAAGCAACTGTTTCACCAAAGCCCAAAGTAAGACACGTAAAAGAAGAGTAACGATACTACTAATCACAACTCACTGATGAAAGGCTTACTATGAGCCAAGTACTGTCCTAGAGGGTTACGTCAGTTGTTCCATTGAATCCCCACAATAACTCTGTGAGGTAGGTATTGTTATTGCCCCTTTTTACCAAAATAGTGTAAGTTGGGAGAAGGGGGCACTGAAGGGTGGTGGGGAGGTGGGTGCACGAATGCTTTTGAAAGGTTCGTGATCATGCTGCCTTAGATGGAGCTCTTTAAGAGGCTCGAGTTTTTTATAGATTTTGTTTTTCCAACTTGATGAAAATACTCTTGCCTGTGGACAGTGTTGGGGACAAATAGAACTGGCCCATCATTTTCATGGTTGAGGAAAATGCTCAAGTATGCTTAATGCTTAAAATTGGAGGGGGTGGGGAGTTCGGCCATGTGTGCGAGTGCTGGATCCATGGGGGCTGTTAAATGATGAATAGCTGTTGATATTGACGGAGCACCTATTGTGTGTCAGGCACAATTCTAAGTGCCCCATGGTACAACACAGGGTAGATATCAGCAGCCACCACTAGCGATGTGACTTTGGCAAGTTCCTCGACTCTCTGTGCCTCAGTTTCCTCATCTATAAAATGAGAATAATAACATCTGGCTGCTGGGGATGGAGTGAGGACTAAATGAGTGGCTACCTTATGCAAAGCTCTTAGCAAAGTGCCTGGCAGACAGCAAATATTGACTGTTATTGTGGTCTCTATTTGCCAGTTGAAGAAACTGAGGCATACAAGAGGTTAAGTTAGGTACTCAGCCAGTACAGCGCTGGTTGAGGGAACCTTCTGGTGTGATGGAGGTGTTCTATATCCTGATCTGGGTGCACAGGGTACACATATGTAATATGTGTTGAGTGGTACCCCTAAGATTTGTACATTTTGCTATGCATAAATTATACCCCAGCTGCTCCTGAACAGCCTGATTCTCAGGCCTGTGTTTAACTATTAGGGGGATATTGTGTCACCAAGCGTCTTGGTTCAGAGCCAGCCTCCTGTGTTCAAATCCTGTCACCCCTTGCTAGTTGCTGGTTATCCGGCAACGTACTTCTCTCTGTGCCCATTTTTCCACCTGCCACACGGGGATTGAGTAACAGTAAATCCACGCGGGACCTGGCACAGACTGGTAGATGTGCAACTGTTTGCATGTCTCTTCTGGAACACGCCAGTCGCAGAGGCGCACGCGGCCTTGCCCGGCCCCTGAATGACCCTCTTTACCACATCCCCCACCTCCCGCCCCCAGGGCCTGCGGCGGGAGATCCAGGCGCACGGACCTCGTCTGGAGGAGGTGCTGGAGCGCGCGGGCGCCCTTGCGGCGCTGCGCAGCCCGGAGGCGGAGGCCGTGCGCTGCGGCCAGGAGCAGCTGCAGAGCGCCTGGGCGGGACTGCGCGAGGCCTCCGAGCGGCGGCAGCAGGTGCTGGACGCCGCCTTCCAGGTGGAGCAATACTACTTCGACATGGCCGAGGTGGAGGCGTGGCTGGGCGAGCAAGAGCTGCTCATGATGAGTGAGGACAAGGGCAAGGTGCGCCCGGGCTGACGGTGTGGGGTGCCTGGGGCACTGGAGCCCGGGGCGGGCCGCTGCCGCCTCATCGCGGACGCCCTGTTCCCCCAGGACGAACAGAGCACCCTGCAGCTGCTCAAGAAGCACCTGCAGCTGGAGCAGTGCGTGGAGAACTACGAGGAAAGCATTGCACAGCTGTCACGCCAGTGCCGGGCGCTGCTGGAGATGGGGCACCCAGACAGGTGGACTGGGGGTGGGGAGAAGGGGGCCAGGTGGGGGCGGGGCCAGTTCTTAGAGAATAGTCCAGTAGGATCTGAAGCTTCGTTGGTGGAACCTGGGACAAGGCCAGAACTGACCATTGAGGTGGGAGGGGCCCTCATTACTGCGTGCTGGAGACCTTGGATTTTGGCAGGTAGTTGGGGCTTGAATGGAGGGGCACTGCCCAGGGATGGTTGAGGGGGTGTGGCCAGGAGCACTGGGATTTGGCCTAGGGATGGGGGACGATGTCTAGGACTGAGGAGATAAGTAAGAGCTCAGGACTGGGGAAGGCCCTCTTCCTACCCAGTGTGTGTGAGCAGTAGCTAGGAGGACTGAAAGCCTGGAGTGCTGTGATGGGGCATGGCCTGAGACTTCCTGGATGAAAGACCAGTGGCCTCCCTGAGGTCAGGAGTAAGGGCCACATCTTGGAGGCCTGGCCCAGGAGTGAGATCTGGGATGGGGCACAGGGCTAGAACCTGGAGATTGGGACTGGAGGTGAGGTGGATTGGCTGCGGACCCAAGTAGGGAGTCTGGAGCCCCACCCAAGTCACTGGAGGGGAGCGGCGTGGGGCCGCAGATAGAAAAGTTTCTGAGAGGGGTGGTAAGCTTATCAAGCTTAGGGAAGCCGAGTTTTCCCTGAGCGCTGAGATGCGAGTACTGGGTTGACTGAATCCAAGATTTGCAGAAAACAGTCCTGCGCGAAGGGCTCGGAGGGGATCCTACCCTGCCTGAAAGTTCAGAGGAGATACAGCCATGCCCTGAGAGGGGGGTCAGAGGATCACAGCTCTGTCCTGTAAGTCTCAGGGGTCCCATCTCTGCCCCTCCCTGTCTCTCATCAGTGAGCAAATCAGCCGGCGGCAGTCTCAGGTGGACCGTCTGTACGTGGCACTCAAGGAGTTGGGCGAGGAGCGCCGGGTGGGCCTGGAGCAGCAGTACTGGCTGTACCAGCTCAGCCGCCAGGTGGACGAGCTTGAGCACTGGATTGCCGAGAAGGAGGTGGTGGCTGGCTCACCTGAGCTTGGCCAGGACTTTGAGCACGTCACGGTGAGCTTCATCCGTAATAACAATGATACTAGTGACTACTGTGTGTGCTACTGAGGTTCTCTGGGGCTCAGTTTACCTACCCATAATATGTGGATCATAATAGCAGCCACCTTGTGGTTCTGTTGGGAGCCAAATGCATTAGTATATAGCAGCCCCTGTATCCACAGAGGATACGTTCCAAGACCCCAGTAGAGGCCTAAAACCTGGAATCGTACCAAACCTTACTTACACTGTTTTTTCCTGTACATACATACCTTCTTACTTAAGGAAAGATTGTGCAGCTTCTCTGTGGCCTTTCAAAATTGCCAGCAGTACTGCTCTTGAGCTTTGGGACTATTATTAAGTAAAATAAGGGTTGCTTAAACACAAGCACTGTGATACCACAACAGTCAATCTGATAAACTAGACAGCTAAGTAACTGGTGGGTGGAGAGTGTATACAGTCCAATGGAGACATTGGACAAAGGGCTGATTCACTTCCCGAGCAGGATGGAGTGAGATTTCATCATGCTGCTCAGAATGGTGCCCAATTTAAAACTTAGGAATTGTTTATTTCTGAAATTTTCCATTTAATATTTCTGGACCATGGTTGGTCACAGGTAACTGAAACTACAGAAAGCAAAACAGGATAAGGGGTGGACTACTGTAATATAAAGCACGTAGGACAGTACTCGGCACACACAGTGCCTAACAGTATTCGTTATTATTAATATCATCTTATTATTTTTATTATTATTACTATTATTGCTACAGAGTAAGTGCTCAATAAGTGGTAGATTTTTAAAATTATGATTGTCATTATTATTATTCTCACCTCCCACAAGATGGTGGACTAGAGAGAGCTTGGTGTATACAGCACGTTTGCCCATGCTGTACCCTCACTTCCTGGTGGCAGGTGCTACAGGAAAAATTCTCGGAGTTCGCCAGCGAGACTGGCACGGCAGGGCGGGAGCGGCTGGCAGCCGTGAACCAGATGGTGGATGAGTTGATCGAGTGCGGCCATACGGCGGCGGCCACCATGGCTGAGTGGAAGGATGGGCTGAATGAGGCCTGGGCCGAGCTGCTAGAGCTTATGGGCACACGGGCCCAGCTGCTGGCTGCCTCGCGGGAGCTGCATAAGTTCTTTAGTGATGCCCGAGAGCTTCAGGGACAGATCGAGGAGAAGCGGAGGCGACTGCCCCGCCTGACAGCCCCACCTGAGCCGAGACCCAGTGCCAGCTCCATGCAGCGGACTCTGCGCGCGTTTGAGCATGACCTGCAGCTCCTCGTGTCCCAGGTGGGGCGCCTGTGGCCAGGAGGGGAGGTGGGAGGGCCTGGACAGTGTGGCCAAGGGATATGGACATCAGAGCAGGCAAAAATCAGGCTGTAGAGTACATCAAAATGAGATGGTGGGACAGATAGAAAACACATCATGGAATAGGGAGAAATCAGATATTGGGACATGTAGAAAATGGACTGATTTCATAGTGTACAGAAATTAGACAAATTTTCAATGCAGGTTGAGCAGGGGTTCTCCTAGGAGTGAATTTTACCCAAATTCAGATGGACAGTCCAAAGGAAATTGGGAAAGGGTTAAGAGAAATGTGGCTGTGGGCAGATAGAAATTAGGCATCAGGTCTCTGATAGAAATAATATGATTTTCCTTAAGAAAAATGTAATGGGGGTGGATTGAATGGAAATGGCAACAGAGCTAATAGAAATCAGGCCTGGGTTTGACAGGAGCTGGGAGGTGGATCAGATGCAAATGAAGCTGTGGGCCTAATAGAACTCAAGCAGCAGAACTGAAGGAAATGGGGATGCGGGTCTAATGGAATGCAGAAACTGAACAATTATTTTTATATAAATCAAATAAATGATTGTTAGAAATCAGGTGGAGAGATTAACAGCGATTAAGTGGTGGACCTGATAGAAGTGTGGCGGTCACTCCAAAAGAAATCAGAGAGTGAACAGTGGGTCCAATAGAACTCACACAGCAGAAGTGATAGGAATTGGGCAGGAGACCTGGTAGTAATCTAATAGCCATTCTGCAGGGAATTGGGCAGTAGATAGTGGGTCTGAAAAAAAACGAGTGAAAAAACTTAGACAGCATATCTCATAAACATCAGGGTGGCAAGAGGTTTCCTGAAAGAAATCAGATTTGTCTGAAACAAGATAGAGGTGGGCCTGAAAAAGTGAGATGAGAGACCCAACAGACATAGAGTTCTCAGACTAAAAGAAATCAGGCAGTAGACCAAAAGAAACCCAGTGGTATGTCTAAAAGAAGTCAGAATGCCGGTAAGTCAGAGAAAAATCAGGCAACATGCATGAGAGAAATACGGTAGTGGGTCTAAAGGAAGTCAGGAAGTGGGGAAGTCAAAAAGAAATCAGGCAGCGGATAGGGAACCCACTGTGGGATCCCCAGGGTGCAGGCTCCTTTCATTGTTAGGCTCTGCACCAGCCAGCAGATGGGGGAAAGAGAAGGCAGAGCCTGAACCCCATGGAGGGCTTGTGCTCGACCTGGTGTGCCCCTCAGGTACGACAGCTGCAGGAAGGCGCAGCCCAGCTGCGGACGGTGTATGCGGGTGAGCATGCGGAGGCCATCGCCAGCCAGGAGCAGGAGGTGATGCAGGGCTGGAAGGAGCTGCTGGCAGCCTGTGAGGATGCCCGCCTTCACGTCAGCTCCACGGCCGACGCCCTGCGATTCCACAGCCAGGCCCGGGACCTGCTCTCCTGGATGGATGGCATCGCCGGGCAGATTGGGGCAGCTGACAAGCCCAGGTGCCCCTCATCCCACCTCAGGCTTGCTACCTGCCTCTGGGCAGCCACTCCCCAGCCCATCAGCAGTTCCCTTCCCATAAGAAATCACAATAACCAATACCTGCGTGTCACCTCTCTGTGCCAGGCACTGTTCTAAATGCTTCATGTGTTCTAAGACCCCTTGTCAGGCCTGGCATTGGGGGCTCAGAGCATGGAGTGACCTCCTGCCTCTGTCTTTCCCAGTTGCCCACTACTGTCCTCCCTATGGGGTGTTATGGGCTGTAGCCAGGATAGGGACAGGGAGGTGTGGGACCATATGTGTGGCTTAACCTACTTGCAGTGGGCACTGATTTATTGCTCACATAAGTGTCTGGCAGAAGCCTGTCCCACAGTGATTAGGAGCCAGGTCCTTCCATCACTCAGCCCTGAGAGTCATTTGCAGAACCCTCTGTATCCAGCTGCAAATGAGAAAAAGAGGATTACACAGGAGGTTTTAGGGACTAAGCCTGCACTCACATAGTTTTGATTCTGTGACTGTGAGGCCTGGGGGCTACATTCCTTCACTCCGGAAATATTTATTGAATGCCTACTGTGTGCCAGATAGTGAGCAGGGTCAAGCCCCTGCCCTGATGCAGCTTACATTCTGAGGGTGGAAACAGGCAACAGATAAGTAAACAAACACCTAATTTATTTCAGATAGTAATAAGTGCTCTGAAGAAAAATAAAGCAAGGTAAGGGGACGAGGTACTAGCCGACAAGGCTGAGGATGTGATTGATGTTTGAGACCTGAATGAAGTGATGGTGAGTTGGGTAAAGTTTGAGGAGTAGGGTTTTCCAGGTTGAGGGATCAGCAGGTGCAAAGGCCCTGAGGTAGGTTGTAAGTAAGGTATGTTTGAGGAAAATCTAGACGATCATTGTGGTGGGATGGAGGGAGTGAGGAGGAGAGTAGAGAGCAGCAGGAAATGAGGTTTGAGGGGCAATAGAGTGTGGTGAGGAGTTTGCCTTTTCTTGGAGTGAGATGGGAGCTGCGGGAGGGTCTAGAGCAGGAGAGTGATGTGATGTGATGTGATGTACATTTGAGAAAGATCACTCCAGATGCCTTGTGGGAAGTGTGGACAACAAGGATGGAAGCAGGTAGGCCAGTCAGGAGGGTGCTGCTTGATGATGGTGGCTTGGCCCATTGTGGTGGTTATAGAGCTGGGGAGAAGGGATTGCTTTTAGGAATTTACAAAAATCTTTTTATTATGAAAACTTTCAAATACACACAGAAATAGCCGTAGCAGTATAGTGAACCTACATATATATAGTGAACACCTGGCTTGAACAACCATCATTATTTGGCCAATCGTGTTGCACCTGTAAACTTTCCCACTCCCCCGCTACCTCTTGCTGAGTTATTTTAAAACAAATCTCAGGTATCATATCATTTCACCGGATGTGCTTTAAAGTTATAAATGTCCACTCTTGACTGATAGATTAGCTTCAGGGCTGAGGGGAAAAGGAATCACAGATGAATGATGATGAATGTACCGATGCAGAATTTCAAGGGAGAGTCAGATCATTCTGTACAGTCTGTCTTAGGTAGGAACCATTACAATGTGAAACCTTCAGAAATAAGTTTCGACATTTTAAGTCTTATAAAGCTATACTTGCTGACTGGTAGAATCTTTGGAAATTTGGAATTTGTTTTGGACATATGACAGTGGAGAATGACGCTGTCCTGTCGTTATACAATACAAGCCACAAATGTGAACCACATATATAATTTAAGATTTTCTTGTAACCACATTATAAAAGTAAAAAAGAAGCAAGTGAAAATTAATTTTAGCAATTCACTTTATTTAACCCAGTATACCCTAAATATTATCACTTCAACATGTAGTTAATATTAAAATCGTTGAGATATTTTATTCTTTTTTAATACTAAATCTTCAAAATGTGGGGTATACAGTACACTTCCACACAGTTCAGAGCAGCCACATTTCCAGTGCTCAATTGCCACACACGTCTAGTGGCCACCGCGTTGAACAGCACAGACTTAGAAAGCTAGACTCATTGACTAGTGGAAACTTCAGAAACATAGTTTTAAAATTTTTTAAAAATTTGGACCTGGAAGTCCTAGTTTAGAATCATAGAGTGTGCCATTGTAGCGCCCTGGAAAAAGTTGGAATCATTGACTCAGTGGAGAACCTTGGATCCTCAGCTCAGAGCTTGGTCATAGGAGGTGCGTGGGTGTCAGTGATGGTGGGGATCTTCTGCCTTAGGGATTTGGGCTCCTCTGGAGCTGTGAATATGGGGTGGGCAGAGAGAGGCTGCCTGTGGCTCAGATCCGTGCCCACCACCCACTGTAGGGACGTGTCATCGGTGGAGGTGCTCATGAACTACCACCAGGGCCTGAAGACCGAGCTGGAGGCACGGGTGCCTGAGCTGACAGCCTGCCAGGAGCTGGGTCGCTCTCTGCTGCTCAACAAAAGTGCCATGGCTGATGAGGTGGGGAGGGGCACAGGGGGTCCTCCACCATCCGTGCCCACTGGGATGGGAGCCACCCTTGACACCCCTCCCACCCACCCACCACTCCCAGATCCAGGCACAGCTGGACAAGCTGGGAACCAGGAAGGAGGAGGTGTCGGACAAGTGGGACCGCCATTGGGAGTGGCTGCAGCAGAGTGAGTGGGGGCCCAGACACATGTCCTCAAGGGCACAGGGACATGCTCCAGCGTGTTTAGAAAGGCCCAGAGGGTGACACAGGCATGCTTTGTCTACCACACATGGGTCCCCAGTAGCAAACATGGAGGCCTGGCAGGGCAGATGGGGGGCTGCCTTGCCACTGAGGCCCTGGTGGCAGATACCTAGGGGAGAAGCTGGTGCCCTCAGAAGTAGCTCCAGCTCCTCTCATTCCCGAAGAGCTCAGAGTGGTCAGGACTGGCATAGAAGAAGCCAGGGGGTGCGGAAAGCCAGAGTAAACAGCCACTGACCCATGAAGCGCCCACAGGTGCCCCAGCACCCCTACCCCGTGTGTCTCCCCTCAGTGCTGGAGGTGCATCAATTTGCCCAGGAGGCGGTGGTGGCTGATGCCTGGCTGACAGCCCAAGAGCCGCTCCTGCAGAGCCGGGAGCTAGGAAGCAGTGTGGACGAGGTGGAGCAGCTCATCCGGAGACACGAGGCCTTCCGCAAAGCAGCCGCAGCCTGGGAAGAAAGGTTCAGCTCTCTGCGGCGCCTGACCACGGTCAGCACCCAGATCTGCCCCATTCCCTCCCACCCAGGGCCCCACCCCATCCCTCTATGTGAGACAGACACTCTGGGACTTGGTTCAGTGCTGTGTTGGGTGAGGCAGAGACAGACTGGGCTCCCAGTCCGGGCGTGGGGGTGTCGGGGACTGACCTGTCAGTCCCGGGCTGGGATGGGGAAAGCACAAGGTTTGTGGGAGCCTAGAAACACTTGGCCTAGCCTGGGGGAATCTGATTTGAGACTTAAAGAATGAGGAAAGGAGTCCATTGTAGTCTTAAGGTCCTAGGTTGGGGGACATTAAGGAAGGAGGCAATGGGGTTCAGAAAGGCAGCTAGAGAAAATGATGATTTAGCTGATTCTTGAAAGAACACTAGGTGTTTCCTGGAGAAAATAGGAATTAAGTTCCTGGCAGAGAGCAAAGCAAGGGCATAGGCCTGGACAACCTTGTTTTGTCACTAAAAAAAGCTAATAATAAATTGGGTGATGAGTCAAGACAACCCAGAGCCACCTTCCCAGTCCCACGCCCCTGCACCTGACCCTGGTGCCTCCGTCCCCAGATAGAGAAACTCAAGGCGGAACAGAGCAAGCAGCCGCCCACCCCTCTGCTGGGCCGCAAGTTCTTTGGGGACCCCATGGAACTGGCGGCTAAAGCGGCGCCTCTGCTGCGGCCAGGGGGCTATGAGAGAGGCTTGGAGCCCCTGGCCCGTAGGGCCTCGGACACGCTGTCTGCCGAGGTGCGGACCCGGGTAGGGTATGTACGCCAAGAGCTCAAGCCCGAGCGCCTCCAGCCACGCATCGACCGGCTGCCGGAGGTCCCGGTTAGGATGGAGCCCACGGCCCCACCAGCGGCACCAGAGGACGTGGCGGAGACCCCAGGGGTCCCCACTGTGGCGGAGCAGCTCCGGCCACGGCCAGAGCGCCAGGAGTCAGCTGATCGCGCTGAGGAGCTGCCCAGGAGGCGGCGGTCGGAGCGGCAGGAATCCGCGGATCAATCCGAGGAGGCTGCGCGGAGGCGGCGACCAGAGCGGCAGGAGTCGGTTGAGCACGAGGCTGCACACAGCCTTACCCTGGGCCGCTATGAGCAGATGGAGCGACGGCGCGAGCGGCGTGAGCGGCGGTTGGAGCGGCAGGAGTCCAGCGAACAGGAGACGGGCACCAGAGGAGAGCTGGCTAGGGGGTGAGGCCATATGTGCCCAGGGAGTGAGGGAAGGGGAATGCGAAGCGCTCCTGGAGCCGCGCAGGCCCAGTGGAGAGGGCTTCTGGGCTCAGAACTGCCTAAGGAGGTGGAGAGAGTCGTGGTAACCATTTTGCAGACATGTAAACTGAGTCTGAAAGAGGTGACATGCCCATTGTCCCACAGCTGCAATTCTAATTGTTGAAGGAAAGGATAGAGTTAGCCAGAGTGTATTGTGCAGATCGATCAGCTGTGTCCCCAGAAAGAGGTCTTTGGTCGAATATGTTTCAGTGACAATGACTTCTTCACCCATTTTCAATTTCGTATTTCATGAATATTTACTGAGTGCCTACCCTGTGTGTGGTATGTGCTGGGGAGAGCAGTGATCCAGCCAGCCGGAGCCCTGCTTTCATGGGACTCACAGTCCAATAGGGGAAACAGACTTGTCACCAGACAGTGATGACCCAGAATGATTAGAGCTGGGATGGAAGAAGTCCAGGGAACCTGGGAGCTCAGGGGTAGGTGGAAAAAATAATAACAGTATGTTCAAAGGCTAGAAGGTACCGGTTTGCATTTTGCTCTTTGTGCTGCTTAAAACTCAAAGGGAAGAGAGGTTCCGTCCTCCATTCAGCAGCCATGTACCCAGCACTTGTGGTGTGTAAGGCCAACATCTGTGAGGCAGCTGCAGGACAGACGGGGGCCTGGTGTCGCAGGCTAAGAGGTGGAGGCTACTCCAGCCAGCCAGGCTGGTCCCTGGGAGAAGGCACCCCAGTTCCATTGGGTCTTTCTGCTTCCCCAACCCCCCAAACTTTAGGAAGGCCACCCTGGCTGACATTGTGGAGCAGCTGCAGGAGAAAGAGGCAGGTCCAGTGCTCCCTGTTGGGGTAAGTTGAACCTCTGGATGGATGAGGAATGGGGACACCAGTGCCTAGCCCTGGGTCCCCCCCCATCTGAACCCTGCAGAGAGACTCTCAGGGGATGGAAAGGGCCCCTAGATGCCCCCCCTATAATCTGAAATTTTCTCCCTTAGAAAAATGAGGCCACCGACCTCAGAGACTCCGCCCCTCTCCACACACACACACACACACACACACACACACACACACACACACAGACTGGAGCTTCTTCCTACATCTGCCCTGGACTCTGTGCAGTCTCAACTTTCCTTACAGACAACCACACAGAGAAGGAAACCCCAAACTCCCCCTCCATAGCTTCCTCCCCAAGATCAAGAGGGAGTCCACACCTAGGAGTCCTGGCAGACTCACTCCCAAGACCCTCCAGCCCTGAGGTCCTCCCATACTCGCCTCCAAGACAGGTGGTCCTGCAGATAGATGGGACCCCCCCAGACCCATAGTTCCCCCAGAGATGGCCCCCACACCACACTATGGACACAACCCCTCTTCCCTCTCCCTTCACACAGCCGTCGCTGCCTCAGCCTCGCGAGCTTCCCCCAGGCCGCCTGCCCAACGGGCTTGAACCCCCCGAGAGGACACCTCGGCCGGACCGGCCGCGGGCGCGGGACCGGCCTAAGCCGCGACGGCGGCCGCGGCCCCGAGAGGGTGGTGAGGGCGGGGGAAGCCGGCGTTCGCGCTCTGCCCCGGCCCAGGGCGGCTCGGCTCCGGCGCCTCCCCCACCGCCCACTCATACAGTGCAGCACGAGGGCTTCCTGCTGCGCAAGCGCGAGGTCGACGCTAACCGCAAGTCGTCAAACCGGTGAGCGTGCAGACGGGACTTTGGAAAACTGGTCCCAAGCTCAGAGTGTCCATGAGTGACTGGATGGGCCTAAGGAGGGGGTGGGTGTCCAACGAGTGGTGAGGTGGGCGTGGCTTTATAAGGGGCGTGGTTTAACTTCAAGGAATCACGCCAAGAACCAGAGGAGTGGGGCTTCGTGTGTCCAATGGTGAGCAGGTGGGGCTTAGACGGGAGCAGGACTTGAATAAAATATTCCAAACGTGAATAAATTGCGACCCAATCACATAACAGCCAACCCAGGAGTTAAAGTAGCAAGCTGGATGTGGGGTCTCTTCTAGAGGGTTTCAATGGCTCGTGAAATGGAGCCTGGAGATGTCCATCCAATTAATAAGTGAGGTGTGTCCACCTCGAAGTTTCAAATTGGGGAAAGATCTGAAAAGAGGCGGAGCCCAAACTCTGAGGGGTGAGGGCACATCATACAAGTTTCCAAATGGGAGCCTAAGGGTGATGCATTTACTCTTGGAGTCTAGCTCCTGTTTGTCCAACCCCTTTCGTCCAACTGGGAGGCAGAATCTGGGGAGAGGTGAAGCCAAAAAGGGTAGCACTGGCCAACGAGCAGAGTGAAGCCTAGATCCAAGATGTGAAATGGACAGAACAGCCTGAGATTGCCTGTGGGGTTTCAGGT
The DNA here is from genome assembly GCF_964194185.1 of Rhinolophus hipposideros. Lineage (NCBI taxonomy): Eukaryota > Metazoa > Chordata > Mammalia > Chiroptera > Rhinolophidae > Rhinolophus > Rhinolophus hipposideros. Next base: position 39,005,894 of record NC_138067.1, read on the forward strand.
AGTCTTTCTTCCTTGTGCTGAGGCCAAGGTGGGAAAAAACTGGGTCACCTTGGTGTTTTTGGTCTTGAGGGACTTCCTCCTCCCCAGGTGGGACTTTGGCTGAATGGGAAGACAGGAATTCCTCATTCCAGGCAGTAGACCAATAGCTCTCCTTTCAGGAGATTCCGTGGAAGATGGAGTGGCTGTAACAGCTAGGAACATGCCCAAGCAAAGGCTTATGAAGTCTTGCCTTCTAGAAATTCAGTATGGGAGGGGCAACCCCAGCAGGACCAGCCTGGGCAAAGAAAGGCTCAGTAATGAGAGACTTAGGCCCTTCCCTCAGCTCAGGAACAGCCATAGGAAGAACGCAAGCATATGTCCCAACTAGTGCAAAGGCCCCGAGGGAGGAAGACTTAGGCAATTCAGCCTATGAAGGCTACTGATGAAGAGTACTGTGACTCTTCACAGCACCCAGGCAGAGTGTTGTGACTCTGCCTTGAGCCTGGTCTCGTTGCCCCAGGTCGTGGGTGAGTCTGTACTGCGTGCTCAGCAAGGGGGAGCTGGGCTTCTACAAGGACGCCAAGGGACCAGCATCCGGGGGTACACATGGTGGAGAGCCACTGCTCAGCCTGCACAAAGCCATCAGCGAGGTGGCTAGTGATTACAAGAAAAAGAAGCATGTCTTCAAGCTCCAGTGAGTCCCCCAATGGGCGAGAGGGAGGAATACAAGGCCCAGCTGCCCTGGCCCAGCTGCCCCCTCCCAGCAATCCCCTGCTCCTCTGGAGAACAGTTGGTGGACTTATGGGCCGACCCCTACCCCAGATCCCCCAAGTCCTGTATCCTCTCCTACAGGACCCAGGATGGCAGCGAGTTTTTGCTCCAGGCTAAAGATGAGGTGAGATCTGGTCCTTTCTCTCCCCTATTCAAACCTCAGGAACCACTTGGCTTGCTGGTTCCTGGTTCAGAGTGATACGGCTGTGAGAGGGGAAGAACAAACCTGAGTTACCAGGGCTGCAATGGGAAAGCCCATGGGCAGTGAGAGCCCAGAGGAAGTTCCTAATGTAGCTGGGCAGAGGGAGCAGTAGGAGGGGAGAGAAGTACAGCATCAGGAGTGCTGTCTAGAGGCCCCTGACAAAGTGCAACCTCCTTGCCTTGGCCTCGGAAGTGAGATTGAAAAGATAAGAGAAGAGAGTTAGCTGAAAAAAAAGCGGGGGTGGGGGGGATGATACAGGTAGAACAGCAAGTGCAAAGAACTAGAGGAGCAGAATTTCAAAGCATTCACTGTGCTTTGTGGCCAGAAGGAGTTTTCTTCTCTGTGTGTGGTTATCTGTAAGGAAATTTGAGACAGGAGAAAGAGTCCAGGGCAGATGTGTGTGTGTGGAGCTGGGAGGAGTCTCTTAGCACAGGGCCAGAGGAGAGTTAAAGGAGGAAGGTTTCCAGAAAGTTCCCAGGGGCTGGATCTCAGAAGGCATTGTGGGCCATTTAGAGGAGGTTGGATTTGTCCGAAGGGCACTGGGGAGCCATGGCAGAGTTTTGAGGAAGGGACGGTTACAGGGATGCATAAGAAAGATCCCTTTGGCTACCACTTGCAGGATAGATTAGAGAGGGCAAGAGTGGAGGTGTGGAGCCCAGGAAGTGGCCAGGGGAGGGACTCACGTATGGGAGAACATAGGCTGGACCTAGGCAGGCTAGTGGGGAGGGGAGGTGGAGGTGGGTAAGAGAGACAGTAATATGAGTGCACCTTGGGACTGGGGCTAAGTGGAGAGATCAGGGGAGGAGGAGCAAGCATGGAGGTGGTTTGAAGGGATGCTAAAAATAATACTTTTTATCTCTTTATCTCATTCAGCCTCACAAGAGGCTATGAAGTAGGCCTCTATTCTCTCCCTACCTCTTTTAAATAGAGATAAAAATAGATTTCCATCACAGGGTTATTGTGAGAATTAAATAAGTTGATGCATGTATTTACAAGGGCCTGGTAAATATCAGTGCTCTAAAAGTGTCTGCTGATGTTATTGTTTGTTGTTTATCTCTAGAGTGGGAATTAGATATCATTCTATTGCATAGGATTAAGCAAATAATCCACAAAAGTATTTATTTACAACAGGGCCTGGCACGTAATAAGTGCTATGAAACTGCAGTATTATCATCATCATCATCATCATCATCATCTCATTTAATAGATCAGGAAACTGAAGTTTAAAGAGGGCAGTCTGATTCCAGACTTGCTTATTACTCCGTGTCCTCTCTTCTAAATACAGACTCTGTGTCCTGTTTCTCTCTCCAGGAGGAGATGAACGGCTGGCTGGAGGCTGTGGCCGCCTCCGTGGGGGAACACGCCGAGATCGCCCGCTGGGGACAGACACTACCCACGACGTCTTCCACAGACGAGGGCAATCCTAAGCGGGAGGCGGGGGAGCGCAGGGCCAGCGGGCGCCGGAAGTGACTTACTACCCCCAGGACCTGACACGATTCTCCGTCCCTCCTCTCGCACTGTGGGCACAAAGACACTTTCTCTTCCGCAGGGGCGGGAGCCTCTAGTTCCACCAACACTGCGGACGCACCATGACGGGCACTGGAAAGGAGGGGACTTCTCCCGCACCCCAGGAAGTGGTGCGGGGATTGCTGCCCCTATAGCCATATCTCGGCCCCTTCTCGCTCGCCACCCCCACCCCAGGTGCTGGGGCTCCATTATTTTTATGCAATAACTGAGCTTAGGGGGGCGGGTAAGGGGCCAGTTGAGCCAAGCCCCATGCCTGGATCCCCAGATCCTGCCCCAGAAAGCTGGAGTGGTAGGAACGATAATTCCTGCCCCCTCTCCACCCTAGGGATGGGCACAGGGGCGCTGGTGAGGTCCCCTGGACCATCCAGGGTGCTAGGGGGTGGGGAGGGGACACCCCCTCCCCACCTTTACCTCACTTCCAATGCTGCCTTGATCTCTGTCTGGGAAGGGGGAGTGAAGGGGCCCTAGCCGCCGTACTCCGCCGCCTCAGAGCCATGGGGTTAATTCCTGACTTAGTTTATTTTTGCAAAACGTCGACCTCTTCCCGCCCCGCATCCGCGAAGGCTTTTAATGGGAGGGACGTCAAAGCTCAAAACTGTTTTCCTCTCTCCTCCCCCCTCCAGCTGTAAAAGGCACTTGGTGAGGGGAGGGGCGAGGGGAAGCCCTCCCCCTGCATGCTTCTGGCTGGAGCACCTTCTAGGGGCGTAGGGGAAGCGGGTTGTGGGCAGCCCCCATGGCCTCCTGGAGAAGCCGCTGGGGCTTGAGAGTGTGGGGCGGTGTCGCGGGCGCACACTGTATGTACCTATAATAAATCTTTGGCTTTGACGGTCTATGCTGGTTTGTTCGCGTTTCATGGGCTCCGCCTGGGAGGTTGGGGGCGGGGAGAGAATGTGGCCGCGGAGAACATTTAGGTGTCCGCCTTGGTGTGGACTAATTTCGGGGTTTAAACACGTGCCCCCGACGTAACACCTAGATGCCATTCCTAAAATGGGAAACCCAGAAGGATGCAGGAATGTTTTGCTAACCCTCGTAACTAAACTTCCCCAAACGAGCTTCCAGGTCCGCCCCGTCCAGGACAGGAAAGGTGTGCCCCTTTAAGGAGGCGGAGAATTTAACTGCGACGGATGAGTGCTTTGTCCAATGGTCGGCTGCTCGAGGAGTCTCTGGCCCAATGAGCACGCGGTGGGGGCGGGGCGGAGAGCACACCCGGAAGCGGGTGCTGACCCGCAGATTCGCCCGGGGGCCATGGCAGCTGCGGCGCCTGTAGCGGAGGGGGTCCCAGGTCGGGGACCTCCTGGGGAGGTTATTCATCTGAACGTGGGAGGCAAGAGGTGAGTGTAGGCGACTCCCGACGCCCCATCCTCAGGGGCGGGAAGCGGGGTGGGAGTACCGCCTCTCCCGGGGGAATTGTCCTCCAGGATTGCTCCGCCCCCTGAGGGAGGCGCGGGAGCCTCGACTGGCGCCTGCGGAGGGTAGGGAATTCGCCGGGTCGTGGGGTAGGATGCCGCGTTCCTCATCCTCCTTACATCATCTCGCGTCTGCTCACCTTCCCCTCACAGATTCAGTACCTCTCGCCAAACTCTCACCTGGATCCCAGACTCCTTCTTCTCCAGGTGACTGGGAGAGCGCGTTTGCGGCGGGGGGCTGGGGGGCGGGAGGAGAAGGTATGGGAAGACCCATTCCCCCCGCCCCGCAAACACCCCCCGGCCCGTGACACCTGCTCTGGGTCCCCTCCCTGCAGTCTTCTGAGCGGACGCATCTCGACATTGAAAGATGAGACCGGAGCTGTGAGTAGAGCAAGAGCTGAAATGGGGCGGCGGGTTCCGAGGAGGGACAGAATTCCTACTCAACCCCGCTGTTTGTCCCGTTCATCCTTTGCACCCCTTCCTCGCAGATCTTCATCGACAGGGACCCCACCGTCTTCGCCCCTATCCTCAACTTCCTGCGTACCAAAGAGTTGGACCCCAGGTTGGCATGGAGAATAAAGGGGGGTCCCCCACAGGCTGCCCCCCTGAGAAGTCTCTTCTTCCCTTCAGAATGGTCATTTACACTCCTTGATCATAGTCAAATTATGTGTCCTTAGAATTCCCCCCAACACACACACACATTCTCACTGGCCATATCATCCCTCCCTAGAATCTTGATCCCCTCAAAATTTGCTACCTCTTGGGGTGCTCTGTGCGGTTTTGAAACTTCCTCCTCAGAATTCTCTGCCCACTCGCACTACCCAGACCCTGACCCTAGTCAATTCTACTAACCAGGGGTGTCCACGGTTCCAGTCTCCTCCACGAAGCCCAGTTCTATGGGCTCACTCCTCTGGGTAAGTGGGGGCCCCATTAGCATTCTCATTGCATAGAAAACCAGTTCTTTAGCGATGCTCCCTCATTCCCCTCCTGAAAGAAGGTTGGGTTAGAGCTGACAGCACTAGATTTGGTCCTGGGTCCCTGGGGAGTGGTGGTATTCCGTGGAGAAAGGGAGTGGGGGAGGGGAAAGAGATCGGCCTCATTACCCGAGAAGTCCCAGCCTTCTAATCCTTCGCCTCAGTTCGTCGCCTGCAGCTGCGGGAGGAGTTGGATCGATCTTCTTGCGGAAACGTCCTCTTCAATGGTTACCTGCCTCCACCAGGTGGGCACTACCACTAAAGGATACAGAGAAGGCTGGGTGGAATAAAGACTGCATTTACCATAAGGCTGCATCCTTGGGTGCCGTGCTGTGGGCCTTGATACACTAAGGGATTGTAGTTCTATATCAGCTACTTGGACTGATGCTTTGAAAGGAAATAGGAAACAGCATTTCCAGTGAGACAATGGGACAGCTAAGTCCTTTGAGGCTCCAGTGCATGCCCTAGAGTCGGATGGGAGTTGCAGTCCAGGTTTGATTTCCTTTTCGGAACGCTTAGGAAGAACTGGGGTCCTTTGTATGGAGGGGAGAAATAGTAAAGAGGAGTTATTGACTATAGTCTCCCTGAGACCTTGATGCAGCCAGCCCACTGGCCATGGAAACTATGCCCCAGTGGTTACTGGGAACCGCAGTCTACTAAGCTTTGTTGATTGGTAGAAGTAACAGTGGGGAAATTCAATGTATTACTTTGTTTCCCCAACCTCAGTCAATACCTACTATCTTCATGAATTTTCCCAAATATGATGATCTGTGCTCTTGTTTTTATAACTTAGTTTTACTCTGTTTTTTTAAAAGTCATTTTAAATAAAAGCTTTATATCACTACCTTTATACTATAAATAAGTAAACAGGAAAACAAGATGCAAACGTAACAGTGTTGCCTAGATGGTGTTGCCTGCCAAAGGACAGGCTTCCATTTCTTAAAAGGGAAGATTAGCAAATATTGGAGAGGTATCAGTATTATGGCAGCACCAAACTGATTCTTCCTTTATGATGGGCTGAAAGGAACTGAAAATGGAGTAACTTGCTGTGTGATTCAATTTCACCTAATGCTGTGTCTCTGCACCACTTACATTCTTTTCCCTAGGAGATTATATTGCATACCTGGGCAAATCGTATCTGGCATATTTTAAGTGTTTGCTACGTGGCCATTATTACAATGACTGTCACTCTGCCCCTTCTCCCTGCTATAGTGTTCCCGGTGAAGCGGCGGAACCGGCACAGCCTGGTGGGTCCCCAGCAGACAGGGGGACGCCCAGCCCCCGTTCGACGGAGTAATACGATGCCCCCCAACCTGGGCAATGCAGGGCTTCTGGGTCGAATGTTGGACGAGAAAGCCCCTCCCTCCCCATCAGGTATGTTTCTGTCTCCTGGAAGGTTGGGACAGCTTTCATCTGGCGCCATCTATTACAAGAGCCAGTGGGGCTCTTGTGACCCTGCCCTGACCCCTGGTATCTCCACTAAGGGCTGCCGGAGGAACCAGGGATGGTACGCCTGGTGTGTGGACACCACAACTGGATCGCTGTGGCCTATACCCAGTTTCTTGTCTGCTACAGGTGCTTGGGGAGGGCTGTGGCAGGAGGCTTTGGGCGTGTGGATGGGAAGTATTTGAGAGTTGATGATTTCCCCCAATCCTCCAGTCTGAAGGAAGCCTCTGGCTGGCAGCTGGTGTTTTCCAGTCCCCGCCTGGATTGGCCCATCGAGCGACTGGCACTCACAGCCCGGGTGCTCGGTGGGGCTTTGGGTGAGCATGACAAGATGGTGGCAGCAGCCACAGGCAGTGAGATCCTTCTATGGGCTCTACGAGCCGAAGGCGGTGGCTCTGAGATAGGTATGGTACCAGGTTTTTTGCAGAACTTTCTGCCCTTTAGAATTCTACTCCAACCTGTGTTCTGTTAAAATTCTCTACCCCATTAACTTTTCTATGACCTATTAAAATACAGCCCCTATACAGTTCTCACACCCTTAAGAATTCTTGGCATTATTAAGATACTCCAACCACTTAGAATTCCGTATCCTATTAGAATTCCTTGGCATAGTAGAAATATCCACCCACATATATAATATATCCACCCACAAATATAATTCTCTCCTCCATCAGAATTCACTGCCCAGTTAAATTTCTTTGCTTTGTTGGAATTCTCCATTCCAGTGGAATCTGCATTTGTTAGACTCTATGGGTCCACTAGAAATCTCTGACTTGTTAACTAATCTGTTCCCTCACAAATCTCAGTCCTCATGAGAATCCCCCGTAATTCCTGCTGGAACCGTCTATCCTATAAGGATTCCATGGCCAACTGAATCTTCTGGCCTTCGGAACTCTTCCTACCAGCCCTCTTCTATCCCATGAAGTGGGGTCCTGGCTGAGCGCCCCTTGCCCTCTGCAGGAGTCTTCCATCTGGGGGTGCCTGTGGAGGCCTTATTCTTCGTTGGGAACCAGCTCATCGCCACAAGCCACACGGGACGTATCGGGGTGTGGAATGCTGTTACTAAGCACTGGCAGGTCAGAATGCTGGTCAGCCTGGCTGTCCCTTTCCCAGGTGTCCAGACTGTACAGACCCAGGAAGGGGTTCCTTTTTGCCTCCCCCTAATCTGGAGAGAGCCAGCAAGCCCAGCAGTGGGCCAGAGTCTGGATGTGTGTGCTGAAGGCCTAAGGAGCATCAGGGAGGCCTTCCTGGAAGAGGGACTGCCATGCTGACAGGAAGGATGGGTGGCTTTAGAAAGGAGAAGAGAGGATTCTCCAGGCACTGGATTGGGGAGCAGGTAAGGGGAGATGGTGTAGGAGACAGAAACCTAGAGAGAGAGACGTGTAAACTTCTGTCCGTGTCCCTGCACCCACCCCTAGCAGTGTCCAAAATGTAAAAACAATACACCTGCATTGCTATTTTCTCCTGCTAAAGTGTGAGTGTTTGGGAGAGAGAGACACACAAGCAGAGAAAGGAGGGAGAAAAAAACAGAGAGGGGGAGAGAAACAGACAAACGGAAGCAGGACATCAGAAAGAGGTGACAGAGAGAGAAGGGTAAACCCAGAGAAACCAGGACTGATTGACTGGTAGATGAAGGGACGCAGAGAGGTGGACGGAGATGAATAGAGAAATGTCAGAAACACAGAGGCAAGGAGAGGCCAAGAGACAGAAGTGCTGACCAAGAGACATTCAGAGACAGATTGAGATAGGCCTGGAGCAGGCAAGGCTGGAGAGAAGTGGGCCTAGAAACCCTGGTGGGTTTTGGAACGGGGAGGGGAAGGCATGCCAGGAGGGGGTGCTGTGGAGGCAAAGGCAGGGAAGGACTCCACAGCCACAGCCTGCCCTGTCTGCCCCCAGGTCCAAGAGGTGCAGCCCATCACCAGTTATGATGCAGCAGGATCCTTCCTCCTGCTGGGCTGCAACAATGGCTCCATCTATTACGTGGGTGAGCAGCATTCGGCACCGAGGTGCCTGAGAGCCTTCCCGAGGAAGAGGGAGGGCAGGGGAGAAGCTAGGGCACCTTGAACAAGCCTGCTCTATCCTCCCTGCCCACCGCAGATGTGCAGAAGTTCCCCCTGCGCATGAAGGACAATGACCTCCTTGTCAGCGAGCTCTACCGGGACCCAGCAGAAGACGGGGTCACAGCCCTCAGCGTCTACCTCACCCCCAAGACCAGTAAGCTATGATCTGGCGCCCCCTCTGCCATCAGCAGCCAGATTCAGCTATCATTTAGTCATTCAACAAATACTCACTGAACACCATTTATATATAAGCACTGTTCTAGATGCTAGACCACGGCGAGCCCCTCCATTAGGGGCAAAATGCGCCACTAGCCGTTCATCTGTGGGTTTCTGTCCCATTTCTAAGATTATGACATCATGCTTGCATACCCATAAAACAAAGAGGAGGCATGTTTTACAGTGGATGAAGCTGAGTGCTCTCATTTGGGGCAGTTTTTGGTTGTCTTTTTATGCTCTCAAATGCAGAGAAATAGCTTAATTTTTATTTGTTTTTATAGAGCTATCGTTCACCTATCATAATATTCACCATTTTAAAGTGTGCAATTCGGTGATTTTTAGTAGATTCAGGTTGTGCTATCATCACTACTATCTAATTCCAGAACATGATTTTTATCACTCCAAAAAGAAACCTTGAACTTACTAGCAGTCATAACCTATTCTCTCCTGACAGCCCCTAGAAACTTAATCTACTTTCTGTCTCTATGGATTTGCCTCTTCTGGACATTTCATGTAAATTGAATCATTTAATACGTGGCCTTTCGCATCTGTTTTCTTTTCACTTAGCAGAATGGTTAATTATTTTATTTTTAATGGTTAGTGCTTTCTGGATCTTAAGATATCTTTGCCTGTCCCGAGGTTATGAAGATTTCCTTCTGTTTTCTTCTAGAAGCTTTGTAGTTTTAGCTTTCACACAAAGGTCTCTCTTCCACTTCAGATTAATTTGTATGTATCGTGTGAGGTAAGAGTCACGGTACATTTTTTTCTAGCAGGTGTAAATTAACGCACCTAACTTCACAGCAGGTTATCATATAAGAGCCCTTCCTTTCCTTTTATTATGTAAGTATAGTTGGTGTACAATATTATATTGGGTATATTAGCTTTGGGTGTATAATATTATGTCACAAGTCACATTTTTGTGTCTTACAATGTCATCACCCCACTAAGTCTAGTAATCATCTGTCACTGTGCAAACCTATCACATTATCGACTATATTCCTCTTCGCCTCTTTCACCCATCCCCCACCCATAAGTCCTCTTTCTTATTTCATTCATTTATTCCATTATTTCCTCCCCACCGCCGTCCCCACCACCTGCCACTGTTCTGTCATGATTAACATTTATCTTTTCATTTGTTTGTGTCCTTACATATTGGGTGTTGTGAACAGGTTTTGAATTTGTGTAAATGGTACCGGCTACTATCTCAGCTATCCTCTTACTATTAAACCTGTCCTGGGTTTAATGTCCATTCATGTTGCAATGCATAACCCTAATCCATTATTTTAACTGCTGTACAAAATATTGCAACCACATTTTCCCTTCCCTCAGTCCTTCAGATGGCCCGTTAGGTTTCTGACACTTGCAAAATAACTTTTTGCCCTCCGGAAAGTTCTAGGGCAGGGAGTCCCTTAGACACACAGGGTTGTACTTTCTTGTCTTGCTGTCTGTCTGTGTGCATACAGAGGGTGCCAAAAAAATGTATATACATTTTTAAAAAGGAAAACTATTAAGATTGTAATACTCAATATATATGGACGACAAAAGATGAATGCAAGTCACGTTTGACTTCTGCAATTACAAGAGGTGCTCACAGTGGTTACCATCAGCATCCAGACACTTCTGATTACGGGGAACTACTGCTTGAGCAACGTTGCCCAAAGTGTCCACTTGTATACCTTTTTTTTTGGCACCCCAGGTGTCTGTGTTTCTCTGTCTATGATCAGTCCCTTTGTCTCTTCTTTCCACCTTCTCCACATCTACGACCGTGCGATTTTCATCTCACACTCCTTGCTTCATGGCTCTGTTTCTGTTCTTCACCTGTCCATCTGTCTCTCTCTGCCTTGGTTTCTGACTCTCTGTGACCCTGTCCCTCTCTTCCTTCTTGGCCCCTCACCAGGTGACAGTGGGAACTGGATTGAGATCGCTTACGGCACCAGCTCAGGGGGTGTGCGGGTCATCGTGCAGCACCCCGAGACTGTGGGCTCAGGGCCTCAGCTCTTCCAGACCTTCACTGTGCACCGCAGCCCCGTCACCAAGATCATGTTATCGGAGAAGCACCTCATCTCAGGTGGGCCTGCGGGCTGCCCTGGGCGCCCACCTCCCTGCAGGAAGGGGTGATTCAGATCGGAGTACAGAACCAGGTGTATGAGGGTTTCCACTGGGGAGGGATGTGTAGGGAGTAACCTCCACAGGTGAGAGAAGTTTTTCCTAGAACAGGAACCACAGAAGTGAGAGGATATTACAAGGGGGACCCGTCTAAGGGAGAGTGAATTATTCACCAGTTCAGCAAATGTTTATTGAGTACCTACTGTGTGCCAGGCACGGGGGATACAGTGGTGAACAAAACAGGCCAAGTCCCTACCCTCATGGAGCAGACATGGGGTTCCAGTGGGGGCGGCAGGCAATACGTTAATAAAAATATAAATCGGTACCAGGCAATGATGAGGGCCAGGAAAAAAAAAACAAAGTTGTGTGAGTAGCTACAGAGTGTCAGGGTTACAGGAAAGTGGGTGGTTCTGGGAACACCTTTCTGAGGAAGGGCCTTTGAGCAGAAATGAGGGAAAGAACACTGTACATCAGTGAGGACAAGCATTCCAGGCAGAGGGAACAGGCATTGCAAGGGCTCTGCAGTGGGAGGATGTTTCATATAGCTGAGGAAAAGTGGGGAGCCCCCTGTGCCCGAAGTGGATCAGGCAACGGAGAAGGTGGAGGTGATGGGGGCTGGTCAGTGAGACCTTATAAGCCACGGAGAAGACTTTGTCTTTGACCCTGGCTGAGATGGCGCCTGTAGGCATGCTCTGCGAGAGGAGGGCTGTGACCCCAATCAGGTGTTCACAGGCTCCTCTGTCTACGCGTGGGGATGGAGCAGGGAGCAGAGGGGGGAGACTGCTGTGCCCATCTAGGTGGGAGACAAGATGGACAGGAGCAGCTGAGGGCAGTGGACGTGGTAAGGCGCGATCAGGCTCGAAACGATTTTGGAGGCAGAGCCAACAGGATTTTCTACCATTTGGAGTTCTGGGGAAGAGAGAATTCTCTGAAAGGGAAGAATGCAGGGGGACCTGAATCCTGACCCTTTTGAAAGGTGATCCTCCTGAGGCTGGGCTGGGAATGTCGTCAGCCACAGCCCAGCCTGACCTGCTGCCCCCTACCCCTCAGTCTGTGCTGACAACAACCACGTGCGGACATGGTCTGTGACTCGTTTCCGAGGCATGATTTCCACCCAGCCCGGCTCCACCCCACTCGCTTCCTTCAAGATCCTGGCGCTGGAGTCGGCCGACGGGCATGGTGGTTGCAGTGCTGGCAATGACATTGGTGCTTCCTAGCCCCCGTCTCCCCACCCCACAGACCCCCATTGGCCTCCATTGACCCCTGACCTGACCCCTGTAGACGTCCCCTAACTCCATCTGACCCCTGTGGGTCAGATGACCCCTTTACTCCCAGTTCCCCTTTACCTGACCCCTTTATTCCCAGTTCCTCCTGTTGAATTCTGTTCCCCCCACTGATTCCTGCTGGCTGCCACCGGATCCAGGACCACCCCCATCCCTGATATACCTGCACCCTTTGACTATTGCTGACCCCCAGCCCTGCCTGACCTTACCCAACTCCAACAATCTGGAGCTGGGGACCTAGTCCTGGGAGGGGGGTCATCCATAGGGAGGGGGCAGAGCCTTGGGTCTGGAGGTCCCAGGGACCCAGCAGGCCTGACCCCCACCCCTGCCTGGCCCAGGCCCCTTCGGTGAGCGGGACGATCAGCAAGTGTTCATTCAGAAGGTGGTGCCAAGCGCCAGCCAGCTCTTCGTACGTCTTTCATCTACTGGCCAGCGGTGAGGGCTGTTCCATCAAACGGGAAGGTGGTCAGAGGAGAAGGCAAGAGGCCATCTGGGTCACAGAGGCCAGAAGGAGGTCCCAGCCAAGGGGCATTCAAGGAACAAATGCTGGGAGGGAGCACGAGCCTGCTCCAGGTTTGGGGGCTGGAGGTGTCAAAGGTGTGACATATGATCAGGAGTAAAGTTAGAGAAGCTGGTACCTGTGCTGGACCTCAGAGACTGCCCAGTGTAGTCAGGGTGGGAGCCTGGGCAGAGGGCTCAGGGCCAGGATGGGGGGCCTAGGAAAAGGGGCCATGTGCAAAGGCCGAGGATGGCTAAATAGGGTAGCCAGCGAAGTGCACGTGGTCCCTGGGGGCCGGAGCACAGAACTGGAGGTGAGCAGTGGGGCTGCAGAGGGGCAGGGCCTTGTCAATCAAATGGAAGAGCTGAGACTGTCCTGCTTGTATCATCTACCGGGAGCCATGGTCACTGTGAGGGGGATGGACTGGAGGTTGGATAGAAGGCCAAGAGCCCACGGAGGAGGCTGGACAGGTCCCTGACTGGAGAGGGCAGGGCGGAGGGGCTGGTGGGAGAGAAGCAGGAGGCCAAGGGAACAGCCATGGCAATGATAGGAGGTGAGGGAGGAACCCAGGATGAGACTCAGGCCTTCCCTGAGATGGGAACGGGGGGAGCAGCAGAGGTGGGGAAGAGTCCTGAGGCCCATCTGAGACACATGTTGGGTGTGTGGGTGGTTGGCCTCTTGGGACTAGAACCCCAGAGAGTAGATTGGGGGACAGTGAAGAAGCTTGGGGGTATAAAGGCAGGAGTAAAAGCTGTAACAGTAGGGACTGTGGCCCAGGAAGGGTGTAAGGATGAGAAGAGGGACCAGGCCAGGCCCTGGTATGGCCAGGGTGACCCCTCCTTCCTCCTTTTCAGGGTGTGTTCAGTGCGCTCAGTGGATGGCTCGCCCACCACTGCCTTCACAGTACTGGAGTGTGAGGGTTCCCGACGGCTTGGCTCTCGGCCCAGGCGCTACCTGCTCACTGGCCAGGCCAACGGCAGCCTGGCCATGTGGGACCTCACCACTGCCATGGACGGTCTTGGCCAGGCCCCTGGTACTTCCCAGCCCACCTCAATCCTGTCCCAAGCCCCACAGACTCTCCCTGAACTCTCTCACAACCTCCTTCATCATTATCTTCCTCCCCAAGCCCTTGCCCTCTGACCCCTTTTTCTGTTCCCCAACCGCTCCTTGCCCTTGCTTTTCAACCCGTCTCAGCTTCTGACCCGTCTCTTGAACCTTGCATCTTTCTTTCCTATTCCACCTTCAATCCTTGCACATTACCTTTGTCCCCTGCCCTGTGACCCTTGTTTTGCCCCTGACCCTACTTCCTTGCCCCCCCCAGCAGGTGGCCTGACAGAGGAAGAGCTAATGGAACAGCTGGAGCAGTGCGAACTAGCCCCACTGGCTTCCTCGCGGGGCTCTCTCCCTAGCCCCTCACCCCGCACCTCTCTCACCAGGTAGGCATGATTCCACTTCCCCTTCTGTGCAGCGGGGAGAGGGTGGAACATGGTGGCCTTGGGGAGGGGTGGTGGCCCAGCTGCCCCATGATGGCCTGAATGACGTTCATCACCCCTTCAGTCTCCACTCAGCCTCCAGCAACACTTCCTTGTCTGCCCGCCGTGGGAGCCCCAGCCCCCCACAGGCTGAGGCCCGGCGCCGTGGGGGAGGCAGCTTCGTGGAACGCTGCCAGGAACTGGTGAGGAGTGGGCCGGAGCCCCGACGACCACCAACACCAGCCCCCCGGCCCTCTGTGGGTCTCGGGACTCCACTGGCACCCCCCAAGATGAAACTCAATGAAACTTCCTTCTGAATGCAGCTGCCATGGTGCCTTTATTACCCAGGTCCTGGGGACTTGGGTGCCTCCCCGCTTCCTTTCAGAGTCCTGGGTTCAGGGCCAGGGTCTCCTTGGAGTGGTCACTGTTACTAGATTCCTACTACCCCGCTGTTCTGGAGCCAAAGTCACCCTCTCCTAATAAAGTTCTCACTGCCAACACTTTCCTTACATTCTTAGAGGATTTCGTGACCCCCAGGAAGAGGGTGGGAGAGGTGTTGGGCCAACCAGGTCCCTGGCTGAGATTCAGAAACACCAACATCTCTTGGTTTAAACAAAGAAAGAGAATGTATAAGTTTACATTCAGCTTCAGGCATGGCTGGATCCAGGGGTTCAAACTCTCATCCAGATTGTCTTTCCATTTTTGGTTTTACTTTCCTCTGGGATGCATCATTCTCAGTCAGGTTTTCCCCTCTCTGTGCCAGGGTAACTCCAGGTAGCTTCTTAGCAACGTTTTTTCTCTCTAGCAGCGGAGAAATCACAAGACTGATTCTCATTGGCTTGAATTGAGTCAGATGGCCATCCCTGAACCAATCACTATCGCTAATGAATGGAGGCCTTCCATTGTTCTGGGGTTCTGTGCCCTCACAACTCAGAAGGTGAGGTCAGCCCCATGTTGACAGAGTGGAGGAGTTCCTAAAAGGTGAACAAGGGTTCTCTTACCACCAGCTCCGATGAACCGCTACAGGTCGGTGGAGACATAGCAGTTGGCTACGTAATTGCCACACCCTTAACATTTGTACCCCAAACTCGCCACTGCAAACACCTTGCCCACATTCCTGGCTGCCCCGTCTTTCACTCTTTTCCTGCCCACACCAGAGGCTTTGTGGGACAGGTTCAGTTCATTCCAGCTTGACGTCCTTGGAGATTTTCCCCAAAATAATACCTGTTCCTAAGGCACCTTCTCAGGAAAGTTTTCAGCATCTTCTCCTTGGGCCAATGAAGAGGAAAGACTGTGGGCCAGACTAGGAATGAAGGATTTTACAATATGTTAATTCTAGAATCCCAGAGTTTCTGGAATGCCAGAGCTTCTGTAACATGGAGAGGAGGGCTAGAGTGTTAGGGAGTAGAGAACACAGGGATATTCTAGAGTTCTAGTGGATGAACAACGTTAGGGTTCTCCCCTGCACATCAGAGAATCCAGACTGTAGAAGTTTCTTGACAAAAGACCTGGAAAGTCAATGGTTCTAGAATGGGAGTGTTCTAGAATGCCTATGAATAGACACCAGTAGGAATATTTTCCATGCCAGGGATTCTGGAATGCTAAGAATTATAGGACACAGAAAAGAATCTGGATTACTAGGAAATCTAAAGCATAGGGGAATTCTGGAATGCCAACCCTTCTAGGCCATTAGAGAGTTTGTTTGCATTCCAAGAAATCCATAATGGCAGGGGGTTCTGGATTGTCAGAGAATCAAATGGGAATGGGAGCTCTAAACTGTGAGTAATTCTAAAGCATGAGTATTCTGGAATGCCTGTGAATTTTAAACTCTGGAAATGTTTTTATGTGCCAGTACATTCAGAACACTGGGAGATGTTTGGATATTAGGAAGCCTAGAACATAGGAGGGGGTGGGGATGTCAGGGAATCTATGGGGGAATAGGGGAGAGTTTTGTAATGCTTGCAGATCTGAAATACTGAGTTTTTTCCATGCCAGCGAATCCAGAACATGTGTGTTTCTGGAATGCCAGTGATTCTAGAACAGAGAATTTCAGAAAATCTAGAGCACTGAAGAGATTTGGGTGTGTGTTTGTTCATTAATAGGAGGCATAAAACAGTGTGTGTGAGCACACACTGGGAGGAAGCTTCTGGAATGTTATGACTCTAGAACTCGGGGGGTTCTGAAGGGTTGAGATCAGATCAGTATCCAAGGAGTGACATAGAAACGACCCTGGGGAAAAGTGGCAGTGATAGGGATTGAGAGCTGGGGACTCCAAATGCTGGGGCGGGGGGAACCGACGCCATCCCCGGAAGTTGCAGTGGTGAGCCAGAGGCCGTTGCCTAGCAACGAGCATTGAAGATGCCCTGGATCCCAGGCAGAAAGGAGAAATTTCCGCAGCTCCCCCAGCAAATGCTCCAGCCACAGGGTAGGAGGTGGGGACGGGGGCAATGGGGGCAGGGACAAGCTGTCCTGCAGGGCTATGTTAACAGAAATGGGGCTACACAAGGACAGGGACACAGAGCACATTCATGAATGTGACAACCCACCAATGCCCGTGAGTGGGGGCAGGGGGGCTTAGTGCCGTCGTTACTGTTTCAAGGGGCTGTGTGTCCCTCGACAGTGAGTGGGCTCCGAGTTCTGGGTGTCACTGTGTGATGGAGGCGTGGATTGCTGTAGATAGCAGTAACGGTGTTGAGTGTGGTTATGTGAGTCAGCCCGTGAGCCTCACTGTAACGGGGGAGGGTAAAGGGGTCCCTTGCTCCCTTTTACACCTTCCATTGGAAGTACTAGCAGGAGTGGGGAAGACAAAGCTGAATCTGTTGCTTTTAGTCTAGGGTCAGCCCTGTGGTTAAGGCGGGTGCCCTAGTACCCTCTGTGGGCGGAGCCTGCTAATCCACTGGAGGCGGGGCTAACGCTACAGCACGGTAAATCTTAGGAATTAAACGCTGTGATATGGAACCTGGAAACCCCGGAGGCGGGGCAAACGTAAAGGGAGTGGGGCTTGGAGTCCTAAGTGTGGGGCCCCTCCCCAATTCTCTGCGGGAAGGAATGTGGCCTGACAGAGAAGTGGGCAACTGGGGGGCGGGATCTGAAGCTCCGGGGGCGGTGCCTTTGAGGAAGAGAGGTAGGGTATGTAATTCTGAGAAAAGAAGGGGGGGCCTTGAATTTATAATAAAGGGAAGGGTTGGGCTTGAGACCCTCTGAGGCTGTGAGCAGGGCTCGGAGCCTGGAACCCCTTAAAGGTGATGTAAGGGGCCTGAGGCCCTCTGTGGCTTGAAGCTCCTAACCGTAAAGGTCCCTAGGAAGGGAGGGGACTGGAATTCTCTAGGGAGAGAGTCTACAATTCTGGGAGTAGGAGGGGTGCTCTTGGGAACCTTTAAAGATTTTGGCGGAGTGGGGCATCTGGTACCCTTTAGAGACGGCCAGTGGATAGGGGTTCAAGGAGGAGAGCAGAGTAGGTAGGCCTCTGGGAGCAGAGTCTGTGGGTCCAGGTGGAATCTGGGTCCTCTGAGGGGCAGAGGCTACAGCCTTCTGAGAAACAAGCTACTGCTTATTGAGCATGGAACCCCTGAAACACAGGACTTGGAGAAAGGGCCAATCCTTTGGAAATGTCCAGAATGGGTCTGGAACCCTTAGGGAGGCCGGACTCAGAAGGAGCGCTTGTCCCCAGAATCCTGAGTCTCTCACGTGAGAAGTGGGCACCTGTGGGGGCTTCCAACATTTACACCAGTCAGGGAGCAAATTCTGATCGAATTCTCC
This sequence comes from Rhinolophus hipposideros, assembly GCF_964194185.1. Lineage (NCBI taxonomy): Eukaryota > Metazoa > Chordata > Mammalia > Chiroptera > Rhinolophidae > Rhinolophus > Rhinolophus hipposideros. The sequence continues at coordinate 39,023,594 of NC_138067.1, forward strand.
CACAACTGTGAGTTGAGGGATGAGGCCTGCCTGTGGGAATCTAGTTTAGGGGACCCTGCCCACAGTCTACGCATCCCTCCCAGTCATGGGAGGGATCCCTACACCTCTATGCTTAGGCCTGTCCTTCACGAGAGGGTTCACTGAGTCAGTACCAGATTCCCGATATCCCTCCACAGCACTGAGAACTCCAGGCAGGCCCCAGGGCCCCCCGCCCGACACCTGTCCCTCTAGCCCCGCCCCTGTCGCCTCCCTATTGGCCGCGCGGGCAGCGCCCCCTGATGGCACCGGGCTCTGATTGGCGAGAAGTTCGCAGCCCGCGGCTGGGATGGAGAAAATGAGTCGGCCTCGGGCGGGGTCGGGGGACCGGGCGGCGCCGAGCCGGACCCGCTGGACAGACGGCCGACCTGAAGCGGGACTCCACGCCGGACAGGATGCGGCGGCCTGGCCCCAACGGCCGCCGCCCCCTCCCGCTGGTGCAGCTGGTGCTGCTGCTGCTGCTCCTCGCAGCAACCTCTTCTGCCACCAGCCCTAGCCCCAGTCCCCGTCCCAACCAGGCCGTCGAGGCTGCGGTGATCCCGGGCCTCCCATCCGGGTAAGCACCGCTGCGCCCCCCTCTTCCTTGTGCCCCCTGCATCCAATACGCCTGGTGGTTTGGGAGGCTCAGGACTAGTGGATTTAGGGGGAATGGAACCCATTTCTTCCGGGGGGGGGGTGTAAAAGAGCCAGAGCCCTGGGATTTATTAAGGTCCTCTATTTTGTAGGGGTTAGAATCCGGGGGGAACTGAGACGGAAGGATTTCCCTCGTGTTTGTGATAAAGATGGATGTGGCTCCAGGGAATTCTAGGGTTTTTTCGGAGAAGGGTCCTAGTTTATATGGGGGCGGGGCTTTGAGTTCTAGGGTGATAGATGGGTGCGGCCCTCGAGCTGGGTTGGGGTTCCCCAAGTTTCTTGGGTGCTTAAGAAGGAAGAGTATGGGAGGTTATGAAGGGAGTTTGTGGGGGATTTGAGATGTCCTGGTTTTCTAGGGTTTGGGGTACCTGGATTAATTAAAAGGGACACTTGGATTTTCCTAATGAGTTAAGAAGACGTGGACTTTTGGATTAATGGCGGAAGGGTTTGTGGGGAATTGTGCGGGCGGGGGGTTGTCCCTCAGGTTTCCCGAGGGAGGGGGATACTCTAGTGTCCTAGAATTAGGGGATATCAGGCTTGAATGAGGTACCAGTGATTTCAAGTCAATAGATCCAGAATTTCCTATAGATTTGGGGGTTATAGCCACCCTTCCTGTCTACGGTGACGAGATCGAAGGAAACAGTTTGCCCAGCACCCCCAACCCCCGCCCTGCAACCCTGCGCTCCGTTACAAAGGCCCTGGGCTCTGCTCCCGCCTCGGTCTCTGCGAATGCGTTTAGTAACCCGAGCCGCGTCGGGGGCGGGGCTGGGAAGGGGTTAACCCGGAGAAAAGAGGGGAGGGATGACGGCAAGATCCGGGGTCCCGGAGGTTCACACCCGACCGGCCTCCTTCCCCACTGAATCCCATCCGTCTGGAAAGAGTCCACGCGCCCGTTATCCCCTTCAGAGCGTCCTGCCACTGCCCTACTCTCGAGGCCTGCACGCGCGCCCTCGTCCTTCGTCCCCCTTAGTTTGAGGATAATGGATTTGTCTAGGGGGCCCCTTGGTTGCGACGCAATTGCGTTGGAGCTGAGGACTCCTCTACCCAGAATCTGAGACCCTCTGGGCGCGGGGATTTCTCCAAGAACGACTCCTTCCTCCTGGTCAGGCGGGAAACTGAGGCCCAAAGACCAGGAGACGCTGACTCCAGGATACACGAGCATTCAAGGGCAGGAACAGGCTAGAACTCAGGCCTCTGGATTCCCAGTCCTGGGCCGTGGCTCCTTCTGTATCCCCCTCCACCTCAGCACTCTGTTGGACCCACAGTCGAAGGAGGACCTTCCTCCCCAGCCGCTGAGGCCTGTGGAAGTGACGCCACCTGTCGGCCACGCGCGGGATGACGGCTGAGTCCAGGACAGGGATGTGAGGGGAGGGCGCGGTTCCAGATTCCTAGACTATTCGGGCTGGGAAATGCGTTTAGAAATCTTTCGAGTTTTTTAAAAAATCGTTTATTAAAAATACTTTGACATGTGTTTTCCAATAATACCTTGCCGCCAAACACTTCAGAAGACAAATAAGAATCAGGTTGCTGTGACCTTCATCCTCAGAGTCCAAGCCAATTTGCCTCCCATTGTACTGATAGGGAAACTGAGGCACTGAGCGCAGTGCCTCAAATTGACCACAGGTCTGCTTAGAGTACCCTCAAGCCTTATCTTGGCTTTCCCTCCCCTATTTCCATTGACCTCCTCTGGGGAGTTCTAGAGCTATAGGGGCCTGAGTGACTTCCACTTCTCTATTTATAGTGTTGCTGCTTGTCGCTGCTGTCCAGGCCGATCCCACAGGAGGAGCCGCTGCTTCAGAGGTGGGTTCTTCTAGGTGGGGTATAGGTAGGGGGTGAAACGGGGTAGGAGCAGAAGGGCGGGGGTGGGGGGGCCTACCATCCCTACCCTTCATCCCAGCTGGAAGGCTGGATGCATTTGATGGAAAGAAGGACTCTGTCCCATCCTTCTCCACTTAGTCCCTGGCTGTCTCTGAAGCCTCCTGCAGGGTCCAGAGCTGCCTGTCGGAAAAGTGTGCAGGCCCTCAGCGGTGCCTGACACCAGCACTCCCATCGCTGCCGCTGCCGCTGCGGAGCCCCAGCCCCAGCCCCAGCGTGAGGAAGAGACAGGTGTCCCTTAACTGGCAGCCACTGACGTGAGTGTGCGGTCCCTACCCTAACAAATGCTGAGGAGCTCCCAGCTCCACCACCATTTCCGGCACATTTCGCTCTGCTCCCTGGGTTTCCTCCTCCAGCTTGTTTCTCTCTCTCTCTCTCTCTCTCTCTCTCTCTCTCTCTCTCTCTCTCTCTCTCTCTCTGACTCTAGCAACTTGTATCTCTGTTTCTATTTCTCCTTTTCCTTCCTATTACAGTCTCTGGGACTTTTAGTCTCTATCTCTGTCTCCAAGTCCCTCTCTCTGTATTTGTTTTTTCTATCTGTCTCTTTCTGTCTCTCACTGTCACCTGTCTCTTTTCTTCTGTGTCTCTCCTCTCTCTCTCCCTCTCTCATCTATTTCTCCCACCGTCTTTGTCTCTGTTTCTCTCTAAGCCTCTAAAGAATGCTCAAGGCCTGGTCCCGGTAGAGGGATGGGGGAGTGGGGGTGGGGGTGGGGGCAGAGCCGCTACTGGAAGACCTCCTGGCTGGGAGGCCCCTTCCAGCGAGGGAGGGTTGTCAGCCTAACCGCAGTGACAGCTCCTTCTCTGCCCCCTCCCACCCAGGCTGCAGGAGGCCCGAGCCCTGCTGAGGCGACGGCGGCCCCGAGGGCCGGGGGGCCGGGCACTGTTGAGAAGGAGGCCCCCACAGCGCGCCCCTGTCGGCCAGGCCCGGGGTAAGAACATCCGCTTTTCCTCCTCCGGGGGGGTGAAGGGGGGGTTCCGGGCCAGATAAAGCTGTCTGGTTCCCACGGTCCAGCCGCCGCCTGGCCGCCCCCCATTGTAGCTCAGCATCCCACCCCAGGACGCGGCCCCCTCTGGGGACCCTGGCGTCCGGTCGCGGGAGGTGAGCCCGGGACAGGACCAGACGCCGGCCAGAGGCGCTGACCCGCGGGGGTGGGGCCGGGAAGCCAGGCGTCCGGGCTCCCCGCAGCCAAAGAGGGGGGCGCTGTCCTGTCAGAGGGCGAAGCCGAACTAGCCCAGACAACAAAAGCGATTGTGCGGGTTGGCGCCTGCCCGATCACCGAATGCCCAAAATTGCGGGGCGGCTAGGGGCCAAACGCCTCCCCCTGCTTCCCCTGCTCCAGGGCTCCTCTCGCTCCAGCTCTCGCCCCTGGGCTAGCACACCTCCCAGTCTAAACCACCCTTAAGAGTCCCCCTCCTGCTGTGGCCTTCAGCCCAGATGTGTCCCCTCCTTCCTAAAGTCTTCCAGATGTAGGCCTCCGGCCAGATGTGAGGACCCCCGCCCACAGCCTCAATCCACTGTTTCCCCTTATTCATTCTGACTTCCCCTACCAGGTGTGGGGGGTTCTGGCCAGATGTGAGTGCATCCTCAAATGCCCCCCAGCGTTCTGCCCACCATCCAGACCCCCAATTCCTTCATGTGCCCAGGTGCACCGACCCTTCTCTAACTCAGATGTGCCACCTGGCCGCCCAGATGTGCCATGACAACACCCTGTCCAGATGAAGCCCCTTTCTCTGTATCTAGGGCCGAAAATCAGGCCTTAGCCGCCCCAAATGCGGCCCCCACTTTTCCTTCCTCTTTATGGATTCAGCCCTGTCTGGGGAGGGGGGAAACGGCCCGCCCCCACCTGTTCCCTTCCCCGCCGCTCTCCTGCAGGCCTCATTCACTTGTTGGTGCTAGGTGGGGCAGAGGGGGCACCTCCCTCCCCCTGCGAATCTAGCGCCCAGCCTGCGCGCCTCTGGCTGCGCGCCCAGCCCCACGCGCCCCCGCGCGGCCGCCGGGGAGGGAGTGGTGGGGAGGGGAGGCCTGAGCGGGGGCGCGGCCGCCCTCCCCCGCGGGCGGGCGGGCGCGGCCGGGCCCCTCCGGCGGGCTGGGGCGGCGGCGCGGCGGAGCGCGGCGCTGCAGCCATGGCGGGCGGCGCGCGGCTGCTCTGGGTGTCGCTATTGGTGCTGCTAGCGCTGCTCGGGCCACAGCCGGGACAGGGCCAGCCGCGAGAGCGCCTCCGCGTGCGCTTCACCCCAGCTGTGTGCAGCCTGCGCTGCGTCCATGGGCCCACCGGCCCCCGCTGTACCCCGATCTGCGCGCCCCGCAACGCCACCAGCGTGGACAGCGGCGCGCCCGGCGGGGCGGCCCCGGGGGGACCCGGCTTCCGCGCCTGTGAGTGCGGGGTGGTGGTCCCGAGGGTGGGTTTCCCAGGGGGAGGAGGAACCCCCGGGGATGGGGGAGACAGCCCTCCAGGGAGAGGGAGTTCAGAATCCCTGTGCAGCAGAGCTGGAAGATCTCTGGGTACTTAGGAAGGGAGCTTCAAATTCTTGGCTTTTGGGGTTGGGTCTTGAGAGTCCTGATCTGCAAGCAATGGGTGTTCTTAGGGACCTGTGGCGTCCCACGTGAGGGGATTGGAGCCGACTTTCCTGCCTTTGAGTCAAAATTGAGGATACTAGAATTGAGGGCCCTGGGAGCTTGAGGAAAGGGGGCCTGAGACTGAGTAAGGGGTCCCTGGAGACTAAGGGGGAGTTTCAGGGCCCAGGGGGATGTCCCAGTTTCTGCATCCATAGGTGGGAGGGATTAGGAAAGTTCAAGATGGGAGTGCCTGTGAGGAGGGGGATTGGGGTGAGAAAAGTGGGTCCAGAGAGCTGAGAGGGAAAGGGTCCATAGAAGGAAGGTTTCTGTAGGACCCTGAGTGACAAGGGTCACACGTGGGAGAGAAATCCATATAGGAGGCCTAGGGGCGGGGCGCCCCCTGGGGGCAGAAGGGACAGGAGGAGGGTGCGCACCAAGCACCAGTGAAGATTGGGAGCCCCCCAAGGGGATTCAGGTGAGGTGGGGAGATCGGGCCACCTGTTAGCCCCAGGGTGTGGGGGTGGGCAGGCTCTTGGGGTCGGGGCCTACCTGCTCCCAACCCCAGAGGCCCTCTGGAGTGGGGAGTGGGGGCCCCTGGCGCCGAGAACTCACCCAGCCTGGCCCCCAGCCAACCCAGCCCTGGCGGCGTGAGCTCATCTCCCGCCCGAGCCCCCGCCTGCTGCCACTCCCTCTCTCCTCCCCTTTCTCCCTCCTTCCTTCACTCCCTCCCGACCCAGCCCCAACGCGCCCGTGCCAGGCGCCGTGCCCAGGCGGGTGCCAAACCCCTGGAGGCACAAGGAGGGGCATGTGAAGGGGGACTGACCTCGGCAGGACCCCGATGTCCTCAGCTCCTCACTCCTCCAGGGGCGTGAGGCATGGAGTTGGCCATACTTATCTAGCGGCTTGCCTAGTAGTGGGAGCCCTCAGGGAGCTGGGCAGGGGTCCGTCCTGCATTCAGGCCAAGAGAAGGGAGAGAAATGCCCTGGGAGGCTGAGACCTCGCTGGATTACCACCATCCCCAGCAGAGACCTTTCCTGTTTTGGAATCTTGATTACTACTTAAGCTTCTCCTGGGCCTGCCACTCAATTAAAGACCCCTATTAGAGCACCCTGGAGTCTTGGCCTGGTTCCCCTAACTAGGGGAGCCAAGAGTCTCTGCCCTCAGACCCTAAGCCACCTCCCTACTCCTATCAACAGATGCCAGAGAACAGCTCCTCCAGTGAAGTTCCCTCCCTCCCATTCTTCTGATGTAATCTCCCCAAACTGTGCCCCTCACCAGAGAATTCTGTAGTGTTGTCCCTCAGCTCTTCCCCCTCACTCCCCAGAGAAACCCCAGATTAAAAACCCTATACACTGATAACTCCACTCCCTAGCCGAATTATTTTCCCACAAAAGACCATTTTCTCCTATTTCCAACCGAGTCCCACCAGAGATTCCTAATTCTTGTCTTTCCAAATCCTGGTCTTCCAGCTGACCCCCTCCCCAGGAACTTCTGATCCATCTATCTTTAGAGCACCCCAGAGTTGGTCTTGATCAGATGATTCCTCCAAGAGGACTCCAGACACTGTGCTCCCCCCAGGCAGCCATTGATCCAAAGACTTGAGCACCTAATCCCTTAGATGGAAGGGGAAGGGTAATTCCACAGTATTTTAATCTTCCCAGATAATTGAAGCTGTCGTGTACTTGCTGGTAACTCCCAGGAATTCCACTTCTCTATCTAAGCCTGTGAGGAGGGAGATTGGCGTAAGGTTCTCAGCACCCTCAAACTGGCCATCCCCTAGAAGGCCCTAGAGTCCTGTTTTCTAGGTAACTCTTCCCAGAAGGACTTAATGTACTCCTTTTGTTGAATGGGTGCCTCAGTTTCCTCTGAGGTAGGCTCCTTTTGCATTCCAGAAACCTTCAGCTGTCTTTGAACCCCACAGCAATGGCCTCTAGCTGATTTCTTCCCAAGAGTCCAGTTTCTTTACCTTTCTAAATTTGAGAAGGCTCCCTCAATGCTTGTCTCTCTCCAGTGTGTGGTTCACAATACCACACACGCCTTCCTGAACGGCCCCGACTGCCTGCCCCCTCCCTCCCCTCGGCACAGCTGTCTCCAGCTGTTCTCGGCCTCTCCGGGGGAGAAAGGGAGGGGGTGCCCTAGCAGGATAGTCCAGCCTTCTTTGGCTCAGCGGGCCTGGGGCTCCCCAAGGATCCGGAATGCGAAGCCACCGCCCTACCCCCGCCGCACCCCTCTCTTTGTTTACCCCGCCGCACAGCTGGCAGTGCCCCGCCCAGAGGTGGCCTGGGGCCCAGCGAGGGCGCGCAGAAAGGGGGAGAGGAGGCGCGTTCCCGCTGGTGGCCCCACTCCGGGGCTACTGGAGGCGGGAAGGCAGAGCTAGAACTCTGGAGCCGGTGCCAAACGGGAGATGGGCGGAGACAAAGTGCGGTGGGCGGAGCTAGGACGCTCACATCACGGAGAGGTGGAGTGGGAGGCGAGGAAACGAGTGAGCTCCGGCAAACCAGAATGAGGAAAAGGGGGGGGTGACTCTAAGGGCAGCGGGTTAGACGCCTAGACAGGCGGAGTTCAGGATCCCGCGTGTAGGTTTGTGGGCGGGACAGCAAAGGGGGCGTGATGCCAGGGAGAGACCAAAATGTGGTTTTAGTCAATGCAAGGGACTAGCTGGGTCTGCGGGGCTGGAACTGTAAAAGTAGCCGGAGGATGAGATGGGCGGGGTTAAATTGCTTAAGGAAAGCTGGGGTGGGCGGGGCTGAACCAGTGGGCGGGAATAGCACTGTGTGGGCGGGGCTGGTACACCAAGGACTTGGTCAGAAAGTGTGACTCCAAAGGGAGGGCGGGGTGACATGAAAGTGAATGAAAAGCCGGAGGACATGGCGAACCGACCCAGTGGGCAGAGCTATTCCACTGAGGTCTGGACGACTAGACCCAGCCAATGCGGGTGGCCAAGGATTGGTGGGGGTGGCACAACACAGCCCAAGACAGAGCGACTTAGAACTGACTGATACTTTTGAGGGTGTAGTAATAGAGACTGAGCTAGTTTGGGTGCGGTGGCTCCAGGGATGCCTGCCAGGAGTGTTGCTGACCCTGAGGGTCCTCGCTTTCCCCCCAGTCCTGTGTCCCTTGATCTGTCACAACGGCGGTGTGTGCGTGAAGCCTGACCGCTGCCTCTGTCCTCCGGACTTCGCTGGCAAATTCTGCCAGTTACATTCTTCGGGCGCCCGGCCCCCGGCCCCGGCCATGCAAGGCCTCACCCGCTCCGTGTACACCATGCCACTGGCCAACCACCGCGACGACGAGCACGGTGAGGACAGTGCGGCCGGGGTCCCCTCCGATTCCTCTATCCACCACCTCGCCGTTCCTCCGACCTCCATCTTTCCTGCCTTCCCCTGAGTACCCTTTTCCAGTGCATCCTTTTCTCCATTCCTAGCCCTAATTTGTAAGAACCCGGGTAGACACCTCTTTGCCCTGCGGTGTCCCCCTCCAGGCGTTGCGTCTATGGTGAGTGTCCACGTGGAACACCCCCAAGAGGCGTCAGTGGTGGTGCACCAGGTGGAGCGTGTGTCCGGCCCTTGGGACGTGGCAGACGCCGAGGCAGTGGCGCGTGCTGAGGCGGCGGCGCGTGCGGAGGCGGCGGCGCCCTATACCGTGCTGGCACAGAATGCGCCCCGCGAGGACAGTTACTCCGACGCCTCGGGCTTCGGTTACTGCTTTCAGGAGCTGCGCAGAGGCGAAGTGAGAGGAGGGTGGTGGGGAGGGGCCCAGAGCGTGCCACCGCGCGGGGGCGCGCTCACCCAACACTTCCCCACAGTGTGCGTCCCCGCTGCCCGGGCTCCGGACGCAAGAGGTCTGCTGCAGAGGGGCTGGCGTGGCCTGGGGCGTTCACGACTGTCAGTCGTGCTCAGAGCACCTGGGTAAGCCCCAGGATATCCCCGAGGTGCTCGGAGCTGGGGAGAGGTGAAAACCCCGCCGCTCGCGGTACTCTACGCACGGTTAAACTCTGTTGACCAATTAGCCACGCCTACCCCATTGTGGCGATCATTCCCAGTCTAGATCTATCCATACCGTTCTAGGACTGCCCACTCCACTGTCTGACTTTGACTACTCTGTTGTCACTCCGCCTTTGTGCCATGGCCCCACTCATGCATTTCTGGAACCTCCCACGTTGCATTCTGTCAGACTGCCAACTTAAGACTGACCCTAAACTCAAATCACACCAAACACCTTTTAGTCCCTCCCTCCCCACTTTCGTCCCCGCCCATTCCATTGTCGCTACGCCTACCCACCCTTCTCCTCTCTGTGCAGGGAACTCCGACCGAATGGGAGCCCCAGATGGTCCATGTCCAACTGGCTTTGAAAGGGTTAACGGGTCCTGCGAAGGTGAGCTGGGACCAGGTGGGAAGGGCGTGGCTCTAGGGCAGGGCCAGCAGGGAGTTCTTCCCTGTAGCGTCCGAGACCATCGATTGCTTGATCCCTGGCAGATGTGGATGAGTGCGCGACGGGTCGGCGCTGTCAGCACGGGGAGTGTGCGAACACGCGTGGTGGGTACACGTGCGTGTGCCCCGACGGCTTCCTGCTCGACTCGTCCCGCAGCAGCTGCATCTGTGAGCCACCAAGAACGGGATGAGGCTAGGTCCCATGTCCTGCCTTTTCCTCAGACCCCATGCCAGATCATCCTTGGGTCTTTAATTCCCTTAAACACCCCCAGATGCTTCCAGACTCCCAAGTACCCCCGGCACTCTTATTAGATCCCTTTCAGACTTCCTGGACCTTCTTCAGCCATTTCTAAGAACTCCTCAAACCTTTGGATCCAAATCCCTTCAGATCCCCATACTTTTCTTCAGTTCCTCAGTCCCTGAAATCCCCTCATCTTCCTCGACCACCAGACCTTGTTTAGACCCTGAGATCCTCTCATGTTCTCTCATTCACTCCTCAGACTCTCCTCAGGCCCCAAACCTTTCTTAGACCTCCAGACCCCTCACCTCTCTCTCAGGTCCTCACAGACCTGGAATGCCCCTTGCACCCACCAAACCCTCCCTGGGAGCATTGCTCCACCTCCCAGATCCCCTTGTTCCGCTACCCTCCCAACCCCACCCTTAAGAATTTCCTCCCCTCCCCCAGCCCAACATGTGATCTCAGAGGCCAAGGGGCCCTGCTTCCGCGTGCTCCGCGATGGTGGCTGCTCCCTGCCCATTCTGCGCAACATCACCAAACAAATCTGCTGCTGTAGCCGCGTGGGCAAAGCCTGGGGTCGGGGCTGCCAGCTCTGCCCACCCTTTGGCTCAGGTGAGCTCCTCCTGTCGGGTCTACTCCTAGACTTGATGCACAAAGTGCCCACTCTAGGCCCAGCCCAAGGCCCGCCCTCAAACGCTGAGGCTCAGCCCTCAAACCAGATTGGGCCCTAGTCATGGCCACAGCCCCAGCATCTGGGATCTGCTACCTTCAGGCTGGACTCTGCCCCAGGCTGTCCTTGGCCATACCCACCCCCTGAGACACACCACCTTGATGTCAGGCTGTGTCTCCTGAACACCACCCCAGCTTTGGCAGCTCCTAGGCCTTGAGATATGCTGCCTGCCCAACCGTGTCCCAAGGCTTTAGCCAAGTCCCCAGCCCCTGAAACAGTGCCTCAGCTGATACTCATGCCTTGGTTCCCGCCCCAGATGCCCCTCCCTGAGACAACCCAATGGAAATCTACCTTCTGCCTAAAACCAGACCCCACAATAGACCTGACTGTTTCCTGGCCTGCATCCTAGTCTCTGTAGACCAAACCAGACCCTGCCCTCAACCCCTGTTCCTGCCACCATCTCAAATAGGGAAAAATATCCTTGGTCCCACATAGCTTCTGAGATCTCTCATTCTTTGGCCAAAGTCCCACCCTATCCCAGAATCTAACCCAAACCCCTGACACACTCCCAAGCCAAGCCCCAACTTCAGCCATGGCCATACCCCAGACTCCCCTGAGTCTCTCTGTCATTGTCCCCTGCTCTCCTGCCATCTTTCTGCCCCTTTCCCTCTCTTTCCTGTTTCCAGAGGGTTTTCGGGAGATCTGCCCTGCTGGCCCTGGCTACCACTACTCGGCCTCTGACCTCCGCTACAACACCAGACCCCTGAGCCAGGAGCCACCCCGAGTGTCCCTCAGCCAGCCCCGTGCCCCACCCTCGACTCCTCGGTCACCCATAGGTAAGTTGGCTTCTGGAGGAGGGGGTGTTGTCTCCAAGGGGCTGCCCCAGCCCCATAGGGAAAGGAGGACAGAGGAGCAGGGACACCCAAATCCAGCTCTCCATTCAATGATACCCCTTCTTCACCAGGTGTTCTGCCCACCCATCGCCCGGAACCCCGGCCTCAGCCCCGGCCAGGTCCTGACCTTCCCCTGCCCAGCATCCCTGCCTGGACTGGTCCTGAGGTCTCAGAATCAGGTGCAGTAGAGGGAATCGAGGGTGTTGGTGAGGGTATTACAGGTGGGGCCTCGAGGGGAGGCTCCAAGGATAGAACAAATAGGGAGGTCACAGTCCAAAGAGTTAAGGAATGGAGGGTTAGTGGTGGTTACACAAGAAGCTGGAGTTGGATAGGCTTGGGTTCAAGTTATCTGTCAATTGGGCACATCGTTTCACCTCTCTGAGACTCAGCTTCCTCATCTGTAAAATGAGGATCATTGTGAGGATTCAATCAGCTGTCTCTAAAGTGTCTGACATCTTGTAAATGCTCAGTTAATGTTAGATAATTATTTTTCATGAGGACACTAAGGGGTATCTCAGGCAGAGGACGGAAGAGCAAATTTTAAAAAACTGGATACTAGGGTGGTATTATGGGGGATTCAGGCAGAAGGTCTGATGAGAACGTGCACGATAAAGGAGAGGAGGCCCAGAGGTGGAAGACTGGGTTTGGGGAGGGACATCCATGAGGGTGTTTCAGGCAGAGGGTTTGAGGAGATTGTACTGGGATGAATGGGACAGAGGATTCAGAGATGGGTGACTGGACCCTGGCTGACTGGACACACCCCAGGTCCCTCCATGGGTGTATGTCAGCGCAATCCCCAGGTCTGCGGCCCAGGACGCTGCATCCCGAGGCCCAGTGGCTACACCTGTGCGTGTGATTCCGGTTTCCGGCTCAGCCCGCAGGCCACACACTGCATTGGTGAGCCAGACAGATGGGGTGGACGGAGGCAGAGCTGGGGGGCTCTGCTTGGTTACCTCCTGACCAATCCCCCTGTACCCTCAGACATGGACGAATGTCGCCGGGTGCCCCCGCCCTGTGCTCCCGGGCGCTGCGAAAACTCTCCAGGCAGCTTCCGTTGCGTGTGCGGCCCCGGCTTCCGAGCCGGCCCGCGGGCTACGGAGTGTCTGGGTGAGAAATCCGCCCCACCCAGCTCCAGGCCTCACCCCTGCCCGCCCCTGCTGTCCAGGCCGCGCTCCTGCTGTTGTTGGAGAGCAGTTCCCGTCCTCCAACGCTTCCCCAAGTCCCCTCGGCCCAACTATTGCGGCCCTGGTCCCTGATCCCGCCCCCAGGCTAGCCCCAGCTTTCCCTTCAGCCCCACTGCTGCCCCTTCCTGGCCCAGCTGGCCCTTCCCGTGGGGGTGAATGCCTGCCCTACAACTGGGGGACCTTTCTCTCGGACCATATCCCTCTCCGCCCCTCCCTTGGCCCCGCCCTCTCTATTCCAGACCCTTGGCCTCGCCCCTTCCAAAGGCAGGACTAGCTCACTACCGCCCCCAGACCTCGCCTCTGTCCTACAATTGCCCAAGCTTGTCTACTAACCACGACCCCGATTCTCACCCTGCCACATGCCATCTCTTTGCTCGGTCCCCAAAGCTTCCCTTCCTGCCTTTGTCCTGCTCAGGCTCTGCTCAACACAAGTTGCCCCCCTCACGGTTCCCCTCTCCACCTCTACCCTCTCCTCTCAAGCCCCGCCTTCGCCTTAAACCTACCCACTTCGAGCCCCTCCCTACCTTCCTTGACTCCCGCCCAGCCGGGCCCAGGCCCAAGCTTGGCTCCGCCCCTCCCCACCTCCCGGCGACGTGCGGGCGGGAGGGAGTGTCTGCCCCAGTTTCAGCCTCCCGGTTTGTGCCAGCAGACGTGGACGAGTGCCACCGGGTGCCCCCTCCCTGTGAGCGCGGGCGCTGTGAGAACACGCCAGGCAGCTTCCTGTGCGTGTGCCCTGCTGGGTATCAGGCTGCGCCCCGCGGAGCCGGCTGCCAGGGTGAGGGCCTGGGAGGGGCATATGGGAAGGAAACCAGTCGGGCAGGGCAGAGCGGCAGTGATGGGACGGGACGTGTGGGGCAGGGAGAGACAGCAATGAGGCAGAGAGGCTGATTGATGGAAGACAGAGGCCAGGGTTTGAGAACCAAACGTACAGCCTAATGGCTTTAGAGACAGAGTGACACGGGAAAGGAGAGGCCAAGTGATGGGAAACAGTAAGGCTGAGTCATGGAGGATGGAGATGTCAGTAATGAGGGACAGAGTAGAAAGAGGCCTACTGGTGGGGACTAGAAAGGCAGAGTTCTAGGAGGAAGGCAGGCAGCTTAATAGGAATTGAAAAGATGGAGGAATGGAGGATGGAGAGTTAGAATGATGGGGGCAGGGTAGCAGCATGTTGGAGACAAAGTGATGGAGGATGGAGTGCAGAGTAATGGGAACAAGTTGACAGGTGGAAAGTCAAAGCGATGAAGGTCAAGAAGGCAGAATGGAGCTTGGAGAGCATAAAAAAGATGTGACCCATGACCTTTGCCCTCCACAGATGTGGATGAGTGCACCCAGAGCCCGGGCCTCTGTGGCCGGGGGGTCTGTGAGAACCTGCCCGGCTCTTTCCACTGTGTTTGCCCGGCTGGCTTCCGGGGCTCAGCGTGTGAAGAGGATGTGGATGAGTGTGCCCAGGAGCCACCACCCTGCGGACCAGGCCGTTGTGACAACACGGCAGGCTCCTATCATTGTGCCTGCCCTGCTGGCTTCCGCTCCCGAGGGCCAGGGGCCCCCTGCCAAGGTGAGGGTGCTGAGTCCAAGTACCCCATTTGCTGTGGGTACTGGAGAGAGGCATGATTGGGGGCAGAGAGTTGGGCGATGGGGCTCAGTGCAGAGGGATGGGAGGACTGAGAGAGTGGGAGGATCTGACTCCAGAGTTGTCTCCCCTTTCTCCAAATAGGACGGTGCCCTCTATTTTTCCTTCCCTTTTGGATGGTAGTCTTGTGTTTGTGGGACCCCTGAGGAGGGGACAAATCTGAGGCAGGAAGGCCACATACAGGAGGTGGTGTCCTGGCCTGGCAACTGGAGGGACCATTAATATGGGAAATGGGGAAGGGAGTCTCCTCGTTGGAGGAAGGAGCAGTCTGGGCAAAGTCCAGGAGACTGCCTTCAGACTGGAATGCTGGGGTGGGTGGTTATGATAATGGGGATGGGTCCACGCCCCTTCCTCAGCCCCATTGGTCCCCTCTGCCCCAGATGTGGACGAGTGTGCCCATAGCCCCCCGCCCTGTGCCTACGGCCGGTGTGAGAACACAGAAGGCAGCTTCCAGTGTGTTTGCCCAACAGGCTTCCAGCCCAACGTTGCGAGCTCCGAGTGCGAGGGTGAGGCCGGGGAAGGAGGGAGGACTTTGGATGGGTGAAGGGGGCATTGGGCCACTCCTTCAAGGCCACCCTCTCCCCTGCCCCCCAGATGTGAATGAGTGTGAGAACCACTTGGCATGCCCTGGGCAGGAGTGTGTGAACTCCCCTGGCTCCTTCCAGTGCAGGGCTTGTCCTGCTGGTTACCACCTGCACCGTGGCCGATGTACTGGTAAGGCCAGGTCCTAGTTGTGACCCTGGACCTGTATCATAACCTCTGACCTAGATCGTGACCCCTGTCCTGGACTAAAATCCAGACCTGGCCCATAACCTCCTGACCTGGACCTCAATCCCATTACCTGAACCATAACCGCCAGAGCCTGACTGTGACCCTTGACCTAGACTATGGGCCCCTGACCCAGACTGCAGTTCCTGACCTGGACCACAAACCTCGACCCTGAATGTGATTGCTTACTCTGTGACCCCTGAACCCTTAATTTTACTGTGATATTTGAACCTAGCTATGACCCCTGCTAATCTCTGACCACAACCCTGATAGCAGTTGTGACACTCGTGATCCTACCTGTCCCGATCCTGTGTGTAACCTGTGACCCCTGAACTCGACTGCGACATTTGACCTAACCATAACTTCTGACCACAACCTCTGTCTCTGTGTGACCCTTGATCCAGTTTCTTTTACTGCTCCTGCCCCTACTGAGTCCTTTCCCTGGGACCTGATTGGGGTCATGATCCCTGGCCCCGACCCTGACTGGAGGCAGAATTCTGGACCCTGACTGTAACTCCTGACCCTAACTGGTCTCAGATCCCAGTCACTGACTCTGACCCCTGACTCAGCGGAATGTCATCCAATGATCCTGGTTTGGAATACTTGACCCTTATCCTAATTAAATTCTGACCCTGTCCCAGTCCAGAGTCCCTTCTCCTCAACCCAGGATCCTGGCACCGGGAGTTCCCAGAAACCCTGACCCACAGGACTCCCAATCTAATAACGTTCCCCAGAATTAGGGAACCCTGGTTTCCCCAACCCACTTCTGCCATTGAGCCTTCACCTCATGTCCAACCCAAGACACTTCCCACCAACTCTTCCAGACCCTCTGCCTCAAGGGGATTTGTCCCGTGAGGCCCTACACTGGACGCTTTCTGAAAACCCTGGTTCCCACAGATGTGGACGAATGCAGTTCCGGCGCCTCCTGCGGCCGGCATGGTCACTGCACTAACACCGAAGGCTCCTTCCGCTGCAGCTGTGCGCCAGGCTACCGGGCGCCGCCTGGCCAGCCCGGGCCCTGCGCAGGTGAGCAGAGTGAGGCAAGGGCCAGGGAGCCTGGGAGTGTGGCCTGGGTTTCCGGGTGAAGCCTGCTGGGGAGGTGAAGCGGGACTGAGGGGCTTTGGGTGGAGCTTAGAAACCGGCCTTCTGGAGAGAGGCTTGGGGACAGGGTTGCCGCTTTGTGGGCGGGGCTTGGCCTCGGGGGCGTGTTCGGTGACCCCAGCCCTATCTCTCGCGTGCCCTAGACGTGAACGAGTGCCTAGAGGGCGATTTTTGCTTCCCCCACGGCGAGTGCCTCAATACCGACGGCTCCTTTGCCTGTACTTGTGCCCCCGGCTACCGGTCTGGACCCCGCGGAGCCTCTTGCCTCGGTCGGTTCTCAGGCTGGACATGGATCCGGAAAGTGTGGGCTTATACTAGGAAAAGGCAGAACAAGGAGAAGAGGGTGGAATGGAGAGTCTCAATTTTGGGCCGGGGTCTTGATGCATTTTAGGGACTGGGCTTGTGGGGCCTCCAGGCACCGAGCAGGGAGGGGCGGGGTTTGGAGAGGGAAGGGGAGGGGCGGACTCTGGATAGCTTGCAGTGATTGGAAAGGGGCCTACATCCTTCGGAGGGGTTGGGCTTGCAATGGAGGGAGATGCCTAAGGCAGGTAGAGGGAGATGGTAAAGGCCTTGAAGCCAGAAGGGCGGGAAAAGAGCAGTGGAGGGGCGTGGTCTGGGAGGTTAAGCAGAGGAGGAGGTGGGCCCGGTTTCCAACATTGTCCCTCAGACGTGGACGAGTGCAGCGAGGAGGACCTCTGCCAGAGCGGCATCTGTACCAACACCGACGGCTCCTTTGAGTGCGTCTGCCCTCCGGGACACCGCGCCGGTCCAGACCTCGCCTCCTGCCTGGGTGAGAGGCCCCGCTGCGGCCTCATAACTTCCCTCCCTCTGCCTCCCGTCTACTTTCTCTCTTACCCTCTTGTCTGCGTCCCCTGCCTCCCTCTCCTGACCCTCCTCTCACCTCCTTGACTCCCCCACCTTTTCTCCTTTGCTTCCCTGCCTCTCCTGTTTCCCCCATCTGACCTGCCCTGCCTCACCCCTCAGACGTGGACGAATGTCGTGAGCAGGGCCCAGCCCTGTGCCGGAACCAGCGTTGTGAGAATTCTCCCGGCTCCTACCGTTGTGTCCATGACTGTGAACCTGGCTACCACGCGGGCCCTGAGGGCACCTGTGACGGTGAGACTACTGGCCCCACCCCCTGTGATGAGTTGCAAGAGTTAACTCCCTCACCGACTTGGGGGGAGGGAAAGGGCCCCCAACCAATGCACTTAACTCCCCATCTCAACTCCAGAAATAAGCCACCAGTGTGTCCTTGTATTTTCTTGTGGTGGTCAGGTGAAAGGATGGGGGAACATGTCTCCTATCAGGAACCAAGCCAAGCCTCGCTTCCAGAAGCAGCCCAAGCCCCCTCTGCCGGTTGAGCACAGTTCACATTTTGGGTCCTACCCCAGTAAGACACTTTCTAACTGTTAGCCTCCCTCCCCATTTCCAATCTGATTAAAACTACCTGTTTCTCCCACTTCAGGCCCCTTCTCTTTGGACCTGCCCTTTTCCCACCTTCCATCATCACTACTTCCAGCTGCCCCTCCAAAGAGGCCTAACCCTGGCTGTCCTGGAACCCATCCTTTCCCAATGCAAAAGGTTTTTCCAAGCACTGACCCCTGCCCTCTTAAGCTCCACCCTCTTTCCTCAGACTTCTCCAGAACTTGGGAACTACAGGCCCACAACTTTCAGTCTCTGCTGCATCTTCAGACCACCCCTTGCCTAGTCTTCTCATTCTCCGTGCGTTCCCACCCCTCACCTCCCAGCCCCTGTGTCTCATTCCCCCAGCAAGTTCAGGCAGGGCACTGGTCAAGAGAGGAGGCTAGGACTAATCTATGATTTTGGATGGAGTATGGGTCAGCATTTTGTGGACTAAATGAAATGACTGTGGGCTGCCTTTGCCTCTCTGGTTGCCAGACCTCTGACTCATGGTAACCTAGTATCAGGGGCTCTCGTTTGCTAATTCCACAAGAATGCACTAAACACCTGCTATGTGCCAGACACTGTGGGCACAATAGGCGATGAGTCAAACAAGATTCCTGTCCTCATGGAGCTAACATTCTGGGGGTAGGGAGGTGGGATGAGGGGAGACAATAAATAGGTAAATTGATTCAAGATTCATTCATCCAACAATTTGGCGGCATGTAATGTGTGTCAGGCACTATTTATGCTCTGGAGATACACTGGGGAACAAAGACATAAGTGCAATTCCCTGTCCTTGTGGAGTTTGCTTTCTAGAAAGCTGACAGTTGGCATACCAATAAATATGTAGATACAATATCAAGTTTGAGGAAGAAAATATAACAAAATAAATGGACAGAGATGACAGGGCAGTGGGGGGGAAGGACAGTAGGAGGGCTGACCGACACTTGAGTGAAGTGAGGGAGGAAACCAAGCAGATAGCTGAGGGAAGAGATCCCTGACAGGGAACAGCAAGTGCAAAGGTCTTGAGGTGGGACCATGTTTGGGCTACTCGAAAAATGGCAATGAGGCCTTAAGAGTTATCACCATTCTCGATATTTACAAGCCCAGACTCCTAAAATACCAGTCATAGAGACTTCTCAGTCATGGAACTGGAAGCAGCCTTGGGAACTTGTGAATCCAGGCCTGTGATTCCCCTCTCTTTCCTTCACTCTGTCCCTACTCTTACAGATGTGGATGAGTGCCAAGAATATGGCCCAGCGATTTGTGGAGCCCAGCGCTGTGAGAACACCCCTGGCTCCTACCGCTGCACGCCGGCCTGTGACCCTGGCTACCAGCCCACGCTGGGGGGCGGATGCCAGGGTGGGTGTTCATCAGGCAGTAGGTGATCTGTGGAGGGGATAGAAGGTCCAGCAATGAATGGCCTGACTGTCTGCTGGTTGCAGATGTGGACGAATGCCGGAACCGGTCCTTCTGCGGGGCCCATGCCATGTGCCAGAACCTGCCTGGCTCCTTCCAGTGCCTCTGTGACCAGGGCTACGAGGGGGCGCGGGACGGGCGTCACTGCGTGGGTACGGGGCTCCAAGGGGTGGGTGGGGAACGAGGGTGGGGAAGAGGTTGGTCAGGCCCTGCTCCTCTCCATAGGTTTGAACAATATGAACCTTGGGGGTATGGAATTTAGACCTTGGAATATAAGATCGTCTTCATGTCAGTCAGGAAATCCTCTTCATTCAGATTTTATTTTGGCATGCTTCAAAAATTCGTGCATAAAGCATGTAAAATGCACTGAACTTAGTGCACATAAAATTTCTTTATTTTTCCCTAACATTTTATGAGGACATTTTCTAAACAAAGAACAAATTCAAAGACCTATAGAATGAACATCTGCTCACCCATGACCTATATTCTGTTATTATTATTTTATACTTGTTTCCTCATAAATCTATCCATGAATCCACGTAACTTTTTTGGATAGATTTAAAATTAAATTGCAGGCATCAGTACACTACCCCCTAAATTCAGTATGCATATTATTAGCCAGAGTTTAATATGTGTTTATAGATATTTTCATTTGCAGTTCATTTTACATACAGTGAAATGCATGAATCTTAATTATACATTCTCTAAATTTTGACAGATGCCAACACAACAGGCTTTATTTCTTTAAAACCATCAAGTCCTGGGATGTATTTGAACTGCAGGCACACTTGGATCCAGGAATTGTAACAAGGCTACTCTTTCTCTTAGTTCTGCTCTTCTCTATGGCATTTATTTTTAGGCAGACTCTCTTTTCACAATGACAGTAGTGGCCCTAGCTCCTCTGGTTAACATCCTCATCTTGACAGCCCTAACTACAGAGGGAGGTTCTTTCTCAATATTTCCAGCCAAAGTCCCAGGACTTGCTTTGATTGGCACAGCTTGGTCACTGAACCAGAGAAATCAGCAATCTGGTTGGCCATGCCTAGGACTTGTGCCCACCCCTCAGAGTAGATGTAGCTCTCTTCAAAACACATGGGTTAAAAATGGAGGAGCAGAGGGCTCCCAAGGGAAATTCCGGGTTTGTCACCAGATGATAAGTGGGTCTGAGCCATTAAAAATACCCATTATATTTGAAAGCTCAGACTTTTAGACCTTTGGAATCAGAGAAGTTTACCACTCTTGACTCTCCCCTGTTGTCTCCTGCTCACAGATGTGAATGAATGTGAAACACTGCAGGGCGTGTGTGGCGCTGCCCTGTGTGAGAATGTAGAAGGCTCCTTCCTGTGTGTCTGCCCTACCAGCCCCGAGGAGTTTGACCCCATGACTGGACGCTGTGTTCCCCCGAGGACTTCTGCTGGTGAGACTGATGTCAGTGATGGCTGATGGCTGATGGCCCCACAGAAAAATAATGTGGTCTACCATTCCTGATGTGGACGGCTATCATCAGTTAAATGCTATTGTTTTAAACAAGAAGAAACTTCAGAACACGTGGGTTAACCTGGGGACTGGGACTCAGTGTCAGAAGAAGTAGATCCTGGCCCTGCCTGATTTACCAGATTCCTTCATTCAACAGACATTCACAGGGCGTCCACTGTGTTCAGGCCCTATTCTGGGCACTGGGAGCACAGTAGTGACCAGGGAAGACTACTCTGCCTTGAAGAGGCTTATAATCCAGTGGGGGCAGACAGAGATATCACCAGACGGAGACACCCCAGAGAAATCAGGGCTGGGATGGAGGAAGCACAGGCCAGAGGGAGTGAGCCTGACATGGAGAAAAGCTACCGGGTTGGAGGACTCCAGAGCAGGCAGGTGCCTGCCCCAGCCTGAGAGAGGGAGGGCTTCCTGTAGGAGGGGATGTCTGACCTGAGAGCAGTAGGATAAGTAGAAATGAGCCAGACCAAGTGGGTCAGGGAAGAGATTTGGGCAGAGGGTAAGGGCAAAGACAAAGGCCTGGCAAGGCAATAGAGGGTCTGGCATGTTGGAGGAACTGAAATAAGTTCCAGGTGGCGGACTTTACAGAGCAAGGGAAAGGGTGGGGAGAGATGAGGCTGCAGGAGGAGCCCAGCACCAGGTCACACTGACTCACCATGCTCAGGAGACTGGACTTGACCTGAGGTCAGCCTGGCACCATGGAAGCGTTTTGAGCAGGAGGTGGTTTAATCAGACTTTGAATCTTTCTCTGGCTGCCATTGGAGGGGGTGACTCTGGGTGCTGGGAGACTAGGCAGCAGGCTGGGGCAGGGACTGGCCAGAGAGGACAGGGCTAGACCAAGGTGGGGGCCATGGGAGGGCAGAGGAGGACAGGTGGGAGAAACACTCATGAGGTCAAGTGGACAGGCTGTGGGGCTGCCAGGGTTGGGGGGAGGTGCCCTGGCCCAGGCCTAGGTTTGGGGATGAAGACTCTGAGGCCTGTTTGGGACACATTGAGTGTGAGAGGACTCAGGGACGCATCTAGGAGGCCAGGGAAATTTCTTCTCCTACCTAAACTGCAGGTACAATAATGAGTCAGCCACCTCCGACAGTGTGAGGTAGGGAGGCAAGAGGTACAGAAATGATAGCGGGTGAGAATGGGAGAAAGGGACAGTGACAGAGTGGAATCTTGTTCTGCCTAATGGCTGGGAACCCTCTGGGCCTCAGTTTCCCCATTTATAACATGGGGACTGGAGGGTCAGCCCACACTGGCTAAAGCCCCTTGTCTTCCCAGGTACATTCCCAGCCTCTCAGCCTCAGGCACCTGCCAGCCCAGGTCTGCCAGCCAGGCCACCCCCACCCCGCCGGCCTAGCCCACCTAGGCAGGTCCCTGTGGGCAGTGGGCGCCGGGAGTGCTACTTTGACACAGCGGCTCCAGATGCATGTGACAACATCCTAGCACGGAATGTGACCTGGCAGGAGTGCTGCTGCACTGTGGGTGAGGGCTGGGGCAGCGGCTGCCGCATCCAGCAGTGCCCGAGCACCGAGACAGGTGGGCATGGGCTGCCGGGTGGACACAGGGCTGAGGGTTTGGGTAGAAATATGGGTCTGAGACAGGGGACACATTTGGACATAGGTCTGAGATACTGGTACTGCAAGGGCAACAGTGAGCTGTCAGTCCGATGAGCATGAAGCTGAGAGGTGGGCACAAACAGGCATGAAGGTTGAAGACGTGGGCAGTGAAGGGTGGGCCTGGGGCCAGAGTAAGCAATGAGACAGGTGGGTGTGAGCAGGGTCCGGGCTGGGACGCAGGTGTCTGAGCTTAGCCTTGTCTCTGTGCAGCTGAATACCAGTCCCTGTGCCCCCATGGTCGAGGTTACCTGGTGCCCAGCGGAGACCCAAGCCTCCGGAGAGGTGAGGCCAGACTTGAAGACCTATCCATCCTCTAACTCCCCAGGCCCATCTTCAGCTCACCCTATCTCCGTTTTCTTTATCTCTCACCCTATCTCTTTTTGTCTCCCCCAGCCCGCCTCACCCCCATCTTCTATCTGTCTGTCTTCATCTTTCCTATATCTACCTCTGGGTTTCTACTACCATGTCTTTCTCTTCCCCGTCATGCCTCAAAGCCACACACTCCCCCCATCCAACGCCCCCCAAACCCGGGCCTGCTCCCATCTTTGTTGATGGGAGTGGTGCCTCTGACCATCCTTCCCATAGATGTGGACGAGTGCCAGCTCTTCCGAGACCAGGTGTGCAAGAGTGGCGTATGCGTGAACACGGCCCCAGGCTACTCATGTTATTGTAGCAACGGCTACTACTACCATGCCCAGCGATTGGAGTGTGTTGGTACGAGCCCATCTTCACCATTCCCCAAGGGACTCTTCCCCAACCCTCCACCACGCCAGCTGCCCTCTGGAATGTGGCCACTACCAGCAGGAAGTCCTTCCTGGAGTCTAGACTTCATTTATCACTGTCAATGCTTTGGGGAAAGGGGAAAGGGTAGAGAGCTGCTTCTTAACCACTCCCTCCATGCCTCCCTAGATAATGACGAGTGCGCAGATGAGGAGCCGGCTTGTGAGGGCGGCCGCTGCGTCAACACAGTGGGCTCTTATCACTGCACTTGCGAGCCCCCGCTGGTGCTGGACGGCTCACGGCGCCGCTGCGTCTCCAACGAGAGCCAGAGCTTCGGTAACCCCACCTCCAAGCCCGCCTCACCCTGCCCAGCCGATTACGCCCCGCCCCGGCACCACCCTTGCCGTCCAGCCCCTCACCCAACCATAAGCCCGCGCCCAGGCCACGCCTTCGCAAAGGCCACGCCCCCTCAGACCTTATTTAGTCTGTCTGCATGTCTCCTAGAGGCCAGCTGTCCTGGTGGTTAAAGGTGAAGGTTTTAGAGGAGCCTGCCACTTGCTGGCCTTGTGTACACGTGCACGTTTCTTATCCCCTCTTGGACGCCAGCTTCCTTTGCGAACATATGGTGGATTGGCAGTAGCCCTACCTTATAGGGTGGTTGTGAGGAATTTTATTTTTAAGGACAGAACGGGAATGGTTTTACTAAGTACTAAAGACATGTTTCCTATTATTTCCCTGTGTATCTCTGATTTTTTATACCTCTCTGTGGGTTTCTGTCTTTAGGTTTTTCTCTGACACTTTCTGGGTCTATCTTTGTTTCTAGGTCTGTTTCTCTCTCTCGCTCCCTGCATTTTTGCTTTCCTGTTTTTCTTTGAATCTCTGACAGTTTGGATGTGTTTGTCTCTGTTTCTTTGGGTCCTTTCTCTTTTTGCCCACTGACCCAAACTGTCTTCCTCCACTTCCTGTTCCTACAACATCCCCCCACACCCTGAGACTTATTCAAACAATGCTCAGAGAGGAAAAAGAACTGCCCGAAGGTCACACAGCCTTCCAGAGGCCAGGCTTGGATAAAGCCCTCCCAGACCCTATCCCCCAGCCACTGGAAACCCTCTTCTCTCTCTCTTCCGCTATGACAGCCTCATGGCAGACCAAGCCCTGTCCTCAATCCAGAACTTGGGAACTGCCTCACAGGGCTTCCAGGAGTCAGATCACAGCTGATACGGGTTTGGTGATAGGCAGAGGGTGGTCTGGGCTGCTCCAGCAGGGGAGCAGGCGAAGCGTTTGGGAGGATCCAAGCGCGGGTCCCACCCTGATGCGTGCTGTCTCTACCCTCAGATGACAATCTGGGAGTGTGCTGGCAAGAAGTGGGGGCTGACCTCGTGTGCAGTCGCCCTCGACTTGACCGCCAGGCCACCTACACAGAGTGCTGCTGCCTCTACGGGGAGGCCTGGGGCATGGACTGTGCCCTCTGCCCCGCCCAGGACTCAGGTACTGTCACTTGCCTGGCCCTCAGAGGCCCTACTCCACAGGCTCCAAATCCAGGCCCTCAGGTCTCTTAGTCTTAGACCCAGCCTTAGACCCCTCAAATCTCCCCAAACCCAGCCCCTCAGACCTGTGTGTCCCAGCCCATCCCTGAATCTTGATCCCTTAGTCCCCAAGTCACATCCCAAAGACCTCCCAGTCTTATCAGCAGGTCCCACAGTTCCAGTCCCATGGGGCCGTGAGGTCTGGTCCCTCAACCCTCAACTTTTGGTATCCAGAATCCCAAAACAGCCCATGATACCCCAGCCCCCAAATTCTGGACCCTTAGTCCTCCAGTACCAGTTGCTCAGACCCCACCATCCTGGCCCACAGGTTCTCTAGTCATAGCCCACAGGCCTCCAAGTCCCAGTGCCTTGGACACCAACATCCAGGTGCCTAAGACCCCAACACACAGCCCCAGAGATCCCCAAGTCTTAGCTCTTAAAACTCCTGAGTCCCGCCATCCTCAGCCCTTGGAAAGCCAGTCCAGCCCCAGGCCCAAAGACCCCATCCTCAGTCCTCAGACCTTCCGGTCCCGTGTAGCATATCCCTTCCATTCATCCTGGCCCCTCAGACCCAGTAGCAGTTTCTGGAAATTCCCAGTCCTTGTCCCCAAAACACCTTCATCCCATTTCTGTAGGCCGCTAGTCCAAGCTTCCATGGGTCCCCCAAATTCCAGCATGTTGGACCATAATCCCTAGCAGCAGTCCTTAATACTCCTGACCCCAGCATCTTGGAATTCCAGTCTCAGCTCTTGAACTCTCAATTCTGGTTCCAGGACCCCTGATCCCCACCGTGCAAGTTCAGCCCCCTCCTCTGAAGCCCCTCCCATGCCTCAGCCCAAGGCCCTCCCACCCTCTCCTCTGGGCTCTTCCCACAGTGGGGACATGGTGTGTGCAAGGCAAGCAATGATTGACTGTTAGGCTTGGCTCCTGTTCACAGATGACTTTGAGGCCCTGTGCAATGTGCTGCGCCCCCCTGCATATGGACCCCCACGACCAGGTGGCTTTGGACTCCCCTACGAGTATGGTCCAGACCTGGGTCCTCCTTACCAGGGTCTTCCGTATGGGCCCGAGTTGTACGCGCCCCCCGTGCTACCTTACGACCCCTATCCACCGCCACCTGGACCCTTCGCCCGCCGGGAGGCCCCCTATGGGGCACCCCCCTTCGACATGCCCGACTTTGAGGATGATGGTGGTCCCTATGGCGAATCTGAAGCTCCGGCTCCACCTGGCCCGGGCACCCGCTGGCGCTATCGGTCCCGCGACACCCGTGGCTCCTTCCCAGAGCCTGACGAGCCACGTAACAGTGGCGGCTATGCTGGTGAGCACTGAGCGCCGAGTGATGGGCTGAGATGAGGAGTGAAGTGTGCAGAGATGGAGACAGGGAGGATGGGGGGAGAGAGATGCAGAAACAAAGAAGCCAGGGGGAGAAACAGGCTCAGAGAGATACTGAAGCTCAGATACAGTTGGAGAGAACAGACATACCTGTAGACCCACCAAGAAAGGTGCGGGTAGAGGGCAAACTAGGGAGAGCAGAGTGAGGTACGCCTCCTGGCCCCACAGCATCCCCCACAGTCCTGGAGTGGGATGGACTATTCAGATGGGGATACACCGTGCGCCCGGCCGTCCAGTGAAAAGGGACTGAAGGCACGGAGTCCATTTCACACATTTTCCGCAGGCGCCCTGGCGGGGCCCTATGAGGGGCTAGAGGCGGAGGAGTGCGGGATCCTGGACGGTTGCGCCCACGGCCGCTGCGTGCGGGTCCCCGAGGGCTTCACCTGCGACTGCTTCGACGGCTACCGCCTGGACATGACCCGCATGGCCTGCGTTGGTGAGGGGACTGGCTGGGGCCAGCTGTGTGAGGAGAGAGGGTGGAAGCCCTGACTAGATCTGTGTGCTCAGGGACTTCAAGGGTAAGGGCCAGCCAGGAGGGAGCAGGAGGTTGCGCGGGGCTGGCCTGACAAAAGTGAGATCAGGCTGCTAGGATGGATGCTGAGCTTGACCCCAGGGCTGCTAGGATGGATGCTGAGCTTGACCCCAGGGCTGGGGCTGGGCTTGAAGCAGGGCGGGAGGGTAGAATCCTGCAGGTGTGATGTCTAAGGACTCCCAGTGCTACCTTGGGTAATTTACTTGACCTCTTTGGAGAGCTTCAGTCTTTTTGGACTCTCAATCCTGACCATAGTCTTTTTTTCTGTAAAATGGGAATATGAATCATGTCTGCCTAGTTTAGACAGTCATAATGCAGAGTGGTTACAATCGAGGACTCTAGGGGAATCGAAGAAACCTGAGACTCAGTCCAGTAACTTGCTGTATGACCTGGACAAGTCACTGTCCCTTGCTTGGTTTTTCTCATCTGAAATGACCATGGTCATCGAACCCATTTCATAGAGTTACGAACATCGTTAATGTTGATTTACAATAACTCTGAGGCCTGTGTAGAAACAGGCTCAGAAAAGAGAAATGAGTCCCCAAGGTCTCACAGCTGAGAAATAGCAGGGGGCTGGGCACTCAGAGTCTTTGAGAGCCGGTTTGAGGACCCACTGGGCAGAGTGTGGGCTTGCTGTGTAACCCTGGGCAAAGGGCTTCCCCACGCTGAGCTTCAGTTTGCACGTATGTAAAACGTGATCACAGAACCTACCTTGTAGGGTCATTAGAAGGATATAGTTAATACCAGTAATGTGCTACACGTCTTGCTTAGAGTAAGCATTTACTGTGGTTGATGCTCATCAGTATTACTTTTTTAACAACAACCTAGTGACCTAGGTAGGGGCTACTGCACCAACCTTACAGAACACTAAGCTGAGACACAGGGAGGTTAAGCCACCTGCCCAGGCTCACACAGCCAACCTGTAGTGGCCAGATTCGACTCCAAACCGCAGGCTGTGCACCGCACCCCTCGGCCCCAGGAGCCTCAGGGGACAGAGAGGTGGGTTTTCGGGTCCCCCGCCCTGAGTAGCCACGCTTCTTGTACTCCCCTTCCCCAGACATCAATGAGTGTGACGAGGCGGAGGCAGCCTCCCCGCTCTGCATCAACGCGCGCTGCGTCAACACCGATGGCTCCTTCCGCTGCATCTGCCGCCCAGGATTCGCACCCTCGCACCAGCCTCACCACTGCGCGCCTGCGCGGCCCCGGG
Source organism: Rhinolophus hipposideros (assembly GCF_964194185.1). Classification (NCBI taxonomy): domain Eukaryota; kingdom Metazoa; phylum Chordata; class Mammalia; order Chiroptera; family Rhinolophidae; genus Rhinolophus; species Rhinolophus hipposideros. The sequence continues at coordinate 39,050,910 of NC_138067.1, forward strand.
CCTGAGCCCCCACCGCCCTGGGCCGTAGACCCCAGGCCGCCCTCCTCGCGCCTGCGCACACGGGTTTTCAGCCGCGCACGCTCTTGCCCGCTTGCGCGCATGCGCACAGGGATGCTGGACCTGACCGAGAGCAACATGGACAGACAGACAGATGTCAGGAGGGACACCCTTGCTGCTCCCGTCACCCCAACCTCTCCTACCGATGCCGGAGGCCCAGGCCTAGCCATGGTCCCCTTCATATTTCTACTCCTTTTTATAAAGTTTTTCAATTAAAAAATACCTATTTTGTACCTTCTGCCCCTGCCTATGTATCTCAAAGTCTGGCTCCCAGGAGTTTGTTCTTTGAGCCACTAAATTACGTCCTCTTCCCATTCCTGACTCCGTGTCTGCCTCTTAATTTCCGTGCCTCTGTTGCTTAGTCTATTTCTGTCTCCCTTGGTCTTCTATGTCTGTTTCTTTTCTTTGGTCTTCTTTTATCTTTCTGCTTTATCTTCTCTGCCTGATTCTCTGTGTCTGTCTTCTAGTCTCTGTTTCTGTGTATTTGTCTGTCTCTCTGTTTCATTATGTCTCTAATCTCGAGAGATCTTGTCTCTGGATTTTTACCTATGGTACTGACGCTCCCAATAAATCCCGCAGTGGCCACCTCTTCCCTCTGGTGCCTCAGTAAGGGATGGGCTGGGGTAGCTTCAGCCCCTGCTCAGGGCCCTCTTAGCTAGAGGGCATTCAAAGAAGTCAAAAACTACTCTGGGACCAGTGGGACATGGGGAGACGGTGGGGGCAGGAGTCCCTGCAGGGGTAAACCCAGCCCTGGGCCCCCCGCTGTATTTGGCTGTGGAAAAACGGAGTGACAGCCCTGGTGGAGGCTGGAACAAGCTGTGTGTGTGACAGTAAAGTGCCCAGCATGGACCCTCCAGTACCCCCTGCCTACTTCCTGGCCATTTGGGGAGTCCAAAATCCCCCCAACCCCCAAAATCCATAAGACAGTATGCTGGGCATGAGCTCGGGGGATGGGACAGTTGGGAGTGGAGGGACTCATTGGCACCAAAACAAAACAAAAGACTGTAGCTGAGTTATTCTCTACCCACCTATTACTGTTAGGGTCTCCATCTCAAATGCTTCCAGGACTAGGCGAGTGAGGTTAAACGGCAGCAGGTACAGGGTAAGAATGTCACAGCACAAGGTGAGCACGCATGACCAAAGACACTGGTTAAGGGTTGGGATGAAACAGTGGGAAATCTCCCCATTTTAAATAATACTTTTATAACCAATTTCTGGGTCATATCTGGCCCATGAACCAACCAGTTTTAATCATCTAGATACAGCTCAAGTTGTGTAAATGGATGTCTCTTTCTTGACTGGACCCCTCCCCACCTTCAGAGCTTCAGGAGGGGTCATAGTCTCACTGGTGCCTCATGGATGATTATGGTAATGCCTACTCCACAGGCGTGTTGGTGGCAGTTAAATGACATCATTCTCTATGTCAAGTGCTTAGAACAGCACTTGGCACATAGCAAGTGCTCAGTGATTGTTAGCGTAACCCTGGGCTCCCCTGGAAATGCTGAGCCCTGGGGCTGGGCAGATGTTGAGGGCAGATGGCTAGGTCGTAGTCTTTTTCCGACCTCCCTTCCAGGGTGAGGGAGGAACCAGAATCTATCCCCTTCAATGGTACAGTGAGAAACACCTAGCACAGGGGTCTTGTCAGGGAGGGGGGGTCAAACCATGAGGGGCTCAAAGATCTACAAAAGGGCAATGGCTCCCCAACTATGTACTGAAAACCATTGAAGTGTATGTGCCCTTTATTTTATTTTGTTTTTTTATTAATTTCAGGTGTACAAAACAATCTTAATAGTTAGACATTTCATCTCTCACAAAGTGATAACCCTCCTCCCCTAATCTGTTGCCCCTCTGACATCGTACATATCTATTACAATTCCATTGACTCTATTCCCTAAGTTGTACTCCATATCCCATGACTATGTATATTAAATTATAGTTGACATATAATATTATTCAGCTTCAGCTTCAGGTGTACAGCGCAAGGATCAGGCAGAATTGTATGTACACTTTAAATGGGGAGTTGTCTGATATGTAAATTATAGCTCAATAAAACCATTAAAATGAAAAAAACCCACAAAAACCTCTACAAAGGGAAGTGACTCTCCAGCAGATAGAGGGAAACTGGCTCAAACACTGACCCTTCAGTCGTTCATTCAACAAATATTTTCTATACCTGCTTTGTAATAAGAGAGTGCTGGGAGCACAGCCTTTAGATCAGCTTTGGGGGTAAGAGCTAACGATGGCTCTCCGAGGAGCTGTCTGCGCTGAGACCTGAATGGTGTGGTGAAATGAGCCAGATGAAGTGGGGAAGGGTGTTCCCCACGGACGGAACAGCATCTGCAAAGGCTTAGAGGTGAGAAAGACAAATTTCTTTAAGTGTCTTTTTTTTCAGGGGAGGGAGTATGTCAGTCTCTGTGCTGGTGACATTTTTGGTGCTTAAGAAATCCCTGGTCTTCAAATATATGGTGATGGAAGGAGAACTGACTCTGGGTGGTGAACACACAATGGGATTTATAGACGATGTAATACAGAATTGTACACCTGAAATCTATGTAAATTTACTAACAATTGTCACCCCAATAAAATTAATTAAAAAAAAAAACATAAGAAGTCAGATACTCAGATTTAATGTAATTAAACCAAAAACAAACTTTGAAAAAAAAAACAAAAAACAAAACAAAAAAAAAAAAAAGAAATCCCTGGTCTCTGCCTTCATGGAGCTCCAGAGAGGGACATAGACACATTGCCAGACATGACAATCTGTGCTGGGATAAGGAGGCACAGGGAGAGGGGTCATGGTGGGATGGGGAAGGTCAGAGGAGGTACCTAACCCAGTCTGGGAGGACATCAGGGAAGGCTTCCTGCAGGAAGAGATAGACTTTGAGAAGTCTCTAGGGTTCTAGATCCCTTTGACAATCTACTGGAAGCTCTGGACATTCACAGAAGAAAAACACACAAATATTGTAGGCGATTCCCAAATATTCCCACAAGCGCCTGTGCCTGGGAAACCCGTGGGCATACCATTCCCCACTCGCCCCACGACCCCCTTGCTGTATAAATGTCCCAGAAATTGGGACAAGCTGGAAAACTTTGAGGTCGAATTTCAGTGCCCTGGGAGTGGAGTGGGGAGGGGTTTTGAGAACCCAAAACATCCCTCTCATCCCCCACCAGGTCTGGTGGGGACGTCAAGGATCTAGGTTTTATCCTCCCTACATCCCCCGCACTAATCCCGTGGGGCCCTTCGCATGCGCCAAGACCAACGCATTCTCCTCTGGAATTTTCAGAGGGGAATAATCCAGGAGGTCACCGCGCTCGCGGGACAAGCGCCGCAGCGCCCCCTGACGGTCACCGCGCGCAGACACATCCCAAGCCGCCCGCGTGCCCCTAGTGGCCGATGCTCATGCAGTCAGTCATAAGCGAGCTCCCACCGCCACTTGGAGACTTCCTTTGCTTTGGTCTGCAGGCTAGGGTCATCACTGTCGTCGTCGTCATGGCTAAGACGGAAATAGCGCTTCCTATGTGCCAGGCACTATGCTGCTTTTTATATATCACCTCATGTCATCTGTCAGGCCTATGAAATGAGTATTACTATCATCTCCATTTTCCTCATTTAAAGCACAGAGAGGTTAAGGAAATTTACTCAAGACCACACAGCTACTAAGTGGCAAAGTCTGGATCGCATATAGGCAGTCTGGCTCCAGAGACGATTTTCTGAACCATTTAAAGTAATCATAAAGTGAAATAATAGTTGGGGATTGCTTCAAAATAATTCTACAGAACAGTTTAGTCAAAGTGGAAGGAACTTGGGTGCCTGGATCACCACACTGCCAACCTGGATCATTACCACTGGAGTATTATGTGAGAGCAAACTTCTTTTTTATTTAAGTCATCGTATTTTGAAGTCTCTTTGTTATAGCGACTAAGGCTTTATCCTAAAACGAGGGCATCAGAATCACCTGGAGGGCTCATTAAAAGACAGATTGCTGGGCCCCACTCCCAGTAAGTATGGAATAAAGATGGAAAACTTGTATTTCAAATAAGTTCTCAGGGGGCTGTTGTTGCTGCTGCTGCTGATGGGAACCACACTTTGAGAAACACTGCCCTAAATAATGCAGGTTTTTACCGTGGGTTGTTTTGTATGTCCAGCACTCATTCTCCCTCTTTGAGAGTACTGGCCTCCTTCACTCTGAGTCCAGGGGCCTGACCCCACTGGAAGACGCCAGGCCTGGCCAATGAATGAATCCCTTCCCTGGGCCTTTGCAATTGGTTCAGGAATGGGCATGTCCTCAAAGCTGGACCAATAAGAATCAACACTGAGACTGGTGGGGCTTGCTGCACTGGAAGGGCATAAGCCTGGAGCAGTGAGGGCTTCCCTGAGGGAAGAGCTAGTCTGAAAATGAAGCCAACACAGGAAGAAGCGGGGTGAAGGGTGAACAGAAGGACTGTACCTGAAGTACATCGTCTGTGCCTCTGAGTTCATCCAATCTCCAGAACATTTCAATAATGTACATTTTTCTTCAAACCTTACACCAAATTGATCAGCAAATGTTGTCACCTCTACCTAAAAAAATTGCCTGTCCTATATTGGAGGAAAAGCTATGCTATAAATGAAAACATTATTGGGTCAACGACAAAACTGGAATATAATAATAGATTAGGAAAATTTTGTGTGTCAATGTTAAAGTTACTAACGTTATTTATTGTACTGTGGTTAGGTAAGAGGACTTCCCTAGTCTTAAGATATACATTGAAGTATTTAGGAGTAAAAGGCCATGGTGTATGTAACTTAGCTTCAAATGGTACAGAGAAAAAAAAATGAGAGAGAGCGGGGGTCAGAAGGTAGAAAATGAAAAAGTAAATGGGATAAAAATGTAAACAATTGAACTTGAGTAAAACGTTTATGTGCTCTTTGTACTATTCTTAGTCTTGCATTTTTTTGTAAATTTGAAATTATCTCTAAATAAAAAGTTAATTTTTTTTTAAAGAAATGAGAGATATAAAATTCTGGACAACACTGTTAATATAAGTAGAACTGGGGAGATAAGATAAAGTGCTCTATGACCCAGGTAGTGTTTGATGATTCAACTCTGGATTAAACTTCAGACCTGATTTTTAAAAGTGTGCATGGTAAAATTTCAAGCGTTACTACTAAAACAGTAGAAATGGTGCATAGATTCCAAAGTAGCAGAAGGAAAAGAAAGAGGAAGAAAACATAAGACAAAACAAAACAAAAAATGAAGCCATTTCAAACAAGTCTAAATGAGAGGGAGGAAAAGCATAGAAAAAAAAACGGGGACAATAGAATCACAAAGTAAGAAGGTAAAAGTAAATTAAATATATCCTTAATCACATACACAAAAAATGCCTTCTGAATCTAAGCACTTCTGGCTCCCTCTGCTGTTCCCACTATCTTCCCTTTCTGGACTTCCTGCTTCCTGCTCCTGCCTCTGAGGTCTCTTCCCACATACAGCTAGAGGGACTCGGAATGCCCAAGTCAGATCCAGGTCCTCCCCTGCTCAGAACCTTCCTGTGGCTCCATCTTACTCAGAGTAAAAGCCAGAATCCCCACTGTGGCCTGTAAGCCTCTGCACCATCTGCTTTTTGCCCCCCTTTTTACCTCACCTGTCCCGTCTCCCCACCTTGCTTGCCCCTCTCCAGCCACATGCACCTTCTTGTACCAGACATGTTCCAACCTCAGGACCCTTGCACTGGCTGTTCCCTCTTTCCACTTGGCTCACTCCCTCACCACGAACGGAAAATGGATAAATAAACTGGGTATAGTCACACAATGGAATCATGCACTGCCCCGAGAATAACTTGTAACTACACATGGTGACAGGAATGAGTCTGTGGGGACAGAGTCCCAGAGAGCAGTTTCCAGGTTCTTGGCCTCACGTGGAAAGGTGCTGGCTCGGTTGTTGGATGGCCATCAGCTGTAATCAGCTGGCCATCCGCTGTGGCTGGGTGGCCATCAGCTGTTACTGGTTAGCCATTGGCCACTAATATAACTGCCTGGCTACACTGAGGGATTGGTTGGTTGGTTGGTTGGTTGGTTGGTTGGTTGGTTGGTTGGCAGAGAAGAGGATTGCGGATTGCAGCTAGCAAGTGGGGTTGGTTGGTTGGCAAAGAAGCGGACATCAGACTGTGGATCGTGTGGCCCCTGCTTCCTGTGTCTCCAACCCAGCCGCCAGTGAGAATATAGCGGTATGACTCCCCTATCTATGGCTCCGTGGGTGTTCCTGTTTGGCCTCACCATGTCCTGCAGGAATGGAGACCCCGCATTATAGTCTTACACTATGTTGAGTGGACAATGACAAGATACTAAAGAGAATGTGTGTTCTGATTCCACTTATATAAAATTCCAGACAGGAAAAAACAATCTGTGCAGCCAAAAGTCAGAGTGATGGTGATTTGAAGGAGTGGGGTGGACACAGGAGCCATGAAGGGGCTCCCAGGGGGGCTGGATGTTTCCTGGTCTGGGAGCTGGAGCACAGTGTGTCCAGTTGGTGAAAATCCACCCCCGCTGTGCACTTGTGGTTCATACCGGTTTGTGCATCTAGTTCAAGAACCGGTTTAGAACAAAGAAAATAAAACCCAAATGAACCTTCATGGTCTCACCACCCAGCGTAAGATATAGGACATTCCCAGTCCTCAGGTCCCTCGCTCCCGATCACAATGTGCTTTTAAAGATTTTTTTTATTATTGGGGAAGGAGAACCGGACTTTATTGGGGAACAGTGTGTACTTCCAGGACTTTTTTCCAATCAGGTTGTTGTCCTTTCAGTCTTAGTTGTGGAGGGCGCAGCTCAGCTCCAGGTCCAGCTGCCCATTGCTAGTTGCTGGGGGCACAGCCCACCATCCCTTGTAGAAACTCTGGCAACTTTGTGGTTGAGAGGATGCGCTCCAACCAACTGAGCCATCTGGGAGCTCAGCGGCAGCTCAGCTGAAGGTGCCGTGTTCAATCTTAGTTGCAGGGGGCGGAGCCCACCATCCCTTGCTGGACTCGAGGAATTGAACTGGCAACCTTGTGGTTGAGAGCCCACTGGCCCATGTGGGAATCGAATCGGCAGCCTTCGGAGTTAGGAGCATGGAGCGCCAACCACCTGAGCCACCAGGTGGGTCCCCCACAATGTGTTTTTATATTCACACACCCTGCCGGCCACCTCAGTTCCTTTCCTGGGCTTATTAAGCACATCACCCCAGGTGTTTTCCAGACAACCCAATGCAGGTTCCTGGAGAGAACTCAGGCGGTGGGTGGTGGGCAGGAGCCGGAGGGAGAGGACTTCCTGCTGGAGCCTGGGCAGGGGGAGGTAATGTTTATTTGATGCCCTTGCCCTAAGTCCTTATTGGGTGTTGGGGGGCTCTGCAGGGCACCTCCCCAAGTGTTCAGGGCCCGGGTTCTGCGGGTGGGTCACAGGGCTGTAACCATTGGAAATGCAACCTGCGGGCATGCAAGCTCTCTGTCTCTGTCTCTGTCTCTTTCCTTCCCTGTCTCCCTCCCTCCCTCCCAATCGCTCTCTCCTCAAGAAGCAAAAAACTCACAGTTATTTACATAAAGTTTTATTACATCAGACTGTAACCAAAGGATCCAAGTTCAAACTTTGAAGCTTTCAATAAGCTTTGAATAAACAGTAGTGCTTTTTTTTCCTTTTTGTACTGTAATGTTTATTTTAACATTTTTTTTAGTTGGCATGATTTTATATATATGAGGTTCAAGAAAAGAAAATGTTCACTGTTTGCATTTCTTTTATAGCTGTTAATATTGTCCATTTCATTTCCTGATTATTACTAGAAATAATTTTGTCATATAGGGAATGGAGGAGTTTGGCCTCTGTGACATCCCGAGGTCTATGAGAGGGGTAGTGGTGAGATTTAGGAAGACCCCCTTGGGTGTCTGAAGGGGAGTGGGTCCCAGATGACACAAGGGAAGGCTGGAGACCACTCAGGAATCCAGGTGAGATATGCCCCCAGGACTCTGGGATGGGGGAGGGGGAACTGAGGGTAGAAACCACAGAACTTAGTGTGGGGTTGGCTGTGGAATGCTGGCGGCTCTCTGTGGGCCTGGTGCCTGGACAAGGAGTTGACTCAGGCTGGGGGGGCTGTAAATAAAGAAGAAAGGGCAGGTCAGACCAACCGCTGTGGTTGAGAGCTTCATGGACACCCTTCCTAAATCACCAGGTCCTCACACACACCCACCTTAAAGATGAGGAAACAAGCTCAGACAAAGAAGGCCCCAAGACAGAGAGCGGGACTGGAGCCCAGGTCTCCTACTTAACTCCGTGCTTCATGATCTTAAAGAACTTTGGGTCTTAAACCACCTCCGCATATTGCTTTTTCTTCCATTAAAAAAAAAAAAATACAGAAACACAAAAACCGAACACACTTAGCTACAAAGTCTGAGTGAATTTTTAGAGTGACAGGACTGTCATGAATCCTGCTTGAGCCTGAGATTACACGACTCTATGCATTTGTCAGAACTCATTGAGCTGTGTACACACACACACACACACACACACACACGTGTGCACGCACACACCCATGACTTGCCATGTGTGAGGAGTAACAATAAATCAAAAACAAATGCAATGAATGTACTTTTTCTGGATCCCAATTCATACAAAACAACTGTAAAAGGATGTTTTTGAAACACTGGGGGAATTTGAATAGGGACTGGATATTCGATGACATTAAGGAATTTGTTCATTTCATTCGATGTGATAAGACGTAGCTCTGTACAGAAAGGCACCTCCCCCTTTTCTAGATGCTTATTGTAGTATGTAAGAATGAACATAATGTCCACCACTTGTGGGTGGTTTTTTTTTTTTTGTTAAGTATTCAAAGAAACAGACAGGGGAAAGAAAATAAAATGGCAAAATACTGATGGTTCTTGAAGCTGGGCGATGGGCCCATGTGGGTGTACTGTCTCTCTGCTTTTTGTGTCTATTTGGAAATGTTCATGATCTAAGTTAAAAGTTTTGAAAATAAAGTTTAAAAGAAGAGTTTATTGTTTGTGAAGCACAATTTGGAAAATATAGAAAAAGAAAAGTAGCAAGACAAAGATACCCCTGACCCCCTCACCAAGCCCCACAGGCCCACAGCAGTATTGTAGTTACCATTTTGATGTATTTCCATTCAGGCTTTAGAAACTGTGTGTGTGTGTGTGTGTGTGTGTGTGTGTGTGAGACGTTTTATATAACTGTGTGAGCAAATTGTTTATACAGCCCTGCTTTTTCTCTTCTTAAAACGTAAGCTGTTCCCCTGTTCCCCTGTCCTCTCTGTGTAAACACAATTTCTAGTGTGTGCATGATGTTTACTCAACAGGGCAGTGTTGCCAGACATTGAAGCTGTTTCCAATTTCCTCTCATTACACATAATGCCTTGATGCACATCCCTGTGCGTCCCAGAGGCGGGATTCCTGGGCCAAAGGGTGTGGACACTTTGGCAGTTCATGGTCAAAATCGCCTTCGAGTTTCTGCCTGACCCAAAGCTGAAATGACCTCATACAGTTAAAGTGAGATTTCACTGCTATTTGTTATTTCCTAAAGGTTTGATTCATGACTCACATTCACGAGAGGATGTCTTTTTTTTTTTTTTTTTTTCCACTTTCAGGAAACAGAAATCCATTCACATCTAGCTCATGTCTAATGGGGGCTGAATCAGTCAGCGAGCAAAGCTAACATCCCCCTTGGACAAGCTATCTTGCTATGTCGATTGTTGAAATACGAAAACAGTTCTGTGCTGCTTGGCAATCATGCTGCCTCGAGGGCCACAAGTGTCCCTCACCAAGCCTACTTCAACTGCCCTAGGGCTTCCTCCGGGCTTCGCAGACCTCCCCACCGTGCAGCAAGAACAGTGTTAATATCAGGCATAGCAACGAACCATTCTGATTGCTCAGTGCCCAAGGTACTGGTTGTTAAATATTTTCTTTACTCTTTGATGCAAGTAACAGAAAACCTGAGTAAAATGGCTTAAACTCCAAAAAGAATCTGTAACTGGAAAACAACAGTTCAGCAACAATCACTAAGGACCCTGTTTCTTTTCATTCCTCTGTCAACCTTAAAAATAAAAAGGCCAGTTATTTAACTAGCAAAAAACCGAATCTGTTCAGGAAAAAGCAGAATTGCAATTCTGGATACGCAGACTATGGCAAACCACAGGCAAGTCCAGAGAACAATGGTGGGGAATGTTGTTTTATAGAGAAAAAGCAGGAAGTTGGGAGGCGTGGTTATGAGCAAAAGTCTATTGGAAGAGAGTAGGCGTTTCAGGTGGTGGTGGCTTTTCATTGGCTAAGTGTGGTGGTTTCTTATTGGCTGGGCTGTTGCTGGGCAAGAAGAAAACCTTCCTCCTGCTGGGGTAGTAAAGTAAGCTTCTTCCTGCCCTGGTTTGTAAAGTGAGCTCCCCCTTCAGGGCTTCCCTGACTCCACTGTGAATGAGATTTTCTTTTATTTATTCTTACGTTTCTGTACCATCTTTTCTGGTGGCAGCTCCCAAGATGGCTGCCAGCAGCCCTCTGGCCACATGGAACCTCATTCATATCCCACCAGTAAAGGAAAGCATCTTTGTCCCAGGTTTCCCTGTCAAATTAATGAGGCTGACTCTAATTGGCCAACTGAAGTCACATGCCTGTGCCAGAGACAGTCACATGCCGGTACAGAGCCAGTCATTGTAGCCCGAGGAGGACCTGAATGCCCTGATTGGTTGCGCCAAGTCACGTATTCCTCACTGGCAAGGTGAATGGTTACCTTCTGTCGCTGAAGCCAGGACTGGATTCAAATTCCTTTCTTAGCCAGTTCTTGCTGTCCTCTCTGCCCTGTTTTCCATCCACAAAATGGAGATAATGATCCCTCCTAAGGTTGCTGTCAGGACTGAATGAGTTGGTTAGTGCCCAGCACTTAGAATGACGTTCACACACAATAAGCACGTAAATGTTAGCTGCTGCTGCTGCTGTCATTATATGATTATTTGCAGCTCTCCACGCTGTGGTTCTCTGCAAGCTCCTTATGTTCTGTACTCCACCCTCTTTCTAGTTGTTGCCGAGTAACAAATCACTCCAAAACATGGTAACTGAAATCAGCAACAGTTAACCTATTATCTCTCACCATTGTCTGTGGTCAGAGGTTTGAGAAGCGCCCCGTGGGCAGTTGTGTCTTGGGATCTCATGTGACTGCAATCACTTGCTGACGTGGAGACAGTGAAGCGGCTGGGGGAGGGCTGGACATCCCTCTCCATATTGTCTCAGGGCTTCTCCACATGGACGGGTTTGGGCTTCCTCACATCCTGGTGGCCTCAGGGCAGTCAGATTGCTTGCATGATGGCTCAGGCCTCCCGGTGCAAGTGTTTCAAAAAGAGGCAGAGGCAGCCTTACTCTTCCGATCTAGCCTTGGGAGTCATGCCAGTGTCACTTCTGCCATAGATTATTAGATACAAGCAACGCACAGATCCAAAGAGAGGGAACACAAACCCCACTTCTCCATGGGAGGGCTGCCAAAGTTCTAGAAAAATATGTGAGCTGGGAAACGTTATTGCAGCCATCTTTGGAAATTACAGTCTGGCTCCTCTTGGTATTAATCAGGCCCACCTCTGTACAATTAGTGCCCAATACCACGCACCTGGGTCACGGCCTCCAAGTCCCAGTTCTAAATGGAAATAGTTTATTGATAAGTCTCAATTCTTTGGGATTGAAAACATGGCACAGAAGTCCTCCCTTATCCGTGGTTTTGATTTCCGCTATTGCAGTTACCTGCTATCAACGGTGGTCCAAAAATACTAAATGGAAAATTCCAGAAATAAGCAACTCATGTTTTAAATTGTGCACTGTTCTGAATACCATGATAAAATCTCATGCCGTCCGGCTCTGTCCTGTCCAGAACGTGAGTCATCCCTTTGCTCAGTGCCTCCACTGTATATAGGAGGTCTGACAATTTAGCTCCCGAACTTGTTGCACCGATGTTGCTAACCTTTTTGATACCAGAGGGATTATTCATTATGAATTTGTACCAACTGGACAATTAACCAGTTGAAAAGTGCTGCAAAGGCTGCGTGAAAAAGTTAGACGACCTGAACTTTTCACCAACAATTCATGGCCCTTGCATCACGACAATGCACCAGCTCACACAGCACTGTCTGTGAGGGAGTTTTTAGCCAGGAAACAAATAACTGTATTGGAACACCTCATCTGGCCCCCTATGACTTCTTTCTTTACCCAAAGATAAAGGAAATATTGAAAGGAAGACATTTTGATGACATTCAGGACATCAAGGGTAATACGATGACAGCTCTGATGGCCATTCTAAAAAAGAGTTCCGCTTTAAAGGGTGGACTAGGTGCTGGTGTCATTCATAGCTTCCCAAGGGGAGTACTTCAAAGGTGACTGTAGTGATATTCAGCAAGGAGGTATGGAGCACTTTTTCTAGGATGAGTTTGCCAACTTAATTGTCAGACCTCATAATCCACAATCACTTACCTACGCCAATAACCTCTCAGCCTGAATTACCTGCTTCCACAATCTTTATCCTAACAGAGGATAAAGATTATTCATACCAAGATCTTTGAACCCCATTAATCATCACCAATCAACCTCAGCTCTGATGACTATTCCAGAAAAAGTTCCAGAATTGCTTTGAAGGGTGGACTAGGCACTGGCATCGGTGCATAGCTTCCCAAAGGCAATACTTTGAAGATGATTGGGGACAGAGTCCCAGAGAGCAGTTCCAGGTTCTCGACCTCACATGGAAAGGTGCTGGCTCAGGTAGTAGATGGCAATCAGCTGTAACCAGTTGGCCATCAGCTGTAACCAGTTAGCTATTGGCCCCTGCGGTGGCTGAGCTAGCAAGCGCGGATTGCAGCTAGCAAGAGAGTTGGGTGGTTAGCAGAGAAGCAGACGGCGGATTGCGGATCCTGCTTCCTATATCTCCAACCCAGCCGCTAGTGAGATTATAGCGGTATGAACCCCCCTATCCGTGGCTCCATTGGTGTTCCTTTTTGGCCTCGCCATATCCTGCATTCTTGTGCAAGGAGCGGGAGCTGAGACCCTGCATGACAGACCTTAGTGATATTCAGCAATGAGGTATGTAGCACTTTTTCTAGTATGAGTTCATGAACTTAATTATCTGACCTCGCATGCTACCCACCTGTTTGTCACTTAGTAGCCCTCCTGGTTATCAGATCAATTGTTGTAGTATCGCAGTGCTTGTGTTCAAGTCACCATTATTTTACTTAATAATGTCCCCAATGTGCAAGAGTAGTGATGCTGGCAGTTTGTATAGGCCAAAGAGAAGCTATGAAGTGCTTCCTTTAAGTGAAAAGATAGGTATGGATAGGAGAAAACAGTGTTATAGGGTGCAGTACTATCCGTGGTTTAGGCATCCATTGGGGGTCCTAGAATATATCCGCCACAGATAAAGGGGGGACTACTGTAGTTTCCTTCTGTTTTTTAGTGACTGCCCCCACGTGCTATCTATATTCATTTTCTTTTTCCTGCAGGATAAAGGTTACAGGGAACCTTAGTGACCATTTCACCAGATTCTCATTTTCATTCATTTTAAAACGCGGTCTTGGATACTAGATCATCTTATGGAATGATTGCTCATGTTTTTAGGGGTGATAAAGGTGCGGTTCTGTAAGAGGATGGCCTTGTTTTTAGAGGACACATGCTGAAGTATTTAGGAGCCAAGACCAAGGATGATTCAGCAGATATTCACATGTGCGCAAGCACGTGTGTTGATTCAGAGAGAGAGAGAAAGAGAAAAAAAAACAAACAGCAGGAAATGTTAACTGCTGATTCGAATGGAGGGTATATGGAGTTTATTATACTATTCTCTCAACTATCCCATAGATTTAAATTTTTTCACAACAAATATTTGAGGGGTAAAAACTTCAGCTGAAACCTGATTCCAAGTTCATGGGTAGGGAAAGGTCTCACTTCTCTTGAAAAGTCTACCTGTTCATTTCTCCCCAAACAGGCTAGCACTTCCTTTCTCCTCTCCATCCTTTTCTGGGGGTGGATGATGGAAGCTGGGCCTGCCCTGTGTTGTCTCAGTGAGTTCTTTGAGTAAGTGGCTGGTTCCAATGCTGGGACCTTGAACTTAGGCTGTGGGATAGTTGGCCATCTTTGTCCTCAGCTTTGTCCTTAGTAGCAATTCTGGAGGTCCTGGAAAAATCCAATTCAATATCCTATTACAGAAGTCTGAGGAACAGAGACTCCAATTGGCTGCCAACAGCTGTGGGCTCTGATTCTCATCCAGAGGCAGTGCCTGGGGGACCTTTGGAAATGTGTGGGATTATTTTGTGATTGCCACAGTGACTTGGGAAAGAGTTGCTTTGGGAGGCTGTTCTAGAACTTTTTGACTTCATCTTTGACTGCCCTCCCCATCCCTCCTGTCACTCCAGCCCTCCAACCTGAAGCTTGTTCCCACCTCAGGGCCTTTGTCCTGGCTGTTACCCCTCCCAGGAACACTGTTCCCTCAGATATGGGCATGACTCCCTTACTTCAGTCAGATCAAATATTTTCTTCTCAGAGAGTGCTCTCTGACCACCTTGTATAAAATCTTACCATCAATCCTTTCCTCTGTCTTTTTCTTCAAAACATTTATCACAACCAGCCATTGTGTCACTCACCTACTTACTGTGTTTCCCTGAAAATAAGACTTACCGGATAATCAGCTCTAATGTGTCTTCTGGAGCAAAAATTAATATAAGACCTGGTCTTATTTTACTATACTGTAAGACTGCATTTTATATTCATTTTTGCTCCAAAAGATGCATTAGAGCTGACTGTCTGGCTAGGTCTTATTTTCGGGGAAACACGGTATTTATTTTTTTATGTTTTATTCTTTTCTTACAATATCAACTTCAGCAGAGCAGGATTTTTGTCCTTCTCCTCCTCCCCCATGGCTGTAGCCGTAGGTCCTGGAATAGTACCTGGAACATGGAAGGTGCTCAATAAATATCAATACATATTTTTGAATGAATGAATGAGTGGACATATTTTCCCATTAGCCAAAGCCTCTACCAGACTTTGAGATCCCTGAGGGCAGGGTTATGTGTGTTACTCTGTATTGTCCGTATTCAATATTTGGTAGAAGCCAGTATTCAGAAAATGCATGTGAAATAAAGAAAAAATACGTATGTGACAAAAACTAGATCAGTGGCTGCCTGGGGCTGGAGCTGGGAGTGGGAAGTGACTGCAAGTGGGCACAAGAGGTCTTTTCAGGGTGATGGAAATGTTCTAAACTCAAACTGTGGTGATGATTGTACAACTCTGTAAAATCACCCGAAATCGTTAAAGCACTTAAAATGGGTGAATTTTATGATACATAGAATAGACCTCAATAAAACTATTAAAGCATAATATGGATGAATTTTATGATACGTAGAATAGATCTCAATAAAACTATTAAAGCAAAACATGGGTTGGGGGAGTAAATGAATGCTCCCTAGGAGGTGCCCCGCCCTGGGACACAGTAGTCACCAAAACAGCCCTTGTGCTTGCCCTCACAGGCTCACAGTGACAACCCAGCCCAGGGGTGGGATCAGGATGGGGGAACCAGAGACAAAGGGGTAGGGCTGCTTTGGGGTAAGCATAGCTGGATCTCAGGAGCCCAGTGCAGGCTGCGGGAGGAGTCAGTCAGAGAGGACTTTCTGGAGGATCGAACGGCTGAGCCAGAGCCTGACAGATAATGTTGTTCATGACCACGACTCTAATTTAAAGAAACAAACAAGACAAAACAAAAAATCACTTTTTCTGCCTTCGCATGGGCCTGGCCGGGGCTTTCATCCAGAGCCATGCATGCGGCCCCTCCGAGTGCCGAGCACAGGGCCACACGGGGGCGCTGTTCTACCGCGTTCGTGCAGTATCTCCATTGACCCAAGTGGCCTGGCAGGAGCAGGAGGGTTGGAGGGCTTGTGGAGGCCGGGGGTTATTTGCGCGGAGAACGTTTCCGGAGACACCACCGCTACAGGGACGACCTGCGAACCTCCGGCGGGCGGCGGGGACTGCTGAACGCGGGGGCCGTGGGGCGGATCTCCGGGAGACCCCACCTCGAGGGGGACGGGGCTCCAGCAGGGGGTGGTGCCTTCCAAAGCGCACGGGGCGGGGGGTCCTGCGTGGGTTATTGCGGGGCGTTAGTGCGCTGCTGTGGGCGTGGGCAAAGTTTTCCAAACAGAACTGGAAAGGGGGCGCTGAACCAACGTGAACTGGACGTTCCCCCAAAGATGACCTCGATGAGGATGGGATGGGGTGCAGCACGTGGCATTGGTAGGAGGAGGTCACCCGGAAAGGCAGGGGCGTTGACTCGGTGTCTCTGGGTCTATTCTGACGCAGCCTAAGCCTGGGGGAAGTGGAAGGTGGGAGGTTAACCCCAGATCTATGGTTTCTGTGAAGGGAGAAGCGCCAGGAACAGCGAGTCTCCATCAGGCAGGCGTGGGAGGGAAGATGGGGAAATGGGCTCCGAAGAGCCAGTGGGAGGTCCTGGGGAGATAATCCGCCTGGAGCTCCGAGGGACCAGGACATCTGCCGCTTTGGGATTGTTGGGTGTGCGAGCGGGAGTCTGAGAAACACTGCTCTGGGTACCGGGAGGAATGGTTTTGTGTAAAGATCAGCGTCTGGCAGGGCAGAGGGGCTTGACTCTGTCCCTGATTTGCTGTGTGCTGCATGGCCTCAGTTTCCCCATCAGTCCAACAGCTGGAGTCATCTCTGCCCAAGGCCTGGGTCCTGTCTGACCCTCTCACTCATCAGCGGTTTTCAGAGGCGAGTTGCTGAGATTGCCCCTTGCGCACCTGGCCCTGTGCTGCAACACCTAAGACTGAAACAGCCCCAGACCCACCCTCCACATACAGTCCGGTGGGGCACCAACTAGGGACAGCCCAGGACCGTCAGGGCCGGGATGGGGGAAACAGAGATAAGAGGGGTCAGGGCCGGGATGGGGGAAACAGAGATAAGAGGGGTCAGGGCCAGGATGGGGGAAGCACTGGATCCGAGTGGGGAAGGGGTGCGCTCAGCTCGGCCTGAAGGGTCAAAGGTCTATCTAAACTGAAAGGTTTGCATGGGGGCGCAGGGCTTGGGAGAGGGTCCACTTCTAAGAAGAGGAGATAATTAAGGTGCATCAGGAAAGGGTGTTCTAGGCAGAGGGAATGGCATCTGCAAAGGCTTGAAGATGAGAGCGTGTGGCTCATTTCCAGCAGTCTTTTGCTCCCTCCTTGGGGAGCCCATTGGTGTCCTGTCACATGTCCCCTAGTCCAGGAGCTACAGCTGAGTGATGGGCTGTAAATTCTTGACGGCGGACACTAACTAGGTTGTTCTCTCACAGCCGGGTGGTTGAATGACTGACCTTGAGGTTGGTGTGAATCCCAGCACCCCCACTAATCAGCTATGTGACCTTGGGCAAGTGACCCAACTTCCCCATCTGTCAAATGGGGATATAATATTGGGTTTCACCAAATCAATCACCTCATTTTAAAGAGCTATAAAGAATTAAACATATTATTTATATACTTAAAAAATATATATCTAGTAGATGATATCAAGGGACCCAAGAAATAAAAGACTTAAAAACAACATGCTGCCACATCAGATGACACTTTGGCCTAAGATACAGAAAACACAACTGACGACACAAGAATTTGCCAACTCAAAGATATACTATTCCAAACCTCATTATTTGAAATTTTAATACTGAACTTATTAGCAGCAGATTATAATTTTTTAAATTCTTTGGTTCAAAATCTGTAAGAATCAGAAATGGGGTGATTAATTTAGGGTACCCTTTACTACTCACCTCTCCAGTGTTGGGTCAGCTGTTACCTGCTATGTTCTGACTCAGAGGTCATTATACAGGGAGACCCTCCTGTTTTAGGGGATGACTCAGGAGGAAAGGATACCCCTGGAAACACACCCCGCTTTCCCGAGGGGCACCATTATATTCTTCCTTTATTGGCTGTCCTTGTATAATACAAATCTGCAAGTTTAGATACAAAAAAATCTGGAAATAAAAGATAGAAAAGTACCCGCCAGGCACCCCTCCGCTTTCCTCTGGACCCCTCCCCAACGGGCACTGAAGTGAGGTAACTGAGCAACTCCTTCCCCTTCCCTCTACCCCACTCCTGAGCCCCCAACTTGGCCCCTGCCCCCATAAGACCTTGGCCAGAGGAAGATGTGGGCCCCCAAGTGGGGGGAGGGGTGATAAGGGTGAGCACAGCATTGGCAGTGAACGCAGCGGGTGGGCAGAGGGAAGCCCTTTGCTTGTGCTGTGTATGGGGGAGGGGAAACCAGACTTGGGGTGGGCACCTGTGTGGGGCCCAGTAGATCCCCCAAGTGGGCATTCCTCCCCCATCCCACCCAACACTGGAAAGTGGAAGGTCAACAACAGAAACTGGGAAATGTAACTTGAACCGAGGGCACTCAGTGGTACTGTGGCCATCCCCGTGTCTGAGGTGGGGGCAAAGGGCCATTGCCAGCTGAAGTCTGGCAGTGAAATGGGTCCCTTAGTCAGGCTGGGTCGGTCCCTGAATTCCATCCTGTTGCAACCTGTCTCAATGTCGGTTCCGTAGTGCTTGTGGGGATAGTCGAAAAAAGGGATTAGAGGGGGTGTTGAGGGGCACAGCCCCAGGGAGCAGGATGAGGGGAAAGGTTGGGCCTCCACTCCCAGACGTGGGGCACCTGGAAATAACAGGGTGGGCAGGGAGGCTCGGGCTACAGTTCTATCTCAAAGGTCTTCTGCAAGTCACCCGAGAAGGGGTTGGAAGGCTTCTCTACAGTGGGTTTGCCTTCTAATGCTGCCCACTGGGCCTCAAAGGGGTCCAACTCAGGGGCCGGGGCAGGTGCTGGCTCTGGGGGCCAGGGTGCCCCATTAGGACGCGGGCGGGCCTGGCCCCCAGGGGCACTGGGCACAGCAGGAGGTGGGAAGGCCCCAGCTTTCCCAAGCAGGGTGGCGGGCTGGGTCTGGAGCTGGGCAGCTGAGCAGAAGGCGTTGGCCACCATCTGTGAGGGTGTGATGCCCACCACGGGCACATGGGGCATGGGCGGGTAGCCCAAGCCCGGGTAGGTGGGCACAAAGGGGGGCTGCATGTGTGGAGGTGGCAGGAACACGGCCACCTGGGCAGGTGCAGCATCAAAGGGCCCCATGGAGGTGGGAAAGGGCTGCAGGGCAGGGGGCACCGAGGGCACAGTGGGTACTGAGGCCGCTTGCTGCTGCTGCTGCTGCTGTGCTTTGGCCACCTGGGATACCTCCTCTAGCCACCTCTCGGCCTCCGAAGGGGTGCGCTTGTGCCCAGGCTGGAAGGCAGCTGCAGGGGCCATGGAGGGCTCACCCCAGGCAGAAGTCCCTGGAGAGAGGAGAGGGGCAGGTGAGGGCATGGGCTAGATTGGAAAGAACCCTAGGCTGGGATCAGACTCGAGCCAGGCTGCCTGCCTTGAATCCAGCTCCACTCCTCACTAGCTGTGCTGATCCTGGGCAAGTGGCTTAACAAACCTGGATCACATAATGTTTTCTCAGTGCTAAGAAAATACAGTTCAAATATAGTTCTGAGAGTCTAAGGCCCCACGATGGGAAAGTATAGGCAGGACTGACAATCACCCAGGCTGGCTTCCCTGTTATTAAGTGTTTTTAATATCACCCCTGGTTCTGATATTTTGAGAATGAATTGTTTTAGGAGGCTAAGATTCTGAAGCTCCATGGATCTTTCTCAGACTGTACTATGCTAACATAATGAATGAGGTTCAACAGTGCGAAATTTGTGTTTTCTAAGATTACTGAGTTTTAAGTTTACATGTTTGCTATCCTAAGGTGTTCCTACGGGTGCTAGGATAAGCCCACAGCCCTAAGTGACTCCATGGCACGGTTTCTCAGGAAGCCCTCTTCTAAAACCGTGAGAGTCTAAGGTTTCACGGTTCCAAATCTGTTGGGTTCTATTATCCTGGGATTCTAAGGCTGGAGGTTTCTAAATTTTATTTTTCTAAGACAGGAAGTTTGAAATTGATCCCATGGGTCTAAGGTGATCCCATGGCTCTGAGATGACCCATATTCTAAGCCTGTGGGATTCCAAGGTCCCTGGAATCCCTGAGGTAGCCCTACATGGAGCAGGGATATGCAGGCGTCCGCCCAGGAGAAGGGTTGCACTTACCTGTGGGCACTGGCGGTGGTGGCCCTGGCGCTGGGGCTCCAGCACTGGCAAAGGACGAGCTGATCTGTGTGCACAGAGCATTGATGCCGTCACTGTCACTGGCACCAGGGGGCTCCATTTCAGGCACTGGGAAGTCAGGAAGGATGGAAATCAGTGAACAGTCCTGTTCTTGACCCTTATGCCCTCAGGGCGCCCTCTCACAGAGTGTGTGGGTGTGGGTCAGTGGGTCCACTGTGCACTAATGGCCATGACCACAAAAATGACAACTTTGTGCATGTATGTGTGTGACATCTGAGGGGTACAAGTAGGGTGTGATGCTGGTGTAGCGGAAGGAGTATTCCATGCATGACCGCTGCCAGGCCCATAAGCTAGAACACGGGCAGAACAGAGACTGCTTCCTGTAAATTCCCTCAGAGACTGTCTGGTCGACCCC
Source organism: Rhinolophus hipposideros (assembly GCF_964194185.1). Lineage (NCBI taxonomy): Eukaryota > Metazoa > Chordata > Mammalia > Chiroptera > Rhinolophidae > Rhinolophus > Rhinolophus hipposideros. Next base: position 39,071,517 of record NC_138067.1, read on the forward strand.
TCAGGCCTCAGGAGTGCTGGTTCCTGGAACAGGCCTTTGCCCTGTCCTGGGCAAGCGTGTAAGGCCTTCCCCCTTATCTGGGGGATCACACTCCAGTACTCCCTCCATCCGGCTCTGTCCTACACAACCGTGTAGCGCCTGCCATATGGCACAAGGATATCCACCTCGTCTTGCTGCTGCCCAAGATGTGCCTCGTATGTAAGTTCCCTTAACCAACTCTTGATGTAATGATGGAATTGTCAGACTCTTTCTTTGGTCTCAGCCTCAGAGACCCCAAGTGAAGGAGAACCTGTGTGTAGCCATAAACCAGAAGAAATATTTGAAATGTTTAACATCTATTAATTTAAAAATATGTTCAATGACATGTATGGCAAGAGCATTGACCAGTCAAAACGGACGTTGGCCACACTCGCTGGGGATCATTTGTCCCGCTTTGGGTGAAGTGGGGCCCTGTCCACCCGACCCAGACTGGCCTATAACATACATCACGAGGGCCGAGATACACCTGTGCCAGGAAGACAGGAGACACTGACCAGGTGTGGTGGCCTCATGAGCCCTCGGGATAAGCAAAGTTACCAACTGAATAAACAACAGAGGACCGCTATGTGTGTGGTCCTCACACACTAAGTGCTCACACGCTAAGTGCTGTGATACCTCAGCAAGTGGCTATCACCAAGGAGTGGGCATGACGCTCCAAGGAGCAGGTGGGAGTGTAAGTGGTTTCTAGTCAATTCCGTGATGACTGTGTGTATTAATCCAATGGGTGTGCAGCGGCTGAGGGTCTGGCATCTGAGTGTAACTGAAATCCAGGTGTGTGGTATCCTGATTGTGATTCCCCAGTGTGAGCCAATCCACCTGTGGGATGCATGAGTGTGCATGTGTGACGTCCAAGTGTGTGTGAATCTGAGTGTGTGGTTTGTGAGTGTGTGTAAATCTGGGTGTATGATTTCTAGATCTGGATATGTGCTTTCTAAGTGTATGCAACTTCCAAGTGTGTGTGATTCTAGAATGCACATGACTGAGTGTGTGACTACATACGGAGTGTGTGTGACACTACAGCAGACTGTGACAACTGTGTGAGGCAGTGAAATTTTGTGTGGCAAGTGACATTCAAGCAAGTGTGCAACTGGCTACAGGAGTGTGAGGCTTCCAAACAAACCTGGGGAGCCTGCCACCTCTCCGGGAGCATGTATGACAGCCTTGGGGGGTGCTTCGTGTCAGGCTGCAAGAGGACAGCGAGTCTGAGGATGTGTGACGGCCAAGTGATGCCGTGGAACATGGAGTGAGTGTGCCTCATTCTCATCAAGCACTGGCATCGGCTCAGCAGTCATCTTCTGGAGAAGCCCAGCCCCCTGGATACAAAGCAACACTTCCCACACCAGTCCCAGAGGCCAGGATGGGTAGGTGTCTCAGATTTGGCGTATGGAGGCATGAGAGCGGGCCAGACCACATGACTTCACTGACGGCTGGGAGGAGAGGCAGTCCTCCTGCCTGTCTCCCTCAGGCAAAACATGGTACCATGCCATCTCTCCTCTCCCTTGCCCATGGCAATATTTACTGTCGGTCACGACATGGGCCACCTCTCTCTTTCCCTTGGCACACAGCAGAAATTAGTAACCAAACACAATGCTTTATTACGACTAAACTCTTTGCTCACCTCACCCCTCACCTGGCCAGACCTCATGGCTCTACTGGCCAAGTGCTGGAAGAGAGGACTGGTCCTTTTAAGTCCATCTTCCATCCAAGCAAAACAGGACATTTATACTGCCTGTCTCCTATCTCCTCCCGTGGCAGACATTGCTAATCAATGATGATGCACCACCTCTTTCCTCTTCATTGTCCCTGGAAGACATGGCTAATCGATGCTAGTGGGTGTTGCCCCTGCCCCATCCTTTGCCCACAGGTGACATCATGAATCCATCACTATGCTCCCTGACCCCATGATCCCCATGCTCACTGGTGCCCTCCACCTCAAGTTTCCTCTGGCCAAATTCTGGGGGTCTCTCCTGGGGCAAATACAACACTCCTGCTGCTCTGTTTTCCTTGCCTGCGGTAAACGTTGCTAAGTAATCATGTGGTGTGCTACCTGCTTCTTTTTCTTGCTCATGCCAGACACTGTAAGGAGATCACGATGTAAGCCGTCACTCTGTTCTCCTTGCCCTGGGCAGACCCTGCTAATCCATCACAACCCTCCTTTCCTCTCAGCCTGAGGACTACCTGTATTCTTCACCTGGCCAGACTGCGTCACTCCACTGGCCAAATGCTTGAAGGAAGCGTAAGCCTTGGTGCCTCAGTCTCCTCCTGAGCAAAAGCACAGCATCCGTGCAGCTGCCCTCCTCCCCTTGCCCATGGCAGACATTGCTAATCGATCTCTCTTGCCTGTGGCAGACATTGCGAATTGATCATGATGTGTTCTACCTCTCTTGACTTTGCCCTTGGCAGACAGTGCGAATCCATCATGGCGCCTACCACCTCTTCTCTCTCTCTTGTGTACACAAAGAGGGTTATTGATCCTGATGTCCCTGCCCACTGAGCCCAAGACTTACCTGTGCCCTTCACCTGGAAGTCAGTGCGGCGCTGCAGCGTGGATGGCAGCTCGTTCAGCCGTAGGCTCAGCTGCCGTTTGAAAGGCGAGTTCTTCTGGCTGAGTGCTGGGAACCCACGGAAGGAGCCTTGGCGAACCAGCTGCTCCAGTGGGGCATGGCGCCGGGGGATGGCAGCCGCAGTGGTGCCTGCAGCCACCGGGGTGCCCGCCTCACCCTTCTCGCCCGGGGATGTGGTGGCCGGTGTTGGGGACACGTGCCCAGGCTGGGCAGGGCCGGGAGCTGCACTGGGCGCAGCTGCTGCCTCTGCTGGAGACATGAGGGAGACAGGTGGTTAGATACCTTATCTTGGCATTTGAGGCCTCTCCCACCCGGTCCCCTTGATTATTCCCCAAGGCTGTCTTCCTTACGCAATGTATCTTGTCCTCAACACAGGCTGGTCAGGGCCCCAAAATGTCCCTCATCCCCACCCAAGACCACTTTCCCCAGGAGGCTCTTGGGGAATTGTCCCCCAACCTGACCTTCTGTGTCTCTAGCTTTCTGCCCCCAATCTGTCTTCCTCTGCTGCTCCCGCTGTTTTTCCCTGTGAGACCTTCTGTCTCATTTTCTAATTAATTTAATGGACACTTATTTGGTGCATGACCAACGTATCAGGCCTTGTTCCAAGTGCTTTGAAATTATTAACTCATTCAATCCTCACAACCACCCTACTGTCAATACTACCAGTATCTCCATTTTACAGATATAGAAACTGAGGCCCAGCAATGGTAAGTGACTTGCCCAAACCACAGTGCTAGAAAGAGGCAGGCTGACTCCGGAGTCAGCAGTCTAAACAATTGCCCTAACCTCTCTCCCTCTGGCCCGGTCGCTCCATGTCAGACTATCTTCCTCTGTCATTCTGTCTGCTCTTCTCTCTACCTCTCTACCTCCTCACAACCCATTCTTCAGATCTCAAGTACTTCCTCCCTTCATCTAATTGCTACCCATCCTTCTAGACCTAGCTTGGCACACTACTTCCTCTGGGGAACTTTCCAGATCTTTCCAGGCTCTCAGTATGGGCTCCCTTCACTCTGGGACTGTCCATTGTCCACTGGGGGACACCTGCCTTCCCCACTCAGCACAAGGCATGCTCTTTAATGGCAGGATCCTCTCACCCCTGCCAATACACAAAGACAAACATCCATCCTCCAATCAGGTCCTCACTCATGCTGCAGCCTGAATGCTGCAGCCTGAATGCTCTGGCCCCTCAGGCCCAGAGAGGGCAGGAAAATCACCTAGCATTTCTTCTCCCATCTTCCAGATGGAGGCAGTGAGGTTCTCACCGAGGCCTGGCCCAGGACAGTGGAAACAGCCCGGGACAGGCTGGAACCAGGAAACCACCTCTGCCCCCACCTTACTGTGTGACTTCAGGAAATCCCCTCCCCTCTCTGGGCTCCAGTTTCCCGACTGTAAACCTGGAATAAACATCCCTCTGGCTGCCTCCAGGGCCTCCTTTGAGGGTCAGTTGAGGCAGTGAATGTTCCATGCTTTGGAATCCGACAAAAGCTTAGTAAACAACTCTGTGGACAGCGCACTCCTCCACTGCTAAATTGGGAAGAGCTCTTTGTACAACTGCAGTGCCTTGAGCCTGAATAAGCGCACCATCGGCAAAACACTGTGATACGTTCGGCAAATCGTAATGCACTTCATAAACTCTCATTTTGCTGTGCAAGCTGTAAAGTGCTTTCTACAGTGCAAAGTACCTGGAAACTAATATCCTTTGGAAATAGCAAAACCCTTTTCAAACTGTAAAGCATATGACAATAGTCTTTGTAAATTCTAATCTCCTATATAA